>NC_080640.1:7532987-8179416 GCF_027579445.1 Ammospiza nelsoni | reverse complement strand
AAGTGCAGCCAGCCCAGTGACCGAGCGGGGTCTGAGCGCGGCCGCCTCCTGGCCCAGAGCGCTGTCAGAGCTGACACAGGGCAGGAGGCACCGGGGCAGGGTGAAGGGCAGGCAGCAGAGATGGATTATGGAGCCTGACTTGGGGCCAGGAGATCCCAGTTTTCATGCTGGCCCCACCTCTGGCTGGAGCTGCACTGCAGGAAGTCTTTCCCCTTCCTGCTCTGTCCACACTGCTCATTATTGCTATCGCAATAGGAATGATCCTACCCCACCCCCAGTCCTTTCTGACTTGAGGAAAACTCTTGGCAACCAATATCAGAAATGGGTTTTTCCTCTCTTCAGAAAAACCTCCACACTTCATTTCAGATGTTTATGGTTTTCATTTTCACATAATATATGCTATGAGTGATGTGTCAAAGCCATCACAGCCTAAATCTCCAGGTTTTATTTCTAAATGCACTATAAAGAATTGCTCCCTGCTACTGACTGAGTTATCTCCTCTAGATCAAAGCCTGTCCTGCTCAAACTGAAACAAAACAGTTTGGTATTTGACTCTTTCATCTAGAAGCCAGTTCTGTCTGTGCTAAGCAGCACCTCCCTTTCCATATTCAAAACGGAACATTTTCCTTCCTTCTGTCAGTCTGATGGCAGAGCAGGCCTGCACATTTGTGAATAACCAACAAAAAACAACTGCATGAATGAGGAAAGGCAATCGTGCCATCAACGGGTGAAAGAAAATTTGAAATTCCATCCTAGAATCTGGGATAAGCAAGCATTCCCAGCAGCACTGTTCCATCAGCAGCTGGAAAGGCTTCAGCCTAGAGGATCAGAGAAGGTGACAATGTCCTTGCTGAAGTGTCCACAGATGATTTGGCTGCATTTTCATAGAGCATGCCTCCAGTGTGGCAGAATCTCCTCATCTTTCATGGTCCAAATAACTAACACAGTCCAGACACTGGTCTGGAGCAAGAGTCAGCCACGTCAGTGCTATTAGCACCTGGAATTCTGAGCATGTCTGCCTGGCAAAGGAATTGTCAGCTCTACATCCCTCTTCTATAACAAATCAGCTTTAATTATGTTAAATTCAAAGGCATCTTTATGAATTGCACCAGAAATGCAGTTAGGTAATGGATCAGTAAAAATTGGTAAAACTTGCAATCAATCCAGTGTAAATCTTAGACCCAGTCTGATCTTTGTGGTCAGCCCACTGACTATGCTGGAATGACACCAGGAATTAATTTGGCCCTTCCCACCTCATCTAAATGTGGGCCAACAGACATGCATGTTTATCAGGAAAAACAAGAACACATGCTGGAAACAGAGCATTTCCAAAAAAAACCCTCAATCCAGCATGGGAACAAAAGCCAACTGCAAAGATTTTGTAGCTAACCAGAATGTCAGAGTGAGATTGTCTGATCAGGGTTAAATGTTAGAAGAATACCTTAAAGAAAGCACTGGAGCATCACCCAGACCTACACATTTTTAATGCAGACACCAAGCAGCCAAAGGTGTAAGAATGTGTGACCTGGAAGTGGCCAGACCCAACAGTCCATGGCTCTTACCCTGGTTTTGGGGCAATGCCAGTTGCACAGGGACAGCAAACAGCCTATGCTAACGACAAGGATGGTCCATTTTATCCCCTGCACAGCACCAACAGGACACCCTATTTATGTTCTTCAGTCCCTCTCGCACAATGTGTGCTCAACACCCATCTGTGCTCCTGTCAGTCCCCATGGCTTCAGCATTCCTGTGTGAGCCGTAACTCACCATCACAAGAACAAAACACAGATCATAGCTGAAATGGTATCAGCAGCAAATAAAAAAAAAAAAAAAAAACCAACCCAGCATATAAGCTTAGGGGATGCCATTATTTAGGCCAAAGAATTGAAGGAAGGCTGACGTAGCCAATCCAAAGAAACACCAATGTGAAATCCTGTGCTGTTCCACACAGATTTCCAACCTTGCCTCTGGGTGCTGCCCCTGCAATTCAGGCCATGCTCTGGCTGGGCTGGACTCAGCAGGGATCAAATGGATGAACCTGCCCTCTCCTTCCCACAGCACTCCAGGTTTTTCAGCCTCAGAATGGCCCAGAGCTTGCTGCCTTTATTTCTAAGCACAATAAAACTGTCACTGCTCTTTTGGTTTAAGAGCTCCAGTGAACTATCAGAATTAAAAATAAATCATTCTGTTTTGGGGAATGTTGAGCCTCCTGGGTCTAGAAAGCATTTGTTTCTCTTCTCAGCCAGACGTGGGAATTCAGCCTTTAGGATAAAGTATGGGAATTTTGATTGCCATTTCACTTCCCCCCACTCTGCCAACTCCCACTTCAATTTCCAGAAATAGATCTTGTCTACACTTAGGGAACATCTGTTTGAACAACCTGATAGGAAAACCACACTGGCAGAAGTTAAGCAGTGCAGGATGCCAACAGGCTCAGGCTTCAAGCACCCTCACCCAGGTCTGCCCTGCTTCACACCCTGCCAGTTCACACTGGCTCAGCACAGACCACTGCCACCCATACAACGAGAGTCCATCAGTATTTGGCATATCCTGGTGATTAAAGCAAGAGCCCATTGAGCTGAGAGTGTGACAGCCCACCATGATCCAAGTGCTCAGATGACAGACCACATCAGCAGTGTCTCCAGAGCTGTGGATCACAGTCAGAGACAGAATCACTGTTCAACAGCCCAGAAATCAAGAGTATATGTTGGCATAATTGATACACTTTGTGACTGATTTACTGGTGAATTTTCCTAGAACCAGACCTTGGAGCTCACATGGACTCAAACATCAGCCAAACCACACTTGGAGCATTGATAATTTTCTGACACACTTTAATCAATTACATGGTCTGCACAGAACTGCATTAGGGCAGCCAGCACCAAGTCAATAATTCCTTTCAACACCTGGAAGACAACCTAGTTTCCAAGAAGCATCATCTTATAAGGGGGACAATTTCAAAGCTAAATTAAACTGATGTGGCACATAGGCAGCTAGATAATATCATCAGCTAGCACTGCTCATTAGAGAAAGGCAAGAGACTGTGCATGGATTTGTGTGTGCTTCCTGCAACACGACTAGTAGAGAGAAAATGGAATAAAGTTGAAGCAATAATGAAAATCTGTGTTTATATAAAATAATACCATGCTTAACTCAAGAATAAATCATTTACAAGTGTTGCTTTGCTAAATAGTTTGGTAGCTGACTTCTGTTGAAACAAGACAGGCCCTTGTGAGCAGAAACTGATTATATTATTAACTCCTTAGTGTTCTGATTACTTAAGTTATAGAGAGAATCCAGTAACCCTTGGTTGAGAAGTTCAGTAACCCATCATGAGAAGTTCAGTCCTCATGTCTTCCTACAGTTTTTTCACAGCCTGGCTGGAGGAGGCATTGCTGGATGAATTGGTGGATGAAGGGTGAAGAAGCTGCTCTGCAGACACGACTGACTTATTCCAGAGGTCACTGGCTTTTAGGTCACTGTGACCCTGCACTGGCTTTTAGGGCTTTTAGGTCACTGTGACCCTGCACAAGTTCACCAACAGATGCATTCAGCTCTGACACTGCTGCTCAGAGGAACAAGACACACAAGTATGTGTGCAGCACAAACAGTGGTGTGGGAGCAAACCAAAACCACCCCAAACTGTCACATGCACATTTCACTGGTGACTGCACAGCTCTGGGGCACTTGTGACTGCCTTCCAACCAGACAGGTGAGGTTACTGAACTCCAAAAGCCTCTGCAGGCCCTGCTCTGGCTACACCTGGAGCCCCAGGCACCCAGTGCAACGTGGCCCAGATGAGGTAAACAACCCACATGGACTGAAAAAATCCAGGAGGAAAAGCACGTAGCCACCCTGCCGCCCAGCAGATTGCAGACCCCTGCAGCAGTGAATGGTGAAGCCAGAGCCACCCTGCCAGTGTGTCCCTGCTGTCTGTGACCTCAGGCTTGGGGAGGAGGGCTCCTGACCACTGAAGCAGCCAGGCTTGCCTGGCACCTCCATTCAGACCTAGTGTACACAACTTCACACACAAAAGCATCTCTTAGCAAAAGAGATGCACCCCTGTGTTTGTACTCAGTTCCTAACAGGGGAAAAAAAAACCTGGCTGTGGTTGGGTGATAGGAATGCACATGCCACCCCTCTGCCCAGGTAACCACAGCAAGGTAAAGCCAGCTCAGCTTTGTTAACTGAGCTCAATTAATCTGAGTGTTCTCTTCCTCTTTATCACATTTCAGCAGCTAGCAGGACCAGACAATCCTTCAGCAGATGTGGAACTGTACACTGTACAATCTGTGCACTACAATCCCAGCTCTCTGCCTGATGCTGCACTCCCCAGAGCCAGGGAGAAGTCATGAAAGTATGGCAATAAAAAGAGCAGACGTTCCCACCACTCAAGACTACGTGGCACATTTTTAGAGACTGCAGCGGAACACAGAAGATCCATGAAGATGCTGGGTTTACACAAAGGAGACAGGACATGCTCCCCAGGCAGGCAGCCTGGACGGAGCTGCTGATGGGATGGATGGATGGATGGATGGATGGATGGATGGATGGATGGATGGATGGATGGAGCAGATGGCCTCCAGCTGTCACAAGGCACTGCACAAGTCTGGGCTGACCATATCTCCACTTTTAAAGTCAGCCCTAACTTCCAGACTTGTGATATTTTGCTACCACAAGTGCTGCCCTCCTAAGTGCTGCAGCCACGTACCTGTTAGCAGCAGGCACCCAACAGTCTCTCTGCATTCCACTGATTTCAGCTCCTTCCCAGCAGGAGTCAGAGCTGTTTGGCACTGGGACTGTCTGAACAAACCCATGGGTTCCTTCCAGAGATGACAAACTGACAGTGCTACTGGAAGGCTGCAGGGCTGCAGCTGGCTTGGTTGCATTCCTCAGCAGAAGAAAGCCCCAGATTTCACACACACTTGTGGAGGACTTTCAGCAAAAGCCACTTGTGACATCATGTGGCATTGTGCAACTCGGGTTCTCTGCGAGCCAGCTCGCTCTTCCCAGCCCCAATAGCTGTCATACTCTGCAGTGACAAACAGCAATGATGAGATCTGCAGAGAGACCCTGGATCAGAGATCGCCCTGCAGATACCTTATCTCGTCTCACAGGAGCTGCACACACACTTCCCCTCCCCACCTGCCTGGACTGGCTGCCTCAGAGCACACCAGGCTGCAGGACAGAGATCCCCTCCTTGCAGCACACCAAGACTTGCTCCCCATCTCACTCAGGCCAAGAGGGAAGGCTCCAGCACATACTGTAAGAATCTCCTGGCTCAGACCCACCTCTTTCAAAGCACTGCTGCCAAAGTGTTATGCAAACTTCTTCAAAAGGCATCCCAACTGCTTAGCTGCCACCTCTACACTCCAAACTCAGTGCCAGCTCTGGAAAGCCTCATTAATTATTAGCAAAATTGGGAATCTGAAGATTTTTTTTAAAGATTCAGTCTCCTACAACACAAAAGGAAGTAAAAAACCTCACGTGCATCACACCAGTGCTGGGGGTAGCTACTGCTGCTGGTTATCTCTGGAGGAGATTCCTCCACTCAGAAGTAAGAAGCCCACAGGCTAAACTGCCAGCTAAGACTTGTGAATCTCTATTTCCAAGGCTTTTTCTAAGCTTTGTGCTATAATTTTATCCTAAGCAGATCCACAGTGCAAAAAGAAAAAAAAAAAAAAGAAAAAGAAATACATCAGAAATTATTTATGCAACACAGAGCACAGTCCACCCAAGGAGGGGAAATACTTTTATTAAATTGCAAGTGGCCAAGTCTGTATGTTACGTGGGAGTTTCAGTCTGATCCCATAATTCTCAGATATTTACTTCCAGACAGAGCTGTTTACAACCAAAGACAACACTACCATGCTCCAAACCATCCTCAGGCTTGCTTTCTATGGAATTCTGCCCATGCAGAAAGCGATAGGTCAGCGGAGGGGCGGAGGGGAAATGTATTTTAATGAATCCTGGCCCTTGTCCTTTGAACTCCAGACCAGCCCAGCACATTTCCCAGGCCTGTGGCAGGAACTGCCCCGCTCCCAGCTCCTCAGGCAAGGGCTGCTCTGCCAGCCTGGCCCCCCAGCCCCAAGGGAAGCCCCTCTGGGTGGCTGCAGCCCTGGCTGTCCCCTGTCCCAGCGGGGTTTGGGCTCGGGGGACACAGTGCCAGCACCGCTGCACTGAGCTGTGCCAAGGCCCCAGCTCCTCTGGCCACTCTGAGCAGCTCCTGTTTGTCTTGGGGGCTTTTCCCTCCTAAAGCTCTGCTCCCTGGATTCAAGTAAATCTACTAATTTTATTAAAAAAAAAAAAAAAAAAAAAAAAAAAAAAAAAAAAAAAGGAGATTGGTGGCTTCCTACTGAATACTTCTTTCGTTTGTGAGCTCCTACAGCCATTCCTTCAGTTCACGCAAGATTTTTAGCCATGCACCATAGCACACAGCAAGAAGTTTAATCTCTCTTCTTCACAGGGCAGCATAGCTCTTCCAATGGAAATGCCTTCCCCAGCTACTGCCAGGGAATTCTCCAGCTCACTGGCACTTCTGCCCAATCTACCACCACCCCAGGAAGTGGCTCATGAACACCTGCACCAGCAGTTCCTTGGAACAGGACCCTGTCAGACTCATCTCTGACCCACAGAGCTCTGCTGACAGGCTGCTGCACAGACTGGACCAGTCTGTCTTGTCTGTTGACCCAAAAGAAAAGCACAAATGACTCAACTTCCATGATGAAGTAAACAATAATATGCAGGTCATCAAACTGGCTGTGTGACTGTAGGATCCCAATTCATTTGTTGGGTCTGGATCTGTGCTTCAGCCAGACAGCTTCAAAGAGGAACACCCATGCCCTGGGTGCACATGCTCTGCATCCCCTCTGATCATAGGTGCACTTCTTAATTTTGATTCCCCAAGACATCCCCTACAGCTCTGGGCTCTCTGGTTGCTATTGCCTGAAGATGCACTTCCCTGCATTACATGAATCCTGCCTGTCCACAGGGTACAGCAAATTAGAGCTTACAAAGAACTTCTCAAAAGAACAGCATCCCTAATTTCCCTTGATCTAGGGAGGATGGTTGCAAGGACAGCATTGGCCATTGATGAAGGAGCTTGGGATTCAGGTCCTGAATTTGCTATGAAATCTTAAAGGATTCAGACAAATCACTAAATCCTTCATATGTACTTAATATTGAGATGGAAACATTGAGGAGCAAGCATGCAGCCGAGCAGGTATCCAGGATTCAGATGTTAAAGCCTGTGTGGCTTTGGTGCACAGCCTGGGTGACAGGAGCTGCCCAGTTGCCTGCCTGCCCTCTGCCCTCCTTGCTGCTGGGAGCTGGCAGAGCCAGCCATGCCCCAGCTAGGGCAGTCCAGCCCTTTTGCATAGACACTCCCTGTGCTGCTGGCTGCGGGTGTTCAGTGGAAGCCATCAGTGAGAGCCCAGAACAATGCCCCCATTCAGGCAGAGCCTCCAGCCCCAGCCGGGCACACAGAGCCAGCTCCCAGGAGAGGGGAGGCTCTGGGGAGGAAGGGGTTTGCTTACACACAAAGGTAAAGGAAGGGCTCTTGCCCTGTCTAGAGCACTCCAAAAGCAGATGCCCAAAGGCTCAGAGCTTGTGAGCTAGCTTTTATCCTTTCCCCCCCACTCCTTCTTTTAGGAAGAAAGCTTCTCTCCTGGCTTTAGGAGCAGGGCTCTTGTAGTGACACAGATGGGGCACAGACCCAGAGCAGCAGGGGTACTGCTCCCCTGCCCTTCACTCCATGGATCCCTGCCCCTTGCTCTCAAGAGATGGAGGATCTCCAGGGATGATTCTGGGATATCAAAAGGAGCCTCCAAACCTGGCAGTGACATGCACACCTCCCAAGGGCCATGGCTGCTGATGGAATGGGGCTGAAGCCAGCATCCCTAGAGCCCATCTGCAGTGAGCCTGCCCTGGTGTGGGGAGCACTGGAGAGCCCTGTGTGCACATAACACAGCTCAGAGCATCCTCGTGTGCCCTGTCTGAACAAGAAATGCAGCTGTGCTGGAACAGACAGAAGGGCTGTGCTGGCACAGGTGGGGTGGCTTGGAAGGGTGGGCACGGCAGATATTTGAGACAGGCTGTGGTTTCAGTTCCAGAAAAAAGGATTCATGTCCTCAGGCCCTGCAGAGTAAATAACTCTGCACTCCTTCTGCCTACTCCCCAACAGAGCCTGTTCCATTCTCCAAAACCAACCAGGGTCCCTCTCCCATAAGTGAGAGTTATTGTGTATGTTATGAGGTTATGCATGACACTAATTTTCATCTGCTTTTAAAAGAAGGCTCAGCCCAGCAGCTGAAAGCTGTACTGGGTTTGGCACAGAGCAGCACATTGCCCTGCTTTCTCCAGTTGCCACACCAAGACAATGAGTTAAACACAACAGCTGTGTGGACAATCAGCTGAGGAGAAACCACATATGTCTGCAGACAGACCAGATTTTGTTCATATGAATCAACGCATTTCCAGCTCTGATTAACAACAGTTTATAAAGCACCTCAGATTGTTACCAGGGTTTGTCTTTCATTCATGTATCCACTTTTCAGTCTAACCCCAAGCATATCCCTTTGTATGTGCAAGAACATGTGCCCTAGTCCTAAACAGACCCACCCCCTTTCCCCTCCCAGTTAAAACATGTTAACTTAGCAAGCAAACACTTCTTTCTACCAAGTCACCATTTTACTCCTTATCAACACTAACCTGTTGATTTCTGTTAAGAAGACAACCTCTCCTTCATGGGCAAACAATGTTCATCTCCTTGGGGGAGCACTGCAAACACTCCCAAGGACCCTCTGACAAGGAACATTAAGTTTGAATCTTTGCTCAACGAAGATAGTAAAACATGAATGCCAAACACTTCTCTTTGAAGAACTGGGCTGGAAGCTGCTCTGATTACCATTACAGACCTCTAACACATTTAAAACATAATAATAATAACCTTACAAAACTCTCCATGCTCACATCACTTAACATTTTAGACCATGAGCATAGGGCTGCATCACCCATGGCTGAGGTGACAAGGGTGTCAGTCTGAGAGGCCTTGACAGAGATGGCAGGCAAATGAAGGTGTCCCCAGCCCATCCCTCAGCAGCAACAGTGCCCTCAGCACCTCCTGGGGTCTGCAGATGTTGGTCACAGAGCAGCCAGCCATGTCTGACAAGCGTGGTAAGGAGCAGGCAAGAATCCCCAATGCCCCCAGAACAGGGAGCACAGGCTGGGACAGCTGCCATATTCAAAGGCAAAACACATGGGAAGGGGGGGAGAGCACTCACAGGAAATAGAGGAGGAGCAAGAGCAGCTCTGTCCTCTTCACTGCAGTGACCACCCTGCAGATCTCCCTCTTGTCCCCTTGGGCTGCCAGGTCTGCTGCTCTTTCTGCCTCACACACACAGTCCCTAATCACAGGGAGAAGGTGCCCTTATAACCAGCACCTTCACCAACAGCAGACATGCTCTAGGGCAGCCTGGCAGGGAAAAAACCAACCCCCTGTGCACTTCATGCTTATCCTTCAGAGCTTCAGCAGCCTGAGAGGAGTCAGGAGGCAGCAGTGTCCCCCTGCGCAGCTGCCCTTGTGACCTCATTTGCAGTGGCTGGGAAAGGAAACCCATTCCCAGGAGGGTTTCACAATCTCTCCTTCACTTCCCACCAGGCAAGTCCAACAGCCTGAGCTCTTCCCACTGCACGGGTGCCACCCTGCCAGCCCCAGCCTCCCACCCAGCCCTGCACACCCCACCCAGCAGGATTCCTGTGGCTGCCATTGAAACAGCTGCATGTGCCACCCCAGAGCCTGGATTGTTGCACATCCCTGCCCGTGTTTAAAGGAAGGATGCTGCTGTTTGCTAATGACTGCAAACTTAATTTCTTAAGCAGCAGGACAGATTTTGTAGTCAAATTCATTTTCCCAGAACACCAATTCATTGCTTAACAGCCCTGTTTGAGTCCATCCACCTCCATCATTACAGGATTTCCCTGCACAAGTGGCACGGATGAAGACTTCCCATAGCAAGGCATCAACGAGATACCCCCACCAGAGCAGGCACAAATCACTGGTGCTTATTAACAACAACCTACTTGTCTGCCCTCTCCACCCGCTCCTCAAGGCTCCCAACTCCCCCAGCCCAGCCTTCCCCCACACCTCCCCAGCTCCAGGTGGCTCCTGTCACCCCCCACACTGGGGACACCTTCCAGGCACTGACCCAGCTGTGCTGTCACCTCTGGCTGCCCCACAGGGCTGGCAGTGCCTCATTACCACCCCTGCTCCCACACCAGCACAAACAGCCCTGGCAGGGCTCTGCCATCAGTTGTGCTCGCTATTTATTCATCACACATGTGCAGAACATCCCCGCTGCTCTGAGGGAGCAGTGTGCATGTTTAAAAAGAAATTATACAAAACATAGCTGAATCTTAATGAATCTACTGCTTTGCTACTGGAACTGAATGGAATTGTACAGACCCTGCCAGGATGGAATAAAAAACCAAACCAATTACACAATATTTGATTTGTAATATAATCCTTAAGATCGCTTTTGCAGTGTGTTATTATTGTGCTTATCAGGCACCAGTTGTAAGGAGGAAATGCTCAGAATGCAACTGGCAGCACAGTGCCAGCCCTGTCAGAATGCTCAAGTATTGCACAGTGAAAAAAACACACAGTCCTGGCAAAAGTTAACTTCACACAATATGACACCTCAACATTAGGAAATGAGCTATTAGCTCAAATGCATCCACTGAGGTGTAAGCAAACATTTCTGGTTTGACAGCAATAAGTACAAATGGGGTCTGGCAGAAATACATTTGTTTAGTACCAAGTTCCCCACTGAAATGTTCCAGTTCCATGAGGAGGACAGCAGTTACAAGGAGAGTCCCATTTCCTGTCAGCAGGTAAAATTTACCGCAGGCTTTCTCCGTGCTATAAGGGGTGGATCCGCCTCCTCCAGGGGAGGTTTCTGCACATCAGCAGCAGCAGAAATCAAAGAGCACCCGCACACATCCGAGAGCTCCGTGCCCACATCCCACCTCCTCCCGCCCCAGCTGGCAAGGAGAGCTCATGTTTGGAAAGTGCCCAGGAGTGCCCACAGCAGCACGGACCGGGGATGTGCCAGTCTCGGGGCTCGGGACCAAGCAGCATCAGGCAGGAAGCGCCAGAGCCATTGATTGAGGGGATATAAATGGGCTGTGGGTGACAGCCAGCCCGGATGAGAGCTGCCAGGGAGAAGGCTGCGAGCTGCTCACCTTCCCTCTCCCTAACCACTAAACTATTTGCGTTTGGAAAACAGGACACTCAGTGTCGTGCCCGTTCAGCCTGGGAGGGTGGGAAGCCCACGCAGATGGGCGGCTTAGGACCAAAGACGGAACGGGCAATGCCAAACTAAGCGGCTCCAGAAACGCAACAAGCCGCTGCTTTCAAGTGGCAAAAAAGCTCCCGATGTCCGGATCGGATAAAACGTGACATTTTCCCACATCTCCCTTCCCCTTCCTACTCGGTGCCCGGTGCTGGCACGCAGGGAGTTCACATCCCCGGGCGGGACCTGCCCGCGCTGCCCCGCACCTTCCCCACCGCTCCCCCGGCCGGGCACCGCTTCCTTCCATCCCTGAGCTGATCCCGGCCGGGCACCGCTTCCTTCCATCCCTGAGCTGACCCCGGCCGGGCACCGCTTCCTTCCATCCCTGAGCTGACCCCGGCCGGGCACCGCTTCCCCTCCATCCCTGAGCTGACCCCGGCCGGGCACCGCTTCCCCTCCATCCCCCAGCCGGCCCCAGGGTGGGCAGCGCTTCCTTCCATCCCCGAGCTGATCCCGGCCCCGTCGCGGAGATCGCCTCCCCGGAGCCAGTTCCCGTCCCCACCATCCGTCCGCCTTTCCTCGGCGGAGCGGGATCCCGCTCTCCCCACCCGGTCCCGCTGGCGGGACAGCCCCTCCCGGCCCCAGGAATTGCTCGACCCGCTCCCGCAGGGACCCTTCCCCGCAGCCCATCCCGGTCCCACTCTCGGGAAACATCCCCTCAGGAACTATCCCCGCATCCCACCGCCGCTTTCCCACGCGGGGGGACTGCATTCCTCAGCATTCCGTGTCAGGGCTCTGTCACCCCCCAAACATCGCCACCCGCAGGTCCCCAGAGCCCCCGGCGGTCCCCGAGCAAGGACACGGACACGGACACGCGAGACGCCCCCATCCCCTCACCTTTGTACTTCTCCATGGCGATGAGCGGGACCGCAGCGCAGCGACCGCCGAGGGCTCCGGGACACGACGCCGCCCGCACCCGGCTCCGCTCCGCAGGCTCCGATCGCAGCAGCGCCGGCTGCCCCGGCCCGCCCCGCTCCGCAGGCTCCGCCCCGAGCCGCGCAGCTGGCCGGGATCGGCTCCGGGATCGGCTCCGGGATCGGCTCCGGGATCGGCTCCGGGATCGGCTCCGGGATCGGCTCCGGGATCCGGGCTGCCAGCGGCACCCGCTCTGCCGTGCCTCCGAGCCGACCCTCCCCGGGGCGTGGGGCCGGTCCTCTAGGGGAAGCGGCGGGCACCGGGCGCTGGGATGAGGCGGGGAGCGGCTCCTGGGGATGCCCCGGGTTTGGGGTGGTGACCTCTGGCTGCAGTGCGGCTTTGGGCACGTTTGGGAAGGCCCTTCTTATCCACCCATGGTCCCGGTGCCTTGAGCCCAGGTAGGAGCCTGCCAGACACACGTGGGCTCGGGGCTGGCAGGCTGGATGGAAAGTTGGGTTCTCCTTCCACACCAGGGTAGTGTATCCTGGAGCCACTGAATGTGCATTCTTCTTTCCAGTGATTGCATTAAGGCTTCCTGATAGGACCTGGCTCCTGGACAGAGCCAGTCTCACAGGACTGTGTCCCTCTCCTTGGGCTGCAGTGACATTTTTGTGTGATTTCTGCCGTGGCAGCCAGAACTGTCATGTCCAAAGTGCACAAATAGAGAAGTGGGAATCCAGTCTGACCTCAATACGAGGCACAGGTGACAGTCTGTCCTCAGGCTAAAGTTGTGGAGACACTGAAGGAATTTCATGTGTATATCAATAATGAGAACATTGAAAGTAACAAACAGCAAAATCTATGAGGGTTATGGGGGAAATTTTATCTTCAAAATTAACGTTGGTGTGGGGACAAGGGAGCCATACCTGCCAATTACAGGGCCTTTATAGCAAGAGGTGAGCTAAGGGCCTGACCTGGGTGTGCAGCTCCAGTGTTCCTGTGGAAAAATATGCAACCATTACCTAGAAAATGAACTGCTCTCCTTGGTACCTGTTAGATGAAGCCAACAGAAGGCTCACAGAATCTGAATTTCCCAGGTTCTGGACCTGTCAGCCCACAAACCATTGATATCCATGGTCCAAGGTAGCCTGAAAAATGTCACTGCTGCACCCCAAGGCTCCATCATATGTCCCTCCTTACATTTTCTGAAAATAGCCACAAGCAGGTTCTCTTGGCTCACATGGAGAGCAAACAGCCAGGCTGGATGGAAGAGCCCTGTCCTGACATTCCCTGGGTCCCTGGGTGCCCCTGCTTTCCCCACCCTCCCAGGCAGTGCTTGGTGGGGGTGACACCTCTCAGAGGAGCTCTGTGGAACCAGAAAGCAGTGACCTGTGCCATCTGGGAGCTCTCCATACAAGAACAAGGCTGGATAAAGAGTTATTGCCACTCAAGGGAGCTGAGGCTGGAGCATCTCTCACCTCTTGCTAGTGCACACCAACCACACAAGGAGACAGGCAAGCCTGAACCATCAAATCCAGCAAGCAGATAGCAGTCTGCAGTAAATGGAGAACAATAAATAAATGTGCCTGCCATGTAGGAATACTTCTCTTAGGGCTCTTCCCAGCTGCTTCTTGGCTATGGCTTTCAAAATCAAAACCCAACCAAGCAGGGTGGGCCTTGGCCTTGCAAACCTTTGAGGTGTGCCTCTATCTTAAAGCAGGTGAGCAGGCATTCTGAACTGAGCAAGGCTAATTAAGGATAATACCAGTTACACAAACTAATTAAAGATGATTTTGAAAGATCAAAACATCAGATACCTGTGATTCCTGTCTTCAGGACCCAGAGCCTTTACATTCCCTGCTTGTCCCTTCCTTCCCTTCCCATGATAAGGATGCTCTGGAATTCCAGGACTGCTGGTTAGGCCCATGGCAATTGCTGACAAGTGACAATGGACCAAAGAGTAATGCCAGAGGAGTACAGGTTCTTCCTGTTTGCTCTCTTCTCCTTGCAGTAGGAAGTACCTAAAATACTTTGCAGTATTCTATGTCAAACAGGCTGTTGTGTTCTGGGGTTTAATAAAACTGGGAAATACCCAGACTCTGCTTAGAATGTTCCCAGTGTTGGTGCTGAAATGGAGATGTTTACCACTGTGCTCAAGTAGAGCAAACACAGCAAACTGGTTTTCCTGTTGGAGCTTCTTGAAGCCAATAAAACAACAGCCATCTACCTGTACACCCATGTATTCATTGCCTTTTTCCTTATTATTAGTGATGCTTATTAATGATGATGATTATTATTATTAATGATGACTCAGGTGTGAAAACCCTGGAGGGCCAAGCTCATGTTGTTTAATTGCTTTTTTATGTGCTGACATCCTGTCATTCAGTGCAGAGGTTCATAGTGTAGTTGATATGTTTTGATTCTTTTTCCCCTGCCTATTCATGCTGTATTGGTAGGCAGTCTAGTGAAACTGGCACTTTTGGCTGAAGTTTTCCTTTAGCTGTGGCTTTCAACTGATGTAATTCTGCTTCTCTGGACTTACTGCCTTTAAGCTCTTCTGCTTCCTGGGAAACAGAGCAGGAATCAAGGATACATTTAGAAGCCTAAATGAACTCTGAACAATTACAATGATTTGCTAAATACGTCATGTAGTAGCATAATCCAAATCATCTCTTTTCTCCACTGGCAATGCTAAACACTTTTCTAATTTCCCTAAGTACCCTGAGCAGGTGCACATTGTTTCATTAATATTGCTGATTATTATTATTATTATTATTATTATTATTGATTGCTACATCTACCTTTTGCATCAGCAAAGCCCTTAATGTCTATATTTGTCTAAATCTTTGCTATGGCTTTCTTCTCTTTGCTTGCACTTCCTTTGCTTTTTCCCTGGTTTAAGCATGACACAAAGTGTGGTGAAAGCCAAAGGAATCTTTCCTTGAGAACTTGTGTGCAGGTGCCCTCCACTGACTTCAGGGGAGTTGTGCTTGATGGAGACTGTCAGGAAGAGCCACACCTGACCTGGATAGTGCAGAGCTGCTCTCTGGGGTGTTTTCTCCCAGATATTGCTCAGATATTCCAGTTCCAGCAGTCACCAGACTTCTTCCTTTCTTCAGGGAAAATATTCCATCTGGCAGAACAAAAGGTAGAAATTTCCTCCGCACTTGAAGTGTGTATGTTGTTTCATTAGGCTTTTCTGTCTCTCTTCCCCATGCACTTATCAATGCTGTAAAAACCTAGTTCAGGAATTGACTCACCAAAACCAAGTTCAGTCAGAGGTGGAGTTATCTTGGTTCTGTAAAGCTCCTGAAGGAAGTTGTGTCTAATATTCCACTTGCACAGGCACCTGGAGGACAGATGGAGGAATAATATGGCTTGGCAGACTGGGGTGAGCAGGGAGATCTCAGATCTCCCTTGTGTTGCCTTTGTGTCCTCTTTGCTTCCAGAGATCATCTTGGGTCCCTCCTTAGATAAAGATGTAGTAGTGGACAGTTGTGGTCAAGCAGACATAAAAGTTTTTCAAAGAGATTTGAGTAGAGGTGACTTTTGTGGCCTGAGGTGTGTCCTACAAAATGCCAAGAAATGAGGAAGCCAAACACTTCTTCACTTTGGAGTTCCTGGCTGCAGTACTGGGCTGTAATGCTGCCAATAATCTGAGGTGGGAGAATTCCTTTTGTCCATTTGGGGATCCCTCTGAACAGCAACAGAGCCTGTGGACCTAGGGACAGCTGAGCCAGCAAAACAACATTGCTGTCTCTGACAGGGAGAAGTCTCTCTCCCCCCACTGCTTCTGGCCAAATTATCTCTCTTCCCGGTGCCATTTTCACTGTTATTGCACCAGCTTCCACGCTGAAATGACAGAAAACTAAAATGGCACATTCTTGTCCCACCTGGGGAGGAAGAGTTGGGTGGCAGTGGAGCCAGGCAGGATTGGGACAGCACCAGGTAAGTGGCAAACACCTGCAGCTGGATGGGAGGAGGAGATCACTGAGCAGCTGGGAACACACAGCTGGGGCTGCATGGAGCAATCATCAGTCACAGCTCAGCTGCCTCTTTGAAAATCCCCCCAGTCTTCCTTTTGGATGGGAGTACTGGCAGGAGTTCAGGATGTTTATGGAGTCCCCCATCAATGTCTTTCAACCCTGATCTGCTGAATCCTGCTGGTGTTCCAGATTTCCTGATTCAAGGGATGAAGGGAATAGCTGGTTTTGGGAATTTGAATGGAGTCCTCTGCTTATTCCCCAAGGAGATCTGAATAGCTGGACCCTGCCAGCTGTCCTGATTCCTGTGATCAAACACTCTGCATCCCATGCTGAAACTCTCTGAGGCACCCAAGCCCTGGGAACATGATTTTCTGGGAGGGGCAGTGATAAATGGCATTGCCACGTGGCTGAGGGCAGAAACACGTTGGAGATCCTGGGTTGCCCACTCAGGAGCATGAGCAGCAGTCTTTCCCCAGAAGTAACCCCTATGGGTGCCTTTCAGCAACCCAGACTTGTTTCTTGGTTCCTGGAAGGTGCTGGCAGCCTGCCAGGCTTCAGTCAGTGGAAAAAGGGCCAGAAGAAACAGAGAGGCAGATGGGTCAGCATGGCTGTTCCAGCAGAGCTGCTCACTTAAATGCTCTGTTGGAGAGCATGGATCCTTCACCTTGGATGATTTGTGAGTTTGCTGCCTATGGGTGCCTCTTTTGAGGTGTTTCTGCTTCCCTGTGAAGCATGTCATGATTCCAGCTGTAAAAGAGGTGACCAAATTGTCCCCCAGCTGAAGCTGGCCTCAGACCACTCTTGCTCCACTGACTCCTGCCCAGCCATTTCTGACTTTCACCGATGAAAGGCAAGACAATCAACCCTAACACAAACAAAACCAGAGCTGTTTAGCTGCTCAGCTATACAAAAGCTCCATCACTGATACATTCCAGCAATGTTTTGGATTCTCTCAGACATTAACTGTTTCAAAAGAGGGTGTCTGGAGGGAGGGGGGATTTCCCATTAAGGACAGCAGGACCAGATGTTTTTTGATGAGATTCTCTTGGCTTCCCATCCTTTGACATTTCCTTTTCAGTTGTTAAGTCCAAACTGCTTGTAGGCCAAATTACAGGGAGTCCTAATAGCTTGAATTGTTGTCTTTCCCTTGACAGATAGAATACCTTCTTGTGGCCAAAGTATGAGGCATGCTGACCAGACAGTGTGCTCAACAGCCACAGCATTTGTTCCTCCTGAAGCCATTTCTTCCTTGTACTTTTTTACTACCCCAGACCCTCTCCCCACTCCAGAGAAGCCCCTCAGCTTGCCTCTGACAATGTTGGAACCCAAAGAATGCTTTGTTCCTTTCTCTGCAAACTCCTCATGGGGATGCTCACACCAGCAGACCTCCCCATTATCAGTGCCCTGTATTGCAGCTTGTAACACCCCCAGGCACCACAGGATGTGGCCATCAGCTTCCCAAGAGGTTCTGATGTAAAGTTCTGATGTGTGCTTAGCCCTGTGTGGTGGTGCATCATCCCCCCACGAGCCCCCTGGCCTGTGATCTCAGAAATGTTCCTTAGGTCTTGGCCTTGACGAGCAGCTGGGCTGAGCTCCTCTGGAGCTTATCAGAAACTCTGTCTGCTCCCAGGAATTAGTGCTGTCTAACCAGCTCCTGTTTTCTACAAACAGCCTTGGAAACTCATTTTTCTTGTCTGAATAACAGCCCAAGTAGAAGAGCATTTTTTGTAATTGAACTTTCAGAGAAAGCCACTGACCCAAATTGCAGCCAGGATGGAATATTGTATGACTTAAAGCCAAGTCTCTTTTGACCCTGGCAGTCCAAAGGGAGGCCCTTTGAGCTCTCCTGGGGCACAGGGGCTGCCCCAGCACTGCCCTTGCACTGGGGCCTCTCAGAGCCACCGACTCCCCCCTTTGCTCTTCTTGGAGGACCAGCACCAGACACTGACAAATCCTGGGCTGATACCCCCAAATCCTCAAGGCTCAACCTCCCTCTCACCTGTTCAGGAGCTGTAAAAGATCCAATGTGACTGTTTCCCTGAATTTGAGGGGGATTTTTCACAGGGATACATCTTGCACAGACTCCTTTAGATCTGTGTGTGTGTAAGTGTGAATATGCCATAGCAAATGTACTGCGAATGTTGCTTTCCTAGATTTTAAGTACTTTAGATTTTTAAGTAAGCTCAGCCTGTGAGTTGCTCTTGTGCATATAGTAAATTCTACCTGAATGCTTTGTTAAATTGTTTAACTTGAGCTATTGATTAGGTGCTGTTAATTTAAATGCTGCTAAACCTTTGGGCCTAAACCACTGGTGAATTCTGGGGCTCAGTTTGGCAAGGGGGTCCCACTGTGAACCTTGTGACTCAATGGGAGGGTGCCCCTTATTCATTTTTATCCTTACCCTTTCCTATCCTTACCCTCTCCCCAACCCCTCCTCCCAGGCTCCACATGGACAATTTTGGAATTGATTTTGGTTTTAGATTAATTGACTTTAGATTTTAGTTTGCTTTTTCTCTGTGTGCTTTAATCACCTAGGAACTACTAAAGTAAACCTTGCCAGTGAACTTTTTGCACTTTATTTTCCACATTAAACCTGCTTTTGCTGATGTCTTTGCTGGTGATTCTTTAAGCGACCAAAATACTAATTCATGGCAACATGGTCCTGTTTTTGAGGGGATAGGATAGGAAATCGTGGCTTTCAGCTGAGTTAGAAGCTTCATCCACTCTTACAGGTTTTACCAGTAAGCCAACCTTGAGCAAAATCTCTCCCAAGTCAGATGAAAAAGAAATCTGTGTGGAGTCTCAAGCTGTAGATGGAGGACTTGCCTGAGCAGAGCTGAACTCTTGGCACCTTTCAGCACCAGGAAAGCTTACCTGAGTGAGAAGAAAAACTAATTCTATCAAAATATGGGGAAAGATTAATTTTTATGTCTTGCTACATTTTCATTGGGATTTTTTAAGCCGTCCCCATCATCACCACAAACTGTGGTCTGATGTCAACTGTGAGCTTGCAGAAGGCTATTTATTCTGGCATTTTCCCAAAAGAAGTATTTTTCAGTCTGCAGCTTTTCTTTAGGCCTTAACCAGTTCTCCTCAGTCCAAGTCAGGGAGCAGAGTCTCTGTGGTCAGCACTGCAGAGAGGGGCAAGAGGGAAGAATGAGAACCTGGGGTCCTACAGCACCAATAAACTGCAGTTTGTTTCAGTGGAGGCTGAGCACTATGGAGCAGTCCAAGTTTCCTTTCCTGCTGTAAATATTGGATGTTAGGGTATGCCAAACTACCTGCCAAAGTGGAATTAACTACCAGGTAATGAATAAGTTTCACCCATGTCAGTTGAGTCTTCTCCCCCCCCCCCCCTTTTTTTTTTTTTTTTTGTTCCTGTGAAAAGATATTTAATCAAGAAATCTGCCTTGGTAAATACCAAAAAATGCAGTTTCTCTTTTCACACATAGAGCTGTGGAGCTGAATTTCTCCTGCCTTCCCAACCATCATTAAGTATTCTGTTTAAATAGGCCAGCTTCATGCCATCTATAATGAAGTTATAGTGTATTGCTCTGTTATGAATGATGAAGCTGTTGTGTCCTACGGGGAGAAAAATCGCTGTAATCCAACTTTCCTTTTGAAAAGGCCTAATGTATCCACATGAAATCTTCTGGCACAGACAACTGAGAGAATATAAATAGAAGCTTAAAAGAGGAAGGAGGGGAAGGGGAAAATAACTCCAACAGGGCTGAGTAGCTGAAATTCACAAGTTTAATAGGAAGATGGATGACTGAAGAGCCTGTTCTGTGACACAATAAGGACTTTATGTAGGCCTTTTTCAATTATTTGTAGCTGACAAAATATCACACAAAGGCTGTTTCACAGTGCAGGCCAGGTGCCCAGAAATGGTATTTCTGGAGGAGAGGAGCAACTGGGAGAGTCGCCCAGGAGCACGGGCCATGAGGGCTGCGTTGGGCAATGGTGTGTGTGTGTCACCCTTTGGCTTGTGGCAGGAGGGAAATGTCCTGCACTGCCTGCACACTCAGGCCACCCTCTGCCCATGCCAGGGAGCAGAGAGCTGCAGCCCCAGCAGGCTGTGAGGGGCAGGAGGGGCTGTGCAGGTGCACATGGTCCAGCCTGGATGCACCTTGCTGCTCTCCCCACGCACAGACACAGCAAGGGCACTCTGTGGGTTCCTGCTACAGGATGAGGTTTCTGCTGATAAGCAGTTCTCAGAACTGAAGCTGTTTCAAAAGATCTTGCCTGTTCTGTCCCCCCTTGCTTCTCACTGGCCACCCACCAAACACTGTTATTGTGGCTCTTGGTTTTCAGCACAAAGGCACAGCACCACCAAGGAACGTTTCTCGAAGTAACCTGCAAGTGTTTGCACACAGTGCTGACATCTTCAGAGGCATCAGTGCTCCAGCAGAGGAGTGGTGGTGAGATGGAGAGCCACAGCAGCTTTAGTATCTCTCAAGAGTCCTGCAGAACATCCTACCAAACCAAGACTACAAGTGTCTTAAATTTGTTTTGGTTTACTCCATTCCACAGCGAGCTAGTCTTTAATGGGGCAATTAATTAATCTTTAAACATTAATCTTTAATGCCCCAATTAAAGGCATTTGGGGTGATGATTAGTAAATTTGGTTTATTTAAGTTTAGTTAATTTGGGATGAACTTTCCTGGGTGTCCCCATGAGGAGAAAAAGTCAAATCCTGAGATCTGCAGGGGGGTCAATTCTGCTTTGGTGAAACTCTTCCCTTTTGTCAGCACTGGCAGTGGGCTGGCTGCATGTCAAGGCTGATATGATGATATGATTAAATTGCTGACATGATTAAATGTTACTCACTTTTTCTTCACAGTGTCAATCTTTAAGCCAGCTTTACCCCACAGGTGATCTGCCTGCCCTGGTGGCACCTCCATTTTCCCTCTAACTGGCCAGGCCCAGGATAATCCTCTGAAGGGTCCTCTGTTGGGATGGCTCCCAAGGGAGAAAGAGCACACACGTAATTTTCAGGAAGCTGAACAATTAGTTAGTTACGGAAAACGCCAACTTTGAGCGCCAAGAGGTCACAGCAACATCAGAGCATTGAAGCATTATGCTCTGGGCTGCCTGAGCTCCATGGCAGACCAGTTATCATAGAATCTTTTATATCATCCAATATTTACTGGCCTCAGAAGAAGCTTATATTCAATTACCTACTATTGTTTCACAAACCTAGGTGGCAAGAGGAAGATTTCTTTTTTTAAAGGGAACAGCAATAGCTGAAACATAAAAATAAAACACACACTTTAAAATCATTCAAAATCTCAAACACTGGCTTTCCTCCTCCCACAATATCTGTGGTCTTAAATGCATCATTGCAAGGGGAATTATTCATGTAGTCTCATCAATAAATCTTACTAAAGTCCTTTATATTGCAGTCCTCATTCATCTAGCAACTCCTCTGTAAATGGTAATTAGGGTAAGAGCTGAGATACCGCAGAGTTTGCTCCTGGCAGTCATTGAGCATCCCAGAGTCTATCAGGGCTGTAAAGGAGGCATTTCTCAGCAGCAGCTCATTCATTGTGAGCCCTGATTCAATTATTACCTTGTCTCCTGTTTCACAGCAAACACTTTGGTTCACATAAAGCCTCAGAGCCTGTGTCAATGAACTTCTTGAATGGAGTCAGCTGCATTTTGTCTCCCCTGCAGTATCTAGCCTAAATCCAGGAGAGACAGCCAAGGGGGAGCCCTGTTTCCATCTGGGACCATTGCTAGGCTACTCCTGCAGAGAGGTTTGGTTCTACCATGGACTCCTCCCTCCACTGCCTGGAGCTGTGGGGGCTGGGATAGCCCACATTATGGGAAATAGATGAGTCCCAAGTGTGGAGAGCCCAAGCAGCAAAATCAGCCTCCAAATCTGTCAGTCTGCTCCTGCCAGACCTGGCTCACCTTTTGATGTTTCTCCACTGGCTGCACAGGGATGCTCTATTCATTTCCATCCAGCCCTCACTCGTGCCAGCTTTGAGGCTGGGAATTTCACTGGGAGGAACTCAGATCTGCAGAGATCATCTTCTCCTGACCTGTGTCCAAAGACCCCTGCCACAGTTTTAGCAGAGACATTACAACACACAGCAAGTGTGCCTGGCCGGGCTCTGTCCCAGCCCCTGCCCTGAACCCCAGCCTGGCACAGACCATGCAGCCCTCAGGGTGTGCACCTGCCTTCCCCTGCCAGCAGCACTGCCTTCTCCTCCAGAAGGTGAACACTGAAGGTGGGATTTAATCCACCCCCTCCTTCCCTCTTTCCTGAAGGTGGGATTGAGTCCATCCCCTCCTTCCCTCTTTCATACTGGGCAGCAGCTGAAACACTCATGACTTGGCACACACCTGGCTCAGCAGTGTGACCCTCAAATGTCCTGAAGACAATGCCACCCTTCCAATGGACAGTCACAGAGGTGTGGTGGCACTGCTGGAATGGCAGGGACAAAGGGAATGCCACCAGCTGCCCCCTCTGCCATGGATTGCGAGACATTTCCTGACACAGAGTGCAGTACCACTGGCAGCTCACTGTGCTCTGCTTTTTCTCCAGACACCACTCTTCACTGGTGCCCACCCCATTTTTCATGCCCAGCACAATTATTTTGGGACATACACTTGAAGCAGGGAACTGACTCAGTCTAAAAATATAAAAAAAACCCCAACAATGCTGTGCAGTGAAATAAAAAGTAAAAAATGTTTTTCTAAGAAGGATCAGTTCCCAAATGTCACTGAGAGTGACCCCACCAGCAGTCATGCTGACATATCTGATGGCAGGAAAAAGCTGTGGGGGCGTGGGAATACCTTAAGCTGGATGAACAGCCCCCAGTGCTTTGTCTCATGAAATCCCAGCCTGAGGAGAGGCTGTGCTCTGCTGTTTCCCTGCTTCCCCTCTCTTCCTTTCCCCCCAAACCCTCGGGCCCCCATCACTGCCATGGCTACATGCAGCCTGGGATGTCCATTTTAATCTGCAGTGTGTACACAAAGAGCTGGAAGCAGTGGCTGTCTGAGACCCACCTGACCTTTGGATGTACAGCAAACTTCCTGTTCCAGGGCTGCTGGCTCTTTCATCTCCCAGCCTTTACAAAATAAAAGTGAGCCTATGTGAAAAAATGCTTTGTAATGGGGACTCCTGGAACAACTTTTCTCTCTTGCCCTCTGACTGAGCCATAGAAAACAGTAAATATCTCTCCCAAGAGTCCTTTTTTTTACAATAGAAAAATGTCAGGCAAAACTGAAGTATCATTTCCCAGCCTTGGACTCTGCAGCAGACAGGCACAAAAGCTAAAGAAAAAAACAAAACAGCAAAGGGGAAAAAAACTTTACTCTTGTTAATTCAGAGTTTGGAGAGATTTTTGGTGGAGAATAAGTTTCTTTTGGTGGGGAGCAAGACACACTTGGGAACTGGGTCTTCTTGCAGGAGGAAGTGGTCTTGGGCTATACTTGACAGCAAATTAGCATTGACATTTGACTTGTTTTGATCTGAGTTATTTACAATGGTATTATCTGTGTATTTTTTACATGCTGTGAAGATTCCCATTGCCAGATGCCTCGAGATGGCTGTAGGATGCAGAGCATTCCACAGTCATTACTCAGGGGTCATAAACTTCACATTACTTGTGGGGAGGAGGGGAGCAGGGGGAAATGGGCTAACAATTAAAAAAAAGAAAAAGCAATCCTAGACTTAGATTTCAGTGGGCTTGTGTATTTAACTGGAGAGAAATTAAAAATGTGCTTAGGTGGGCTGGCACTGTCACACGGTGGGGCTGATGACTGGAACAGTTCCTTGTGAATTTGCTCTGCACACAGAAGTGCAGTCAGGGATAATTTTCCCAATGCTCTGGTCTGGGGGAGGCTGTGGTGGAGCAACTGCTCCATAACCCTGCCAGGGCAAAGATCCCCAGCAGGAATTGCTGCCTGGGATGTCCAGGGCTGGCAGGACATGTCCCAGGCTGGCACTACACTGGAGCTGCTGCTGCAGGGAGATGTAGCTATGATATTTTATGAAAAATCCTTTCCTTAGGATTTTTTCTCCTGAGAAGCCTCAGGATTGGTCTCCTGTGGTTGTCTGTAATTAATGGCCAATCACAGTCAGCTGGCTCAGACTCTGTCTGAGACACAAGCTTTTGTTATCATTCTTTCTTTTTTTATTCTTAGCTAGCCTTCTGATGAAATCCTTTCTTCTATTCTTTTAGTACAGTTTTAATATTATGTGTATCATAAAATAATAAATCAAGCCTTCTGAAACATGGAGTCAGATCCTCATCTCTTCCCTCATCCAAGAACCCCTGTGAGCACCGTCACAGGGAGGGAGCAGGCTGCCAGCTGGTGACTTTCAAGAAACCCAAAAGGGAGATTTTGGGTTTTGAGGTTTTTCTATGTTTGGGAAACTTTCAAGAGAAGTTTTTTTGCAAGGCCAAATCATAGACTTACACTTGTGGTTTTTTAGCAGGTACTTCATGCACAGACCTTCCTTACTTGCTGAAGGAGTGAAGATGCCCAGGAAGGTTGACAGCAGATACCCAGAGATGCAGTCCAAACAAAGGACACCTCTAAGTGCCACCAGGCTGTTTTCCTGGATTTGCTCAGAGAGAAATTTCTCTTGTGCAAGTCACAGCACACACACAGCACAGCAAAAATGCAGGCATGGCCTGGGAAGTGAACAGGGCAGGTATGAACCTGGCTAAAGGGTACATTCACAGTGGTATCAAATTCCTGTTCCGCTCCAGGCAGGAACCTGAGTCCTCATCTCACCTGAGACTCAGCCATTACACACACTCAACACAGCACATGAAGTAAAGCCCTGGGGAAGCTTTACCTTTGGCACAGGCAGAACCTGTGCAGAACATCAAGGCAGGGCAGCAGGGAGCCTCAGAGGGCTGAGGAGTGAGAGAGAAGATGGAGAACCTGGTATCTGCAGGGCACAGACAGATCCTGGTGTTGCAGGGGCTTTCTGGAGGCTCAGGGGCTGTGCAGGGTTTGTGCTGCACCCATCTTGGAGGGGCTGTGTGCTTAATTCTGCTGCCAGGATGCTCTGCTGGACCCCAGGAGCTCAGCACAGTATGGGTGTGATAAACACCCCATTTCCTTGGGTGGCATCATCCCCCACCTTCCACATCCACACCAGGGCCAGGCAAGCTTAAACTCCAGATGATCAAACAAACACCTAACTTGAAATATAAAACATTTTCAAGATGGAGACTAACATTTTAGGTGAATTTACAAAGATCAAGAAAGGAAACAATTTAGCCTTTGAAGCTAATACAACAGCATGGTCTGTTTCACCTTGCTGGTATCTCAGCTCATTTTAATCCTCAATAACAAAAATAACACTTCTATGTGGTCTACATGAATCTATTTTCTATCCATATTTCTAGTGGCTTAGCTACAAGAAGCCTTGTGACAATTTTCAAACCTTGTGACAATTTTCAAACCTTTTACTTTCTCCTGTCTTGCTCTTATCATTCATATCTCACCTGAGACCTCTCTTCTTGAGAGCACATCCTATTTTTGTAAGAGAACTTTCTTATAACTCTGCAAAATGAAAAATAAAAACCAAAATAAATGAGGCAACATGAATCCAGAAATTAAGAATAAAGCTCCAAACTTTATTCATTGACTTGAGTACAACAGTGATGCAGATTACAGTGGCACAGGAGTGCAATATGTGCTGTTTGCAGTATGACAGTGGAAACACTAATTGTACAGAACAGCAACCCAGCTCAAACTCTCATTATGCATACAAGCAGACTTACTGTACAGACAAGACATTGATTCACTTTTACAGAGACTCAGAAAAAGAGACAGATGAATGGAAAACACAGGGACACCTCCCCAAAACGCTGGCTTGGAACATGTGGAGGGAGGAGAAAAGAAAAATAAAATAATAAAAAATCCTATTGCCAAAATCTACCGATTTAAAGGCAAGTATACCTTTAAAAAATTAGTTTTAGTTTCCAAAGCTTAAAAAAAGTCCCCAGCTGTAAGGCCCCCTTACAGGAAGAGTTGTCCACAATGGCCAAGGCTCAGTGCTTGGCCAGGGCTGCTCTGGGAGTGACACTGAGCTCCTGGCTGGGCACAGAGGCTGCCCTGGCCCCAGGGGTGCAGTGCAGGGAGAGGCCCCACTGCTGCCAGTGGGTTTGCATCTGGGGGAAGTGCATTCTGCAGGTGTTCAGTGACAACAGCCCAGGCAAGTGTCCAGTGGGAGCTGTCAAAGCATCCTAGGGGAGCCAGAGACTCAGCCTGGTAAGGCACCACTGGGATTCCCAGAGCTGCATTTCCATGCCCAGGGGCTGGGTCCTGGGAGCAACACCTGTGCTAACTGTGGTGATCCTGACACAACAGTTTGCCTTCAGTCATCTCTCTTTTACCTCAAAAGAAAGACCACAGTGCACATGGAAGTATTTCCTCTTCACAAAGGCGAGCATTTCTGAGCAACTCATTAGCAGAAATCTATTTCCCTGTTAGAAGCCCTTTGGGCACCAAATAATTTATTTTGCATACAGGCAAACAACATTAATGGCCAATTACATTCCCACTTCCTGCACTGATGCTTACATTAAAATTAATAACACTTCTACCAAATGTGGGCATCACACAGCTCCTGCCAGCAGAGCTGTCCGACTGAAAACTCAGTATCTTTGCATTGTGATGTATTTTTTGTTGTTGTTGTTTCTTATCTTATTAAACACAAAAAAGGTGTGTGGGAGAAATCACAAGGCAAAACTCACCAGCCAGAGCAATGCTGCAGCCCACAGTGATAGGAGTGTTCTACACTAAGGGAAAAAGGTGCATTGTGCTACTGTCACAGTGCTCAGGAGCTCTCTCCAGCTCTTCATTTTGCAGCAATGGGGTAAAAATGTACCACATATTGTCAAGACCAGCCCTTACTAAGCATCTACCCTGAAGTCTATGCTGGACTCCAGTGGGTGTGTTGACAGGGCCACAAAGTTTGACAGGGCACAAAGCAGACTGTGACCTGGGGAGAACTGAATGGGGAAGGGGGCAGTGGGGACAAGCCCTAAGCATCCCTCTGGCATGGGAAGATGAGTGGCATTTTGGACAGATTAGCTGAATTCTTGTTTCCTGCAAGTGTTTTATTGCATTGTCATTACCACTGACTGGTGTTCCTCACTGCTGTAGGTAACACTGAGGATGTGGATATCCTCCTTCACAAACACATTCCAGAGGAAAGCAATGAATCATGGAATGAGAGAAAAGGGTGGTTTTCTTTTGTCTGCCCTACAAGCCAAATATGCCAACATCTCCTCCTAAGTCAGGAGGAGCCAAGATAAATCATTCCCTGAAGAGTTTAGGGGATATTAATATTTTTACCATTCTGAGAACTAATGTTCTTGTTTGTTCTAACAGCTTCACACCATTAACTTCAGTGTGGGTGCTCACATGCTATGAACTCCAAACTTGACTTCCCCACAGTCTGGAACAGGTACTACAGGTACCACTGAACAGGCTCATGCCAGTGTTCTCCTCTAATCCTGCCAAGCATCACCCTGGCAAGCCCTGCAGAAATCAAGATTATACCAACCCTCCTCCTTCCCAGACCTTAACCCTTCTCTGCCCATTGACATCACCCTGCCAGGAGACACAGGGATTGTGGAAAGGGATTCACTTCCAAAGGTGTCTAACTTCAGTGTAGCTCACTTTGACAGAAGAAGCTGCTGCTGAACTCTGTTGAACAGCAGGACATCTGAACTACAGGGCTGAGAAAGGATTTCCCAACTGCAACAGGAAAAGGGCAGCAAGCATTCAGTGCCTGGCCCACAGATTTAGGACTGTAGGACTTTGTGAGGAGAGGTGACACCTGTCTGGACAGAAGTAAAAGCACCACTGGAGCCACAGAGATGTCTTATTCCACAGAAAGCTCCTGAGTCCTCCAGCCTGACCTTTCACAGCCCACTGCAGTGCATCCCCAGCACACCACAACCCACATTTAACGAGCTCCAGATGAGGAGGGTGTGTGCACCTGTGCTCGAGGATCTGCATCTCTACATAATCCCATGTGGACTTAACCCCAGGTGTACACGTGGGGTTATTCTGCAATGTTTGACTGGGCCTTGCTCTTACATCACTCCTAAAGCAGAAAAGGAGAAAAAATAGGACAAAAGCAATCAGTTTTTAGTCCTCTTGGTAATGACATTGTGTTGACAGCATTGATGGGATGGGACTTCATCGGAAGCTCAAATGCTTTGCAGGAGATAGAAGAACACAAGCATGTACTTAAGGCATATTCATAGAATCACAGAATGATTTGGGTTGGAAGGGACCTTTAAAAATCATCCAGTCCAACTCTTGACATGTCCCAGGGGAATATCAAAGAGGGGAATTACTAAGAACTGCTACTCAATGGATACCAGGAGAATGATTAATTGCTTACAAAGAAAATTCTCCCTGGGGCTATATTTTGTTTTCATTAGGTGGGAAGATCAGATGAAAGAACAGAAAATATTGCAGTGACAATCACAAAGAGCCCACTGCAGCAATCCTCCCTCCCCCATGGGTGGCTGCAGCGTGAGTTTTGTGGACAGATGATGTCTTGGGTGTGTCTGCATGTAGGTGGTTGAGAATTAACTGCAGGCATGAAACTGAAGCTCAGAAAACCCTTCATGTTGTCAGTCAGGAGTAAAGCAGTAGTAAGTCTAGTGCAGAGGGCTGTAAATTGACTGACTGCTCCACACCAGTGAGAGGGGAGCCAGCAGTGCCCCAAAAATCCAGTCAGAGATGAGTTGTGTCTGCAACATCTACACTGGCTTCTCTTCATTCCTTCCCAAGCTTAAGCTGCAGTTTTAAATTCTCAGTTGATGAGGCAGATTCAAATTACCATGCCATTCTTTACAGGCTAAGAGGCTGAGTTCTTTTTTTTTTTCCTTTTTTTTTCCTTTTTTTTTTTTTTTTTTTTTTTTTTGCATAGGAGGGAGAGGTAAGAAAACAACCTGGCTTAGTCATTTCTGAAATGACTGGGTAGTGTGTTCATATGTGCTGTGAGAAGTTCAGTAGTAACCTAGAGATGGAGGCGGAAAAATGAAGACTGGCAGCTCACATCCTTGAGAGAACAACTCCTCAGGTCTAAAAGGGGTATGGTCAGGGTGACTTGAACTAAAAGACTTGTAATGCCTAATAGTTTGAAGGATGTGGGATGACAAAATGTGGAGAATTTTAATAATTTAAATGCATTAAAACTCAAATGTTTGTCTCAAAGTTAAACCACACCTTGCAGGTGACCAAACAATGAATTTCTGAGACCCCAGCATTCACAAAGTCTGTGAGTGTAAAACATTGCTGTCCTTTCACTGTATGGATTTGCTTTCAGCAGTCACTCAAAGATGCATTTTGAGCCCCTGACACTCCCATTTACTTCTCAGAGCTCCTCTAAAAACCTTTTAGATCTGTCTTCTGAAAAATGAGGTGAAATATGTTACCCTGATCCCTGCTGCAAGCTCAGTGCCACCCAGAGAGCTCAGTCACCAGTGTGTGTGTCACAGTGTCCCCAGGGAATTCTGCTCCCTGGGGATGGTGCCAGACCCTTGGTGGCACTGTCCCTCAGGGACATGGAGCAGGTGCTGAGCCCTGGTCTCTGTCTCTCCCCTACTGAACCTTCATCTCAGATTTTATCAAAGGAACCACAGTGATCTGTCACAACAGGACTTGCTAACCAGCAAAGAAGAGGTGGGGTTTGGGCTGTCCTGCACAGCTCATGGTGAAATGTCATTTGGTGATACAGAGAACTCAACACAGTGATACTGAATCTCAGAACTACATGGGACTGTTTCCTCTTCCTGACTTCCAGATTTTAACACCAATGTCTCACAGAACAGAAAATACAAAGGTTCTGATGTCTCCAGTGCCTCCTGAAGTTTCTGCATTAAAAAGGAAACCTTGATATTCTTTGACAGACACAGAACCTAAAAGACCCTCTCCTATCAGGAGATGAGCTCATTAGTGCAGTTATGCATTGGCAGTAAAGCACCAAGGAAGAGAAAAAGCAGCCACACTGCATCCATTCAATTACTTTGGTGCTCGTGTCCTCCTCTGCATAGGACTTGCCCAGAAGCAGTTAAGGTATATACAGGCAGTTTTTCAAGCTGCAGCATATTGGAAGAAGACTGAAAGCAATAAGGAGTTCAATGCAGCTCAGAAACTGTCTTGCATGATTACTCTGTCTTCAAAAACCAAGTCAGGCACAAAGGGAAATTAAAATAACCAAGGCTGGAGCTTTGATGCTTCAAGACAGAAAAAAAAAAAAAAAGTCTGTGCCCTCTTTTCCAAGCACAAGTGAAAACCTACATTAACTAAAATGAGTGCTTGGCCCCATGCACTGTGCCATATTGACAACAGCTACTGCAGTTTAATCAAAAAGCCTCTATTGGCAGAGCTTGGCACCTCGATGGTACCTTTCAGTTCATAAACATTTCCTCCCTAAGAGGGAGGAATTTGCGTGTTAGCTTGCAGAGAACCATTCTCCCTGCCATTGTAAAATCCTACAACTCCAGTGCAGCCTGATGAGCTGTACTAGAAATTACTAGCAGGGAGTTTCTCCTGAAATCTCTGGATGCAAACCAGGGCATTTTTTAAATAGCATTTTTTCACTCTGCCACTCCCACCCCCACGCACCCACCTCCTGGAGTAAATTACAAGAAAACTGACTCTTCTCCACCATTCCCATTACTGAAGTGATCTTAAATTATTCAAAGGACTGGTTAAGCTCCAGCCTTATTAATTCAAGCAGAAAGTGTGGAAGAGGGAAGACTGACAACACACACACAGCAATTCACTTCTTATATCCTAGCAAATATTTACAAGGAGTCCATTTCCCAGAAATCCAAGTGGCGTGTCCTGCAGGTGAGCAGGGTGCCCACCACCACCACAGGCTGTGTTACACGAAGACACTGTGTCAAAAGAGTGCCAAGTAAGAAACTGTTGGGTGAAAGACTTGATGTGGCCATGTGGGATAAGTTACAAGGGGGCTTCTCCTTCACTACAAACCTACCTATGTCCCTCTCCATATATACACACATATATACACACTTACACACACAGAGAGATAGATGGAGAGATATAAATACATGTGTGCACACAGGCAAACACGCATACATATATATATATATTTATATATGTATATATCCTCTTCCAGTTCTTGGAGTGGTTACAACTACTTTAGTCTACAAGGCATCCTAAGGGCACTTCCTGGCTCTAGCAATAAAGTCCATCGTTTTGTGGAGAGAAGTAAAGGGAATATCATTGAGGGAGAAGAACAGAACAGTTTTCTAGCTTGTACAATATCAGGTAATAGGTTGACACCTCTGAAAACTATCATTGCTGTTTCTGAGCCCAGATATTTTCTCCCTGAATTCCAGGAGGGCAATTGTTGATCTTGTTCAACTGCAGAGGTGCCACTATGTTGATTTTCCCTTTTTGGTGGATAAGTAGTTGCTCCCAAACAGTTTGGACTGTGTGATACAATATGCTATGCATCATTTGTGGTGGGTTTGTTTAAAGGGAGATTAAAAGAGTTTTGCTTTTTTCTTCATGTCGTTGCGTCTCCAGAGAGGTAACTTGTCAAACTCCTGTATCGTCATGCCAAATATTTCTTGAAAAACTTCAGGTGCTAAGTGACGCTTCAAAAAATAAAAAAAAAGGAGGGGATGAAAAAAAGGAGAAAAGGCAATGGTCAGTCAAAGCCAAAGAGACACAACAGGAGGTTGGAGCACCTTAGGGATTTTATGTCGCTGTGTAAGAGCCACTGCTGGAAAAAATAATGCTTTGGCCATACACATATCCAAGTCCTCATGGACTTGTGTGCCCAAGGAACAAATCAGGGAATATTTCATTTTCTGATTAAGCAAGAGACAGAGAAATGATTGGTCTGAAGCCATCCAACAAGCAGTGACAGACCAGAGAACAGGACCAGCTCCTGCACACCCCTGTCCCAGGCTTTAGCAAGTCACCTCCGCTTATGGAAATCCCAACAGACATTGGGTTTTTAGGAGTGCTCTGCAGAGGGGCTTGACGTGCTCCAAGTTCTGAGAAAGATGTCTGGCCAGTCTAACTGTTCAGCACATTTCTCTACTGCTAATAAAACACTTTTTGGTGCTGTCCTGTGCACAGGTTACTTCTTGTTCAGCCACTTTACAGTGCACTGGATGGGGAAAGTGTCTCCCTGTGGCACTGATCTAACACAGCACTGAATTCTGATTAGTGGCCACATATCTAATAATAAAAATGGGAATAAACCCCAATTGTTACCCAAATTACCCACATTTTTGTGGCTCCTTCCTTTCATCTCCACAGAAGATTAAGGACTTGAACATCCCCAGCATTCCACTGGCTGCTTAAGTCTTCTTAAGCCACAAAGCTTAAACTATATTTGTTTGTTGGCAGAGATTTAGATCCTTGCATTTTTGGATATCAGCCAGTCTTCTAACTAAGTCACAGGACTCATGATGAGTTGAAGGAACTTAGACTTTTGGTCCTCAAGGATGGCTGACACTGACTCTTAGCTAAGAGATGGTCCAAGAACAGAGTGTTGCTCCATTCCAGTCTGGATCTTATGGAAATTGTGCAACTTTGGGCTTTTAGCAAATCCACAAGTATATAAAGAAAGGCCTGAAAACAGAAGTGGACTGTGAGAAGCTCAGTCTGTGAGCAGGGACAGAGATGTGGGAGATTGTTTGAGGAGATGCAGCTGCTTCCTCCCAATGTCTGATCCCTCTTTCCCTGATTAGTGCTGAGAAATCTTCCCACATTTCTCAGGGCCCACATTTCAGTGCTTCAGCTTTCACAAACAACAAACAACTTTAGCAGGAAAGAGCATTTAGGAACTTGCTTCTCTTACCTCCAGCCTGGTTCTGTCTACATCTTTTAGTATTTTATTTCGCCCTCTGTTGGTCACCATGAGTATTTCATATGGAAAAATCTGTTAACAACGTATAAAAAGGGGGGAAAAGAGATATTTACATTTATAGTCTAAAGCAGACAGAACAAAACGTGTGTCATTTTCATAAACACACAAATATTTGTTTTCTTTTGCAAAGCAAATATCAGTTTGGTAGTTTTTTTGTTTTTTTTTTTTCTTATCCTTTTTTTCCTAAAGTTGTATGGAAAACAAGCTGATCTGAACAGACCTACAACTTGTTTAGCACTGAACTACCTCATATTGTAAAGCAAAAATTTTTATGCTGTATATAATACATCAGCTGGCTTTGGTCAGGCAGAGTCCTTTCTAGACAATGTATTTCCTCATCTATCAATGTATAAATTTATTAAAATACTTGCATTTGTCACTCATTGGTCTAAATAATGGTTGCCAGAGTGTGGACAGCCCCAAGGACTGACAGTGAGTAGGCTTTAAAAACATGGAAGTGCATAAAAACAGCAGCATCTCTGAATAGGCAAAATATTAATTAGTGGGGGCCACTGCATTCAGTAGGATTTATTACATTATTTTCTTCACCTTTTTTGATAGTTAAAGAATTCAAACAACTAATAGAAACAGTGCTGCTTGGAAAAGATTTCAGAAAATATTAAAATCAGTTTCTGGAATCATCCCTGACAAATAAAACTCTGTTCTAATTTTTTTTTTTCCCTTGGATAGACACTTCTGTGCCTGGAATGACTTAGGAGAGCTCATGCTCTGTCCAGAGCATCTCTAGAGCCCTTCCCACTGCAAGCAGCATTCCCAGACCCCTCATCCAACCCCTACTCAATTCAATGACGTTTTTCTGAAAACTTCAATGGCAACTGGCTTAGCCTTTACTGTCATTTATGGGTCTTAGTTGCCCACTGGGAATATGAGTGAGATGACCAACAATCTCCTGGAGAGAGCTGAGCTATTATTAAATGCTATTAATTACATTATTTCAACATCTGAAGAAGTTTGACTTAATAGACTTTTGTGAAGTACTCAGCAATTAAGTTCATTCCATTGTTAATAACTATCCCAATGAACTTTTCAAAAACATAATGAATAACATTCAGGCATCAATGAACACACCACTGATTTTATTGTAAGTAATAATAATTTAAATAACGTGTGCTTACATACCAATTGTGAGATATGATTCTTATGAGAGTCTGACATTGTCACAATTGTACAATTAGGTCTATACTTGGAGTTACATTTTTTATGTTTGGTACTGGAAATGGCTACTATAAACAGCATTATAGGAAACTAAAATGTAACTTTTCATATTTAAACAGGCAGAGTTTAAGTCAAGATCTATGGTCATAAGTACATTTTATGTTTAAATATTCACAACAAGGCATGTCTCAGTCTGGGCTGGCAAGATGCACAAATTCTGTCCTTTCTGGAGAACCATTTGGTAATACCTGGTCATTCTTAGGATTAGTAGTCTTTACTTTTCATATGTTTCATGCTGACTCTGAATTGCCTTATTTTATTTTAGCAGGTGTGAGTTAGTGTTGGACAATTGGCACAAATAAAAACAGTGCCAATTCAAACATCCTGAGTATTTGGCATCACCTTTATAAATAGCAACAGAAAGGGATCTATTATCTCAGGAAATTTCCCATAATTTTTAAAATTAAAATAACCATTAATAAATAATCATTAAATTTTGTCATTAATAATACTGACAGAATTTGTCACCCGAAATAGCTTCCCAATTCACTGGGTACATCAACAGCAGTGGTGACTGTAAGAATTTCTATTGCACTGAAAAAGAAATTATTTGGAATAAAAAGCAGTATCTTAGGAGTCCCCACAGTCTTATTTATATAATATATAAAACCACTTGTAACTGCACAGTGCACTGGGGTCTCAGCTTATACAGCCAGGGTTATTGCCTTGTACAGTTGGCCTGGAGGTGACTCGGAAGCACAAGAAGTTATCTGGTTTGCAAAATGAGCTCCTCACTTAACTGCAGAAATTCTGATCCTTGTAACTTTGGCAAAATCATGATTTCATGGAAGGTTCACCAGCAATAAAGTTGTAACATTTAACACAGCCCTGGCTGAATTCCCTTGATATATTATATTCATTTTTAACTCAGGCATCTCTAGACATAGCTGTAAAAGCATTTTAATTTGTGTCTTAAATTGTAATTAGCAGACATTGTCTCTTTTTTCCAATAAATCTCCTGAAGAGTTTCTCATATAGGGAATTCAACACTATGGACAGGTCTCAGGTTAGCAGTGCTGGGAGCTGAGGAACAGATCCAGACAGACATGTAGGTATCTTACTTCCAGTCAAAGATTTCCCATCATCTTTGGAATTGAGACAGCCTCAACAATGTGTTGTGAGCCACAATATTCTGCAGCACTTTTCAATATGGACAGATCTGAGTTTGGCCTGGTGCTTTGGCAGAGAACCAGCTGTGGAGCACCTTCCACATCTGTCACTGTGTCCCTAGAAAAGCTTCCTTACCCCAGGGATCACACAGGGCTGCCCTCAGCCTGCCTGAGCACTAACCCTGCAGAACACAGTCCAGAACAAAGGGAGAGGTTTGGCACATAAGGAGCAGGGACTGAGGTCAGGTAAAAGAAAACAAGGGAACTAAGACATTTCCCATATTTTATCTGCATTTCACAGTAAAACCTTCAAAGTCTCGAAGGAAAGTGAGTAACATCTGCACTTGCCTTTGGCTCCAACATGTTAGGCATAGATACTCCTCTGTCCATTCTCATTCCAGGGACATGACCATCCGGGAGGGACTGCATCGGATACAGGCACACAGCAGACACAGAGGTTACACACACAGAGGGTAAAGGCACTCAAGTAGTGGTGAAGACAAAGGTGAATTTGCCCTGAGACTTCCCTCAAGTCTTAATTCTTGGCCTAATTATTTCAATCATTGCCATGGCTGCTGTTCACTACTCCTGTGAGGTGGGCAGAGGGATCCTTCAGTCCCCTCAGCCACCACAGCTCCTGTCCCTGCTCAGGCAGGTGACAATCCCCTCCTGAGCTGACCTGCACCACTTTCCAGGGGACCTGGGCACCCCAAGAGAATGGTGGTCCCTCTCCCACCCCAGTGACTAGTGAAATTCTTCTCTAGTTCTTGCCTAGCATTAATTCAGATCCCACCCAACTGCACAGAAAGCACCCTTACACCTCTGGGCTTTCCTACTTGTAATTTACTGTATCAGCTGAAGGATTTCCTTATTTTTTTTTTTTGTCTCTACAATGGGCAATTTTTACTATGAACACAAACAGGGATGGGGTAAAAAGGTGCTGTTTTGACACAGGTACTAAATCTAAGGAAATAACATTTGGAGCACAATACATGGACAGCTCTGCTCCCCTCCCATAATCTTATTCTCTTTCCAATCATCATGATTTTGATATGCCATTAACAAAATTATCCAAGTAATTAAACAATTTCTTAAATTGCCATTTCATATTGTGATTGTGCTGAGGAGCCAGGCAGACTCAAACCATTCTGAAAAAAAACCTTGCAGGCAGTAATTGAAGTAAAAAGGTTTCTATTTGCAGGCACACTTCTTTCTGGCTCATCTGGGATGGCAGCACTGTAGAAAATTATTATCAGCCATCTTGTCTGGAGAGCAAATTCCAGGGTAAAATTGAGGAGTTCAAAGCTCCTGGTATAAGAGAAAATTCCCTCTGGAAGAGACTTTCTATGTGTCTCTGGGGTCAGTACTAGAGAGACTGGAAATAAATCCACCCTCATGTGTCCAGAGAAGGCTACTACAGATAACTCATACAGGAACAGAGTGGATTTCACAGAGCAAGTCACAGAACAGGTGTGAGTTGTCTCAGCTCAGCTCTGGGGAGGTGACAAGGAGGAATCCGAGGCTGTGCCTGGTTTTTGTTGATAAGGATCTACATTGGTGATTATGCTTAAACATGCAGGAAAATCAAAGCTATTGTCTTAAGAAACCCTTCCCTGCAGCAGAAATTCAGAGTTGAACAAGGAGCTGCTTTAGGTTCTGCTGTCAGTTGATTGATGAAAACCCGTACTCTACCTGGAAATCTGAAAAGCAAAAGAGAAATCTCATCAGCTTTAGAGTGTGGAAGGACAGGAATCAGTCACAATCTACCAGAATCCTTCTCTGTTTTCTGTTATATCTGATTTTTCCAAAATCCCATCTGATTCTCTAAAGCCAGCAACATTCCTAATTTTGGACTTTGTTTGTGGAGTCGAACACTCCAAGTATTGCAGTTCTTTTCATTAACCCTCCAAGTTTTGTAACTTTCACAAATAATATTATAAATTTTTATTTGGCACTGACTGGTACCACATCCTGCTCAAAGTCATAGTGAAGATCATGAGCAGCAAGGGGGATTAGAGGCCATTATCTCCCTTTCTTCACTGGGGCACATTGTTCCAGACTGCACAGTTGATGGCAATTTTCACAGAAAAAAACTCACAAAACTCACAGAACTCAGTTCATATTCCTGATAATGCACAGGTTATTTGCCTTCCATATGATCCAATGCTAAAGTATAAACAAGGATAAACTCCACATAACAGATTTAGCAAAATAAACCCAACATTTTTAACAGGTATTTGAAGTGCTTTGAGTTAATCGAGTTTGCCAGAGAAAATTAAAATGTACTGAGCAAATACAAAGTAATCACAGCCCCAGCCTTAATATAAAACAGCAGAAATGATCAAACATAATCACATTTTTACATTTATTACTCATAGATTGCAAAAGGCTCCTCATCCTTACCTCTAACAGCACCACTCACATCCCCATAACTATTGTACTGACCAAAGTCCGTAGAGACCGGCTGTAACAGGAAAAGAAGGACAGAACATAAATTCACACTTCAAGACTTTACAAGAAGGTTGGTGCATGGGGACAAATAAATTGCTTTAATATTTTTATTTCCCCCTCAATTTTACAACATTTCTTCCTTTGCTTTTTTGCCTTTTTAACAAAGCAGTTTGTGGGAGGGGAAAATAGGTTTGTTGTGACTTCAGGTGATTATATAAGAAACATTTATCAAACTGAAAATCCAATACCATTGATATGGAAATTAATACCATGGATAATTAAAGCCACCTTTCACGTCTCAAAATCACCATCTTCTTACCCTGTGAAGTCCATTTTTTCCATACCCAGGGAGAGAAGAGGTTTTGGAGGCTGAAGCATGTGCTGTTGAATGAGGAAGGGAAAATATTTTACTGGAAAAATCCCATGGAAACTAAAAAACTAGAGCACTTGAGGAATCAATAAAAATCTAGAGCACTTGAGGAATCACCTAGTACAAAAGACACAGTTAAAAGAGCCAAGCAAACACCCAACTGAGACACACTGACTTTAAGACACTCAGTCCCAAACTCAGCACAAACTTCTACACATTCTGTAAGTTACAAACAGCTTTATCGTGCCATGGTGGCAGGCCATTAACAAGGGACACTGATTTTTCCAGGCTCAAAATCAACGTGGTACCCTCTGGATTGAAAATAACGCTCATGGATCACGCATGGCATCTGCTTTGGCATCACCCCTGATTCCAAAAGGGAACTGATGATGGCACTGATTATCCCTGCAAATAGGGATGGACATATCTCAAATAAAGGAGTTCTCCAACCTGTGCTAAGATTAATAAAAAAATCATAAGCTTTGAGTTGAGCAGGTAGACTCTGGCTCCATAAAAATTAAAGACAGTGAGTGAGAGCCACAGGAATCCTCTCCAAGCCCATCAAGGCAACACACTGATAAAACAGGGAACCTAAGGAAATCTTAGTTTGCTTGGCAACTGCTCCAGTGGATGACTCCAGAGAGACTCATCTTGGAGTCCTTGGAGTCACTCATCTTGGATGACTCCAGAGAGTCTCTTCTTGGCTCAAAGTACAGCTTGCATGTTACAATGGCTGGTGAATGAAGACAGTAAAATAAAACCCCCAAACCCTTCTCTGGAGATGTGAGAAGGCCACAGCCATACGTCAAAATGTGCAACGAGGCAAAGAATCTAAGTCACTAATCTAAGTTAGCTTTTGTGCTTTTGCTTTGGAACAAAATACACCCAATTAAACTGTCAGCCCAGGTCAAAACACTGGCTGTGTTAGGAATATGCAGCCCCACTGGTCAATAATGCTGAATATCTTTTCCTGGGAGAAGACACTAAGCAGGGACAGGAACCACCAGTGTAAGCAAAACGTGTTGCTGTAATTTAATAACCCAGCCTATTCGTGTGTGTGATGCCAGAGTGACTGAACACTTCATCCCACTTTATATCTATATTAAAGCAGCTCTCTCCTCAAAATCGCCTGAAAATCCTCAGCCTCTTATTTCTTTTAATTAGAAAAACAACCACAACAGTCCTCCCCTCACAAAACCAGGTGATGGATCAGGCCACTCTTTTAGGGCAAATCACCACATAAACATGTATCAAGCGACTTTCCCAGCTGTCTCTCTTCTGGGACACTACTTGATATGTGTATTCTACTTGGTGTGTGCATTCTGTGGTGTTTATACCCGTTATTCATGATTATTGCCTCCATGAATTACCTGGAGAATCGTAACGACTGGCAGAAAGGGCTGACCTACCGCGACTCTCCTTTTCCATCTCTTCCTTCAATATTAACTGCCCCAGACCAGAGTTGAGCTACAAATGGCAATTAAAAAAAAAAAAATCAATAAAATAAAGCTGAGCAAGACAGTGGTAGGATTTGCTTACAGAAAGCAAAGGGGCACTTTTTGGATGGAGCTCAGAAACAGCATGAGGACAAGCTTATAACCACCTTCATGAGCTGCTCCTCCTGCAGCTGCCGGCGTCTCTGCAGCTCCTCGTCATCTTCCTCCCTTCCACTTGATCTGCGTCTCATGTCAGCTCCTGCTTCCACAAAACCACAGCACAGAGAGAGCTTTGTGCATCAGTTCAACTGCAGCTCCAAGATTTCAATGCTAGTTCACAGAACTGGTCAGTTTTATTTGCTGAATAAACAACGCAGTATTTCCTTGCAAAGTCAAAAGACTTTTTCAAAATTCCTTCTTAATAAAACTCACTTGGGTAGCCTGTCCTGTGCTTATCAGGCTTGTTATAAACTAAACAAGAACTTAAACTACACACAAGTTCCAAACCAAGGAATAGTCGTCAAGACAAAAGTCATGATTGACCCTAATAGAGGAAGGAGTACTGGAAACATGGGTTCAATAACAGCAGCAACTGGATCACAGCTGAAAACCTAAAGTCTAATTTACATTTACTCTTTTATGTAGACCCAGAGAAGCATTAACAGAGACTGAATTAACATTTCAAATGGAAAATTAAACTACATTAGTCTCCTAAATAAACATTCATATTTGAAATAAACAAGGCATTGGTTTTAGTCTAAAATGAAGTAAATTAATTTGATCCATTGGATAGAGTTAAAATAAACTAAGGAATTAAAATGTAGAACACTTGTAGGCACAAGTGTTCTACATTTTAATTCCTTAGTTTTTTATTGAATAATTTTTATTTTCTTGAATATTCTTAATAAATGATCCGGATGCCAGGATCTGGATGCCAGGACAATCCCATGAACAGACAGGATGTGCTATTGCTGCAAGCATTTAGACAGCAGTTCTATTTTTTTCTGCACAGGGCTTTACCTGATACAGTTATTTACCAACACTGTGCTAGACAAACTCAGTGTTTAAAGTATGTAAACATTTCAAGTATGCAGATGACAGAGCTTCAAGTATGTTGATGTTATTCCTGTGACTCAGGGACTCTACATGTTTTCAGGTTGCAATCCTAACTAAAGGACATTTTCAAAAAGCCGCTGCTGCATGTGCAGCCCCTTCAGTTGGTCTCTGATCTCTCACCCTGTGTCTCCTCTCCCAAAACTCCTGTGAAGATCCCACTGTTAAGAAAGCCATACACTCCCTCACTGAGACCTGAATCAAGCAACACCTCAGTGGTTCAGACATAACTTCAGAAATGAACCTAGGCTAGATTGCCTATTTTATGCTACAGGGGTCAATAAAAACTCAACAGAGGGAAAACATACAAAGAAAAAAATTTAAATTGATGATACATATGAATTAAAGAAAAGAAAATAAGGTATATGTAGTGCTACAACACAAAAGAAAAATATAAAGTCTGTAGAAACAGTAACTCTGAAAATCAGGAATTATTTAGTCTGTTAATTGTTCCAATTCAGTTGTTGTTTCTTGCCATGAAATTAGTCATGTGGTTGGAAACAATCATGTTTTCTGTGGAATTTTTGCTATTAGCTTAGGACTAAAAGATTAAATAGAATAGCTGAGAGAAGTTAGGATTGTGTGACACAGCACACTTTTTGAGTTACTGCACTAGAATTCAACAATCTGCTTGTGGGTTAATATCAGTGTGATCAATCCCAAAGTCCTTTAGCAAAGCCTCTCCTACTCAGTGCAATTCAACACTTTTAGACTCAGACACTCAGGGGTCTCACCAGAACTACACTTTGTGGTGAGCATCAGGTGGACACCACCTTTCCTCCACCTTTTGGCAGCTGCCCTGTCCATGTGCCCTGGTCAGCAGTACCTTTGGAGCTGCAGAGATGAATGGTTTGTGTTTCCATACCTATGGCAGCCAGGGAGGGAGGGCCTGGCCAGTGGTCAGTCTCAATCTTTGGTATCTCGTTGGGTGCTGGTGCATGAGCTGCTGGGAACTTGGAGGACTTGATGATATCCTCGGAGGACTTGCTCTGTGCTGCCAAGGCAGCTGCATCTAGATGGCAATCAGGGAACTTAGCTATGTAATCATCTGGAGCAGCACAAAGTCAGCCTTATTTTGGCAAAATGTTATACTTTACAAGAAATTAGTTTTCAAAAGCAAACATTTTCAAGTTCTGCTTTTCCAATTGCAGATTGAAGCAAAGCAATGCCTTTTTCTTGCCAACAGATTGGAATCAAACCTTCCTCTCCTCCCGCATCCCCACCCCAAAGATAACCCCAAATCAGCCTTGGATTTTACTAGGGTTTCACAGTGTAAGAATGATTATGCAAGAGTGAGAAAATGCAGCCTAGCAGTATTTGCCAATATCTCCTGAGGACAGCTGATTATTTATGAAGATGAACTCAGATTTATGTACTAATAAGTTTTCCCTCTAAGGGAAGCAAACTAATAGATCAGAGTAACAGCATAAATCCTAACATTACTGGTGCTAATTATTTCATCTGTGAAAAGCGGCAAAACAAACAAGAAAAGAAAACTGAAACAAATATATTTAACCAGGGGATTTTTTTGTGCTGCATGCCCTTGCTTAGAGCATGCAGTAGTAGTAAAAGCAGATAGGAACTTATTAATAAATACTGAACTCCATTAAGATCAACTTGGCAGGGCAAGGCACTTGCAAAGCAATGAACCTCACCGACAAAACAGCTTGGTAGTGGGGCTTCCACTTTAATTCCATTTTAAGCCAAAGCCTTGTAAAAGCATGTGAGGATATGCATTATGGTTTTCTCTTCTTGACAGTAAAAATATTTTAAAAAATCATCTAATAGGATTCAGTGTACATTAAACCCAACCTTAACTAACTCTGAGCTGGAAAATGTGTTAGCTCAAATCACCTTTGCTTATATGAGGCTATTGTATCAGCAGCAACAGTTCCAGAATTTTCTTTCCTTTTTTTTTTTTTTTTAACAGAAAGATATTTTTTAACAAAGTGAAGCACTGTGTTGCTCCTCCAACACATTCCAGGCAGTTAAGCAACATCAGTGTTAGATATCATTGGGAATTCTGAGCAGCTGATGATTGGAAAACTCTAAGCATAACTGCAGGCATGGAGGGAGCTGGTCAGAGTTTACAGAAGCATGACTTCAAACAGTACTTACGTATTAGAATTGGTGATGTCAGTGGTTAAACATTCACATGTTAATGGGAGGTGAGGAGATACATTAAAACCATAAAAATAAACAGAAACAATGTTAAGACTTTTTTTCAAAATGAGCTTAAGGTTTGAAACTTAAAAAAGAAAGAGAGGAAGACCCTGATGTGACAGCAGAGCAGTGTAATCTGCAGTGCTCACTCCTGACTATAGAATGCACTTGTGGGCTTTCCTGCTCACCCCAGCTCACTGGCTCTCAGCCAGCTGTTCATCTAAGCCCTGCAGTGCTGCTGATTTGCTACTTAACCCTAAATACATTTCACTGAATAAAACATCTGCAAAGATATGAAAATTCAGAGTCTACAAATAGGAGTCATCTGTCTTTCACTGAGGTAAATAAAAGCCATCTCCTAAGCACAGCTGTCTGTTCACAGCAGGAGGGAAGAGTAAACTCCTTCATGATGATTCCTTTATAATATTCCTTATAAGAGTGAAAACACTCCTTCATGATGATTCCTTTACAATGTTCCTTGTAAGAGTGAACACACTCCCTTAAAATGCAGCCTTCCCCTGTGGGACTAAAGACAGGCAAGGCTGTGGGCTTCTGCCATCACTGTCATTTCAGACTTGCTATGACAACACCAACACCAGAAAGCTCAGAGCACTAACACTGCTGTCCAACTCAGAACCCAAACACCTGGAAAAACAAGTACAGCAAACTACCTGAGCTGCATCACATGGCTGAGAGTCAAATTAGCCCTGTCACTGATAAGTCACCTATAATATCTTCACTAATTAAAGATTTTTATTTAAAACCACATTAAAGGTACATTTGGAATTCCAGTCTGATTATAACATCTCCATCTTTGTTGCAGAAAGAAATTATTGTACACAAAATGACTTCACAAAATAGGGATATTTTGTGAAGTCACTGTCAGAGATCTGTCTGCTGTTAATTCATTTTAACATGACCAGTACCTGTACTCTTAAAATAAAAGCTTAAAGAAGAGAAATGCTGGAAGGTATCATAATGCAAACAGCAAAATCTCAGCTAATAGCAATTTTGCCATTAATATCCACACGGCAACATTAACCATATAATCCAAATGAAACAACAGGCCTTAAAACACAATCACTTTCCAGGACATGCAATTACAGCCATTTCAAGCTTGAACTACTAAATTTTTATGCTTGCAAAGCAAAAACTGAATGCTTTTCACAAACTGCACATTTTTAAATTCAGTTGACACTTCAATTTTGAAATAAAAAGGGAAAGGTCATTTACCGTGTTGTTTGTAGATGGGCGGTTTCCTGTAAATGTTGACACCTTGATCTGTGACATTAAGAAACAGAGAAAAGGGAATGTGAAAACTACTTCAGTTGTACATAAAGATAACCACTAAAGCAATAGATAGACCAAATATAGGATGTAGCACAAGAAAAAGCCAGAAAACTATTTCTAGTATTATACAAAACCAGATTATTTAAAGAAAAGAAAACATAGGAACAAGTGAAAAGTCAAAGACATGTGGTATGAAGTCCTTTGGAGCTGATTCTGTAACATGTGGATGCATCAACTCATGAACCCTCAGTTTTAAAGTGGGATAAAAGAGAAGAAATGTAAGCAGGCAAGACATTTCAATGGTGAGGATACAAGCCATTTGGGGAAAACTACCCCAAATAACTTCTGTGGAAAATTGTGCGTCAGTCAGAACAGCTCAATTTCCTTTCCAACTGACTGGCTGGATTAAACAGAGGAGAATGCAGTGAGCCTACAATTCACTTCAAAACCCAGAGAACAAAATAGCCACCTAGGACACTGCTTTGAACAGGCAACAACAGCCACACTTCACTGAGTGAAAGGAATTCTTTATGCAGTGTTCACTGATATGCTACTAATTCTCAAACCATAAGGACAGATTTTCTTTCTTTTTTCTGTAATTTTTTATATGAGGCCCACCATATTGCATGTTACATATGTAAATCAGAATAAAACCACTTCCCAGAAGTCTAAAGCAGTAAAATCTACAGCATGTCTAAATGGTACTATATTTTCCCAAATAATAATCGAGGACAGGAACCATTTTGTTCTTAACTACCTTCCCACCCCAGCCAACATTTCATGTATTCAGCACAGCTACAAGTACAAAAGCTAATCCAAAATCAGCACTACAGTGCAAAAGTGTGCCAAAATCTTATTAGAAGAGCAAATTGAACTACAGGGAGCTAGAAAATTAATGTCAGAAACCTATTTTGCTACTTTATGCTGCCTGAAAAAGTTTTCAGTTACATTAGAGTGAAAGATGAAGAGGAATTTCAGAAACACATGTGCTATATCACAGATCCAATTAAAGTGTTACAGGAGACAACTTTGCCTTTGGTGTTAAGGAAAGTTAAACTTAAAAATCTATTGAAACAGAGGCAAATCTTACTCTGCAGAACCCTACATCCTTAAACAAACAGGCAAACTCACTGCACAGAAAGGCTGTGGTACTTCATTCCTGTGTGGGATCTGTTATGGTCACTTGAGGAGCAAACAGGTAGGAACATTTCAAGGGCAGTCATGCAGTCCTTCTGCACACACATGGACCCAGAGAGCGGCAGGGAGGATGGGAGCACAGCTCCTTCCGTGCCTGCAGGGCCCCAGCTGGCGAGGAGAGCTCCCACACCATGCTCCAGGTCACTTCTCACAGCTATTCATGCAATTAGGCTTGAGTTTAGTGAGGCACCGAGAGCCAGGTGAGCTTAAGCAGTTAAAAGAGCCAACCTCAGCCAAGCCAGGTCACCCTCACTGGAAGGGAGGTGCACAAACTGTTTATCTGCCAGACTGGAGGAGAGGAGGAAGGGCAGTAATTCTGGCAGGCTGAAGGGAATCTGAAAATAATTGGATAGAACAAGGCTTTCAGCTAGTGCTGAGGCAGCCAGATGCATGTCCAAACTGTAGGGACACACAGCTCATCCCATCAAAATCCAAGACATATGGTCTTCTCAGGTGCTGGAACAACTGCAGAGCTCACTTCAAAATAGAGACTGCTCTCTGTAGGAAGGACATCCTAATGCACACATATCCTTGTGGATCTGCAGGACTCTCTGAGAGGACACCAAGCCTGTGCACAGAACAAAAAAACAACCTCACCTGCTTTAAAAAGAAAAGGACACTAAACTAGAATTGCTGTGTTCAAAACTGAAACAAGCCACAACAATCTGAATGAACAATATATGGAGTGGCTCACTGGCCACCTCTTTTCTGCATGTAACTCAAAACCAACTCCTCTGAAATTAGCAGACCTATGCTGGCGCAGATGGGAGAAAAACCGAGCCCGACATAATTCATATACAGCTTACAGGCCATCAAAAACCCCTGAAAAATGAAGCATTCTAAGAGTGAAACACTTGACCAAGAGAATATGTAAAAATCACAAAAATCACAATAAACCCCTACGTTCCTTAAGGCACTTCTCCTCTCAGCAAGGCCAGAAGCAGTTCCAAATGCTGAGGGTGCAACCCACGGCAAACGGTGTGAAAGGATGGAGACAAGACAGGAGTTACAAAGGCTACATTCTACACTGTGACAGGACAGCGAGACACACACAGTGCCAGCTCCTACCTGGAACATGGAAATGTTTAGGGGCCTGAGCGTAAGTTGGAGTGAGAGGGCGACTGTCAGGCCGATAGGGGACAGGGGAGTTCCGACCGCTGGACGGCTCATTGCCTCCAATGAAAGAATGGAGAAAACAAAATGAGAAGAGGGAGAGCAATAATAAAAAAAAAAATTAAAAAAAAAAAAAAGGCAAGCCCAATCAAACCCAAACAAAACTGGTGGAATCAAAACCTCCAAGGAGAAAAGAAGTTGAACCAAAAGTATAAATACAAACAATAAGGAGAGCTGGTAGTAGCCCTGGTGAATTTTTTTTCCCCCCCTGATATTCCTGCAGAGACAAAAATTCTTGTTCAGGCTGGAGTTGAGGTTTGAGCAGCTCAGACTCATTCTGACGGCATGCAGGCAGGAGCTGTGCGCTCGTAGCTGGTGATTAGATGGGCAGGTCAGAAAAGAAGAATGGAAGGTTACTTAGCAATGATTTTTTAGTACAGAGATTGATATTTGGAATTAAAAGGCGCAAACATGGAGCAGAGTAGTTGATATGCAAACCCAAAGCAGAAAGAAGCAGATGCTGGCAGTTACTACAGTTCACTAAACCAAAAGTCTACAGAAACCAGAAACAGAAAATAGCTGTTAGGTCACTTGGTCCATATCAAAAGGCATAACTGTTCCACAAACACTCTTTCATTGGTTTAGGAAAATTCTGATATGGCAAAATAATTTGTAAAGCAGTGCAGCCCATCTGCTGGCTGTACACACCTTGTTCGTGACACTCCAAATCTCTGTCAGTGCCAAATTTGGTTCTGATGACAATACTTCACCACTGCTAATTTAGCAAAGCTGAATCTAGGACCTATAAATCTCAGCTCTAGTTTGCACACACAGTTTGTGCCATTTGTAGGATTACTCTTACTGGGGCTACCCCTCTGCCTCCTGACAATGCAGCACATCAATCCAACAGCCCTGAAAGTTTCTGTGCCTTGTCAAGGAGTCAGGGCTGCTGCACAACCATGATGGTGGACCCCAAGTATCAAGACTTAACAGCCAGATATCCATTCACATCTCTGTGTGTGTACCTTGAAAGAATGCAGCTGCCTCTTTTATTGTACCATTCTTCAAACTAGAGCAAACTTACACAAATAAAAACCATCTTCACAGGTGCTTATTTCACATGGGTGGGGGTGACCCCAGCAGTGAAGAGTAGGGGAACATCAAATCCCTTCCATTTTTAAAGTATGCACAAGGGCTTAAAAACTCCTAGAAATGTTGATTAAAAAAGCAGGGGAAAAAATGGAGGGCAGAGGAGGGAATGATAATAAATACAGAAGGGCTATAAAACATAGGAAAAAAAAAATTCAAGCCTGTTTTCTACATCCTGTTAGAGGATCCAAAACGTTAAGACTCAGCACACTATTTATCTATTTGGAGTGGGAAAATAGGTGTGGGAGAAGGAAAAAAGAAGTTTTCTTGACAATTTATACATTAAATCCTCTTTTACTTGAACAGTCATCTACCAATCTAAAAGGCACTAAAGGAGATAAAAAAAAGCTCTTTTACAAACCTTGCTGAGATGTGCCCCAGAGGCTTCAGCCAGTATACAAGTTAACCCACTGCATATGAATGCCTTAAAAATTGCATGGACAGTTCAGGGGGCTTGGCTATACAAAATTTGTCCAGAAGAATGCATGTACAAATTCTGTATTTATCACTCTGACATTTCAGCCCTAAATGACATGATGCTCTCTCAACCACATGTGTTGATGGTGGTTTTCTATTCTTGGTGCAGTGATGCTGAACTTCTGGCTGGGTAACAGTAAGGGCTACCTCTGAAAAGCAGCATGAATGATTAGTTAAACATTATTGTTTATCTTAATCTATGGCCCTTTACTTAGCAATGCCAATATTGTGTTCTACTTCCCCAACCTCTGAGATATTGTGATGGTGAAACACTTCACTTGATTTTACTCAGGTCTCTTGATTCTACTGAGAAATTATGAGCTACTTTTCAGCAAAATCATTGTTTTGTAAGGGAAAAACCCATCAATATTAATATGTCTTGAGATACAGTTAGTTGTTTATAGAGAACCTGTCACTGCCTTTTTGCTTTCTTTGGCAATTATACTCAATGGAAGAAAAAAAACAAAAGGGATTTATTGACCTGTGGACTTATCTCAACAGAGGAGTCGAAAATACATTTTATCCATTGGGAACTGGTAGACTACATGTGTGCACGTTCAATTTGCAACGCTTCTATCACCAACACTACAAATACAGAGAGGAAACCCTTCTTAGACCCCTCTCTACCTCTAGACCCAGATAAGTGTGCTCACACCCATACATGTATGCTGGCTGGTCTTGCATCAGGGACACAAATAATTTGTCCAGAGATTACTGGACACATCGTACAATGCACCCAGCACCAGGCAGAGAGTTACTGTGGTATCATCCTGAAGGTGATGCTTTACAGATGCCTCTGCTGGCTTCTATTTCCTGTTGTACCTAATGACTCCTGCTAGTAGCAACAAATAACTCCCCTTCACACTTCCTAGGATGGCAGCCTCATTGCCTCCAATCTGTTCCAGAAGGAATGGTACATCCACTTAGATTCCCATTAGGCCATCCCTGAGGAGCCCACTCTCACAACGAGGCTTAAGTGCTTGGGATGCAGCTGCAAAACCACCCACAATTTATGGAAGCAGTGCCAACATCTGCAGAATGTGCACGTGCACAGAGGACAGCAGAGCTCCTGGCTGCCTCTGTCTCCCAGGGCCTCATGGCCAGCCTGCTTGCAGCTTTTCATAAAAACTCAATAAATCTGGGTTCCTTGCCTGCACAGAAATGGCTCTTACTGTTGCAGATATGCTGTATCTACTCTTAACTCCCCAAAGCAACAAGAGCACTCCAGTTCACCAACACTGTAGAAAGAACTAATTCTCACACCCTTGTCATGAAGTTGAACATGTCTCTGTGTAGGTGGGGGAATGTTAAAGAGATAATGGAACAAGCTTAATGTAAAAATCAATCACTACAGCACAGCAAAAGGGAAATTCAGAGGCTTTTTTCATTTTCATTCTCTTTGCTCCATCAGGTAATTATTTTCTATAGCTGAATTTGTTAGGCAAGCTGCCCTAACAGCCAGGAATAGAATTGCTTGCCCACACACAGCCCAGTGTAATGCAGGTCCCTGCTGCCTTCTGAAGTGCTCACCACTGGGCTCACTGTGGGATTCACAAGCTCAGCTCACGGAATCAGGCCAAAAAACCCATATGCAACCAACACTGAGCCTTCTGTCAACCTGCAACCAACACTGAGCCTTCTGTCAGGTTCCAGTTTAGTTGCTCTACTTCTGAGTAGACATAGGAAAACAAGCTCATAAATACCTGAAACCCTTACTCCTGTTCAGGTTTTGTCAAGCTATCATACATCTTCTTGTCCACATGTGTACCCATTATTTCACATAAAAAACTGAAAATCATTGAAAAGCCAATACTCAACTGTTTTCCAGAGCAGAACTTTCACCTGCATCCACAAAACCCTGGAAACAGTCACCAGGTACAGAAAGCATTTGATTTCAGAGACCTGCCTCAGGGAAGGAAAGAGGGAACCTGTGAAAACCAAGGTCCAAATTCTCTATGAAGTTTGGTAGACTCTTCATGGGAAGGTCTGTGAGCAAAGGAATACACATTACTTTGGAACCCTTTTACATGGAAATCATATGGGGGCTTTGCAGTATTCTTGAATGCCTCTGAAAAATTCTAGGCATGCAAGATGAAATCCTGGCTCTCAATGAGGGTTTTGTCTCTGATTTCAGAAGGGTCAGGGTTTCTTTCATTCGTGGACTTGTTTTGATTCTTTCATAGCAAAGACAGTGCTTTATTGAGACAAGACCAAATTCAATGGAGAGTCCAAATTAGATTAAATGAAGTCTAAGCTGATGTATATTACACACTCTTCCAGCTTTTTCAACATATACATTACATCAACAAACTCTCACTCTAAGGCGTCTTTAGCCCCTTTCAGTCCTCCAATTTCTTTACTTTTGGCTGTGTTTATGAGGTTTAATCAGTATGCTTCTTTAAGCCTTATGTTGTATGAAAACACACTGAAACTGGTCTAAATGTCTTCTTTTCTGGCCTGAGTATACAAAATAACACAGGTGTAATGTGCCATATGACACTTCAGTTATTATTATACTACTGGGAAATCATGCCCCTTTACCAAAGGAGTTTTGACATGATCTGTATTTTCTGACTCCCAAAGGGAAAAACCCCATAAGTTATTGTTTTGTGAAATCTTTCTTACAAACCAACATCAAGGTCACTTTCTTGCTAAAAGTACAAGTGAGAAAGGCTGAGCCAGTAAAAAGATCACATGGTGCCTCTTCTGTCACAGTGCTATGAATTTGAGCTTTCAGCAGCTTGGCTGAGTTATGACACATAAATGCTGTCCAGGCCTTCTGAAAAGTGAGGATTCCTACAACATCCTTCAGGACATACCTGATAAAAACCATCCTCCCCTTCCCTGTCTACAGCACTTGCAATCCCACTTGGCCTTCTCTAACAATAACTGAGAAAGATAGCTGAACTACATACCAAGGTGATTCTTTGCAATCTGAAAACAATAAGCATAGATAGATTTCCAATAGTTCTTCTCATTTATCTGTTGAAGAAGCTATTTTCTCAACAGAAAAAGAATGAAAATGCCACCTGAAAGAGTGTGAGCATTTATTTGGATTTACAGCAAAGAAATGTTGAAATTGCAAGGACTATGAATTAACTGCATGCTGAAATGAGCAGTATAGCTATTTTTAAGGGTCCCAATATTTTTAAGTGAGATTTTTTTAGAAATAGAGAGACATAGTAGAAAAGTGGACAGTGCAGATTATCAAAAATAATCTTAAAAAAGGCAAGAGTAAAATTAGTGGTGGTTATCTGAATGCTTAAAGAGCTGTGATGCTGAGATCTATTAATATTTCTTGAAACTTCATGGCAACAACTTTCTTGCAATTGCTTTTGATTATCTCCAGTTTATGAATATCTATAATAATTATTGGTGCCAGATTGGAATCTATGTTCAATTTACTCAGCTTTGTCTTTCTGAGCTCTTGTAGGTGATATAAGCTATGACCTTCTCCCCCAAAACAGAAGAGATGGCCCAGCCAAGTACTCCAATAAAACTCAGAGTAAAACCACATTCATAAAAAGCAAGAAACAAAATTAAAAGATTACTGAGCTAAATTAGTCCCTTGAAGGGACACAGTGAAAGAAGAATCTTCCTCCAAATCAAACCATGGAAAGTAAAAGATTGAAAAAAAGACCAGATCCTCAAATAATGTAAATCCTTGCAGTGCTACTGCCTTCATCAGAGCCTGCTGATTTGCATTAGTTGAGGAGAGGCCTAGAGATTTTAATTTTATTTTGTTGGGCCCTAATAATTGCCAAGGTGAATAAGAAAGATTAAGTTCCTTTTTGCCATTGATCCTTATATAATCTCTTTTTTTTCCCTTCTTCATAGTTTTGATCACCTTGCCCTCATTCAGGCATTGCTGTAATCAAATTTTCACTGCATGTTTTAAGAATGGGGCAGTAATAATTAAATTTGATAAACTAACTAACCAAATTTTCACTGCACGTTTTAAGAATGGGGCGGTAGTAATTAAATTTGATAAACTAACTAACCAAATTTTCACTGCACATTTTAAGAATGGGGCGGTCATAATTAAATTTGGTAAACTAACTAATCAAATTTTCACTGCATGTTTTAAGAATGGGGCGGTAATAATTAAATTTGATTAACTAATCAATTTTTCACTGCATGTTTTAAGAATGGGGCAGTAATAATTAAATTTGATAAACTAACTAACCAAATTTTCACTGCACATTTTAAGAATGGGGCGGTAATAATTAAATTTGGTAAACTAACTAATCAAATTTTCACTGCACGTTTTAAGAATGGGGCGGTAATAATTAAATTTGATTAACTAATCAATTTTTCACTGCATGTTTTAAGAATGGGGCGGTAATAATTAAATTTGATTAACTAATCAATTTTTCACTGCATGTTTTAAGAATGGGGCAGTAATAATTAAATTTGATAAACTAACTAACCAAATTTTCACTGCACGTTTTAAGAATGGGGTAGTAATAATTAAATCTGATAAACTAACTAATCAAATTTTCACTGCACGTTTTAAGAATGGGGTAGTAATAATTAAATTTGATAAACTACCTGCTGAAGGGATTGTTGTGGACTGCTTTAGAAAGAAGCTAAATTCGGTACATACAGGTTCTGAGCAATAAATGACAATGCTTCTCTGTGTATTTCTACCAGGTAAAAGCTTGGTGACTCTTCAACTAGGGCCCTTAGAAATGACATATTTCCTCCAGAAAAAGGACATTATGTCTATTCTAAACGTAGTTCTGAGTGCAGCAGCACATTTCGAGGCATGCTCAGCTACACAGCCATCGGCGACCTCCCAGAGCCACGCCTTCACAGCTCTGCCAGAGCGCCAACAGGTCTCCAGGTGGAGGGTACTCCCTGGAGAGAGGCCTGGCTCCTTACCTTTGGCATGGGGGATGAAGTGGTGTCGGAATGGGGAGTTGGGGCGGGAGTCATGGAGCGCGGGGCCGCTGGAGCGCGGGGGTGCCACGCGCCGCGCGCCCAGAGCCAGCAGCTCTGCGGCCACGGGCAGGCAGGGGCAGGACAGAACGGAGACAAAGAAAAGCAATAAGAGACAGGCAGGGAAGGAGGCTTCGAAGGAAGCAGGAGGAAAAAAAAGGCATTGAACAATTAGGATTCTGGAAAGAAGGAAGGAGAAAAGAAAACAACAGAACGGTTAAAGACGCACCAAAGGGCCCGTAAATGTTACGACAAAATTACAGGAAGTGTTAGAAAAGAGGCTTAGGCTTGAACTGCATGGCTAATTTAGCATAACATCATTGGCTTAATGAGCTTCTGAGCAATGCCTTGTTACCAGAAAGTAGCCTGCTACCAGCATGCAAACATCACAAACATTGATGCTCAATTAGTTAAGAAAGCAGCTGGTTTAAAAAGTGCCTGACCAAAAAATGTCAGTCAAGAGGCATGCAAGCTGTTTTCTGTTGTTTTAAGACATTCCAAAAATGCTGCCAACATCAGCTAGGGCACCAGGGGAGGAAAAGGCTGCAAACTTTTTCAGAATTTGTAGCACTTGATTTTTGAAGAACCTTATCCTGACAACGTCAGTACAGCAGTTCACTTCTCTCTCAAGGGCTAGCTGGGAGCAAAAGAGAAGTGATCTGGGGCCACTGGGTGTATTCAGAGAGAAATTATTCTTGCAAAATAATATGGTGAAAAGAATTGCTATTAGGAGGAAAAAATATATATGTTTGTGCTATTATTCAATAAATAATTACTGTAGGAAAATTATTAAAGTAGCTTCAACAATTACCCCAAAACAGGGTAGGAAACATCAAATGACAAAATATACAGAATTACTTCTGTGTCATATGAGGATCAGTAACAGGTGAGCCCAAGATGAGATCATCTGAACATAGATAAGTTTGAACAAATATCTCTCCAGAAAACCCTTCAGGCTGTGGACTTTGGAAGATTTTACATTGGCTCACAAGTCTGGCTTGAGCCCATCTGCCCATCACAAGAGTTACATAAACAGAGATTGCTTCTGGGCAAGGCCTTTGACTGAACACAGACAGTAAAACTCAATCACAGTCAAGTCTGGAATAGGGCCTGGATTTGTTCATATCCCTGAGACAACAGATAAAAATGGAAAAATCCCCTCAGACATGGAGAACCAAGGGACAGAAGTTTGCAGCTTTTTCATGTTTTCAAGTCTCTTTCAGTTTCAGTTGTAACGTCATCTTAAAACAGTCATGCTGTCAGCACCAAGTATCAGACACAATTTGCTTCTGTCCCACCTCCCTTGGGTCCCCTAAATAAGGCATTCACTGACAGACACAATTGGCTGCTTTCAGCCCACCCCCTCTAGGAAATGGCTACAGCATTCAAGTTCCACAGTGGTGGCTCTATTATAAATCTTTAATTTTAAAAATGCAGCTCCTATTGCATATGGGCTTTTGGCATCCCAACTGTTCAGCTGTAATCACCAATGAAGATGAAACCATGCAATTGTATCAATTAATTTAAAAACAGATCACAAAGATTTAATTCATTACCATACACAATAAAATCAGTCTTGAAAAGTCTTCAATGAGTAGCATTTAGCCATATACATTTTTATGCATTTTGGGTGTGGATGAATAGTTCATTTTCATATCTTGCTTTTAGATACACAACCAGTAATTTTGAAGGCACTGGGAACCTGAATGACCTGTACATTTTCTTTACTGTACTGCTAAACCAGAAAATAAAGTATGTTTTCAAGTGTTCCCAGGCAATTGCCTACAGCTTTAATTAAAAAGATACCTTCTGAGTCCATGTCTTAAAAAATTACAAGCAATTTGGAACATATGGGTGTTTTGCTTCTGAATATGAGATTCTATGGCTGCACCAAGCTTTAAAGGAATTTTTTACAAGGGAATAAACCTAAATTACTAACTTCTGTACAGTCAAGCCATAATTTTTGTTTCCAATATGCGATACTTTTCCCAAATTCCAGAATGAACTTTGTGATTCACTGCTGCAAATTTTTGCTTGCTTACAGAAGCATACAAACATTTAAAAGATTTGATTTGAAACAAAACCAGAAGATGAATATTTATGATGCAAGAAACAGCCTAGTGCAAAAGACTATGTCAATCCAGAACAAAAAACCAGGTAGAAAACGAGACATTAAAATACACAACAATTTTTCAACCCGAAACTTCCACTTCTAAGAGAAAGAAGTGCTTCACTGCACCACTGAGCAGCATAACAAAGAAACAATATTTTTGCATGGATCTGCAATGCAGTTGGCCTTACCAGGTCTGTGGAAGTGCTGGGGGGAGCGTGACATGGTGGGGGTGTAGCTGTGGCGGCTGTACACGGGAGAGTTGATGGAGCCCTGGCTGGTGGACCTGTGAATCATGCGGTCCCGAACGTCCTGGTAGCCCTGCAGGACAGAGGCAGCCACTGGTAAATGGAAATGCACAGAACACATTTTTAGCAGCACTTAAGTTCTGTGGATCTGAAGGCATCAGCAGAAGCGACTGAAATAGCAACATCCCTTAAGCTTTCAACCTACTTCATTAGCACTGCTCTCCAAGGATCTGCTCCAACCCATTTTTACAGTCAGAATTCAGTCGTGGAAGAGTTGGAACCTGTAATTTCTATTAAGCTCTGTAACAATCCTAAATTTGCCCATGTTCCCTGACTCCATAAGGGAAGCTGCATCCAGAGCATGTGTGTCCTGCAGTGTCCTGCACAAGACACATCAACTGGCCATCAGCAAGCTAATGGAGCTTGGAGAGCAGCAAGAATTCAAGAGCTGCAGCACAGAGCTCTCTGTGGCTAAACTGACCATGTGTCACCAGCTGTATCAGCAGGTATTAATATCCAAATCAGATTCCCCATGCATCTGAAAACATGACACCTTGTACAGCAAAATTCAGTTTACCTAGTTTCCTGGGGGTACAAAAGCCAATAAAAGAAACAAACACAAAAACCAAAAAACAAACTACATCCTCACCCCCACCCCTCCATGAAGCAAACTAAACCAGGACAAAAGGGAAAGGACTGATGAATGCATGAAGATTTACAAGAAATTTACAGTCCCTTTATTTTTAACTAGTAGCGATAAGTGCAGCTTTTATGTTGCAAATAAGCAATAGGATAATGCAATGATGATGATTCCGCAAGGGCATCGATTGTATCCTGACAAGTGACTTCTCAACTCTTCCATATAATTAAGATGTTCAAACTCACTCCTCTGGCAAAGCAAAACCAAACCAGACCATAGTTATGTTTTCTTCAAGAGAAAACTGCAAATGTTTCAGCAGCAAACACGGGTTGTTATTTGGATGCTTAGAGCAGTATTTTATCTGCTGTAAATCCTGCAGCTCCCGAGACCTGAATCTGCCTGTGCCACGAGGAGCAGGAATGCACCAGAAGTGACACCTGCTGGACAAAGGGCTCTGCTTTAGTGGGAGGAGCGGCAGCTTCACTTCTTGTACAGTACGAGCTTCATGTTTCCTTCTTAGAAATAATATTTGTTAACTTCCTACATTGAGAAAACATGCCTGTGTGGCAAACACAGATGGATCTGACTGATAAGAAACCCAATGCCTGCACTGGCTCGAGGGTATGATTCTAATCACAGAAGGACACTGCCCCCAAAGGTTCCACCAAACTTACTTCTGCAGAAGGGGTGGGTGATAAAGTCCTTGGAGACTGCAAAGACAAAAAATAAGGTTATGAAATATCATTGCATATGCTGGGCCAGAAAATGGTAATCTAAACATTGCTGCAGGTACTCTGACATATGACAGTGTAAAGTGGCAATGCAGAAATTATTGAGACCATTCCAGCACTGGAACCTGCTTTTTCCACATGGCTCAGGGACTGGTCCATAAATCACTAACGTTTAAAGTTTCTGGGAGAATCTTTTTAAGTGTGATTAATTCAGTCAAGAACCATGCAAGATCATCTTAGCCATCTAATCACTGTGGTAATTAAAACATAGCTGTAAAGATCAAAATCAGAAAGAGTTATTAATTTAACAACCATGCCTGTCATGAAGAAATCTTTAAAATGGAAATCAAAAGTAAATAAACTTAACTCAGAGCTTTTGCATGGAAAATCAGAGTATCTTTCAGGATGAAGCATGTTTTCCCTCCAACACATACACTCTGGCAAAAATGTGCTTTTCCCCAAGGCCTTACATTTCATACCCATGCAAAGGAGCACGTAGTTGTCATCAACATTTCTTTGATGTGACCTCCTTTAAATCTCTGTGTTGCTCCACGGTTACGTAAGGAGAACAGACAGGAATTACAAGCATGTGTATTGAAAGAACTGCACAAAGGCCAGTGGGCAGAAATATGCACAATATTATGAAAAGTTTCTGTAACACATAAGGAAACTGAGGAAAGAAATGCCTTTAGAAGAAACATAAGATTATGCATATGTTGATGGCACAAACAAGAATAAAAGCTATGTGTAATTACCAGTTATGTGCTCTTCAACCACCAGGAAATTTGAAGCTGGGAGATCAAGATTTAATTATTTCCTTTGTGCACAAAACTTCAATATTATTTGTCATAGTAAACTGGGCAAGAGATTATGCTTTTAAATAAGACCACAATTATAGAATGTTATAGCTATTAAGATAATATCTCAGAAGCAAAACTGCTGATTCTGGTCCAACTGCTACACTAATGTACAACAGCAGTAGTGTAAAATGTATGCAGTTTCTGGTAATAAATATCCAGCTGGTAAATATCCATAAATTTTGGACTGAGAGACCATTCACTCTCATGGAGCTGGTGACACTGGGAATGCTAAGTATCCAAACAAAGGAACAACATTTTTTACTGGATAGAGAACAACTCCTTTTCAGCAAATTTCCATAAAGCTGTTTAAAACTGCTTTTGCTACTTTCCATCAAAGTCTTGAAAATATTTTATATTCCTATTTTCCTAATTCCTATCATCTAACACCAGCAGCTGTAAAAACTTTGCTCCACCTTCCTCCTTGCTTTGGAACAACATTCTCTACAAAAACTGAGAGCTAACCTAAAACTTTCAATATGAATGAAAAAAGCACAACTTGTGAGGTGCATTCTCACATTTTTCTCCTAGCAATTAATGTGTTACTCTAAATGAATGAATTTCTATCATCTGCTGGGGTTACCTGGATTCTGAGGTAATGGCTACAGTAAAAGGTAGTCACAGGAATCTAAGACTGGGAAGGCAGCCCAGAAAGTAGCATGCTGAATCCAGGTATTTTTCCTTCCATGTATTTTTACTCCATCACTAGCTGACGTGGCTTTTTGGGAAATGGAAGCTCACTCTGCAGCCAATTTAGTGTTTCATCATGCACAGGTGAACTGTCAGATCTCAAATTCGAAGGCTGCCAAGGAATGTTTGCTTTTCCAGGTCTTTCAAAACCTGGTCTATCACAGAAGGCCACTCTATGATTAGTTTCAAACACTGGGCAGGTGAGTGAGAAAAGCAGCTCAATCCCAGAACAGCAGGCCAGTGGAAATACAGTGAGGGCTCCAGAAGGGGAAGCGGAAAGGGAAAGGGAAGAGGCAGAGGGCTTCTTCTGACCAAACTTACATAAAAATTTCTACTGCAAAAGTCTCAATTCTCTATTCCTTTATGATCTGAGAGTCTCCTCTAATACCTGAAGCCACATAGGTCATTTTTTCATCTAGGAAATTTCTGCTAACTTTTACAGGTATCATTCTGGATGCCACACTAATCTATTTTAGCTGTCTTTTACCTGAACTACCAGGTGGGATCCCTGCTCCATTTGGAAGCTTCTATCATGTTAGAAAAAAATCCTTTTTTCATTTTATGTCTGCTTGTTTAGTGAAAGGCGTTTCAGAGCATTTAGTGCTTTCAACAAACACAATGCTTGAAATAAAGGAGATAAAGTGATGCTTCTCAATATATACCCAAAAAAAGCAGGAGCTGAGAACAGACAGCCTCGGTGTTCACCAGGCTGCTGCTTGCAAGGCAGAAGTGACAGATCCTGAAGAACCTGAATACCTGGCAGTTTCTGGTAACTTTAACGAATTAATTTAATTAAACAATTAATTTCCGATCTGGTTTGTGTTTCCGAGGGCGATGACAGGCGGAGCAAGCCCGCACTCTCCACCAGAGGGCGCCGGGACAGCGCGGGATGAGGGAGTGAGGGAGGCCTGGAGGCTGGGAACCGGCCCTGCCCTGCCCGGCCCGGCCCGGCCCTACCCGGCCCTGCCCGGCCATGCCCTGCCCTGCTCTACCCTGCCCTGCTCTACCCTGCCCTGCTCTACCCTGCCCTCCCCAGCCCTGCCCTGCCCGGCCCGGCCCTGCCCTGCTCTACCCTGCTCGGCCCGGCCCTGCCCTGCCTTGCCCTGCCCGGCCCTGCCCTGAGTGCAACCCCAGCCGGCTCTGCTCACTGCCACACTGTTTTCTCGCTTTCTGTGCCCAAAAATCTGTCGTTTTCTGACAGCCTATTCCCTAGAATTACAGTTTGTGTCCATCTCTGTGCATCTTCCTTTGTACACCCAAAAATCCTTCTTTGCTGAGACTGATTTTTTTTTTTTTCTTTTTAAATCATGGTGAGGTGTCACAGACATATTTTCTGAAAAATCCTTTGCTAGGATTTTTCTCCTGAGAAGCTGAGAGGCCTCAGAAATGAAATGTAAATAATTATCTGCTGCTGTGGAACGTGGCAGGTGCATCTTTGATTGGTCTCATGTGGATTGTTTTTAATTAATGGCCAAGCACAGGTCCAACTGTGGCGGGACTCTGGTCAGTCACAAGATTTTATTATCATTCCTTTCTAGTTTTCTGATGTCTCCTTTCTCTTTCTTTAGTATAGTTCTAATATATAATTTTCTTTTCATATAATGTATATAATAAAATAATAAATCAGCCTCCTGAAACATAGAGTCAAGATTCTCATTTCTTCTCTCATCCTGGGGACCCTCAAACACCACAACAGTGAGGGGCATTTCTCGTTCTTCATGCATAAACTGAGGGTCCCCTTTTATTTAACACCACCACATACACACCCTTTGCAAAGAGAATGCAGGATAAATCACTGCACAACTGAACATGTCACCTTCTTTGCTTTTTAAAGATGATGGGGACTGATGTATATGTTGTACCAAGACTGCTGTCACTCAATTACCACAACACAAACACAGGGTAAGGGATCACTCCACGCCAATGGGCTTGTGTTCTCATTAGGGCAAGGGAAGGGATGAGAAACAGATACAAAGAGGTGAGGTAACTTGCCCAAGGTGACAGAAGTCAGCAGCAGCATTGGGTGAAAACCCAAGATCTTCTTAAAAGAAGGTGAGAGCCCCTTCTGTTTCCAGAACAAATTTCTGTACTCAGTAGAAATTCACTGAATTTAATGCTGGTGAAAATATGGTATAAGAAAACCCCAAAGACTTCTGTTTATTCCCAGAACAAGCATAAAAGCAGACAACTTACACCATACTGCTTTATCAGCTTCCAACATACTGCTTTGTCAGTAAGAAGCTCCCCTTTAAGGATTAACATGTAGTTCACCTTCTCTGTGAGATTAGTTCCCCCTGTGTGACTAACAAGAGACATGTGTTTGTAGCAGGTTTTGTGGAACGGGTCAGGCCTGTTGGAACTGGACAGAGGTCACCAATGCTTCTCAAAGTGGTTTTGAACCAGATGCCAGCTGGATTCACTACCAATATAAATTGGAGGGGAGAAATTCTGTAATGTTCTGACCTGTTAATCTCTTATTTTATTCCTGAGCTGAATTTCCAATTCATGATTTAAAAAACTATCTCTATAAAACTTTAATAACAAAGTAGAAAAACTGATGTAGTTCTGACCTGCTGGTGGGCAGAACACTGATAAGGAAACAGATTATTAGTCACACTGAGCTGGCGATCTGCAGACCACTGGTGCCTGAATGATTTACTGAAATTCTTTCTTCAACTTATCTTCATACTCAATTCAGTTACAGTCAGGTCACTGAGATTGCAGCAGTAAATCCCTTTTCACGTCCATTTAGATTTGCATTCAGGAAGTCTGATTCACAGACAGATGGTATTACACAACAAAGCCTGCTCCACAGACTGCACTGGAATCATGTTAATAGTAATTGCAGCCATGAAAATTCACCTGAGAAAACTGGGGACCACCAATCTGAAAGACACCTTAACACACAAGTTTAGAAGAATAAATGACAGCGTTTTCTTATTGCTGCATGATAGAAGAACCCTTACTAAATGACAGCAGGTTAAAATGTGAGGCAGGTATTTGTGTAACACAAACTGCTTTCCCAGGTGGAAGAGAACTTCATACTGACACAATTTTATCCAGTATGTCTGGCAAAGTGCTCTGGTGATTTATATTTCTGTGAGATAAGTATCCTGCTGCTCCTACTCCATGGAATATCACGGTATTCCTCCTATCCTCCTGTGAATATTGGTGCTCCACAGAACAACAGCACATTGGCTTCTGCCCCACGTGCCTTGCCATTCCCAAAGATTAGATATCCATGGGAGCTATGAGGAGGCAGAACAGCACACTGGCTTTTGCCCCACGTGCCTTGCCATTCCCAAAGATTCGTTATCCATGGGAGTCATGAGGAGGCACACAGGGACAGCCTGCAGAGCTGCCCCCTGTGCTGATGTAGGTGTCTGACCCTGCAGCCCCACACATGAGGCAGCACCCCATACCCCAGATGAGACAGACACAAAGCAGTGTGAGCAGCAGCAGCAGCCACCTCCAGCAGTGCCCATGGGAAGCAAAGCAGGCTCTGGATGCAGTGCACAGCAGAATGAGGTGCTGGTAATGGGTCATTACCTCTCCAAGACTCTGTCTCTCCTGTCTGTCCTCGTAGGCGGAGGTGTAGAATGGCTCATAAGTAATTAGGTCTGGACGTTCAATGTCATAAATGGCCTTGACTTTGGGAATGGCTGCTAAATCCTTGTAATCAAGGATTTCATTGTCTACTTTTGCCTAAAGGTCAAAGACAGAAGATAAATTAACTTACACAAATGCACTGGCAATTTCTGTTTTACACAATTCATGATTTTGTGTATTTCTTGTCACACTGTTGCTATGGAAACCCCTTTTTGGCACCCTACGTCTGGAGTGAATGCTTCTTGTTCTTCTCCAGCGGGCCTCCTCTGCAGCAGCTCACAGTGTTTTCTCTCCTCTTAGGGAAGAAAGAACATGGCATATATAGATCTAGTTACAAAAGTTTTTTTATCCCCAGTAGTGAGCTGGAAACTTCAGCTCTGCCAATGACTCATTTTGTGGCCTCAGGCAAGTATTTTCACCTTTCTGCTCTTGTTTTCCCATATGCAAAATGGGTGATAACATCAATTTAGTTTGCAGATTACAGAGATTACAAAAGGATTTCATGCTGAAGACCACAGACAGATACTCAATTTATAACTGTGCACACAAGAGGAAACAGAACTTATTAGAAGGAAATAAAAAGACAAGGAGGACTGTCAGGACTGGGTATCCAAACCACCAGATAAAATAATTACATAGCATTCATCACTCATCCTATGCCCAAGCTTCTGACTAAACCAACTACCAACTACATAGTGCAAGCATGGACTATTTTTTTGTCCACTAAGATTGCAAGGAGATCTTGACTAGTTAAAAAAGTAGAAGTAGGAAATAAATTCCCAAGTCAGCTGCACCCATTGGAGGGAGACAGAAAGAGGCCTTACATTTCGTTTAGATAACTAATATTTTTCTTTACTTACAGAAAGACTTTAAATAAATCCTCATACATGTTTATTTACCTTACAGAAATACATTTATGACTAAAACTGAAAGAGGATATTCAAATTGTTTTTCAACACTTCTAAAAGATACTTTATTCACAGCAGACTGCATAAGGAAACTCACATTGACTTCTGCTCTTTCTCAGTCCTAGCACCTAGTAATTTCAGATTAATATGCATTTCACAAGCTCTTTAACAACCACTGGTCTTGGCAGTTCTTAAGAAATGCCTTAAACTAGAAACAAAACCTTTCTTGCTAGAGAAGCAAGGTTTGAAATATTTGGGACATTCACTCTCTACAAACAGAGTCAAACCTGTTTAGCTTTTAATTACCAGATATTAAAAATTACCTTAAACGATTTTAATCCTTAAAATATTTAGGTATATCAATATATGTTATTTCTGTAATACTTTTACCAGTTTGTTAATGAGGTGCAAATATGTGTGGATACTCTTAATCCAATATAAATTATTACAGATATTTTTGTAGACCTTGATCTAGGCTGCCATGTTGCTCCACAGACAGTGATTTTGGGCAACAATTTATTTTCATAAGCAACAGATTATGAAGTTGATATTACCCACATAATGGCAGTTCTCCAGGACATGCTTTGTCTTTTGATATATGCAGTGTAAACACTTTTCATATATCAGCTTATTTTTGTGGTTGTTGAAATGCATAGAACTAGAGTTTAACTCAGGACGTGAGATTTTTAATTTTGGACCTTTTTTCCTGCATTATTATAAATGTTGCTGCCTAATTTCTGAGTTTTACCCTACATTTTCATCTTTATAATCTCAAGGTAATTGATAAAACAGTGATTTAGCATTATGCTTAGTAACATTTTTTTTCCTAAATTAAAACCACCTTTCCTTTCACAACTGAAAAATCTGATTTCTGACCTGGAAGGTGTTGGATCAGATTGGTTTCTTTCAGTGTAGCTGACCCTGCTCCCCACATTTCCCGAGTGCAAGAGCAGACCTCTCAAAAATTGTGTATCAAAGTGCACAGATCTCCTCACAAAATCCTTACAAAGCCAAATGATCCCTCTGCCCTCTATCCCTCTTCACAACACGAAGTGACATCCAAAGATTTACTGTACCTTTCCAAGAGAAATGTGACCTGGAAAAGGCCTACCCTGCTCTTGAAACCCTGCAGCTATAAAGGCTACATGGTGAAGGTTTTTAACAATTTAAGCACTAAAATAAAGCATCAATATAAAAGTGATTTATTTCAGCATGAATAGCTCATGTGCAAGCAAAGGCTCAGCAGCTTATTCATCAGCAGGAATACTTACATAGATAGTGTGGCCTGGAGAGCCAGGTATACTGGAACCTGGTCTGGAATAAATGCTTTCTGATGATGTTCTTGTAGGCTGAAAAACAAAAGGGAACTTTTGAGAGCAATCTGAAGCCAATAATGTTGGCAACTTTAAGTGAAGAAATCTGCATATATCTTGGAAATAACTGAATTTAAGAAAAAATGTCAACACAAATGCAAGCATTCTGGCAAATTCCACAATCTTGTGAGGCAAGTGGGGTTTGGTTTTAATTTTTTTGGGTAGGGGAAGGAGTGGTGTGAGAGGGGAAGAGGTTTTCTAAATCATACAGTGTAAAAGACTAGACTGACAACAATAATGAACAAAATCAAAAAACACCTGCAGAGACACTGTAGGAGCCATACAAAGAACCATCCAGGACAGTCCTGCTGGTCATTTTAGCAACAGGTTAGTTCACAAACCACTGTAGGGATCAGCAGTCCAGCAGACAAAACTGTTGTGAGGGGCACAGCACATGTGTAATCTCCTTCCAGCTGTTCAATCCCTGGACTTCCATTAGGAATGACATCAGCAGAACTGAATTCAGCCTTCCTAAGTAAAAGGACCTGAAATCCTTGGCTTGGAGCTGTTCCCTACATCTGCAGCACAACCAAGCTGCAGCAGGGAAGTCAAATGTTGGTTGCAGTGTCATGATTCCCCATACTGCAAAAGTCATGTTTAATGACAATGTCCTGAAAACTGAAACTCATGAGAACACTCTCATCCCTACAGAGCCAGTGCTGCTATATTTAGTAGATTTTCCAACAATTTTTCAGGACTAAACAGACACTGATGCCCTGGGGGAAGTTCTGTGAGAGGAGAGGAAACAACTGATGACCTGTGGGGATCCTGAAAACCTGATGCATTTGCAAAGTATTCTATTTGATCAAAAGTCTCCCTGGTTACTGTGATGATTATTGCTAAACTTGGCACACAGCACATACACAAAGGTAGTCAAGTCAACAACATCCCAACTGCAACCGAGAAACCATCAACAATTTTTTGCTCCCTAACTGACTGCAAAGAACCAAATCCCATCAAAAAACTTTGTGTCAGCACAAGACTCTGATGACACCAGTGCAGTGGGATACCTTAAAGTCACTTTAAATTAAATCCTGGAAAACAGTCCTTATCTCATCAGCTTGTGACATTACGCCCCCTGGACTAAGGGACCTTCAGGCACAACTGAAGAGAAACAAGGCTTGACAGCCTGGCTCGTTGTTTCATAGGAAATATTGGATGAACACAAAAAGGCTACTGGACCTATCTTACTTCTCAGCATACATTTCCTGAAGGAGCCTTCAACTGACCCCAGAGACTTTCTACTTTTAATTTCAAAGCGAGAGAAGCTATTGGAACCATCTGTATATAAAGTGCTGAAGACTGGTCATGGATTATACAGCAGGCTTTCTCTGACTTCACTTCTGAAAATTAAGTCACCACATTCTGGGAGAGTTAGAGAAACAAAAGTCTTTGAATATGTTCCACAAAAAAATGTAAGATTCAGATCAAACAGAGAGCAGATGTAGCTGTGGACTGACAAAGTCCTCTCCAGAGCATGTTTGAGAACACTTTCTCAGCTGGACCTTTACACGTTTCTTTTCTTTTCTCTCTGAGGCTGCAAATTCCTACATCTCAAAAGGGAACAGAATTTTCTCATCTGCCCTTAAGCTCCTCTCAAAGCAATAAACCCAACAACAAGCACTTGTTTCATGGAAATGTTACAAGAATTGAGCTGGAAAATCTGGCTGCTGTTGAGAAACACTTTATTCCCCCTTCCATTCTTCCATTTCACTCTGTTTGAGTGGAACACATGTAACATGTTGAGCTGCTGCAGTTACTATGGAAAACAATTGTTTTCATTACAACACGGGGAACAGTATTAAGTACTTGAGGTACTTTTAGGGGTGTCTCTGTTACCTTTGGCTTTTGGCAGACATACTTTGAGAGTTTTGTCTGCTCAGTTTTCCCTGTTGTAGGAAAACAAGTGTTAGAGGCAGTTATGGCTTATTCCCATTTGGCAGGCCCTTTGGATCTTTTATAATCACCTCAAAAACAAGAAATTCTCAGTCCTCACTCCAGCTCCTTAGTTCCATCTCTTAGTATCACTGCTGAAAACCTTTTTGTTTAAGGAAAATTCACTTGCATTTATCACTTCAGTGAATTTACTTAATAAAGTTAGACATCTTAAGTAGATTCAGCTATATCCTGGTAATAATTTCTTAGGTGCTCTTAACCCTGGAGTTAAGAGGAATTGTCAGATGGACTGGCAAGTTGTAGCACCTGTTCTTCATTTCCTCACTGTGTTTCTGTTCCAAGTTCCTCTTCACCATCCCATTAACAAGGCCATGAGCCAGGAATGACACCCTTTAAACCAGTTTTCTATTTTCTGTGATTCTTTCTGTGTACATCAATTTTACCTTCCGCCTACTGCAAAGCTCCCCACTGCCTGGTCAGGACACCCTGCTGCCAGCCACGGCCTGAGCACACTCTGCTCCTGTCCTGAGGAGCTGAATCCAAGCAGACCTGCAACTCTGAGCTCCTCCAGCAGCTCCCAGTCCTGTTCCTGGCTTATTTCTAAACATACCCTTGAAGACAGTGCATGAAAAAGGACTCGTACATCTACTCTCACCCTTTCTGCCTCACTCTGCCCTATTTCTTATTTTGAGTTACACAGGCTGTTTCCATCACAGATGGCTCTTTCCTACCCTGCTTCTTCCCATATGGTCTGGAATCCTTCACAGCTTTGCACTTTTCCCTAAAGACAATTGCACTGCACTTAAAAACATTTATGCTGCTTGCTTTAACAAACATACACCAAAGATTCCTTGATATAAGCTGTTCCTCTGGCACACTTTTAGTTGCTATGGTTGGCTCCTCTCCTATGAGGCCCATAAAAGCTCCTGTTGGAAAATCTGTGACCTGGTGTGGCTTTTATTAGACTGAATGTTACACTTTGATCCCTGACCCTGTGTAACACCATTGTGACTCTGTGTGTTACACAGGTGGCAAGAGACACTCTGGAGGTCAAGTTCTCTATTGATGTAACTGCACTGGGGTGTAAATTCCATCCTGGAGGGGAGCTCCAGGATGATCTGAGCAGAGCTAAAATAGGAATAGAGCTGGCCCTGATGTAACCTTTAACAATGGAGATCTGGAGATAACACGAGTGCATCTCTTTCATACATTATTGAAAGAAAAAGGTGAAGAAAAAGGACACAATCTTTAATATGGATGCAATAATTTAGAAGTATTTACTTCCATCACAATAGCCCTGTGACACTTGGTCTACACTCCCAGCAACAAGACAAGTTAAGCTGCCTTACTTCTTCTACAAAGAGATAGGAAACATTTTTTATATGATTGTTCTTTTCCTTGAAGGATTCAAATACAGCCTTTTATAAAGCCACCTTTGTGTAGAGAAATTTAAGGGAAATTTCTATGAAGAGCTAATCTTCTTTTTCTTTTCTGGTGGTACATGGCTTCTCCACATTTTCTGAGAGTTCAAGAGTCATCTTTTTTTCCTTTCCTCTTCCACACAAATGGATGTAACAGTAGTAAATATACCAATACAGGATGTCTGTACCAAATACAGAAATTCTATGAAGTATATGAAAAAGAAATTTTAAAAATTAAGTCAAGAAAAATTCATGCATGTCATTAAAGGAGCCAAAAGAAAAAACAGATCACAAAGCATCTAAAGTATTTGCAAGATTTCTCAGTATTTCCCACTTTATCACAAACTTCTAATTTTTATGTTTTTGTTCTTCATTCCATGCATTTACCTTCAACACAAAAGTTCTTTACCAGTTTCATTTGCAGATTGATGGAGAGAATACCAACTGCCATGCTCATCCTCTAAGGTTCATCGTGAGTTGAGTGCTCAATTATCAGATCACCCATGCAGATGCCCCAAACTGATTAACTTGATATTTCACTATTAGACTACAAAGCTTAAGATGTTCATCTGCATTTACCCCTGTTTTTTATGTCATCATGCACAGTACATCATCTAAATAAATAACTTCTTAAAAAAAAAAGTCCCCACTAGAGCCATTCACATCATCCAGGTGCTGCTACAATGTGGTGGCTCTGGCATTCTCAAGTACAGATGTTCAGCATCATGCTCTGTAAAGACTTACAGGTGCAGGCAACCAGATCAAAACTGATCCCAAGAACATCTGGCCAAATGGATGCACTATGCTTTTACAAAGGCATCGTCACCATTTACAGTACCTGCCTTAATTTTTTGATAGAGTTCATTATGCAAGGCGGTGATAATAGCTGCAGAAGAATGAATATGTTTTCACTTAATAACATTTAACATTATAGCTTAAGCAAATTCTCTAAACCTCAGAAGCTACTTTAAGTGAAGCATATTTTAAATAAATAGAAGATTAGGATGGAATTTCTTGTCCTGAGTAGACTTAGCAACAGCAAGGGATTTGACTTTCTCAGTACAACACTTTTTACACTGACTACCTGCTCTATCGATTTCAAGACTTTACAGTTGATTAGGATTTGGAACCAGGGCTCATAAAATATGGATTTCCTATGGATTTCTGTAATTTTCAATGGCTGTGCAAGACCAACAAAGTCCCTCAATGACAGCATTCTTTGTGCCTCTCTGCCGGTTTAAGTGTACCCTTCTCTGTACAAGACTGTTTCCTTGAAATTCATGCATTCCTTATTTCTCTACACTAAATATGCATCAAGACAAAACTAGTGAACAGGTTTAGTTCAGACTCACAGAGACACAGATATTAATAGGTTATGACTAATTTTTCTTTCCTTTCTGGACATAAAGGCCAGAAGGGAGAATGAATTTTCAGCATGTAATCACTGAAGGTATGTTGGTACCAAACAAACTTCTACGATACTATTCATGCAAACTCAGCCTTCATCAAGAGTAAGTTAAGTTGGAAGAACAAGAAAATAAAGTGGGAAGTCCAGAACATACTGAATTCAACACAAGCTTTCAGAGAATTCAGTGGATTTCACCCTACCATTTTCTAACTATAATTTTCACGTAGATTCAAGCCTTTGGCCCACTTTTATAGCAACAACAGTGACAGTACCTTTGTACTTTGTCTACTCTGTAGAAAAAGACTTGAAACCAAAATCTGCCTTGTAAATCACCATGTAAATCTAAACAGCATTTATTAGTGACCAAATTTACACAAGAGGATATTCATCTGACCCTAAGTTATTTGTATCCTACACAGTCTACAAAGCAAGAAGGAGAACACACCTTTATTTTAACATGGGCTGCTCCTATTTTGCCTTTCATATTTTTCTAATACATTGAATAGGATTTGGGTTTTTAATCCTGAGGCTCCTGGATTTAACACCAGAAACTCAGAGTTGTGTGCGCTAAGCCAAATGCAAGAAGTCACTACACTGGCCTAAAAGATGAGTGAAATGGTCCCACAGTTTTCTGTTCTCAGACTCCAAAATTTTATTCCATAAAGCCTAGGACTGAAGAGACACTGCTCTCCTTAGGAGCACTGATAACACATCTTTATGCTGCATTTTCTTGATACACAGATCTGTAGCTAACAGAGAGAGAGGTGTTCAATAGTAGTTAGGTAACTAAACCACGATGCAGGACAAAGGGCTTGCATTAATCCCCACTGAATCACAGAACTGAATTCCACTGTCCAACTACATCTACTCTGCCATGAGAGATGTGAGGGGTGCACAAACCAACACCAAGGAAATCCAGGGGCATGGACTCTGCCTGCTGCCAGCCTGCACCAGTGCGCTCTGACTCCATCACCAGCTGAAAACCACCTCAGGTGCACCTGCACCAGCACAGCCACACAGCCCACAGCTGACACAACCAACAAATAAACACTGCTCTGAGGGAGAAGAAATGGAGTTGGGTTGTGTTTGTAGGTGCAAAGCAAACTCAGTAAAATCTGAAAGTGGACAGCTACTCCAGAGTCAGGAGCACAGAAAGGACCTTGCAACTCAGATGTGAACATGCACCAGACTAGAGAGGCAAATGCTCTCAGGCAGCACACAGAATATATCCAAACCTGGGGTTTTATTAGCATTTTCTCAACTAAAGTATTCATGGGTTGGTCAATATATATAAAAAAAAGGAAGCAACCTAACTGATGGATTTTTTCCCCCTAAAAACATAAGTCATTGTTCATGGAAAACTATTTCTTTTTAACCATCACTTTAAAGTCAGATATTTTTCACCATTTTCATTTGCTTCATATGTACACTTAATTTTTTGTTTCAGAAGGAAAACTCTCTGAAATACTGGAAGACCAATACTACAGACCCCAAAAGCTCATCTGAATCTAAAATAAAAAAGTTAATTGTAAGCATTTCATTAAACAAAATAAAAAAATGTGAGAATTAACAAGCAACACTGAAACAAGTGATGCAAAATGCAGCGTCAGTGCCCATGGTGGCAAGTGATAGCAGGAAAGCTGTGGCAGGAGTAGTAGCAAGCACAGCAAATGACAGTAATGAGGAATCTTCTCAGTAAAGAAGATCATTATCAACACTATGAAAACACAACAGCAAACCTCTGCAGAGCGTGGCCTGCGCAGAACCAGACTCTTTGGATAAAAGAACTCAGATGAGGAATGCTGTCATGGAACACAAAAGGGAAAAATGAGTGAAAAGGAAAGCAGTTTCCCCAGTTCAGTGGTTAAGCTCTTTTTTTCAATCAAGTTTTTACCATCTGCTTGTGTTATAGTTTCTGTTACTTACTGACCGGTGCAGAATCGTAACAGCCAGACAGTTGTAAATAAACACCAAACTATATATTTTTGTAACATGCATATGGTTGCTTTGTTTTCTGTTTCTTTTGTCTTTTCAAACTTCCACAAATATCCATGGGGAAAAGATCTAAAGCAACCATTGCTTTTCTGAACTCCCTCTCAGATCTTGACCAGCTCAAATGCTGATTAGTTTATATCACAATTCAGTCACTGAGAGAAAACAGAACTTGCTGAAAACTTCTGAAGTTACTTCAGTGATAAAAGGGTTTTTGTTTTGGTTTGTTCTACAGGGAAAGGAAACCCAGCGAGCAAATAGGCAACAGCACTGGCTTTTTGCAGAACCGCCAGAAAATCTAGGCCTGACTCTGAATAAAAAACTAAAATTCAATCAAAGTACATATCCCACTTTAGTGCTGACATGCTCAAATAGCAAATAGTATTCCCAGTTTTGTTTGTTTCTGTACCTACCTGTTTGCTACTGTCTTCATTTAGGTCAACAGGATGAAGCACATGTCAAAGCCATCAAAGTGAACTCCAGCTGATATTAAAATAAGGTTCTGACTTTGCACCAGAGCAGACAATCTACGATGTATCATAGAAGCTAAAAATGGCCCATCTCAGCCAGCTTCAGTATGGTGCATTCATCAATGCCTTTTAAGGACCTATTAAACCTATGAAGGTCTTCTCCAGGAGCCGGGTGCTGCAGGACAGCTCTGCTGTCACACTGCTCAGATGCTCCCTCAATCTGCCTTCTTCAGCTTCACATCCTCTTCCTCACTTAGGCAATGCCTTGCAGGTGAGTGATTCCATTTATTTCCCTCACTTCAATTAAAATTAGCTGAGGGGGGAGAATACTGACAAAAAGGGAAATACTTGAAGAGGACTACAGCCATTTCCATGGGGAATGGAAACAAGCAAACTGATTTATGAGGTCAGCTGGAGAAGGCTAATAAGGGCCACAGTGTAGTCAGGAGTGCTTTGATAAAACTCCTGGGTCCAAGTGAAAGGGAGGCATTGTACTGCAACCAAGTACTACAAGGCAAAAGCATTCTGACACTTAAGCATGGCCAAAATACTGTCTTACATTCAAACTGTTAAATGAGGAAGAAAATCCAGTCTGGCATCATTTTCCATTCTCTTACAAAATGTCAGGACAGGGCAATGTGTGAGTGCTGGATGGTACCTGCACTGAGGTTTGGCCATTCTAGACCACATGCCCATCTAGGGCCAGTTATGGTTTTGCCCACACTAACCCTGCTCAACAGCATTTTACCTGCACATTACCTATGAGCATAACAACTTCTCTGTGGGGGATGCTTTACAGACCAGTGTAGTGGAATAAATGCTAGAGGATGTGGCTTCCTGTGAATGAGACCCACACAGAATACAACCCACAGGATGCCACAGGTATCTCCATACCAGTATCTCTTAGTTTCCTTATCTGAAAGACAATTTATTCATATGCAGTCTCTAATATTCATATCCTGGAAAATGAGCGAAATTCTAGGGACCAACTGAGACATCAAAAAGAGAAAATTGTCCAGAGGATGAATCAGTGAATAAGGGGTCAGAATTGCCTGGTTCATACAAAAAGCCAGGCTCTAGCATGTATCAGAGTGCAGCATTATTGTCACTGAGGATTTGACCCAGAAAGTTTGTCTGTATATGCTGATGTAACTCCAAGGGTAACTGTGGCTCTTTTTGGCATTCAAATCAGGACCACTTTAGGTTGAGGCTCACTTGGATGGCAAAGAAACAAGAGTTCATCTTGTCTAAATGCTGCAAATAACCACGCAGAACAGGGGAGAACTATAGAGCAATTACACAGATGTGCAAAACCACTAAAATATATGATAGCATTTGCCCTGTTCATATCTTCTCCTTAGGAGTCTCTCTCACAACAATTGAGATATGAAATGAAGTTGTCTTAGATACTTGGCCACGTCTGTATGTCAGTAAACTTTAAGGCAGTGCACTGAGACAGGTATGTGAAGGTGGTAAGCCTAAAAATCAGAGCAATACCTCTGAAGTGCCTCCACTGTATATTCTGCCAGAGTTGTGACAGCTATGCGAAAAAAACATGGAAAAAGTCACTCTTTTAAAAACAACATTCAATTATTGTGTGTGCAAAAGGCATGGTGTGTCAGTGAGCCATGAATTCAGCTTACCCGGAGTTTCTCCTCAGACTTAGTGGTTTGCTTACAGTCGGGATGCCAGACAGTGGAACCTGAGGGAGGACAAACACAGCTTTATTCAGGGCAAAGCAGGTGACTTCTGCTCACTGCAAGCTAGTTATTACAGAGAATCTCTTCATTGCATCAGATGCTGAATCTGTATGAACTATGAGAGTAATTCATGTTAAAGTCTAGCTCATGGGAAATACAAGGGAAACAAAAAGTATTCAAATCCTTGGTGTACCTACAGCAGCTTTGTCCTGAGGCTGTCAAAGCACTTTACACACATTCTTAATTAAAACTCAAGCAGCCCCAAGCAGCAACAGTCAGCAAGCACCAGCTGGAGGAACTGAAAGAGAGAGGATTCCTCTGGCAGGCTGGAGGGTAAGAGCAAAGGAACTGGGCCACAGTTACCTGATCTGTTCTCCCCTTATGTACTGCCCTGCATTTAAAAAGGAATTACTGATTCTAAGTCCATTGAGAAATAGGTATCATACTTGATTACTGCAAAGTACTACTCAGACCACATCTTCCCTCATGCAAAATGCATAAGGAAAAGCAAAATTTAAAAATTGCCAGTGCAAGAACCAGGGCTGTGTGTGACCCAGTGGCAGTGGGTGAGAGCCCAGGACGACAGGTGGTGCACAGCTGCACATGAGAGCCTCTCCCTGGATCCCAGCACACCAAACCTGCCTTTGGCACACACAGCACTTCTACCCTGTGCCCTGGTGTGTGGCATTGGGGCTTCCACACAGCATATTCCAGCTATATATCCTACTAAAAAAGTCAAGTCCTCTGCTGTTTGTTTCCCAAAATATGAGATTCTTTCTTATGCTGTAAAGTAGGAATATCCTGCTGTCCTCAAGGACTGAGTGATGTCAGGGGCCAGAAGCATTTCCATCCAATTTCAGCTGTCCTCTGAAACAGAGTGTAAGCTGTGGTCACTGCTGGAAAGCTGCTGAAGGCATTGGCCAAGATAAAACAGAGAAGAGACTAACACTGATTTTTAACACTGACTGCAGCTGCGACCAAATTCATCCTTCATTCCAGTCAAAGCCAACCCAAAGCCCTGACTGTCTGCAGGGGGGAACATCACCTCTTGCCTCTGCCCACAGAGAAACCAAACAGAGCCAAGCCCAGGTCTCCTGCTGGTGACTATTAGCTCAAAAGCTGCCAGAGGAAACCCCACCCTCAGAGTACAGGAGAAGGATGTGTCAGGGCCCCTGGAGACTTTCTTCTAACATGGCTTGGTGCAGAAGTAAAGAGCAGCAGGGATCGTTTCACTGCCCAGCAGTGCACAGCACAGCCATCACCAGGAGAGGAGAGGAGAGAATGCTGTGACTCTGGAGCAAGGTCTGAGGTGTCTGGCTGTGAGTCTAAGCTGAGGAAGAAGAAACTGTGCCTTTGGCAGAGGGAAGCCATCAGACACCAGGGAGAAGTGCACCGAGAGCCTTCTCTGTAAACAAAAAGCAGCCTCAGAGCCAGGACCCTGCAGAGTCTGCAGGATCAGAGGGAGCTGTGCCCTGGCCAGCAGGAGGAGGAGAGTGCAGGTTACAAGGCTGTAAGTTCATGTTAAAAGAAGTGATCTGAGTAATACTCCTCTGAATATGACACCTATTGCTCAAGGATGAACTAAGACTCAGAAGATGTTAGTTCAAGTCTCAAATCCAGCTCTGAACTTCCTTCCTGTATGGCCCTGAGAAAAATGATCCCCATTCCTCTGTACCTCATGCTGGAATTTATAAAGTTAGAGGGTTTTTAGGAAATGGTTAAAAAAGAATAGGCTTCAAACTGAAGTTTTAATAGCATTGCAAATACAGTAAAAAAGTTTTCTAAACAGTAGAGCATACATAACAAATAACAATAAACTTCTGTAGAACTGGTTTATAGATAGCAATAAAAGTAAGCGCGAGCTCTTAACATAAATTCCCACATATTCCCCACACCTCACTGTCAGATTCATGGCAGGAGTTGATGATCTTAGGAGTCTTCCCAACCCTAACAATTCTGAGATTCTTCTCTGTTAAACTTACCCTAGCATCAATGAGAAAGCTGTCACTGCATTTTGGGCAGTATTTATCACAAACTGGGACAGTTTAGGGACACCCTGTGGGAATGCTGAAAGTGAACAAGAAATACAGGAACCTGGATGTCATTTTCATGGTGAAACCTAGCTAAGGGTTGTAGAGTTCCTTTCACAAAATGATAAAGAGATTTGAAAGATGTGACATTCAAAAACCCAAATCAGACAGAGTAGGATTAAAAAGTTAAATGTACACATTTTTTGTGATCTTGAACTCAGAGCCACCTGCATTTTGTAGATACTATTTATCCAAACTGTTTTGAAATACTTGCAAGGGTGCAAACTCCCAAGCTGCATCACTCCTCTCTTTTACTGCTGGAAACAGCAAACTGTGATTATTTCCATTCTTAACATTTGTTTGTTTGCTTACCTGGCAAACACCAACTAACATGCTCATTTATTTAGTTTTAAACTTTGCACATACCATTATTTCAACACCAGCATCTCTCTAAATACTGGGCAATTCTAGCTCAGCAACAGCCTTGTGGGGCAGCCCATAAAAGAATGTATTACTAGGAAGTCGATGGGAAAGAGAAAGTTTCTGGTGCTGCTTCATGTGTTGGAGCAGTGCCAAGCAGAGTGTTTCTGCCAGCATTATTCCAACAATCCTTAACATAGAAAGCCCCAAGACAGAGAGCTTGTTTGTCCATGTTCCCTTTTTGCCAGTTTCCCAACATTTCTAATACAAGTTCCTACCACAATCCTGCCAGGCCTCTCTATTATACAAAGCAATACCAAGACAGTGCTTTCCTATTCTAGGGAGAGAACAATTACAAGTGAGATGGGAGCCACCTATTTTTGTGTATTTTATCAACAACATGATTTTTGTTCTAGCTTTATTGTCGTGGTGTTGTATTTCTGTTTCAGAGAAATGCTTGGAATGCTGTTATTCTGCACCCTGGGGGCAGTGATTTGGATGGAGCCAGGATATGCATTTCAGCTGAGAGCTTTGCACAGGAAAGGCTTTTAGGTCCTCACACTTCCAAGCAGGCTGAATTCAGCAAGGAAAGCTTTGGCAGCACAGTCTGCAGCACACTCAGCAATTACAGCATTTAGCCAGAAAACATCCTGTGAACAATAAAGCAATGCACTTTGAGGTGCTCCTCCCCTGAGCACCAGGAACATTGATTCATAACCACAGAAAGAGAGGTGCACTGAGAAGAGAACAGCAGATCAAGCTGCTGCCAGGTTTCTCTCCTCTCCCCTTTCCTACCACCTGAACTTGTCCAGGACAAACTCCAGCCTAGTTTAATTTAAAGTGATACCTTCTGTCTTATTTTGATCTGTAGGATTTGCACCAAAACCTGCCCAATTAACCCAAAGTCCCACTCCCTGCTAGACTGCTGCAAATGGCACCAGCTGGAGATGGTTGTTATTAGTTAATGACAGCACAGGATGATCTGAAGCTCATTTTGAACTCTGCCTGTACTTTATCCCACCATCATGTGAGGAAACTAAGATGTGCCAGATGCTGTAAGTGCTGCTTTCAAGTTAGTTTTTCCAATTTGCCATCAGAAAGCAGCAGCTCCCACCCAGCCCTCTTGCAGCCTCTCCTTGCTCCTGCCAACAGAGCAGCTCCACCATTTCACATCCTGCTCTGGGCACAGCTGGAATAAGATGACTGAGGTATGAGGTCAGGGAGAGATGAGAGAGAAGGACTGCGAGGAAGGACAAACTACAAAATAAAACAAGTCAGCTTCAAAGGAATGCCTCAACAATATTATCCTATTTTGGAACTCCTCCAGTAAGAACTTCTCAGGATTTCAAGAAATGGCTGTGACAACACTTTCATATTTCTTTCACTATTCTTCTACTTTTCAAGTACATCAAGTTTCCTAACCTAAGTGCAATATATAAAATCCCAACATGTATCTGCCCTTTTCACTTTTATTTCTGGCTTACATAAATGGGTATTATACATCCTTCTACCAACAGTAATACTACAGCAAGCAATAAAAATAACTTTATAGTGAGTATACCACCCTCTCAGAGAGTAGGTGGGATTCAGAACAAGGATACCTTTCCATCAAAGAAAAGAAAATATTCTTTTTTATGTGAAATGATCACAAAGAAACCAAGCTTGGCAATAACGGGGAGTGCAAGACTCTTAACAATAAAGGAGAGATGAAAATAAACAGACAAGAAAGAGGTGGCTATAGAAAGATATAAAAATAAAGACCAGATAAAAGGGAAGTAGGCAAGGGTAGCAAATATAATTAAGAACTGGAGGAGAGACTCTGTCAATGTGCATGAGGAATGAGATCTACATGGTTCAAAGCAAATTCATTGCAGCTTCTGCAAGATTTTCCTTTGCCTTTTACAGTTTGGAGTGGAGTCCAGAACAGCACAGAAACTGATCAGCAGAAATCAGGGGAAATCCCTTCACTTTTTCTGGTATCTCACACACCATTCTGGGGTTAAACTATCCATGAGATGTCAAATTCAGAGGCCTAACAGATTTCATCTTTTAGCAAGCACAGGCTGCCTCAGCAAGGGTGCAGAGTCCCTGCAAAGCCACAGTTATGGCCACCTAATAGAGCAGAAGGGTATCAAGTGAAAAAATATGAGAACACTACTGAGGACAGGATGACTATAGTTCCCCTTGGACATACTACATGCGGATGGTTTATAAATTCCTGAGGTCTGTGACAGAAAAATCACAATATCTGATTTTCTTCTTTTGGAATGGAGACATCCTTACCTTGCAGATACATTTCTTCCCCTTCTGTGAACATTTGGTTGCATCTGCTGCATCGTGCACAGCTTGGATGATAATGCTTGTCACCTGCCTAAACAAAAACAAAAAGGGAACATGAGGGACAAATGCATTGCACTGCTTTCTGAGCACTCATCATTTTCTGGCTGACCATTGCCCTTTTTCTTCTAGTTCGCCTGTTTTGCTACAAGCCTGCCCTCATGATGTGACAATAGCACTGAGGATGTGAGCTGTGCCATGCTGCTTCAGCCCTGAGGTCTGCCCTGTCCTCAGCAGAGGCCAGCAGTGGCTGCTTGGGGAAAAGTCTGTAAGAGAAAAGGCAGCACAGAACAGCCCTTCCCCTTCACACCTTCCCATTAGAGCAATCAGTGTCCTCCTGGCTAGGAGCTACATCACAAGGTACGTGTTCTCCAGGATTTGACAAACATATTTTTAAATCACCTACCAGTCCAAGGCAATGAATGTCACACTGCAGTTCATTTGTGTGAACCTGCTGCCTCCTCATTTTGCCAATTAATGAGTTTTCAACCTGCCATTTCATTCCCTGGCCGCCTTCCCTACACTGCTGCCATGGGTAATAGTAAAAAAAACCTCTCTGGAGCCACTTCTGGGACCATTAATTTAATTCCCAGATCCCTGACTTCAGAAGTTGCACCAGCACAGACAGCCTGAGCTGAATTTGAACTCCTGCTGTAAAGGTCCTAAATACCCTAGATCCTGTTACCCAAATCCAAATCCACTGAGTCATTCAGTCTCTTAAACACATTGATACCATTAATAGGTAAAGCTGATCAGATTTCAGGCCTATAAGGACAGGAAAAATCAAGGCATAAATATTAATGCGATTTCTTCTCTTCAGGAGACCAAAGCAATCAATACATTAGCTTCCCCACATCATAAACTGAGCACAAAGTGTCCACATCAGGCTTTTAAATAGAAAAATTATTAATGATAGAAAATGACCCCTCATAGTGACAAGTAAAGAATTCTAAAAGTCTTTGAATTTGTATCTGGCTTTCCAAACAAATTAACCTCAAGTCCTTTTTCACAATTATTCCCCATCCACTGAGATGCTATAAGGACAAAATAACTGTTTACTCTATAGCTGACTTGTAAAATGCCATCAAAACCATCTCCTACCTCATTGTACTTAAGACCATTGCATTACTAAATTCAACCTTTCATTTTGTCTATTGAGAATAACAACATAGTTTTGCTTCACATATGACATTCATTACACAGGCTTTTTATTGAAACACACACATACATACACACACACACACAGACAGACATACATATATATATATATATATGTATATTAGATGATGAAGTACATGGATTAAAGTACCTGACAGCTACCAGAAAATCAGCTCTACCACCGAGCTCTTCTATAGCTAAAGTTGCACCATTCAATTTTAATAACTCCCATCCAGGAACTTCAGCAGTACAAGGCCAGAGAAGAGGACTCAGTGTGCTGTTAGTTTAGTTATACATTTCACTGTTCAGCTGCAAAAATCCTGCGCTTCTCTTAATCAGATCCTGCATTTACTGTTGATTCTTGCACTTTAGGGACAAAACCCACCAGAGTAATGGGATTTAGGTGTTCTTAGTAAAGCAGATTTAGAGCTATCAGGCAAAACAGGGTCTCTATTAAAAGGGAAAATGAGAAGTCACTACAAAATCTGCTCACTCAAGGAAGAAAAGCTAATGAGGGAGAAAACATAGAAATTATGTTTGACTTGCAGCAACAAAGCTAATATTGAACTGAGAGAGAAAACACAGTTAATGCTCATTCCCTATCATTTTCATTACTGGCTGCCTTCTTCATCTCTCACTCTCCCTAGCAATTATTTAACCTCTCAGGTGTCCAACTAGTTTCATTCAAGACTGGAATTTATAAGATAAAGAAATCCAGAATTCATCACATTATTGTGTGTAGACCTGTGGCCTCTCTGAAGTTTAATTTTCCTGGGGAAATTTCTGATAAGCTACTGTCTAGGGAATAATGTTCAAACCATGTACACCTACCTCTTCCCAACTGCCAGAGGGATCAATTTCAAGTTTATCAGGTCTTTCCCTGAGACTGAAACACTGGCTAAATTTTATCCTGGTGTGAGTGATGATGAATGAACACCACGTCCCAGATAACACAGCCCTGCAAGTCCAAGTGAGAACACACCCTGCACTGGAGAGGTTTTGGGGCAGTGACATACCAGAGCAGCTGCGGTTGTTGTTAAACACTTCCAAAACAGTTTCATGAGTCTTCTGCCTCTGTAATGTTTCCACAACTCATGAGTGTAGAAACTCTACAGCTCTACCTTCCTACAGCAGGTATTTGCTGGAGAACATTCTGAATCTCAACTAATTCAGGACTCATCTTGCTATGCCTGACTAGCTGTGATCATCTGGGAAAATGGATGCTAAAAATCAGTCATTTATAATATATTAGGACAGACTTTTGCATCTACAAGTCAATGAAATATTCACACTTTGTAGACATCTGCTTTTGCCCTAATAGGGCTACTAAACCCTCATTCAGTGTGTTCAGTGTGCAACTTTCTGGGATCTCATGCTACTGTGCTGTGCATCAAAAGGTTTGCACCTCAATCCTCCAGAAAACACTGATGAAGTGCACATTTGCCCCAAACATTCTTCAGTCAAGATGAAAGAGGGTTAAAGGCTCTGTCTTCTCACTCAGCTGTCCTGAGTGAGAGGTGGCAGAACAGAGGCACTGGGTTACACACCGTGTGCACCCAGCTGAGACACCTCTACCAGTCTAAAAGGTAAATAAAGGGTTTGGGGGTACTTGAAGCACCAGTTGAACACCACCGTGTGAGCTCCTGTACAACCCTGTCACCCTGCTGATGCTCCAACAAGCACAGTGCTCATTTGCCTTCACTTGATAAACTCTGCTTCTTTGGGGACCTCCTGAAGACAAAAATGTACTGTCACTTCTGGCTGTCAGGGAAAGCAGTGCTGGCTATTGCAAAAAATATTCCAACCCAGGAGCTGGAAATACACCTGCAGACAAGCTGACACAACCTGTCCCAAAAAAAGTCCCTGCACTGAGCACTAACCCCGAGCTAACAGCACTTCAAAAGCCAAGGGCTGTATTTTCTGAGTCCAACCCCTCTGCCCCCACTTCCCCACAAGACTAACTTTTATTCTCTGAGTGCTTGTAAAGCTCTAGGCTGATTAAATAAATGTTTTCCTCTTTGGTGAACGTGAGAGCTTAAGATTTCCTATTACTCATGCCTTCAGCTCCGTCCTTCCTTCCAGAACAACAGTGAACAAGAGCCAGAGAGAACAATAACAAGAATCACACTAGGAGAGCTCACATGCCAGTGGGTCTGGTAGAGGAAGAACTAATTACCAACAGACATGTTCTGCTGGCCAAAGGACACAATTAAGTGCATATTTGCTGTGTTACATTTGCACAGCTGCACTCGTTCACTATCCTTTCAGAGATAACTCAGCAGTCACTAACAGAGAGCTTTTAAACATGTAGAAAGCTTTGCTTTTCTCTTTAAATACTACCAAAACTATTATGTAGTTGAAAGAGTATCTGAGAATCTGAGAGTAAACGCACTTCCCTTTCTTCCTTTTTTTTTTTTTTTTTTAGTTTTTATGAACAGTTATTATAGGCCCATTTGAGAGACAAACCTATCCAATATCTATTCCTGCCATGACTCTGAGGAGAATGACTTGATTTCTTAACTCTCCTAAGGACTTTGCAGCAGCACAAAGAATAATTCAGACTCATCTTTCAAACCCCTTAAGGAATGTCATGAATTGTAAAACAGGAACTGTGGCAGTAGCCTACCATTTTCCACTGAAGCTTTATTTTAATTACTTGCAGAGGTCACAGAACCTTCAACCCTGTTTGATGTTCAGTGTAACATCAAATTCCATTGTTTCCTTCTCTGCAGGCCTCTGTGATCTCACGAGTGGCTGGAATAGCATAAACACCATGAAGAACAAAATTTGCTTCTAATAACATCCTGACCCAAACTGTCCACTCATTTTTCCCAGGCTCTTATCTGTTGAGCAAGTCACTACAAATATCTGTGCTCAGAAAAAAAAATAGAAGTGCAGTTTCTTTGCTTCCAAAGGATTTCAGAATCTACCATAAATTTCTTTATTACTCCCATGGAAGGAAAGTGTAATGATTTTTTGTTTTAATTAGTCCTTGTCTAATATGCATCTTTAAAATTTGGACCTTCTAAAGCTGTTGTTTACACTTCTGTCACAACATCTCAATAGAAGCAGCTCTCAGCAGAGCCTCTGCCTCTGTTCAACCTGCAGCAGGATGGAGCAGCAGGAAGCAGAGCTCACACTGGCAGTTCCCAAGCTGGGGGAGCTGCAACAGACAGGGCTGGGGAAAAGTGGGAAATGGAGCGTGAGGCTGTGACTGTAAATCTGAATGACAACAGGCATGGAAGGGACATGGGAGACCCTCTGAGCCCACCAATGGCTGCTGGGCTGCCTTGGGGGAGACAAAACCCCAGCTGCCCTGCTGGTAGGAGCACTTGCACTGTTAATTCATGCCCAGTGTCTGATTTTGTACAAAAAAATACTTCCCAGCATTCCAACAGTGACTGACAATGTCGTGCTGCTATATCCCTTAATGGATGGACCGTAATAAACTTTGTAACTTATTAATGTTAATTCCATCCACACACAATAGTGTCATACCCATCAGCTGCTGCTGACAGCAGTGCAATTATTCACTGCATGGAATACAGCTTGCCTTGTAGCAGAGATGTGAGTAATCACTCAGGTTAAATCCCCAGCTGTGAAACTGCTCTGCTGGCATGAAGAAACAGCCCTTGTGGCAGCTGAACACCACCTGCACTTGGTTTAGTAGGATCCTAGAAGTTGCTTGTGATTGCACTGTCAGCTCTTCTTGAGTTGTCACTTTCCTGCAACACCCAAAGTTGAGCAAGCTGCACACACAGGTGAGATGTTCACCTGTCAATTATGGTCTTTATGGAGCTCCTCATTCTGTCTTTACAGGGCAAACCCACCTATTGCTACACACAGGGCCAAAGCTGAGAATTCATGTTAACTGCACAGTTAACAGCAGGTCAGTAGAGAGAAGGGAATTTAACTAAACTAAGAAATGCACCCACAGGAGGCCAAAGTGGCTGGCTTGAATCTTGTGGGCAGTACAAAGGAGCAAAGCAACTGCAAACACAGCTTTACTGCCTACTGCCAGGACTGCAGCATCATCTCTGTTAGGATCTTATGTCAGATTTAAGCACCAGAAACCTAACCCCACTAACTGAATATGTAGTCAAATCAGAAGCAATCCAGAAGAAATATATGCACTGTATTTTATATTTTGTTACGTTTCATTTTATCTAATATTTTATATCCACAATACAAATCTCTGAGTTCACTACCTTCATTACCCCTATTTTAGGTGCATATGAAGGCAAAATCCAGCACTATTTAATTTTCTTTTAAACTCCATTTTTTGCAAATATTATCTTTTAGTTCTGAACTCCTCATCAGCAAGTATCTGACACAAATCCTTTCTCTATTTCTCAACAATGCTGGAACAGCTCCAGTTTATAAGTACAGGTGTGGGCTTTCTATAGCTTCTGTAATCTTAAGGCTTTACAAAGCATTAGATAAGTAAATATTCTTTTCTCTTGCATTCATTTTGCCCAGCATGATTTTTGACATGAAAAGATACTTCTGAAACTGAAGGACCTGCTTCCAGCCACATTCATATTGGATTTGTAATTAGAATTAACCAGCAGATTTACTTTACAGTAGCTCCACCATAGTGTCAAGGCCTTTCCAAACAGCCTAGTGCTGGAATAGCTGTAATTTTGACTCCAGCAGGCAGCAAAACCCCTGTGCTGACTGCAGGAGTGCAGTACAGGAGTGCTGAGCTGTACTGAGTGCCCCATGCCTGCAGCAGGGTGTGAAACCATTCCAGCCCCATCTCCAGCCTGCTGGGAGCAGAGCCCTTGGCTTGGTTCAGTGCTGAGTGCCAGCCCAGTGGCACAAGTGCAGGGACAGCAGGGGGCCCTGGGAACGGGTTTTGGGCTGCATACACACAATATCCAATCGTCCACAACACCGGCCATCTCCCACTCCCCAAATCCTCCTCGAGCTCTCTCTCATTAGGGGATGACAGAGCCACTGAGTTAGCAGGAATTTGGGAATTGAGGGAGACACCACCCTGCTTCTCCTTTTAACTCTGCCCATGCAGGTCCCTCAACCCCCTCCTCAAATACCAGAGCCTGATGTTGTGCATTGGCAGGTCACATCCACTGCAGCTGCATTTGCAGTGCTGCAACAACAGCTCCCAAATGAAAGCAACTTGAATAGGAAAGAACTTCCTCAGTCATTAGAAATACAGCTGACTCCAAGCTCCTAAAATTTAGCTAGAAAGTCAGTAATAAACCTCCTCTGTATCTTAAAAAAATTCAACATATATTATTTATTATTGTTTCATAAATCAGAAAGTTTTGCAACTGACAGCCAGTAACAAATACTGGACCTCATCCTAATATAAAATCTTTTCAGCATTTTCAAAAATTAGCATATATCTCCAAAGATGACTTGATTGAATTATGGACAAACAGAAACAGAGAGCAGTGTTAGATATGTATATATAATTATGCATCTGGCATTTGGAAGGAACATACATATTCCTAGATCTTAAAGTAACCATAAAAGGAACACCAAACAATTTTTAAGACATTCTGCTGCAGGTCCCAATCACAAGAACTGAGATAATATTAACTAAAGAGAAAAAACAAGGCAATAACTAAGTAATTAAATTAAAAATAAATACAACTAGTTGGAAAGATAAATTTACCAAAGAAATAACTAGGAGCATTATGTTTAAAACAAGAAAAATCTTTACTACAGTATGCTGTGAAAAAAACCAACAGATCAGGCAAAATTCCCTTGTGAGCTGTAGATAAAAAATGATGAAAAATGACAAAGAAAAGGCAGGAGTATTCAGGATGTGTATCTTTAGGGTCTGTATTTGACAATGCCAATTTCTTGTTTGATACTGATTATTGAGCAAGATTTTTTTAAACAGCATTTTTAACGAACCAAGATTTACAAATTATTCAAGACCTGAATAATTTGAACTCAAAGAGGCTTAAGGAAAATGTAGCAAGGCATTGCTGAGACAGATGGTTCTGATAGCAGGGGAGGCTCTGCTGAGCCAGATAGCTCAGAGATCACTTCCTTCAACCCACAGCATGAGGTACCACTGGCCAAGGCAAGAACACAAAACCTGCCCTGGTAAAGCTGCTGGTGACTCACAGGCAGTGCTTGTTTAAGCCACCTAAACCGAGTGTGTTCTAACAGACTGATGGAAAATACCTGCAAATCAAGAAGGCAAGGCCCTGTGAGACTGAGCCACAGTCTGGGCAACAGCAAGTGACAGAGTAGTTGGGGAACATCATTAATCTCCCAGGAAAGGCTGTGACAGAGTACCTGACAGGACCTGCTCTTTTGATCATTTAATGTATACAAAGAATATAAAGGAAAAGCAGAAAAATTGTATAGCACTGGTGGGTGTGGCCACGTGGGTTTGCAGAAGGGAATTCAGTGCAAAACCATCAGCACAAGGTGAGCCTTCAGCTGTGGTCCTGAAGCACTCAGAGTCAAATCGTTACTCAGATAAAGGCTTCAGAGGGGACCAGATCACAATGACAGGTGATTAAAAGCAGAGAAAGGATGGAATACCAGGAAAGGGCAGGAGCTTTTCAATCCCACTGAAAACTCTGTGGCATCAAAAAGCTGGAATTAGACAAATTTAACCTCAAAACAAGGCGAAGTTTCTAAAAAGCAAAGATAATTTAAGCAGCATGAAGGAAAATTTTTGGCCTTGCAATTGTTCTGCAGTTTTCACGACTGAGTAATTTCCCAAAGGATAAGCTTTTATTTGGTTTCTAGGGAAAAGCTCTGATTTTGAAAAGAGAAGGTCAAGCAAGATGACTTTAGCAGTGCTTCTGACCTTAAAATCCATTCCAGTGGGCATTTCATAGAGAAGATTTTACAAATGCATCAGGCAGCTCCTAGGGAGCACAGGTCACACTGGAAAAATTTCCAAGAGAGTTAAATCAGTTCACTGAGACCTGTCTTGGCTGAACAGCAAAATCCCTTGGAGCCAGAAGGCAGCTTTGGCTATCTGACCTGTAGTTCACTGAGACAGTTCCAGTGCAAGGCCAGGAGAAGTTCTGGGGTTCTGCATCAGCCCCAAAATTGTTGCTGACCCTGAGAGCTCAGCACTGTGGCAGTGCTCTGTGCCCTGGGGAAGGCTGGAGAACAGCTCCAGGAAAAATTAATGGTAAACTGTTCAATGGACAAGTGCAAACCACCTCTAACTGGTGAACAAAGTGAGAGCTTGGGAGTTTAAACTCACCCAGGACCAAAATTAATGATTCCAGCAGAGTCAGGCAGAGGGAAATTCTCAGAAAACCAGCCTGGGACAGCCATAGACCCAAGTACCTGTAGCAAATCTTCTTGTTCATCTCCTACAGAACTGCCTTTCCAGCTGTCTGTCAGGAGGCTGATTCAGGAACCATGCAAGCTTTGGCATGTGATTCAGCAGAGCCTGGGCTCCACTCTGATATCTGCATTCACTTCACAGGGAGTGTCCCAAAAACAGCAGAGAAACAAGAGCTGCAAGGGCCAAAGGAGGGGAGTAATGCATGAGGTCAGACTCAGTACATCCACAGAAAACAACCAGAGAATATGAACCAAAATTAGCCTGTAAGAAACAAAGCAACATGCAATTTATGGCAGTTTGTACCATGGAGCCTGATGGATTGTTCTGACAGGGAAACATCTTGTGTGGGAATTAAGCAGGGAATATTTTTTTCTGTTAGTGACTAGAGCCTGCTCTTGTAGGAAACTGATCCTATTGCAACCAGTCTGATCTGATAATGCTTTAAAAAGTCTGAAGAATGGGGTTTTATCCTTGATTAACTGCAATGCTAACTACTACCTTTGGATATCTCTTACAGCAAGAGGTCACAACAAACAACAGATGACAACCTAGGGAAAGGACAAATTTGCTTCTAATATTTTTCTTCCCAGTCACTCCACAATCATTCATATCAGTTATGAGCCTGTATTTGACTACATCCAGACATTCCTCAGGAAACCTTGTCTTGAAATTCTGGCCAGATTGTTAATGTTACACTAAAATTAAAATGGAAATAAGAAACGACATCAGGGTAACCAGTGGATAGTTAATGCAGAGAAATAGTTGACTTTTTCAAAAAGGGTAACTTTGAATAAATGTCAGACCACCAACATGTACTGTGCTAGAAGCACAGCCTTTTCTTTTTGGCAGAAGTCCTTTTTTTTCCTATTTGTCAGTCTTCTAATTGCTGATATACATGATTTCCAATTACAGCTGCAAAACTATACAAGTACATTTTTGAATCCTTGCTGGCAGGAATATCCAGACTATGCATGTTGGAGCCAAGACACAGTAGGGATTTTATTCCCTATCTTGTTTACTTCAACTTCATATAAAAATCAAGATTTCTATTTACCACAGAAAAACTATTCCCACATATTACTGTAGTGATAAGCAGGAAAGAGCTGATGGAGATAAAGCAGAAAGGGATATCTAACAACATTTGCTGCCATTTGATCTTCCACTGACTACAGCATCTCCATGATTTTGCCTCAACAGCAGCAGTTCAAGCATGATGGTGAGATAAATCTGCTTAAAGTTTCTTACTGCCTCAGTTTTCACTCTCATCACTCCTTGGAAAAAAGTTTCCAGCCAAGATGCAACTGAAAACTCTAAGCAACAGCAAATCCATATTTATGCATAACAAATCTCTCTCTCCAAATCCTACATGTAAGAGTCAATTTCTTAATATTTTAACTTACACTCAAAGGATTTACAAGAGTTATTTTCTTGACCTCTGCAAACCACAAAAAAATCTCAAACTAGTTTCATAGACAGTTTAAATGCCAGAGGATCTGCATTGCTGGTGGTGAAAAGATGCATCTCTTACTGTGTGCTATTCTCCCTCTTAAAAAGAGAAAGGCTTTTTATAAATGTCACACATCCCAGATATCTATCCAAAGAGCTTTTAAACCTGTATCATCTTCTGATGGAGCATAAGCATATAATAAAAATCTACCCATCTTGTACTTCAGGTGGTCATTTCAAACATTTGATCATCCATAAAATACTCCCATTTCTTCATCTGTAAAACCACCTGCTCAGTAAAAACAGGTGTTAATGCTATGGACTTCAAAGTCCCTAGAAATTCCAAACATATCTTTTGGGTTAGTATTTGTTTTTCTAAACTTTTTTTTTCCCCCCTCAGGAGAACAACCTGACAAAGCAGACAAAGGAGAGAGGTGGCTGAGTCCTCATGGAGTGAATGCTGAGCACAATACCAGGATGGAGCCTCCTACAAACAGGTGACAGCCACAGACTTGCCCCAACAGGCTCTTCTCCACTTCTCAGGTTTCAAACATGTTATTGCTGCATTCTTCCCAACAATTATTTTTTATGGGAGATAGGTGTAAATTCTACCCCAGTCTTCTAGTCAGTTGAAAACTTCTCACTGATAGGAAAGCTTAAGTTAATTAAAAGGCTTAAAGGAATTAAAAATGAAACATCAGAATCCTGCAAAAAATATATCACCACTTAATCCATTTTTCATTGTGATCTCAGTCCAGGAGAAACAAAAAGTAACTGAAGGAATTTCACACTGCTGCAGAGTGCACAGCCACATTCCCCTGGCACCACAGCCCAGCTGCCAGTGGGGCTGTGACACTGCAGGAACTTCTGCTTCAGTCTGAACACTTTGGGGCAGGGATCATGATTTGTTTTATATCTCCTGTGAGTGATTCTGGCAGGTAGGACCAGCACAATTCAAATGTTTAAAAGATGGACAGAAGCAATGGGGGCCACAAAACAAAAATATTATGTTTTCCCTAAAGGGGTCTGCTCTCAGAGAACAAGATGTGTTCTGCAGTACAGACATGCAATTGAATTCTTAATGCAGTTAGCTAACAGAAATTATACTCATCCAGGTAAGCTGCTCTTCTGCTAAAAACTGCTATTTGTTCTGTGAACCTCCAAGACATGAAAAAGCTACTTATTTTGTCTGTTCCATGTTACTGGAATACCTGCAGTGGCTATTTGTCACAAAGGCTGCTGGTGGTGGCAAGAAACTTTATGCTCATATAAATGCCTCTACTGAAATGTAATTTTAAAGAATTGTGATCAGTCTGCTAAAGTTTTTTTACTAATATTTAGTACAAGAAACACACTAGAGAATATTTAACTAAATCAGCAAGGTAGATGCTAAAGATGCTTTGTCAGGATATACAGATCCTAATCAGCAACAGTGTACTCACAAAAGCAATTTATAAAGATAAGCCATAATTTTATAAGCACCTGAGAGATTTCACAAATCCCTTTGTGGCAATAAGGAAGCTTTAATTGGTTATTTTTTCAAATTACTTGTTACAACCTGCTCTTATTATTCACCATCTTTACATCCTCTTAACATTCCTCCCCTTCCTATTGATGTTCAAATTGACTGAAGGATGGTTTCCAAACCACTGCTGGGAAGTTAATGCCTTGTGATTATGCTGCCATGGCAACTGAACTTCTGTTAGGGCTCTGTCAACTTCAGATACTTATAAATCAAGTCCTTTCCAACTACAGATACCCCTCCTGCCAAATTCAATCTTTTGATGGGGGGAACCACTAAGATTCTGTTAGAAAGAGTTTTACATCAAGTAATTGATATAATTTTTCTGCAGGTATATTTGTTCTAGATTTTTTATCTTGTGGCTGGTGTGGTGTTCTCAGTATTACAGCAGAGTATTTATTTTTCATCAGGGAAGGGTAGTCTCAATAAAGTTAAATCTATGTTGCTACTCAGCTACATAGGCAACCTGTTTGAATCATTTATCCATATTTTGAGTTACTATTAAATTTTTCATTTCCCTGCTTTTATCCAAACAAACCACACATTAGGAAAAAAAAAATCAGCATTCCACATTAACTGATAAAACACATTTCTTAGCAAAAACACAGGGAAACTAGAAACAAACGCAAAACTTATTTCTGTGCAAAAAAATCTCCAAAGCGATTGAAAGAGCCAAGAAACACTATCAAGAACTGTTTAAGGTAGAGAATGGCATTGTTCCATACACAGCTATCAGTTGCAGTCAGAAACAGCCCAAGCTCTGTGCCATTCTCCTCTCTTCCTGGCAGTTTAAAAACAAGTGTAGCTGCACTCTCTTTATGCAAACCACACAATTATACACAGCCTTTAAAACAAAACTCCTTCTGGTGCACAGAACAAAAGTGCAAGTTCCCATTCTGATCCCCTTGGCCAGCCCTGCAGCCCCATCCCAAAGCTGCCCCCCTGCCCTCCCAGCACAGCTCAGCTCTGCTCTCACAGCCAGGGCTTTGTTACCTGCTCAGAGGGGTTTTTCACTCCAGCTCCATTTCCTCCTCACTCCTCTGGGGCTCAGGCGGGAGCAGAGCAGTGCCTGGTTCTGCTGAGCCTGGAGCTGCACCCAGCCCGGAGCTGCACTCCTCCTCCTCCTCCTCCTCTTCCTCCTCCTCCTGCTGCTGCTGCACACACCCACCAAAGCCAGCACATCACCCTCCCTGCACATCAAACCCACCGGGCTGCTGCTCGGGCATCCCACTCTGGGAAAGCAAAAGGAAAAGGAAAAGAAGGAAAAGGGAAAAAAGGAAAAGGAAAAGGGAAAGGAAAAGGAAAAGCACACCAGGCCAGGCAGGGGCAGGACCATTCCTCACCACTCCTGTGTGTCACTGTTTGATGGCCACACAATTCACAACATTTTTCCCTTGGGGAGAGGCACCTGCTGACTATGAACTCAGCACTCTCCTCCTCTGGAAGTTATTAAATATTACTTCCAAGCTTCTGAAGAATTTATACAGAATTTATGCAGCCTCCTGGGTGTTGGTCTAGTTCTGTTACAAACATGGGGTTTCACTGAGATTGTATTCCAGCCCAATTCAGACTGATGCAGCCCAAGTGCTGGGGCCACTCCCCATTGTACCTGTATCCCTTGATCCTGTCTGCACATTTTGGAGTGAGATCGTGCTGCAGGCACACTCTAGGAGCACCGGATGAGTTTTCAATGGCCTCTGTGCTCTGACCCTATCTGATCTCTCCCAGGTATTTTCCACAATCAAAAAGATCCTGTGCACACCTGACTAAGAGGGCAAATGACCACAGCATGTGCTTCTGCTTTTGTCAGCATTTACCTGGGATGTTCAAGCAACATGGTCACATTTTCTCCTTTATTCTAAAGGCAGTAAAATGAAACACAAACAAAGCAAATCACAGAACTAACAAATCATACACTGAACTCTACTGCTGCCTCTCATATGCTGTGTGGCCTTTTCCCCTGGATTATTTTGGTGTGTGTGGATTACAGCAGTGACTGAGAGATACTGGTTGAGAGCAAAGTCTCTCCCAAGCCTGTAAAACAACTAATGCTAGGAAAACAGATTGGTAGTGCATTCTTCAGGGATATTATTTTTCCACAGCTTTAATACACCACCAAACCTGTTTGGATCCATCCTATCATCAGTCTCTGTTTGGTTCATCAATTGCTTCATTTACAGAAGTGTTTGAACTTTTACTTCACATCAACCTGTATTACCAGTACAGGTTGCATCATTAAAATCCAGTAAATTAAATATTAAATTATACTTCCTGCATTATTGTTATGAAAATAGCCTTGCTAAATACTTTCTTTGGCAGAAGAATATATGCTACTTTTTCATTTAACGTTTCTGAAAAGCATTGAAGTAAATCTCTGTTTAAGAGATTCTCTAGATTCTCTTTAAGAGATTCTCATGGCTCCTCAATCTAGAAAGTGTTTTAAGAACACAGGACCAGGTACATGACTGTACTGAAGTACCTGATAAATTGTCCATGGATCTCTGCAGAGAAGGGTGATGTTTTCACATGAGCTACGAGCCTAAGTCTCCTTAGAATAGATTATTTAAACATGCAGTCTGCTGGGTGTCTCTGAAAGTCAATCAGGTGAAGCATCTGAATGCTAAAACTCACATGAGCAGAGCTGCTGACATGGGTGAGTGTTTGCAGGAGGCAACACTTCACCAATACAGACAGGCGTTGTTCAAGTAATTAATTTACAGTTCGTATGGGAACCAGCAAGGTTGGTCTGTGATTGTATTTATTTGTTTATTTATTTAGTATTTAGTAGACTCATTCATGCCTAAAGAATCAGCAGAAACTTCTATGAATCCCTCACAGCACAGGTCTCTAAATCTAGCTCTGAAAACAACAACTGAAGAAACTTACAGGCTCTTTTGGGTCACATTCTTTGCCTCTTAAATACAGATACAATTTTCTTAGAGAAATGTAGCAGCTTTCACTGTTTGTTTGTTTTTCCCCTCGCATAATTATTGTTATTTCCTTCTAACTTCAGAAGTCAAGGTGTGTCAGAATTGACATCTTTCAGAATTAGTTACAGCACAGATGAGACATCTTAAAATTCTGGCAGTTTAAGTAACAGTATTTAGAAGCACTAAACTTCATTCATGTTAAGTACCACATCTTAAATTACTACTCCTCTTTAAAATCAGGAGCAGCTCAGCATAAATTACAGCATCACAAACATATTTAGAACTTGACCTGACCTTGCAGTCTGAAATCAAGGGAACCTTCTGGTGGCCTGGACTCTTTTCAGGTCCATCTGTGAAAATGGCACAGTGCCACTGCTTACAAGGTGGGGTGCAAGATTCAACAGTGCACAGGAAGCAAACCCAGGGCAGGCAGCAGCCCCTGGAGCAGGAACTACAGCTATGCACAGCCAGGAGAAATCACACCATAGCCTCTTTTTCTATTCTTTTTTTTTTTTTTTTTTTTGCCAATTAATATTAAGCAAAAAGCATTATAAAAATAAATGTGTGGAGTAGCAAGATGGTTAAGGGACTTGAGAGCAGATATATGCATCTCTAGATCATGAGATCAAATCCTGGTTATATCAGCTACAGCTGGAAAAGGTGAAAATTTTAAAAATCTTGATCTTCTTGGTCTTTTCATACAATTTCATGCAAAATATGCACCTTTTTCTGCTCTCATGTCTTCTTTTGCAGAGCTAAGAGAATATGGCTTAGAAGTGTTGTAAGATGTTTTAGACAAGCAAAGATGGAATATATGGGTGATCCATCATTCTCTGAAGTCAGCTGGAAGCTTCTCAATGGTTTCAGATATTTTGAATTAAGCCCTGGAGTAGCAGTTATACTGTGTATGAAAAACATATTAGCCAAAAATCATTTAGGTTGGCATCGTTCAAATGGTAAAGTTTACTCAGATTTGTGGAGTTGCACAGAAATTTGCAGGTTTAGGATTTGACAGGCATCTTTCAAGAGGCAAGCCCTGAAGCTCTGAAAACCATTGCTCAGTGGGAAGTCTGTGTAGAACTCCTCACTCTCACTATGCTGTTACTGCCTGCTAAAAACGATTTTTATCAGAGTTAATGGGAAAAGAGGAATTTTTCATAACTAAAGGTTCCTTCCTGCTAGAGAAATCCAAGGAAGAGCACTGATCTCTGTTGCCTTGACAACATTTCCTGAAACACTCAAGCATTAAAGTATTCATTATGCTCAAGAAAGTTGCAATATCTATTTCATATTGGACATTTACCACATTTATTGTGTTGGCATGCACTCCTCTATCATATGTGAGTATTTGTCACAGAAAGCAATGTGCCAAATAATACATCAGAAATATCTGAGCTGGCTTAAATGCACATGGTATTTTTTTCTGCATATTTCCATGGCTACTGAAAGTTGCTACATCTATGACCTAGGAAAAAAAGAGCATTCTTCCATGATTTGTGGATATTAGCAAAATAAGTCCTGTCTTTTTCCTAATGCATTTCCTAACTGAGCAAAGGGATCACCTCTACAGAGTGGCTGGAGGGAGTTTGTCCTTGAATCTCAGTTTGTACCCAAACTTTGGCTTTTCTGATGGGTTTTGTTGAGGGTGCTCCAGGGCACAGCAGAGCTGCTGCTGAGATGAAGACTCTTGGGTTCACATGAGGAGTGGATTCTCTCTTGCTTGCTGTTCATTGGAGGGGACTGAAAAATCTGACTTTCTCAGAGGTGCTAAAGCCATACTGAGGGACAAAACAAGCAGGAGTTGCAAGTCTGAAATGTTGCAAAGAACCTCCATTTCTCTTCAAATAAGAATAAATAAATAAGTGAAATAGGTTTTTACAGGTAAAATAGGCAGCACCAGCCTCTGTGAACCCAAAGCTAACTTTCATGCTTTCATCTCCCTTCAGTGTTTCTACAGACTGCTCTAGATGTAATAAGAATTAGCAGAAAATAAAGCAGCACCAAAAGGGCTTGCTGCTAATCACTTCTGATCCATTAGAGGGAAGTGTTTGTACACAATGTACATGTAATTCCTTCAACCACTTCTAGTAATTTCTTTGGATGAAGATGATGAGATAGCAGACTGTGCTTCTCACATAATGAGTTATTTTATTGAAAAATAAAATGAAATGTACTGATCACTATGTTTACTATAGGATCGTTTTTATTAATAAAGGCAAAATACAAAGTATTTTGGGTTTTTTTCTGACTGCATGTTAGTAGGCATAATTTGGTCTGGGAGACATAAGCTCTACCTAGACAATTCCTGTAATGGTGCTACTTCACACCAAAATTATGGTTTCCTTCTCAAGGGGGAAACAGCAGAACAAGAGACAACCCACATGATATAAATCATCAAAAATACCCACATTTCCCAAAGAAACATTGCCAAAGAAAACAAAGAGGGAAGACAGTAATACTCCTGTAAGGATCTAAAGCTTCATCTAAATTAAAACTTCAGGTGAACTGAAAGGTTGTGGGTGATTTCCAGCAGAGGATAAAGAGATTGTTAATTGTCCTGCCTCAAAGAGCTCTGCAGCCCTTTGTGAGCTGTGCCTTCCTGTGCTGTGAATTATCTCCTGTGGCTGCTTCCGATCTCATCTCCTTCATTAGCAGAGGATTTGTGTCATGCTCTGACCCCATCCTTTACATGACCTCTGCTGCCCAAGGGGACACACACACGTGCTGACACATGATTTTCCCATGCTAGCTTTTGACTTATTAGTTCCCTGAGTCATATTTCAAGGCAGTATTTAGTGCTGCCCCTTTGGAACTGTGCATGTCTGACAGGGAGGAGCCACAAAACAAACCCACAGTTGTAATAAACTGCTCTGGTTGTTGAACAGTAGCTGCTCACCTATATCTTCCAAACTTTTCCAGCAGCACTTAAAAGACACAGAATGTCTGAATATCTGTCCTGCAGCTGCATTCCCAGATGATGCTTGGAGAACTTTAAGCATGGATTATCCAAGCTGCTAATACACACTGCAATTCAGTTAAGCCAGTGTCTAAATGGCATCCCTGCCTAAACAATGCTAATTTTTTTTGTGAATTTTTTTTATTATTTGGCCAGCCTACACCTCACAAACAGCAGTCAGAACAACACAACTTCTACAGGCCATTGAGGAGTTTGGTCTCACTTATGTGCTAAGAACCACTGCTGCCCTCTGCTGCAGTATTTTGGGTTGTGTCTCTGATAAACAGGGAGATCACAAATATTCAAGTAAAATTTCTAGACTTAACCAGAACTCAGCATGCTTAATGTTTCCATTAATGACAAGATGATTCAAAAGTTCTGTTTCTAATTCATCAGAAAAGTCTCATGCTGCAAGGGCCAGGTTAAATAGAAAAAAGTTTATTTTTTTTATCTGATTTTGACTCTTAGAAAAGGGACACCCTTCTAAGAGTTTGGACATGATTCCTTTCTGCAGCAAATGCTCTCTCATCTTCTAATAATAGATAGCCACAAAATAATAAGAACTATGAAACTCACCTTGGAGCCAAAATGAGCACCAAGGTTCTGGGATACATCCCTAGCTGTTAGCTTAAATTATGATAGACAGCCAAGTTTTAGGTCAATTGAACTAATCTTTCCTTAGTCTCAGTTTATCCAGTTCTGATGGGATGCAGCTCATGACAGTTAGGTTTCTTCCTCACTGATGCCAGGAAGAGCAACATGAGTGCAACCTTGCTATAGTCACAGCTATTTCACAAAATGCTCCAGACAAATATAGTTTATTTCTTCCCAGCCCTCCACAGACTCCAATAACCCTCTCTTTTGTCATTTTCATCTGAATAGGTTGCATTGCTTATTGGTGAGTGCAACTGTCATGTACAGCTAAAACAATTTTAGACTTATTTTATGTTTCCCAATCTCACAAATCCAATTACTTCTCTCCTGCACAGCCTTGGAACTGCAGTATCTCCAATACACAATGCTAAATTGTAAAAACTCATCAGTAGACAGGAATAGATAAGCAGATGGTGGCAGGGCAGAAGAAGAAAGCCAGAGACACAGCCTTCCTACTCAGGGGAAAACCCAGGCTGCTCTCAGCAATTATCTGTGCAGGTCTCCAAAGGAATCAGACACACATTTCAAAGGAGGCAGGCTCAGAGTGTGGCTGATGAAAGAACTGTGCATCCTTCCAAATGCTATAGGTGTCCACAGGAGCTCTGAGTTCCTCATGGTGACTGGTTCATATTCTGGATGCTGAGCCAGAGAAAACTCCACAACTAAACCACAACACCAACTTATGTCAAACCTGAAATTTCTTACAATAGGGCTGACACAGTCCTACATGTGTAATAGATGGGACACAAAGAAGGGAACCTGTAACACACTCTCACTTGCAACTTCCAGCTGCTTTTATTTTTTGTGACACTTTCAGGTTTATTCTCAGTTATTTGCTCAAAAATACACACTCCAGCTCCTGACCTGAGCTCAGGGCTTAGGTTCTTTCTACTGAGCAGAGTTTCCTAGAGGGATAAGAGTTAAGTTTTGCTTCTCATATCTCAATGACAAGGAAGGTCCTCTGTGTTTTGGCCCTTAAACAATTCAGTCATGGCACACAGGAATCCAAGCATAGTTCAAGGATTCCAGCTCACCAGAGCCATGAGAGATGGAGGTTGGTGCTGACATCTCCAGAAAGATTTGACTGGTCTCAATGAGAACACTGAGGACTCCAAATAAGAGTCAGCATTGAGGACTCCAAATAAGAGTCAGCAAAGGAGATTACTCAGATGGTTTCTGCCTTCTCATTTCTGAACACATATTTTACCTCTCCAGCACATTTCTCCCTCTCACCTTCTCAGCATCATTCAGATCACGTGTAAATCTCATGTGGTAAGTTCTGACAAACTTATGGCTGCCAAAAGTGATTCCAGTAATTAAATTACTTTTGTAAATATATTAAATCTGACAGTGCAATGTGCTTAGCAGATCACCATGAAGAGAGAAAAACAGAAACCACATACCCATAGAAACTAGTGCAATTAATTCTGTATCACACACTTTTCCTGATGACTGCAAAACTAAAACACTGAAAATAATTCTGAAAATCAGCAACTTTGTTCAAGAATCAGCAGGAAGCCTTTCTATGAGAATTTCTGTATTCTCTGCAGTTAGGTGAGGACATAATGGGTGGCTCAATTCTTCATAAACTCTAGTTCACAAAATACCTACCTCTAGGACTTTCCCAGTAATGAACTGGTGACATGCTTCACACTTGACTCCAAAAAGAACTTGGTAGTCCTTTTCACAGTAAGGAGCACCATCTCTGAAAAAGAAAATTCACAAATTACAAACAACTTCTTATTAAACAGGTTACAGCGTGACTTTCTATCTTCATTTGTCTTCAGCTTGGAACTCCTACACACAGACCCAGGTAAATGGGGAGAGTTCAAGGCAAACACTTTGTAGTACAAGAAACAAAAATAACATTCTCACTAATGCCTCTTAGAATTCTTCCTTAAATTTCCATCCAGAGAAGGCATCCAGGACAAACTACTGAAGCAATCCTCCTTCTTTAGAGCAGACTCTCTACACCTACAGGTGGTGCAGCTCCAGGGAATCAGTGTAGCTGTCTCTGGGGTGGAGAGGAAATCACAGTCTAGCACAAGCAGACAGTTTTTGATCACTTCAGAAAAAAAAAAAAAAAAAAGCCTTTGGTAGGCTGCAAGGCTATAAGCAGTGACTTTTCAGTGTAAGGCATGTAGTATTTTGTGTGAACAAGGAACATACAGTAAAAGTGGAAACACTAGTCAGTCTAGGAGCATTTCTTAGGCACCAGATTGTTTTTGAGAAATTACAGATGCTACTTCTTATAAACATTACACACACAAAAATGACAGGTTTGTGAAATGTACATTGTTTCATTATTTTTTCTCTGTGCTATACGCCTGAAGGGAGAAAAAGAAACTGTATCTTCATTTCTACTCTTTCATAATTTCCCTATTCTCTTCCTCTACACCTTCCACGCAAAACCCTCTTCATTAGTTTCTTATATGGAGATGAGAAATACAATGTCAGGTCAATCACACCATCACATTTACTCTATTATCTAGCAAAGGTAACAAAGAGAAAATTAGTATTTTTTTTCTTCAAAAATCACATGTTAGAAAGCAAAATGACACAATGCTTTATCTGGCTACTACAGAAAACACATGCAACAATCCACCTAATTCTCTATGGGAATGTGGAATGATACCTCTTTCAGACTTGTATTAAATGTAAACTGGCGTTATTAAACATGAGTTTTCAGTTGCACTTTGCAATCCACTTTCCCAGCTCAGCTCTCACTGGGAACAAAGACTTTGGTGTGTACAAAAAGGTGGTCAAAGCAGAACTTCCAGATGTGAATTTTACTGCAAGCCCTTCTCTGCCAGCAGTCAGAACTGTGCCAGGAGTTCAGCAGAGCAGCAGACAGAGGTTACTCACTTGCTGATGTATTCCCCAGTCAGGACCTTCCCACAGGCCTTGCACTTGAAGCAGCCCAGGTGCCACTGCTTGTCCAGGGCTAGCAGTGCTTGTCCATTTTTGATGTCTCTTCCACAGCCAGCACAATCTGCAAACAAGCAAACAGATGCATTTGTTGTCAGCTGCTTGGTTCATTAACCTTAATTAACTGCCCGCCTGTCACAGCATTTGGCAGCCAAAGGGATGAACTGCACAGAATGCAAAGGCACATCTTTCTTTCCTTAAACCCTTCCTATCTTCCTTTCCTTAAACCCTCCCCAGGTCCTGCACAAAGACTCAATCGTTCTCCTTACAGACATTCTCAGTAGAAGAGGGAAAGTAATTCTGTTTTTCGTGCTGTTTATGACTCAAAGACCACCTGGAAAGCTCTGTACAAACTCCAGATTCTGTCAGGAACAAGCTACCAAAAAGTCTTCGCTGTTCCTGTCTTCCACAGCAACCAGTGTGTCTGGTTTTGCTTTAGCAAGACTGAGAGCTTGCACGGAGCTGAGAGCAGGGCCAGGACTGTTCCTGTCCCCGTTGGGTGGCAGCAGAGCCCCGCGTGTGGCACAGGGAGCAGGGACAGCGGCGCGCCTTGCTGAGGGCCAGCCCTGGCACACACCTGCCTGAAGGGACACACCTGGCTCCAGGGACAGCCCAGGGCACACACCTTGCTCCAGGACACACACCTTGCTCCAGGGACAGCCTCCAGGGCACACATCTTCGTGCAGGGCCAGCCCAGGGCAGGCCTGACAGCCCTGTGAGGGCTGCAGTGAGGGTGTTGCTATCCCCCCACAGCTATGGGAAGCTGAAGTTCTCCCGGTTTCTAATCAGCAAAAGGACTCTGGCTCAGGAGTTTTGGTACTTTCCTGGTGGTCACTTTTCACTGCAAACAGTCCTGATGGCAGAAAGGGAAGCAGAAGCCAGGAGCACTCTGTCCCAAGGGTGCCACAATAGCTCATGTTACATCAGAGATCTCCAGCTCAGCCCCAAGCTTCCATTCCTCTCCTTTCAAACATAAAATACTCAAAAAGATTTCCTGTTAAGGGGCAGGCCAGCACATGGTAAATCTGAAGGGACTGATGTGGCAGGCAGCACTGAACTGCAGGGGTTGTGCTGCTGTGCCAGCCTCGGGGGACAGAAGGACAGGGAGGGGAGGGCCTGGAAGCCCAGTGAAGTGGAAAGGGAATGCCCATCAGCTGAGGCACTCATGGAAGCCACAGAGACAGCCCGGAACAAAAGATTTCCCAGATATTACCATCCCCAGACTTGGTGTGCCTTTGGTGAATGCCTGAAACATCAACAAATCCCAAGAAATGGAGACAAACAGAAGTGAGCAATGTTAAAACCCGGGCAGCAGGGATACATCACCCTGGCTCCAACACTCAAGCTGACTGAGCAAGCACAGCCCAAAAACCTTCATCTCCTCATGGGTCTAAGCCCAGGCAACACCATGCCTTGCAAAAGGGCAAGCCCAAGTTTATTATCACAACTGATAATGAGAGCAGTCAGTCCTTCTGACTAAAGGGCATGACTTTGGATAATGGGCCAAAACAACCCCAAATATGTGCTGCACATTCCTGCTATCCAGGAATCCACCACCCCATGTCCCTCTTCCTATCAGCATTCTTCTTCTTCTCCTCAAATCCCCTAAAAAAGGAGGGGAGGGGGACTAAACACAGTGGTACTTTGTGACAAAATGCAAGTCACAGACTTCTGACACAACTTGGGCTTGAAAAGCAGCCCTGAGATGTCCTCATACCAGGACTTTGCTCTAGAGGACATAAGTTACAAGCTGAAATGATGAAATGACAAGGAGTGACACCCTGTAATGCATCCCTCTGCTCTGCCATGACAGCTGAAGGCTCCACGCCAGGCTGGGATGACAGCAAAGCTGGCACAGGTCACCAAGGCAGGGAGGCTCTGGAATGTCCAGCACAGGCAGAGGAAGGGACAGACACATGTCAGAGAGGCTTGGGCATGCTGATCTCGCCTTTGGTTTGGGGAGGATACTGCATCACCTCTTGGGGTCCCTCCCAGCCCTCATTTCCTTCAGCTGAATCTGAAACCATGCAACCTGGCCTGGACTGTGAGAGCAAATGGGATCCTGGCCCCAGTCCCAGTGGGTGCTGGGCTGCAGTTTGAAAACAGCCCCCATTTCTCAGCCCCCAGCACTCCTGCTTCCTCCTGGTGTGCCAGCCTCCAGAGCCAGCCTGGGGCCTGGCGCACTGGGATGCACTCCCTGAGATATTTTCCCTCAAAAAATCTGCTGTATTTTCCATGCTGTTTTCATTTTTGTTTGGGAAAATTTTTTCACGAAATTGAATTTTCTCAGAAATTGAATCAATAAAGAGATTTTTAGAACACTTAATTTCCAAGGCAGTGGGAATAGAGAAACTGCCTTACACAAAAGGTCTACCTATTCCAGCTTCTTTATTGATGTCAATACCCGATACCTGGGGGAAGCAGGGATCCATGGAGTACCTCTGACTGTTTAATTGCTTCTTTGTAAGCCAAATCACAGTAAGTCTGAGCATCAGACTTAGCATTGTGCTCATGTTTAATACAGGGGTTGGCAACATCTTTTTATTATTCTATAGCACCAGTGACATCTACATTCTTTCTGGGTTCCTTGAAGTGTTTTGCAAAAGGAAATTAACATCATTTCCATTCTGCTAATACAACAGACACATTGAATGTCTAGAAGCAAAGTAAACTAACAGCCCAGTGCTGCTGTATTAGGCTGAGATGGCTTTTAAATAAATCTGATTTTAATTCCGACAAAACTGTTGGTATATACATGAAAAGCTTGCAATTATCATTATCTCCTAAAATAGGACATGAATAAGGCTGGGCTGGGCTAAGAAAAGACCATTTGTTCATCCAAATTCTACAAATAAAAGCCATTATGATCTCAGGCCTGCATGAGGCACATTTAAGCCCTTGGCTGAATGTCACCAGGGTATGCAGGCAGGAGCTCAGTATCACATTAAGCACAATCTGTATCTGTCTAACCTATAACTAGCACATGCTGCAAATAAAAGGGCTGTGAGGTAAGAACAGAGGTCCACAACCATATGCCAGAGCAGACTGAAAAACCTGACAATTCCTCCTGAATTTGTGCACAATGGTTCCCACCATGGTGCTCTCTGGTTTCCCACCTGGCTCTAACAGACTGCACCCCTTGAATCTGAGCTTTCTTGCATCTTCTTTTTGCCACATCACCTGGATTCTTCCTCACTGCCACTCCTTGCACATGACACATTCAGCAGTGCCAAGATAACAAGGAGGAGGAGGCGGACAGTGCAGTGTGCTGGTGAAAATGCAGAGAGCACTTAGATATATGTCATGTTTGACATGTCTGAGTACAAAACAAAATGCCTGGACAAAGGAACTGTGCTGTGGAGTCAGCCAGCCCAAAAGCATGGCAAAGTGGGGGGGGGCAGGGCACACCACTACAATATAATATATGATTTAGACCTCCACTCTGCCACCACCTTTTGCAGCCCCACTAAAAGACACAGGTCAGGCTGTGCTGCCACCCATGACACCTTGCTTGTAAAGATATGAGAAAATGTGTTTCCCTTTTTAGCATCTGCACCACCCCAGACATCCAGGAGTGAAGCATCCTGCACAGCAAGCCATTTGTCACTGTCTAAATTAAGCAGTGGATTTTCTGCCTTTGCCTCCCTCCCCTGCTCTCAGCCAATAGTGCACAGGTGAGCTCAGAGCTGATGCAGCTCTGGGATTAACCCTCAGCACACAGAGTAGGACTTTACCCACTCCCATGGGGATTGCTTTACAAATTTAATAGCAAATATTCTTTATCCCACATTCTCTGCTCACCCCATATGATTTTTGAAGGAGAAACCATCTCTGTGTGCTTTGGTCCTAATAAAGAGGGATATGCAAAGTCATGTGAATGATGACACCAGCTCTGCTCCATGCAGGGTTAGCTTTGTGCACAAAGCTAATAGCAGACTGATTTAATTAAGTCACCAAAGAGTTCGTTTCAATCCTGATGGCCATCACATATCTAATAGATAAAGTCTGAACCTGCCACAACCCCCACAGGTCACAGGTATTTTGTGCTCTCATTACACTCTCTGTAACTATTTCCCCTCCTTATCAAACATTGATAAATGAGCTTTACAAAGCACCAGCAGGTTTCTGTTCTGAAACAGGAAAAGCAGGGAAGAACTGGGGGGGATTTTTGTTATTATTTTAATACTTAAAAGAAACAATAAGTTTTCATTGGACTTACACTGAAATACATTGCCACACATAGCTGGACCTAAAGAGGCAGTGATTTGCAAGTGATGAAAGAGGCAAATATGATCACTGGAGTCAAGGTCAAGAAATCTCTTCAGTATAAATAGCTCTTAGTCACCTTGAAAAACAACTTATATCCCAGTAATTCTTCTGTGGCAATTTGAAGGTTGTGCAATTACAATTTCTCATAGAGGTGGGGAGACCACAGTTTTTTCTCAGTCACCCTTTAACAACACATCAGGCAACACCTTCTAAAGCCTTGCTTTAAAATTGAAAGGTTTGATGATATCATGCAGGCTTTTCCAGATCTTCAAGATATTTCTGTCAAAGCTAAAAATATAAACTCACCATGTTCACAGCATGACAAATGTTTTCAAAGTTTAAAGCATAACCATTTGGTCACTGAGGCTGTGCTAAGTTCTGGAAGTCAGAGAAGGACATACAATATTGGGAATTTTACGTGCAGGATTTCAATCTGAGCATGTAACTCAGGAAATCTGCTGCCAAACCCCTTCTCTTTGCCACTGCAAGGATGGGAAATGTTTGTCAGAACAAATTCACTATTGCCCTTTTGCTGAAGGCAAAATAAACCCACATAAGCAGCCTTGTACTCTTGAAATCTAACAATAAGAGGCTGGGCTCATACAATGGAGGGAAATAAATTTCCCATGGGAAGTGCAGTATGGCTTTGACAGTTTATTATAAATGGCAAGTTGGGAAAAACTGGTATTTTCAAAACAAGTAGTTAGAGAAAATAAAACTATTTTAGTTGATCAAATAGGGAAAGAAATCCCAATGGCATGAACTGGCATTCTTGGCTTGCAGCACAAGTCCCTGGAAGCATCTGAGGGCCCAGCACTGACTTGTCTGTTTAAGAGACACGTTGTTGTACATCTTGGATGTATCATTAGACCAGTCACTAGTGCTGTCCCCCAGGGGCCAGGATGGGGCCCAGTCCTGTTTAATATCTTTATTCATGATCTAAATTGCACCAGGGTAGGTTTGTGTTGGACATTAGGAAGAATTTCCTCAGAGAAAGTGTGATTAGACCCTGGAATGGAATGGAGTGCCTGGGGAGGTGCTGGAGCTGCCATCCCTGGAGCTGATTAAGGAAAGCCTGGATGTGTCACTCAGTGTCATGGTCTGGTTGGCACAGTGGTATTGGGGCAAAAGCTGGACTCAATCATCTCAAAGACCTTTTCCAACCTCAGTGATTCTGTGATTACTGCAAATTGCTGTTTCATCACCTGATTTGATTTGAAGTGATTCAGAAGGTTTAATGCTCTTCCCCACCCCCAGTTGGGTCTGTATTGATTTAAGTGTTTAACAGAGAAAGGCAATTCCTCATTTCCACATCTTTCTACTCTTCATTCCCAAGGAAGACCAGACCAAATGACCTTCTGACACATTACTACAGCAAACTGTCCCTGAAAAAACTGTATCACCAAGTTAACCAATCCCACTTCCCTCTTCAACCCAATCTTTCACACAGGTATCTCAACTGAGAATAAGAGGGTGGATGAAACAGGAGGAGGAAGAAAGAGCAAATATACACTTGAAAGAGAAGAATTTTTAAGTGTCCTATGAAAGAAAGATAAAGCTTTTGGGTTTCTTCCCATCCCAGCAGCCCCAGAGCCCCATCTGTAAAACTACTCTAAAGGATAAACCAGGACCAGGTACATATAAGCTGAGGTCAGTCCTTTATCCCATGATTTCTTTTACCTCATTTCAGTACTCAGAATTCAAAGTCACAATTCCCACTCACAGTACCCCAAGGGAACTGCACCATTATCTCAGAGCTTCATTGTTTAATACCCAGTTCATGGACAGCACATTGTGTCTCTTCATTTGCAGATTATTTTGGATAATTTTCAACTGTTTCTCTAGGAAAACAAGCAATTCCAACAGGGTGCAAACTCCCCAAAATAGGAATGAAACTTATGACAACCTTTAGGAAGGTTTTTATGTCTGTATAACATATGGCAAACCAAGGTCTAGCTAATTCCCTTTTCACATTCTTTTGAAGTGACCTCTGATTCCTGACTTGCTACCTGGCAGGCTTTCTGACCATGACAATTCCCAGACACACCAGTCCCTGGGGATCTCCTCTATGGTTGTGTTCTCCAAGCCAGTGATCCCTGCTCATGCAACACCCATTTACTGAGGAATTCCTTGCACCTCCCCCAGAACTTCCTCTGGAATTAGCTCTGGAGTAGCACTCCTCCAGTACAACCTAAGGACATGGATGTGTTTTGATTGCCAAGTTCAAGATGGGGTTACACACAGGCAAGTAAGAACTGACACATATTTAGTACTGTCCAATTTACTACAACACAAAACTATCCAAAAGAAATGGGGAAACTGGACTGCAAACATCTTCCTGAAGAATGGTAATTTTTTTGAAAGGAATTTTCTGACAGAAAACTCATAAATCAGAAACTTCCTGTCCTGCCACAGCTATATTTTAAATACAGTTGCTGCTCTACCTCTATTACCCAGGGGTCACGTTTCCAACAAAGCTTCTATTCCTTCAGAGAAGGATTAAACACAATTCATCAAGCAGCATTAAAATACCAGTCCTTATAAACTAGGAAATAGCTGTGCAAATGGAGGGTGCTTGAGTAATTCACCCATTTTTCTGAGTGAGGACATAAAATGAAATAAAATTAATCCTAGAAAGTAATTCAAATTATGAAAATGCTTCAAAAACTGCAAGCATTCTTCAAAAGAATAAATCATCTTGAAACAATCATACAAATTGGCCAGTGTCATTAAAAGAATTGCATATTCTTAGGCACAATCTAATGGCTTTTGCCAGAAAGGAACTCTGCTTGGGTTTGCATAATTTCTTGAACTTTTATCATGTCATGAACATTGATTTGTTTCTTTTATTCTTAAAGGGGGGGAATGGGGTAAAATTTTGGACCCACTATATGGTGTATTAAGTCATAAATGAAGCTGCCCTGCAAGGTTATTACAATCAATTTCAGACTAAAGAAATGGAGAATTAAATAGTGACATTTAAAAAAATAAAGGATTTAATTTAAAATTTAAAGTATTAAATAAATCGGAGTTAGGAGTGGGATCTGAAAACACAGGGAATAAACTTGCTTCCCTTCTCTTATTTAAAACTGGGGTATATAAAATGTCCCACTTTCAAAATTTTTGAGGTCATGGAGATCCAAAGTAAATAGTTTCATAAGCTACAGACTCTTGAAAAATATAAATTCCAAAACTGTAATATATTTTAATTCATTTACATTCTTCATGTATCTAGCAAATTTCTGAAAGTAAAAAATATCCACAGATACTTTATGCATTCTAAATAAAATTTCAACTTTCATTCAAATAGAGTTTGACAACTCATTAGCAAAAATAGTTGTCAGGGAAAAATATAGATGTTAAATAATATGATGACTTTATGCAGAGCTATATTAGGTTAAGCAGTTGTGTACAGATATGAAGTACCCTCATGTTTATCAATTAGTATTTTATAATTAAAAATCTAAATGTAATATAAGGTTACAATCAGTCAGTCTAATCAAGGTTTCCTGGGTTATTGAACAAACCATGATTAAAATCAATGATTTAAATCAGTGTTTGAAATCAATCAACAGTGATGTCCATAGTATGCTTTTATTCTATGGTAAACAGAAAAAAAAAGAGAGATATGGGACAATGTGTGCCTCTTCTGCCAAGCTCCCAAAATCCTCAACTGAATCTCCAGTAGCTGAACACAGGCTTGTACGCCACAGAGATACAGGAGTGCTTCTGCTGATGTAAACAGACAAGCCAAAAATGAAATGAGAAAGTTTTTGTGTTACAGCACAAATAAATATTAAATGCTTAAGGCTCAAAAATTTAAAAAATTGTTATTTAAAAATGCATGTTCACAATCAAAACTATTGAGCCTCTCTAAGTTCCCCAGGGTCCTCACTGAAGTTGTGGATATTGTGGGTGAATGTTCCTGAAGACAAAGTGAGCTCAGTGTCTCTCACAAGGCTCATCCCCACCTGTGCCAAGTACCTGTGCAGCTTTGCCACAGTGTGAAACTGGAGAATATTTCCTAAGAATAAGCTCAAAATCATGTGTTGGATGTTGCTCAACACCTTTTAAAATCACTGCAGATATCTTGCTTAGCAACTGTCAGCCAACTTTCCCCTGCACTTTTAAATTCTCTGTGGAATTGAAGGAGTTTTCAGAGAGCTCCAGGAAAAAAATTATGAAGAACAAAATAATGAAAAATTAGTCAAATGTGCCTGAACAGTTACAAACCCAAGCTGCAGGCCTTTCCCAAGAACAACGATTAAAAGGAATTTTGCATCCATTTTAGCTAATTTCTAATGGAGAATTTTGTGATGCTTATACATCAGCTCTGAGGCAGCAATCACTTATATTTTTATCTAATGAAAGGACAGTTATGTCCTGACTATAGGACTGCATTAAGAATTAAAGAGCCTTTTAGGGAGCACTGCAAAGTAAATTTGCTTCTCCATTTTGATGCTCTGTTGTTTCAAATACCAGCTCACTTTCCTGCCACTTTTCTGGGCAGTGAGGCAAAAGATGGTTTCTGTTTTTTCTTTCCCATCTCCTCCTCCTCCAGCAGGTATGGTATTTTGGCTCTGCTTTACTTCAGTATTTCCAGAACCTTGCTGGAACTTTCAGTTATTTACTGGGAATTTTACTGCCTGCATCTTTTCAAAGAGATAAGGCTATTGAATAATTAGCAAAGACACCTTTTCCCCACAAGTCCATTAAGCATTAAGCTTATTATTTATATCACAATAGAGCAAAGATCCCCAGTTGTGAGGCCAAATCCAACCCTGTAAGACTCTGTACTGATAGGCATGAAAGCATTTGTCCCAAAGAGCCAGAACATAATGTGCACAGCAGACAAGGACAAAGACACAAAACACGATGTGAAATCTCCATGTGGATGCCGGCTGCTCAGGGAACAGCTGCACCAGGATTATCCATGGAACACTCAGTTTGGAAACTCTGGTCCAGCTCTTGGCTGCACTGCAATGCTTTGTACTCACAGGAGAGACTCTTACAAAGAAAGGGAAGTTGAAATATCTTCCCTCTGCTCCTTGCCAAACTGTATCACTGTGGTGGTGTTTGAGGGTCCCCAGGATGAGTAAGAGATGAGAATCTTGACTTCATGTTTCAGAAGGCTGATTTATTATTTTATGATATGATATGATATTATATTATATTATAATTATATACTAAAACTACAATAAAGACAGAGAAAGGAGACATCAGAAAGCTAGAAAGGAACGAATAATAAAATCTTGTGACAGACCAGAGGGTCCAACACAGCTGGAACATGATTGGTCACCAAGTAAAAACAATCCTCATGGAACCAAAGATGCACTGTTTGTAAGCAACCTCCAAACCACATTCCACAGCCATCAGATAGTTATTGTTTACATTTCTTTTCTGAGGCTTCTCAGCTTCTCAGGAGAAAAATCCTAGCGAAAGGATTTTCACAGAATATGTCAGTGACATATCACCACTGACATTTATTAGGACACGAGTTTCTATTTCACTGAAAAGAAACAATGGTGGAAGTCTTGGTCACCATTTTGAAAGATAAATTTTTCAAAATGAAAACTCCTGTTAGGTGATTGGAATGCTTCAGTTTCTTTTGGACAGGGAGGTTTGTCCCAGGAAACACACGTTTCACTTGAAAGGCAATTTCTTAGCTAGTTCATGTACATCACTAAAATGATCCAATGTTTCAGCAAACAGATAATCAGAAATAATGAAAACTTCCAGACCAGCACTCAGATAATGAAGCAACAGAGAAAGGGCTCAACCTCATACAAAATGACACAGCATTCTTATTGCTTTATTGTGGGAATAGTGAATTTCTCAAGGAAAAAAAAAAACCCTCTGCTTGAGGAAGAGGGACTAAACCACATTCAAAGACATGTGTAGTCTCTTCTGGATTCCAAAGATGATGCCTGGGCCAGAAGAGTGCTGGCTCGAGCTGCACAGCCTGCTGGCACCACTCCTGTGCCTGTCCAGGTGAGGGGATCTCTGTACAGCTGCTCTGCTCTCAGCTGCACTTCTCACACCTCAGGTGCATTCAGGAAAAAATGGAAGCCAGCGTGGTACTTTATAAAAATTAAGGTCTGGCTAAACCGGAGACTTTTATTTTCAAAGTCTGCATCAGTTCATTTACCAGCTGCCTTGGGGAGAATTCACTGATAAATGCCCTAAAGGAAGGCATTTAATGCCACTGCACAGTTACAGTTTTGCCCAAAATTTAGAAATAACAGGTGCCTGCACAACTGGTTTTCTGGAGAGACAACATAGACCTTAAACACAGTGTGTTACCATGCAGCCAGAACACAACAGAGAGTAGAAAGAACTAGAGAGAGTACAAATCAGGCAATCATGATACTGAATACAAAACCTGGGCACTGCTTAAAACATAAATGGCAATTACTGGGATATATTATTGCATTACTCCTTTATTGGGCCCCAAAGAAAAGAATTTCATGTCTTTTGACAGAATCTTGAAAGCCCTGAACTATCCAAGGCATCAACACCTCACTTCTAGTCAGTGTTATCTACTTGTCCCATTTCTGTGCTGCTCTACATCTGTCCCAGTCACTTTGCTTTAGAGTTCACATGCCATTTATCAAGCTGTCATATGAAATAAAACAATAACAAAACCAAACACCACTCATTTCATTTGTCTGCAAAGTGATTTACAGGTATTTGTTATTAGATTTCCTGCTGAATGAATGAAGATCCCAAACTTAGTGCACTGTGTATTTCTAGCAGCAGCCAAGGAATAGGATTGATTAAATTATAAATTATGATTACTCTACTGCATTTGAATTTTAAAAATTTAGAATAAAAATAGAGTCACTGAATTGGTCTTCAAGAAAATAGCTACAATTTCAGGTAACACATATACAGTGAAAGAAATATATTACTAATATAAATGAGGTACATAAGTACTATGGACCCAACTAATACTGAAAAAAAAATTAATTATTTAGTATTTTTCCCATCTGATTTTGACTGCTGTGCACTACGGTAGAGTGTAACAATTGTCAGGTTCATGTTATTCAAGATGTTAACCCCTGTATTCAGACACATTTGATTTTCCTTGAAATCATCCAAGCAAAGCTGTCAGTAAGTTTTCATTTGTGTGAAGTAATAGACACTGGAAAATGGCATGTCAGCATTAGTGCAGACATTCTAGGATAGAAGGCTTCCTTTCACATTACACCAAGCAATCAAACCTGATCTATTTGCAGACTACTGAATTCCCTCAAACTTTCCTTGTTTTAAGGAAAGTCTCCTCTAGTGATCTACTTGAAAGTAATCATGGGAAGCTGAAAGCAGTATAGGATATGAAATAGATGCATAGTGTGAATCAGAGACTCTCCTAAAAGAATTTGTATTTTAAAAAATCCTTTCAAAAAATGGCAAAGCTTTTGAAAAAAATTATGTGTGTATTAGCCAGCAGGAGAAACCTGGAAGTAATCTGAAATACTTTACACTAATTAAAATTAACTCTCTGGTGCCAGCAAGATACTTTTCTGTATCTAAGTCAACTTTTGCACAAAGTTAAAGCAGCAACAGGCAAATCCTTGAAGACAGAGGATGCTTCATTGATTTTTAAAAAATTGATTAGTTCTGAACTTATAACATAAGCTGTTCCCATTTTTATTTGTCTGTTTGGAGAGTTTTGCACTAAAACAACCTGAAACTCTATACTACACATTTCTGCAAGTTCATAGAAGAACAAGATGTACCATAGCAGTGCCTACAGATTTCAAAGCAGTGCACTCTAAGCTGTTGAGAGCAGGAGCTCTCTAGCTGTGTACTGGCAAACCAGTTTGTCAGCAGGACACAAATATGATTAAAAACCCCAATAATCTCATCACAAGTCCCACAAAATGTTGTTTTATAATCTTTGCTACCTATGGAAGCCAAGAAGTAATTCCAGTAGAGAGCATGGCTGTGGGGAAGTGGCTGTCCAGCTCTCTGGCTTGCTAAGTATCAGACAAGATTAACCTGACACTGTCTAGGGCCATTCTGTCACCTGGAGTCAGGCATGAGGCAAGTGCCACTCTGCCACACAGGTGTGCCACCTCTGGAGAGCCAGGTCCAGATTCCTCTATGCTCTGGCATGCTTGGAAAAAAAATGTCAGTACTGTCCAAGGTCCCTGTGCCTTGCAGCTCCTTGCCAATTTTGCCCCCCAAATATCAATTTTCACATAATTCCTCTGTCTCAGAAGGATTCTCTTGGTGCCTGAAGTCCCTCATAAATTTGTATGTTGCCTTTTAAGTCTTCTAAGCGGTTTTACAGGTTCCTTAAATTCTTCCTTAGCTGATTAGGCCTGTGCATTTTCAGTTGCAAATCTACAATTATAGTGGAAAAGCATTACTTCCCAGACAGAGAGGCACAATAACAAAAAAAGTCTCTCATTTGCCCTTTGTCTAAGGGTTTGATTACATGTTCTCAGGCAAATCAGATATCCTGAGATTCACTTGACTCATCCAGTGAGCACAAACATTATCCATCTTTGTCTTTCCATAGCACTTTATAATCCCAGGATCTCAAAGCCAAGTACCAAGAGAACATACACAGTTTCTCCCTGAAGGAAAACCACCCAGTGTCACAAGGAAAGCTGCAGCCATTTTGATTTACAAAACTACAGTGAGTGCTGAGTACAATCCAGCAGTCAGAGAAAGAAACCCCCAAAGATTAACAAAAATTAACTACCAGAGGCAGAGATTAATATCGGTAATTTACAAATTACCTTTTAAAAGTGTTAAAACTGAACAGCAAGCCAACTTAACTTGCCTCCCAAACTTTCTTTATTCTCTATCTTTCCCTTTAATTTGCTTCCTGTGTCTTTTATAATGGTTTCCTGAGGTTCTGATCACAGTATCATTGCGGCATCAGTCTACTGGAAGCATAATCCTGGAGATACTCCTTTTAAAGGATAATTTAATTGAATTCTTAAATAGGAGAAGAAAATTAATTTCCTCTGACTTCATCCTCTTTTGAATACTTAAACTTGCACAATCATACATTAAAGAAATAGACTCTATCAACTTTGAAACCTCAGGATTTATCACTTAAATACTATTCTGGTGCTTGTCAAAGCAAAATTTAAAAAAAAATCTTTTAAAAAATCTAGTCACTGGGGAAAAGTCATTTTTCCACATTGAAATGTCTAAGTGTCTCTTCCCATCTGTAGTAACAGGCACTTAATGAAGAGGAAAAAAACCGACACAGAAGTTCTCAACATAGTTCACTTTTCTAAATGCAAATAAAAATAGAAACACCAAAAGACTGCATTATGTTAGTTTCAATCAAATGTTGATGAGCCTGGAAAAGTGAGAGGCTTCAGGAATAAGATGGCAACTTACTGCTGGAGGCACACAGCTCTCTGGGGCTGGAGGACATCGGCTGAGCACACATCTGACACAGACAGTCCCTTCCATTAAAGGTAACCCGATCTCCTGGTGGAAATGGACGCCTGGAAAGTTCAAGAGAAAAATGTATTTTTGCAAAGGTTATGCCAGAGATTTTCCTCTGTTCCCCATGCCTTGATTTTTCTGCCCTCCTCCAGCGCAATCAATATTTTACAGAAACTCAGGCCAAATAGTTTCTGCAATGTGGCCTTGGCAAAGCCAGGCACTGGAAGAAATCCAATCCATGGAGGCAAGCAGAGCAGAGGTTAGACTTGCCTTGTATTTTCATTTTAAAAAGATTATCAAATATATTTTATCTGAATAGTGGAGACAGTGAAATCTGCTAAGACACAACACCTACATTTATGATGGTCTCAGCTTGATGTTGTGGATAGCAAATGATACAGAAGAGAACTCAATTAGAACTGTTCTTGAGGTTGGTGAAGGAATGTGGAGCTAGTCACTCATAAATGTTAAGAATGTGTGTTAGGCAGAAGTTGACATTGCTGTTAACTCTTATTTGGTGCCTAAATCAGAGGCTGAACAACATTTAATAGCTCCAAATCTTTAATAAGGAGTGTTAACTGCTGAGTGCAGACCCCCACCTCACTCCAAAACTGCTCAGCAAATCTACTGCTGATTTCAACAAAGCAAAATGTTACAGGCGTGGTTTCCTTTCCACTGCCATCTCTAAGTGGGCCAAAAATAAATCAGCAGAAATACTGAATTTCATTAATCTATTTCAAAGACTCATCTTTTGTTCATTCAACATAAAAAGATTGATGCAAGTCAATGTACAGAAAATTGATGTCATGTTTCACACTGTCCCTGGGAAATAAAACTGCAATGTATACATTGTATGATTATCAAAATGCAGGAAACTCACACCCTATTTAAAACAGAAAACAATCAAAATTCTTTCAATAGAAAAGGGCTTGAAAAATGTACCAGGCTAAAGGACAGAGTACTTCAACTACTTATCAGAGATAGGAGTTTAAAATGTCACCTTTCTCTTATGCACAGAGCCTTAGCTAACTCCTTCTTATTTGCTGCAGAACTGAAGACTGGTTCTCTTACTGGGGACAAGAAAGAGTATTTGGGAAGAGGGGGAATCCCAGTAATCCCAAAGCCACATGCTCTTACTTTGGACTGTCCTCAGAGCTCAAATGCAGCATCCAGAATTTTGCTGCACTTCATTTCTCCCACCAAGCTGGGCTGATCACCTGAACTCGCATCATTATCTCAGTGTGTAAGCTCGATAATTGATTCTTTCAGACATGAGACTAACTGTCTGAGAACAGGGAACTACATGTCATAAAAAAGCCATGTCCCCCATATAAATGAGAGGCATTTTCAAGACTTTTCAAGTCAGATCCACAGCAAATCTATAACGAAATAAATGCGTTCTGAAGAGAAATCTGTCTTGAGACTCGGTTCTGATGGCAACACCTCTCCTTGTGTTTTCCTTGAACTGGGCTCCTGCCATGTTGTGTGAAGGGATCACTTACTTGCAGACAGTGCAGGCAAAGCAGCTTGGATGGTAAGTTTTCCCCAGAGCTGTCACCACCTCGCCCTCCACGAACTCCCCGCAGCCGTTGCAGCGGGTGCCGTACATGCGCTGGTAGTCCAAGGTGCACAGATATTCTCCATTCTTTATAAAAAAGCCTCCTTGTGCCAGGTCACAGCCACACACTGGAATCAAAAAACAAGCCCCACAGATTAGAAAAATATCACTGCTAAGGATGTCAGCTGCTCAATTGTATCAGTACAAGGGTGAAGAGCCAGTCAAGGATTTCTGTGACTTGGCAGTTTTTCCTCTGTGAAATGCCTATTCACTCAAACCAGAACACAGCACAACCAGGTGCCTGCTTTGTTTTGAGAAAATATTCAGAGTCCTGCATTGGCATTTCTGATCAATCCAAAGACAGAAATCAATTCTACCTCTAACAGCCAAATCCCATTAAGAGAAAGTGCCATGGGAGACTGAATTTCACACAGTGCCTTTAGCTTGGGTGGAACAAAGAACTCAAAACTACCTATTTAGTGTTCCCCTGTATCACCAAAAATTTATACCCAGCTCCTCCCAGGCACTTTGGTTTCTGGCACTCCTCCTGCTCCTCTGTATATTGCTGTATCTGTGTAATTCAGTAAGAGAAACCACTCTTCACAGCACTCTAGCATGTTTACTTAACTCTCCAAGGAATGCCATCTCATCCCCTTCATCAGATTCAAGTATCTTCTGATCAAATATCAGAAATATTCAATATCAGGGATTCTGAGTATTAAGGAAAAATAAATAAGCAGTACACTAGGTCCTTGCAGTTACACAGTCCTTGAAATATTAAAATATGAAATACAGAAAGATTATCAGGGGCACTGGGTTCAATTCCTCTTTCTGCCACGAGTCCCAAGCACATTATTGTGTACTCAATATTCATCCTCAGTGCTGTTATAATGGGCTAGTATCTTACTAGCTACCTGCCTTGAAAATTAAAATTGCAAGGCATTTGGGGCAGGAATTGTAAATTTCCTTTGTCTGTTGCTCAGCCCTGGAGGTCTAATGACTGCTACTGTAACAATAATTAATAGAAAAACAATAAACAGAACTAAAATGCAGCTTAGAAGGAAAGCAGTATCAGGACCAGCCTTTTTCCAGTTTCACATTTCTGCATAGACAGATAATATTCCATGTGCAAACAAATTACATTTCATGGTGGCATTAAATCCACAAGCAGCCAAAACTCAATTATGAGTGACTGAGGAGAATTACAAAGAACTACTGTTAAGGCTCTGTTAAAATGCTGCAGAAGGTTCCAAAATGGTTTTTTTAGGTAAACATCCAGGAAAAAAAATTCAGTCCTTCTTTTTCTTCTACTGATCTCCGTTTTGTTTAAAATATTATTTTCAAATTAACAGTAAAATATCCTGTTAGGCAGAATGTACAGGCAACCTCTACACCACAATTTCCTACTGGAGGTCCAGTGGAAAACCTACTTACAATAAGTTTGCTTCTCTAAGTTACTTTGGGCAGATCCTTACCATTAAATCATGTAGAAATGGAGAATTCTACTTTAATGTTTAAAAGATGCTAAACTTCATGAAGTGCTATGGAGTACTCACATGTCTGTGTGATTATTTAAATCCTAGTTTGTAATTTACCTTGTAGCTTTAACATCCAAGTATATCTATTTTTCAGCCTCAAGCTGAAGATGCTCAGTGTGCAGCTGGATCTGCCTCAGGAGCTGCATGTATGAACTCTCATGCTCTTTGGTATGAGTTTTACCAAAAGAGTCATTTTTTGAAGAACTCATTTGGTCACTGCGGCCCCCTTTACCTACCTAGGCAAGGCTCTAATGAACTGGGATGATCAAATGTAACTTTGAATACCACCTCTGTTCTAGCTGCTTCTGAAAACCCAGCTTCAGCATCATAAAGAAGTGGCAGATCATTGTTTGCAAAAATTACTACAGAATTGGAAGGAAAGGGTTCATGCATTCACAGTTATTAGGCTCTACCCCCAGGGATTCAAGCCTATCAATGAAAATGGGGGCTAAATATTTCACAAGTCTTTTACAGACAGCAATTGTCAGAAAGAATCTCTTTCTACTGCCCTTTTCCTCATGAAGTCTTCTTTCTACCCAATCTCTAACTCATTCTGCAAATAATTCAGAATATCTGAGTTAAATCCTCCCACCCTGGCCAGCCATGAATTTGGAACCAAAGCAGAGGTGCTCATGATGGGAGCCCCCAGCATCATGTCTGGCATACACATACCAATCTGCAAGAATTACAAACAAGCCCTGGCTACTCCACATTACAAGGGATTTTTGCAGTCAATTTAGCACATGTGTCCCTATCACTAATCACAGCTTTAAGCTACATGGGAAAAACAAGGGTCACCCAGGCTGTTAACAGCCATGGTGGGAAAAATGTGATTCCAGCCGGCTGCTTTCACTTTGAGTCAGAGATCAAATCAGAAAGGACAAACGTGGCTGTACCACACTCCATGCACCGTGTGGTTTGTAACAGGGAAGGGATTTGAACGGCTCTTTTTTCTTCTTTTTGCAACTGTGCAGAAGTCCTGGCTCTGACAATGTATCCCCTCAAGCTGACACATACTGCCTTAGCACACATATTTATGACCACTATAGAAAAAACACAAAAAAGAAGGGAGGACTTAATATTAAAAAGAAAGCCCATATGCCCACCACTGTTCATGCCTCGAGCAGCAGAGGCAGTGAAGAGAAATCAGCTGTGAACTCTACATATGTACAGCTCATTCTGATGGTGTGATCTATGCAACTGCTGTGGTACACATAGCATGTCATCAAAGAAAAATTTATACCTAAATGATGGCAGTTAACTGTAAACACAAAACTATTTTATTCCTATACGGATGGGAAAAATGAAAGAATTACTTTGTGGAGCCAATAGTGATGCACATATCATGTCTGAGAAGGCAAAAAGCAAGAGGCATTCTGTAAACATCCATCACAGAGATACAGTTCTACAAAAGAAAAGCATTTCCCCAATATCCTTCCTGCTCAGTAACATGGGAGAAATTCTGTTTCTCATGACCAAAACCCTCCTTCTGAAACAGGAGACTCTGGGGAGCATTTCTGTTCCCTAAGGTACCACAAGCATAGAGACAAAAAAAAAAAAAACCAAAAACAAAAACAAAACCAGCATTTTTCTTTAAATGAAAAAAGAAACCATTACCTTCAAAAGCTATTGGAGGAACTCAGCTTTTCTCTCTGTATATCAAAGAATTTCATATTCCAAACAAACTATCCTGCCTCTCTTGTGAATGCAATAAGCTGGAGCACAGTTCTACCTCCCACTGCAAGGAAAACACCCACCCACCAGCTTCTTCTGTCTTCAGCTACTCTCTGGAGCTCCTGTTCTGCATCCTTGGAGCACAAAAAGCTTGGAGATACTGCCAGGGCTGCTGTCAGCTCCCAGAGCTCCAGGGTCTGCCATGGAAATCTGGGCTGGGCAGGAGCAATCCAGCTGCCTGTGGATCCAGGGACCTGGGCCATTCTTAAGGTGAGTCACTTCAAGTTTTAATGGTGATGACAAAAATGAAGAGATCAGAGTTTTTCAAAGAGAACAAAAGCAGAATTTGATCCTACTGAGCATTATTTAGGATCTCCATAGCCTTACTGTCAGGGAGAGTTGAACTCCATGTTTATGTTAAGTAAAAATTGTTCCAGCACTGAAGGAAAAAAACCCACACAGGAGAGTCTGTGAATCTGGGCTCTCAGTCTGCAGAAGTGAGTGCTATTCATTAAGAAAATTCTAATCATCTACTTTGTTACTGTGCATTAAATAAGGTGCAAATTCAATTTCCTGTTGGGGTTTTATTTCCTTCTTGTATTTTTCAGCTTCATGGAATAATGGTGCTGTTTTCAAGCAGGGCAATAGTCATGCAACAGTTATTCTTAGGACATAAGGGATCTCTTGTTTGAAGGTAGAAAGGAATTTGGAAATGTTTCAGTTTATCACCTACATCCAAAAAAATACACAGGGAAAATCTGTTTCTTTTTTCTTTTCCACATAAGAGTTTAACAAATCCCATATTGACGAAAGCAAGGTTCAAGTTCTTATTAGAGTTTAAAGTTTCTGCATTTCAAATTAACCAAGTCTCCTTCTGCCTTTTACTCCTCTTACCAACACTTTTCTTGATGGCATTATTCATTTAAAGAATGAATATTCATCCAAGCATCATCAGAAAAGCAGATAGAACAGTAAATCTCAGAAGCTGTGCTGCAGCCCTACCCTGGCAGGGAGATTGCAAGGCACCAGTAAGAAATGCATCCAGCAGTTTGCAAAAGCTGTAACAGAGATCCCAGTGACCATTTGTCACACTCCTGTCACTGGAGATTTTTTTCTGTCATCCACTGATGAGAGATGCATTTTGATTGAAGTTATTTTATGTCCAGTGGTTCTGGAATCTCTTCTCATTTCAGCAGATTGACAAAAGAAACTTGCTGCTAAGTCAAAGTACATGACCATGGAACAAATACAGGTGACCTTAAAATCTGCTTTTATGATGCTTGGCATCAGGTAGAGGAAAGCTTTAGCAGCTGAAACACCTCCTGAGCAAAAGACAAGATTTTATTTCTCCCTTCTTCTCCTAAATTGGTCGGAGATCCCCTTGGGAAGCATCCTCCAGCCTCCAGTCAGGCCTTTCTCCTCTTCCCATGGAAATCCCTGATGCTCCACCTCAGCTATCTCAGAAATCCCTGCCTGCACCCCCCTGAGTGCTGCTGTCACCGTGTCACAGGTAGCTCTCAGTGGGGCACCTGACTGGAATCCCTGGGCATTCAATGCAAGCATTCACTCAGCTGAAACCAAAGTGAATTCTGAGTCTCAGAAGAGCTCAGTTCTAACTTGGTCAGCTTCCCAACCAATGCCATGACCCTGCCTTCAGTCTCCAGCACTGCAGACACAAATAATGCAGCACTGGGAGTTGCTCCTGTCTGATTTTCAGTCTTTCTAGCAATCCAGCAGCCAGCAGCTCATACCTGAGCTCAACAGCAAGCAAACAGCAGCTGTATGTGGTGCAGCAACGTGACAGCTTCCCCACTGCCCCACTGAAATATCAGTGGTTTTTGCACCAGGATGGAAACAATGGCAGGAATCATTCAACCATTTAAAATACCTTTCACATTAAGCACGAGATGGAGATCAAAGTCATTTACAGGTCTGTGGGAAATGAACCTTGGAGAAAAGGCAATCAGTGGAAAAATGTCAAAGCTTAGCCTCAGATGGCTTGACTGTAACTATCTAGAGGAAACATCTCTCTAATAAGATTTTAAATAAGCAAACCAGGAGTTTAAGGATAGAACAAAGCCAAACCTCATCCAAGAAAAGCAAATGAAGGATGCACTGACCACAAAGCCAAGAAACTTTCTGTATTTTTGTAAGGATGCTCTGCCCTGCTCATCAGGCACCTGTTAATCATCCTGCTGCTCCTCTACTTCCAAAGGGATCCTGGAGCTTTTTAAAATCTGACATGGCATCTGTCAGCATCCATCAGTATCAGCCAAGTAGTGCAATTAATTTCATTTCCTGTCAAATGTTTGGTCTCTGAAGAGACCTCAAGCCCAAAACTAAGACTGGTACCAATCACTTGTCATTAATAGTATTCTAACCCCAAGAGAAAAGTAAGGATCCACTTCAGAATGGGAAGAAGCTGAACCTGAAGTGAAATGCCAGAAGAACACTGCAAGAAGAACAGTCTTCAAGACCCAGCAGCTAAGATATGTAAATGCAGAAATGGCAATTAGTCTCACAGCTGCACAGAGGTTTGATTTCACATCAAGCTGAATGCATGAATTCCCATCTGAACTCCATTCCCTGCCATGGGAGAAACTTTAACCTCTGTTAGCTTCCTTGAAAGAACAGATTCCCATTTCCACCTGGATCTTGGTGATTCAGAGCTTCAAGTGACCTCGTATAATTTCATGATGCTCAGGAAGGAGCACGCTCTACCCACATGTGTGTTATCACATCCACACATCAGTTTCTGTTCCAGAAGAATTTGTGAAAATGCAGAGATCTTTTCAAACAGTGCATTGGACATCTACTACAAGAATGGCCTCATATTTAAACTTTCCCTGACACTGAACTATTTATAGCCTCCTCCTGCTGCCACTGAAGGAATCTGATGACAGATCAAAGGTCAAAGAACTAATGATTTAAAACACATTCCAACCTGTTGATATAGTGTCTGCTTACATGACCCTGACTTCTTCCCAGTTCTTCACGGGAGGAAGATTCGGTTCAAAGTCAAAGGATTACAGAGCATCCCAAAATCTAAACTGAGGAAGCCTCCCCCCTCCCTGTCAGGCTCACTGAACTGCAGATGGTGTAGCCTTGAAAAGTCATCACACAAAAATCCCAGACCTGTGCCTGGAACCTGAACATACCACTGAGGATTCTGCAAGTTAAGCTCCAGAGACATCTAACTGAAGAGAGGAAAATAACCACATTTATTTCATAATTAAGAAACTGCTTTATGCTGATTTATAACAATGTCTAAATAGAAGCTTAATGGTTTTTTCCTGTGGAATATTCTAGGTTTGTGGAATGCTTCCTGGATGCCAAGACTTGGCTTTGCCTTATAATTAGCAAGATTATTAGCAGGTAATTGCCTTTTGATATTTGATATCACTGTAGCATGTGAAATACTGATACACAGTGAAACATTTCCACCTGACCTTTATTCCACATAATTGCAGATATCCCATTCCTGGAAGTGTTCAAGGCCAGGCTGGACAGGGCTTTGAGCAACCTGTTCTAGTGATCTGGCAAGCTGGCCCACAGCAGAGGGGCTGGACTGTCATGATTTTAAAGTCCCTCCCACCCCAAACCATTCCAGGATTCTGTGATAGTGAGGACTAAAAAACTTAAGGACACCATCCATATTCTTATGGCAGGATTGCTTAATTATGAGATTAAATTTTTGTTTAGTCTACATTTCTCTAAAAAAAATCTAAGTTTTACAATTCATATATGACAGCACAAATCTACTATTTGAAACATTCCTACCACAAACACTACAATATCTTGCTAAGATAATTCAGCCAATCTCTACATGCACCAAAATCAAGCTATGGAAACTTTTACATTGTTACTATGACAGCTTAAAGCTTTTTCTGTTAAGCAATACAGTGTACTCAAACCAGCTTTTCCCTCTAACCCAAAAGATGAATCACAGGCTTAATAATAAAGCCTTATTATAGCAATTTTGCTAGCCTCCAAGTTTCCTCTGCTAGTACATGCAATAGGGTAAAGTGAACTGTAATCAACTGACAATGGCAGAAAATGATCATTTGTATCAGATCACAATTTAAATTGAGATATTAAAATCTCTGCTCATGCACATTGTAATTTAGGGCCTGATCTCACACACATTTACATATGGAACAGCATTGCAGTGAGTAGTCTTAGTTTTTGCAGAAAAGTTATTCATGTACATAGATGCTTACAAGAAAAACTTTTACTTCTTCATAAGCCACTAATTAATTCTTGTTAATGGTAATGTTTATTTCAGACAAACTCAATGATGTCTCCAGCTCAACCTCCTCATCTAACCTTCTCTCAGCCTGCTGCTTCCATTGCCTTGTAAAGATTAACAATGTGGACTGGTAAGAGTAATGCACTCCTGCTAAAACAGACCTTAAAGCTTATTTATTACACCAGGAGGTAATGCAGAATCCTATTGAATTTGCATTTTTAACACAAACCAGTGTAATTCCCTGGCAAGGTAAGGGACTTTGTCAGGAAACAGCCAAAGACAACTGCTCTGAATGCTGTTCCTGGAGTGGCACTGCTAAATGTCTCTTATTCCTCCTCTGTCCCTGTTAACTCCAGCTCCCAGTCAGCTGCTGCCTGCCTGAAATTCTTTGCCTATCAGGAGGATGGCAGAGCTCACCTTCCTGGGGACAGCCACACCATTTTCAGCCTTTTTGTTTTCCTATCAGCTCTTGTCAGGAGCCACAAATAGAAGCGGCCGGCAGATAGGACCCAGCAGCTGGAGACACAGGGCTCTCCAAGGCAAACCCCAGCCAGCTCCATCTTATCTGGGGCCAAGGGAACACGTCAGTCAGTGCAGGTTTTACTGGTCATCTCTGGCAGGAAGCAGCTCCTCTGTTCTTAGAAAGATCCCAGAGATGGACAGAGCTCCTGGGGAGGGAGGGCGGCTGCCTGCTCTCGTTATGTGACGCACGAGCCTGTCCTGAGCTGGCTGATGCTCATGGAGATGAAAGTCACCATGCTCCTGCAGTGCCACTGCCACCACTGACATGCATGCCAAGCACTCATGGAGTGCCTAAGAGCCTTTGACACAGCCTAGGGGAGCAGCACTACAAGCACATCCAATACACTTAACAGTATGATGTAAAAGCGAAGTTGAGAGCGTGGACGTCAATAATAAAAAGGAATGTCAGACAGAGCAAAGAACAGGATCACACAAACTCTGTGACTCTATGACAGCCTTATCAAGAAATGGATTTTTCCCACATCTTCTAAGTCTGTGGGTAAAAGTTCAAACACTTTCAGCAGGTATGAAAACAGACAAGTGTGAGCTTGTTCAAGTCTTTCATGATGGGAGTTGCAGTCTCAAGAGCAAAGTTTAGTATACAAAAAAGAAAAGATAACTAAGCCACCTGTGGATGCAGCTGATACATCCTGGTCCCAGTATGTGTTGGTTTTGCTGCATAACACACTTTATAAACTGAGGGGGGGTCTAACTCCACCTGCTGTAGAGTTGCAGTCAGCTCAGGTAAAACATTCAGAACAGAACTTGGAGTAACCTCCTATACACAACCCTTTCCTTTCTCCTTGTGAAGACAAATGAACTCTAAAAAGATAACACTCAGATAACAAACCCAACTAATAAGGCACAGACTGAATGAACAGCATGAGAAAAGTCTCCAACATTCAGCTCTGGCCCTTCTCAGTTCAAACTGGATTTACTTTCCTCCATTTCCTTAACAAGCTAATGGTACAAATCATAGTTTCATTTCCCCCAGCAAGAATTATTTCTACAGCTCTCCCTTCTCTGATGATCTCCATGCAAGCACTCATAAGGTCAATATTATCACAGAATCTTAAACTGTCATCGTAAACAGAAGCTACAATAAGTTGAGACATTCCTCTAGGGAAGGAAAGAACAAAACCAGAAAAAGTATACTAGTAAATCCAGTCTTGCAACAGAATAGTCAAAGCACAAAAGCAGCTTATGAGTAAGTAACTAAAACACAAGAGAAAGAAGAAAGTAGACCTCACCCCTCCTAAAAAAAGCAAGATTAATGTGGTGCATTCATCAGGACAACAATTCCAAAGCCCTGCTCCATCTGCCCACTTCTTTATCAGGAGTTCCTAAGGACTCTGTTTGCTGCCTGGCCTGAATTACCATTGTCCTTTGTGCCTCAAAGGGTCTCAGGTGGCCTGATGCTGAAAATATCCTAATCCAGTATCTTCTGTAAATTGAGACCACTACTCAGTATGGACAGGAACAAGAAAATAAACAAATAGTTGCTGGTTTTGAACTGCTCAAGGATTATATGGCATCAAGTACTGCTTGAAATACAGCAGCTGTAATAGAGAGACAGAGAGATGCATTTCCCCAAGCATTCCAGAAATAGGGCAGACAGAGCTCCACGGTGCCCTCTAGGATGGGCTGGTGCCACTCCAGACTGGCACAGACAAAATATGTTAATATCTAGGTGAAAGGTAAGCATTTTTTAAGTTATCAAGCTGTATCTAACTAAAAACCACAGTTAATAAACAATTTCTTAGATTCCAGACACTGATTTTTCAGCATACAAATAACTCAAGTGACCTTTTAAAGAAAACCATTAATAACATAGGAAAACAACTAGTTCTATTTTCTGCTATATTCCATATATTCAGGAAGCAGAAGAACAGAGCAACCACACAAGTATTCCACCCACATTTGGAACATAAAAAATATAACTGAAACTCAGGAACTGGGCTGGAGACACTATTCAAAGTCTGAATCTGAAGTATACAAGCTAGATATGGACTTTCAGAAAAGATAACTTGGGTTTAATAGAAATGAAAAACTACATGGTATTGGTTCCGCTGCTGTGCTTTACTTGCCCAGTTACTCGGATTTATTCCAGCACCTTTCTCCATGTTTGCCACCAGCTGTGCCACATTCACCTGGAGCCTGAATCCCTTTCTATGCTGTATCTACCCTGTGCTGAGCTGGGACTGAATGTGGCAGACAGTGGTTGCACACGGACCTGGGCATTTCTCCTTATTCTCACCTTTCATCCCACATTTTGTGGTTACTCAATTCAGCCAACTCTGCATTGTTGCTCATTAAACAGAAACTCCATGAAGGAGCCAGGGCTGCCTCCTGCTCCGTGGCACCCATCTTCAAAGGCAATGAATTCAGAAAGCATAGTTTTACAATTATTTAATGCTTCATTAAACCTCTGTTTTGTAAAAAAACACAGTGAGTCTTTGTTGTGGTCACAGAGGGCTCAGTGGCATGAGCTGGAGGTGCCAAGAGCCTCTCAGGTCCTCCCTCTGTGGGATGGGCAGCACTACTCCCATTCCCAAGGCAGCTCCATGGCACAGAGCCTTAGAACACCTTTGCAGAACATTTCTGGTGGGTTTTTGAAAGCAGGTACTTTCAGCAGTAAATTGAGTACAAAGGACCTTAATTTTCATAACTATCCCTAATGAAAAACAGTCATTGCTATCAAGAGTTTTTAAAAAATTCCAGATCCTTGAAAAAGCACTTAGGCCAAAATTACAAAAAGATAGAATTTTCCTAAGTATCACCACCTTTCTTTACCCTTCCCACCTTCAAATCCTTCAGGTACTGAACAAAGAGAATATTTTTAATGGCATGTTGGCAGGAAGCACAGCCTCCCATCAGTGGTCCAAGGCACATTTGCACAAATGGAGTAATTTCTAACACATAAATATCCAGGTTTTACCTTTGCAGGTGAAGCATTTGATGTGGAAGTGTCTGGCTTGAACTCGGAGCACTTCACCTTTACAGGGCTCCCCACACTTGTGGCAGTGGATGACTGGCTTCTCAGAGGGGTGGTGGGGCTCCTGAGGATGGGCCACTGTAAAGAAAACAAACAAAAAATATTTCAACCCAAACAAGGAGTATTTTCTCCTATCCAAAACTCTGTGTTCCCAGACACTTTACACCATGTATCTGGCCACATTTTATGCTCATCTGAAGAGTTACCACCATTTTATTTCAATATAGTCTTTTTATAAATCAGTAATTTAAGACATTCACATCAGCTGCTGCTTCTTTCCATTGAGGCTGCTACAGAAGGATGAGGAAAAACTCCCTCCACAGTGTCAGTGCCACTGCCATTTTCTTTCCTAGAACACAAGTGTGTACAAACCATTGGATGAGCACACAAGGAAAGCACAAATTAATTTAATCCAAGAAGGTACATAACCCAAGCAAAAAGGATGGAAGAAAAGCAATTCCAAAACAAGTTCTGGGAAACCAGATGAACCAGATAGTGTGTATGCAAATGGCTACACTAAAAATAAACTACAAACATCTCCTTTTTGCTACAGCAGATACCTAATGCAGGGAAAGCACTCCTGAAGAGAAAAGAAGCCAATATTATTTGTCTCTAATCCCATCAATTCTGGCAGAAATTACTCTCTGCATGCAAATTAGAGATACTATGAATAGGCAGAAACTACCCATGTATTTGCAATATTGTCAGGGAGACATAATTCCAGGCACTGGTAATCACCTAACCACCCAGAGCAGAGCTTGGATAGGAACAGGAAAAGTTTGTGGATTTCATTGTTGTAATAAAAGTTTAATTGCTGCACATTTGGCTTCTGTAAAACATGTTTAACTTTCTCTTCAGATGTGGCAGCTTGGGGCCCTAACAGAAGTGCATGGGTAAGCTGGAGCAAGATTTCATCTCAACTGAACTGTTTGAAGTGGAAAGCATTACCCAGAATGTTCCCAAACAAACCTATGTTCCTTCAATTCTCCCTCCCACATCCCATTCTAGCAGTAGGAAGCCTTTCTCCTTGTAATATTGTTCTCAAACTAGTGGTGCTCATCAGAACATTTCAGAGAAAACACACCTCTGCCCACGCCTCTGTCTTTATACCACTCCTGTCCTACTTTTCCTGGCCTGCACAGGACTGAGTGCTGATACATCACTCTCACTGTCACTGGAAAACATCTTCAGAATTTTCTCGAGATCTTTTCCTTTCCTGATCACTTCCTGGCATCACCCCAGCCAGGACTATGCTGTTTTTCAGGTTACTGCTTATGCAGCAATATAACAGATACCTTGCTCATTTTACTGCACCAGATTCCTCCCCTTCTTCAGTGGATTTCTAAGGGAAAAGCTCCATGGAGTCTTTTTATATAATTCTCCCTTATAAATGCCTTACTGAAGAAATGCTGCTATCATTTTGCATTACATAAATACAAGATTAATAATAAAAAAGCTGAATATGTGATTAGGGGAGTAACAGAATCAAGAAGAGAGAATAAAAAAATATTCTAAGCAATTTCTGTTATAAGTCCAGCCAGCCTAATATGGTAACTGTTATGCTTTTCTTCCTATCACCACTCATATCTCCAACCCCAAACTTCAAAGAAAATGGTTGAATTCTTCTACTCAAGCTCAATGTTTTTAATACCTTTTTTTCTGGTAGCCTCACTTAAACTATTTCCCCTGAGCAGTTATTCAGCCCATCCTGGAGAACAGAATTCAGTAGGTAATGCCAACCAGTATTTCAATTAGCAGCTCCAGTGGAGTAAAAGCTCACTGAATGCCTTACCTTGAGTGAACCTCATCTAATAGTCTGCACTGCAATACTGTTTCTGGACTGGAAGTTATTATTACAAACAAAAGTATTCACTGGCAACCAAGGAAATATATAGGAAAGAAGGAAAGAAAGAAAGAAAGAAAGAAAGAAGGAAAGAAAGAATGAATAAAAGACAAACACAGGGAAGAGTGTTAACTAATTAAATTATTATGAGCAAAATTCCCTATCAGACCCATACAGCCTGAGATGGGCCTGATGAAAGTTGAAGTTAATAGTGTGGGCTTTTAAAGTTGCTCACAAGAGGAAATGGATAAAGAATTTGGGAAAATGCTCTCTAAGGTTTATATGGTGCAATGTTAAATCTGTACCTGCAATATTCTGCTTATTCCATCTCACATGTGTAGGACACTCTGACATTCTGCACACCAGGTTCCAGATCTTCTGGTATTGATCTGAAACACAAGCCTCTGCTCTTTACAGCAGAGTAAATAACTATTTTCAAGGCTGGTCCAATGATGCAGCTTCTTTCCAGTTCTGCCTTTAAAGCCATTTAAATGAATACAAATACTGTTAGTTGCTATTTCCAGACTGATCTCTTAAGTGAAGCTAATTATGGTGCTTGTCTTACTGGCCTCCATTTAGCATTGTAGGTCAAAATTGAATAATTGACTTTCACCCTCCTGCAAGGAATTGCCTGTAAGCTTTTTCCTTTGGATGCACGCAACACACGCAAGGCTGTTCACTGGCAGAGGTGACCTTTCACAGTCACCAGTGAGGACTCAACAGGGAATTAAAGAAAAAACAAAGAGAAATACCTTTACAAGCAGTTTATTGGTATGTTTCTGACTCAAGTCCAGTCAGCTCACTGGACATGTCAGTTTTAAGCTGCTCTGGGTCTGAAAAGGTCAGAGTGAGGAGCTGGCTTCATCTCCTGGCAGGAATTTCCCACCTTGAGAGAGTCCCTATTTCAGGCTCTGCTGCACCAACCCTCCCCACCACAACTGCAGGGTATCTTCTCAGGCATCCCAGACTGCACATGATGTAATAAGGCAGCTCTAGATCGTGTCTGAGACAATTACAACAGACTCCAGACAGTATTATCACTGACAGGACATGGATTTAGAATCTGGATAACCCAGATTCCAACCCCTGCTCCACAACAGGTATCTGGGCTCTTTGGATGATGTCCCCTAACCCAAAAGGAATAAAGCCATGCAGTTAAGTTCAGCTAAGTCATTGAGCCTGGGACCTAAAATTAAAATTAAGTTACCTGAATGTTTTAATTTCTCTGTGTCTTCAGTAACTGTAACTCAGGTTAAGTATTTGCCAGCTCCAGTTTAAGGATGTGAACTGAAACCTGTCTCCACACAAAGCTGTCACATCCCAGTTCAGCCCAACTAGCATGACAAGGTGCATGGGTGCTTTTGTGCTGGGCACTGCCTAAAGACTTTTATTTTTTATTAATGAATAAAATCTCTGGTCAGAAATACACAAAGAAAAACTTTTTAAGACAAGCTAGGTTGAGACTTCTACTCGAGACCAGCTTAAATGAATAATCAATGAATAATTAATGCTTTCTTGAACTCATTTAGGCTTCAAATAAGACACATCAATGTCCCATTAAATATCCAATTTACCCAGAGTAACACATACACTGACTGGGACAACTAGGAAGTCTGGATTACATAATTTAAGTCAGGACGAAATAAAAAGAACAGAAAAGAATCAATAGCACCTTCAGCTGTGAGGAAAATAGTCTTTGTCACTGGAGTTTTGCTTTGTGCTAAAAACACCATTATTTTTGTCATTCCTTATGTTTCCTTGTGAAACAAGCAATGTTGATTTCATTACATTTTGCAACTGCACTATATGGATGTAAATTCAAAGCAGCTCCCACAGCTTGAGAGTACTTGTTACTGCATTTTATCTAAACATCTCAAAATAATCCCAGACCTGCAAAGAAATAATTAAAAACAAAAAGAGACAGAAAAGACCACAACCCAATGTTCATATGAGAAACCAAAGGCATTTTCTGTGCAAAATTAAAGACTTAATTTACTGTGCAAAGTTGAAGACTCTTCTGCTGGGGTGCTTTCTTTACAGCAGATCATTGTCTGAGGGTTTAAAAACAATTATTTTTTGTTGCATCAGCTAGAAATTAGACCTCAGTATTTGTAACAAACCTTTCTGAAATGGAAATTACAGCAACTAGCTCAAGAGTAAGCAGCTGAATAAAGAGATAGAGAAAACAATGAAAATAAATACTGCAGCCTTCTTTATTGATGATTCTCCCTCTGAACACAGAACTGTTAGGAAATCAAAGGCTCAAGCTAAGGGATTGTTAGCTGCAGATTCTTGCTGGCAAGAGTCCATGGATCTGCTGCAAGCCAGGAAGTACCTTGGTTTTTAAGTCAGAAGTCAGAAAAGCTTCTGGGAAACACCTTGCTATGGGAATACTGCAAGGTGGAGTCAAAGAAAGTTATTTTTAGTTCAGTTCTACTCAAAAAAAAAAGCTTCCTCTACATTTAAAAGTGACAATAATATGAGCTACTGCTCTTTTTAAAAGTGAATTTTTATCATTTTTCCATTTGCATGGATACCTCTACAAATAAACCTGAAGCTGTGCTCAGCCAACCCTACCCATGTTGTAGCATATGTAACTTCAAGCTTTATGCCAGGATACAGAATCTCTGCCTTTTAGCTCCACAACCTCTGGGCTCTGTTGCACAGCACTGAGAAAAGGCTGCGCTCACTGCAGCAAGGGCAAGGGGATTCTCAGAATGTCACACAATTTTCATTTATATCTCAGGAGTGGCCTGACGGAGGCAGCATGTTCTCTGAAATGCTGATTTTCACCTACTGTGTTTTCTTGGCTGGAGACTGAATTGAGGAGAAAAAAATAAAGCACAGATGTAATGGTGTGAAACTACTTCAAGTTCTTTGCCTGTTTTAAAATTTCCTCACTTCTTTCTGCTTCTAGCAATAAAAGTAAAGGACTGTGCTTGAGATTGCCACGGCAGTAAATGCAACCAAAGCTTTCTACAGACAACTCTCTCTGTGCTGCCCATCTCTGTGTTACCTGACATGGCTTTGGAGATTTTGTCACAGCACATGTCACAGCTGAGATGGCCACGATACACAGAGTGTCACCATACAATGCCAGAAAGCTTCAACCCATACAGAGCATCACCAGACCACTTCAGCAGGCTGCAAGCACTGGCCCTTCTTGTTCTTCAGCCCAACCTTTTATCCCCTCCTGTTGATGCCCTCCCCCTGTGTGCCCTCTGCTCCCTGTGGTGGTTGCTCAGTGCCCTGGGCACTCCCTGGCTCGTTGCTGTCAGTGCTGCTCACACTGTGCCCATTGGGGATGAGGGTCCCACATGCCCACTCCAAATTACCACAAACTGTGCCCCCACAGGCTCTGGTTTCTTAACTAATTTAGTTCAAAACTTGAAGGTTTAAAACCAAAATTCCCTCATTGTTTGATGGTGCCAAGCAGCTCCACTGTTGATGCAGCTGGGCAGCCCCTGCCTTGGGACAGGACAGAGGGAGGCTGGTGGGCACTGTGCACAGGATGACAAGCTGGGAAAAAATATTTTCTGAGCTGAAAGATGCTGGAGACACCAGAGAATCAAGTTCAAGAAAGCAATCTCCCTTATCACTTCTCCTCCATGCTCTATTGTAAAGAGAGAAGTAATTTTCTCCCATCTTTTGTGTTTCTTTCAGAGATAAGAGCCTGTAACCCCAGTTTGTAAAGCCTGTCTGTCTATACCCCAGAGAGTCTCCAAGGAATTACTCTTTTGTAAAAGCACAGTGGAGACTAAGGAGGTACTGAAATATCTATTTAAAAGAAGGGGTGAAAATGCAGTGTCATTTTGCTTATCTGCAGACTCAGTTCTTGAATCTCAAATCTGTAAGAATCCTATCAGGAAAGGTGACCAAGCAGTGCCTGAGAGGGAAATCAAACCTCCCAGCTGCCAGGGACTGATAAAGATATTACTGCAGTCATCAGCCACAGGTATCTGACAGGGATCTTCAGGAATTCCAGGAAATCCTGGAAGGAGGCACTCCCATGAAGAGATACCAGGGAGCTGCTTGCCTACACATGTATGAGAAAGCCTAAGGGGAAATCCTGGACTGCAGCTGGCTCATACTACTGCCATTCAAATCAGATCTGAAGAAGCATTATAAAGCTCTTTCTTCCTGCAAATTTATCTGTATCACTCCTACAGTGTGCCAATTTGTCTCAAAATTATTTGTGCTGTCTACAGATATCCAGAATACCTATTTTTAAAACAAGGTAGAAAAAATAATCTCTAACTTGGTCACTTTTTGCCACAGTTTTAAAATGTTTTCTCACATTTTCCATAAAGTAGTATTATTTTTCCTTACAATTCATCTGCTGCTGAAAACAGCAGATGCAGAAGGGACCATGGCAGTGCAGCAGCTCCTTTGGCAGAATCAGTGCCCTGGTGGTGGTGAGGTGTGGCACTCAAACCCACAGGAGAGCACAGTGGGCTGGCCAGCGCACCCAGTACGAAATACTTTCATATTTTTAGATATACATAACCTATGGATAGAGCTGAAGCAGCTAAAAGAATTAAATACAAATATTTAGAGATACAAGTGCCAGGCAATAACCCAAAATATTAACAACTGTAATGTGAAATCAGTGAGAGACAACTCCTGTGTTATTTCCAAATGAAAATAAAAAGCTTTATGCCATGCACTCAAATGTGAAGAAAGGTGAGGAAATAATGACCTTTAAAAATACAGCACCGAAAAAAAAATCACAATTATTTCAAAGTTTCAGAACACAAGAGCAAGCATGCTTATTTTCTCTCTCTTTTTCCTGCTGTTTCCTATCCTCCTCCCACGCCTCTTTTTCTAGCTCAAGCTTTGATAATGCAATTAACTCCCCACAGAACAGCATACAAGATCAGGGCCTAAGGCCTCAGCCCTATAAAGATTTATGCATATGAATGGTTCAGTATTAAGTGAAATATTTAACACCAGCACCTGCTTGATCCTATCTGAAAAAAGATCACCTTCTCCAACACAGACAAAATAAAACAATGTAACTGTGATGGTTTTGCTATTAAAAGAAATGTGTTTGGTGGATCCAGTTTTCCAAGCCTTTGATAGTAGTTGAGAGATAAAATTAGGATGTGTTTATGTCGGGGTTATATCCTTATCTGGACACTGGTGATTTCACCACAGTTTCTGACAGTTTATAGCTTTAGTGCATAATTTTCAGAGTTTCCCAGTGAAAACTCTGGGAACATTCCCATGAATGTGGCATGAACAGGAAGCTCAGGATACCCAACTTTACTTTGGAGCCACCAGGAGCCTGAGAGGTTTCTCAGTTTGCCACCTGGAAACTGTGAACACATCAGTGCTAACCCAGCTCTGCAGCTCAGGGAAATTGCAGCAGCTCCACTGATGCTCTCCTCACCACAAAAGCACCAGAGCCTCTTCAGAAGAGTTTGTCATTCTCTAAAACAGCAGCAAGGAGGAGCTTCTGCCATGTCTGTCCACACATGTTTGCCTTTGATCACTTGGCAGGTGAATAAAAGCACATTCTGGAGCATCATCTATGCTTAGCAGGAACAAAAGCACCTGACAAAATTATTACGTTTGTATTTGCTTAAGGAAAATTATAATCCTTTCAAAGATGAGTAAAGAACAGCTTCTTAACTGAATATGGTCAGCTGTTGTTTTAAGCTTAGAGAGAAAAAGCAATGGGGAGTTTTAGAAGTATTTTCAGTAATGAAAAGGCACTAACCTTGCAATGAAGTATGCAGCAAACTAAGACATGCTGAGAAACAGATGATGATCAAACAAATGTTGACTGAGCCAAGCCAGTCTTTGAATCAAAACCTGCATTCCTGCATTACTCAACATAATTGTTAACAGATGGATTGCTGATTAGTGGTTAGCAAGCCAAAGGGGAGAGGCGCAAAGTGAATTAATTCTGCCATATTTCTACAGTAGTACAGAGTAATTTTTTACAAGACAGATCGCCATAAAAATTGGGTGATAAAGAGACAGTGAATCCAGACTGTCTTATCTGATGTTCTGGCAATGCCCTTCTGGATCTTCATCACATCCACCAAGGTTCTCTGCACTTGGTTCCACAACCAACTTACTGAGGGTCAAGACAATCAACTCACCCTTTGAAACTCCTTGCTGAAGGGCTGGAAGATCAGGCTAAACATTTGCTTCTCATACCCAACATCTGCAAGTCTCTAACAGTAGTAACTGTTGATAAGCCTTGTAAGTGGCAAAAAAATGAGTTATGCCTTCAACACACCTGACACAAGAAGATCATTCACTATTTCAAAAGAGTGATATTTTTCTAACATAGGATGGAGGTAATCAGAAATTCAAGAGCTCCTCAGCATACTCTGAGCAGCCATCTCATACATATCACTTGATGTCTCTACCTTTAAAAAATATCACAGAATAGTCTGAGGTGAAAAGGACCCACAAGGATCATCAAGACCAGTATCAAAACCTTACTCACAACAATGAATACACACAAGTGTCAAATTATTCAGTGCAAGTCCTGAAGGATCCTCAAGGCTACAGGAAAGCCAGTTGCTGAAGTTAGCAGAAAAAACAATTGCTTTTTCCAGACAGCATGGAAATTCTGGCTTACTGATGAGTGGTGGTTTCCCATAATAGCACTCAAATGTCTATCAGGCCTCTCAGCTACCCAAACAGCATCCCACGTGGGGATTCTGGCAACAAACTCATCACAGTTCCCCTCTGCATCCTCTTCAGAGGCTGCATGAGCATTCCATGCAGTAAAATGAATTAAATTTCCTTCTGAAGTAAGTCAATATAAAAATGCTAATTTTAATAATCAATTCTCCCACTGTTCATTCTGAGATTATCTGAGGAGGAACACTGACCTACATAGGCCAGTTGTCTCCCAGATGCTTTCAAAGCAGAATCTGTGGTAAAATCTCCTCTCAGTTACCACCACGAATCCCCCCAAGGGTTTTTTTCACAAGACCCTTGCAGGGACCTGTCCTCAGCCAACCCCTTTAAACCACAGAATCACTGTGCCCTGTGCTAAGAAATTCTCCTTCAATCAAGGACCTTGTAAATGCCCATCATTCAGAACCACCCTCACTTGTGGCATTTCTGAGCTACACAGCCTCAGACTAAAACTAGACACCACAGAAATGAGCAACATAAATCTTCCCAGGGCTCCTGATTCCCAGGGTAGCTGGCCACGTACAGAGCTGATAAACCAGACATTTCAGAAGCCCTGCCCTGTGCTCATTTGCACCCAGACCACTCAAAAACATTGCAGCATAGAACTCAGTTTCTATTAAAAAATAAATAATGGTGCTCCTAAAGACCATCAGGTGTTAACGTTAGATGGTAAATGGACTATCACAGGGAAAGCACTGACCAACACCCTGAACACAGCCTGCTCCTCTGGCTGGCATCTCCACTGCTGGATAGCAAGCAGACACCCTCAAATCCATCAAATCCTGTTTTGAGGTGCCTTTGGAGAAAAGAAAATATAAATGCAACTGCTTCTTTGAACAAACAAGTAATTAATTGACTCTTGTTCGATCCAGCAGTAATGAAAACTACCACTCAATGTTCTGCAAGGCTTCATTTCTATTTGGATCACTTCTTTAATTTGGTATAATTTTAAGATACTGCTTCTTAACCAGATCCTGAACTGAAACAGAGCTCCACAATACTGCCCTGTAGATTACAGTGATGTATGATGCTGAAATGGTACCAACAGCAGTGGGAATTAGGGAGTTACCCACCCTTTTGCGAGTGTTTACAGAACCTGTTTTTCTCTTGTATAGCATAAGAACACCAACATTTCACTTCTGAACAGCTGATATTAATTATAGATCATGTACATAATTGATTGACACAAGGCTTTATAATTTCTGGGTTTATAGCCCTTTATGAACAGTGCATATAAAATCCAGAATTATTTCTCTTGTTGTCTCTTACAACACAAAATGACCACCATTAATAAAATACATGAGCTTTTTTATTTAAAAACATCACACAGCCTCTAAAAATATTGTCCCACTTTGGGACAATAGTGAAGCACTTAGCTTTAATTCCCAGTGATTCAATTAGACTCAACAAGACACTCTGCTGAACAGAATAGGCTTAAGACAATGCCTAAGTGTTCTCCTTAGACAGATCCCTAGTGAGCCTGAAAGTCATCCAGGCTCAACCAAGGCAAGGATTAATTATTCTTTTGGGGATACTGACTGTCCTCTAGGTGGAAAACCAACTTTGTTATAAATAATCCTTTTTAAATTAGTTATGGATTACCCCCAGAACAAAAAAAAAAAATTCCTTCCCTGTTCCCTGGCTTCTCCCACCCAAAGGGCACAAGACATTTTGATTAGTGGAACTTGGTCTTTTCCCCTGGTATCCATTAATTTTTCTACAAAATAATTGACTCTCTTACAGTAGCAGGCCAAATTATGATCCTAACTTGTAAATTCTTTCCTACCAAGATTCCTACCTTCCCTTTGGAAAAATATTTTTCTGCCCTAGCTTAATGTATTTTTAAACAATTTTACTATGCCGAGACTCTATCTATAGAAGTGCTGCCTTTTGAATTCTCATCCAAGGAGAGCAAACACGTAATTTTTTATTCCACTCAGTTGTAGTCACCATAACCAGCAGGGCTTTGGGAGTGATGGTGCTGCAGGAGGCCAAGGATGGGATTGTGCTGGTCACTGTTGACCCAACCAGTTCATTAAATGGCAAAACTGACCCACTGCACATTGAAACAGAACCAGGGGAGCACAGAGAACCTCTGCAAAAACACAGACACAGCAAGAGGCAGCAAACACTGAAAGGACAAACAGCAGGAGACACAAGAGAGAGAGACCAGAGCATTTCACTGGCACAGACTGCCCAGAGGGGCTGTGGAGTGTCCCTCACTGGAGATATTCCAGAACCATCCAGGCACAATCCTGTGCCCTGGGCTCAAGGATGACCCTGCCTGAGCAGGGAGGATGGACCAGAGGAGCCACTGTGGTCCCTCCCAACCTGACCCACTCTGGGATTCTGTGAGGTACAGGAGACAAAGCCAGGACAGAGAAGACACCAAAGCATGGGGAAGAGAGAAACAAAAATTATGCTGGGGCAGGAGAAATGCTGAGAAATACCTAGGAGGGTCTAACAACTCCAAAAGGACTGCAGGCAGCAGAGAAACTCACATGGAAATAACTGAGCAAGGAAAAAGGATCACTCAGTGAAAGCAGCAGCAATGGCCTGGTACCCATGTCCTTTCCCACCCCAGGCTCACCATAGGTACTGAGGACAAGGAGTGACATGGACTGGAAACCAGAGAGTCCAGAGAACATGAGGTGTGTTTCTCTGAGCATGTGTTTGCTTGCTTTTATCTTCAAATAATCAGAATAAGCAATTAGAACTGTGTTAATTGTGAGAAAATGAAATAGGTTGAAACTCCTCTCCTCCAAACTGGGTTTTTTTGGCTCACCCCACTCACTGTTTCAGTTGAAGAGCTACCTCTACCACCACCTGAACCTATGAACTCCGTGGTCTCAAATTTAATGACTAAACCCCCCAAGCCCTCCCCTCCAGTGAGATCAATAGCAAAAGCTCTCCCATTTCTCAGTATAAAATATCTGCCACCCTATCTTCAGAGAGCTGGCTCCTACACACAGCTGGGATGCAAGGAATGTATGGAATTCCACTACTGGGACACATGGGAAGTGGTCAGGCATGGCAGGACTGCACACTGTGCTTGCCCAGCTCTTTGGAGAGGAGTATTTGTACCCTCATGTGAACTAAGTGCTATTAAAAAAATAAATTAAAATCTCCAGTAAAGATGCAGTGCCTGAGCTGGCATCTCCTTGGTTATTTTTGCTCCTCTCAGTATCCATGCTGCACACCAGAACTGCAATTTGAAACCTAATATTAAAAATAAATTTAGAAAGAGAAAGTACAGAAAAGCAATGCCATAAATGTGCCAATAGAAACATAATTCCTTTACAATTGCATTGCCTTTTAAAAGTAATAAGATGTTTACAAGATAATCACATAGCACTGGATACTCTTTATGTTTTTTTGTACAAATAGGAGTAGTGAAATACCACAAGATTGCCTTGTCATAGCTGTGAAGCAAGGTAAAAGAAACTCTCTGCTCCAAAGATCTCAAATTCAAATAATCAAGGCAGACAAGAGGAATGTTCTTATCCTCATTTTACAGATTAACACGAGGAGAGATCAAATTACCTCCCCAAGGTCACCTTAAGAGCCTCTAACACAGAACTGTTCTATTGTTTAGTACTTTAACTACAAGTGTATTTTTTCAACATCTACCATTATGCATATTTATAAAATACTTTTTCTGTGGTTTTTACAAGGCAGCACAGGCCCTTAATAAAAATAAAAAAAACGAATACAAAAACCCAAATGCCCAGCCCCAAAAGCAAACTGCCAAGCAGAACCAAATTTGAAACTAAGTAAACTGAAGCAAAAAGAAAATTAACTCCCCAATCCTCCCCCAGCCAATGTGTGATTGCACAATCTTGTCATGTGCTCCAAAAGCAACAAACTTGGAGACTTTCCCAGGTCACCTGGGGTTAAAAAGTTCCAAAACCATGAGTTCAAATCAAGACTATATTTCATCAACGACCATGACACTGGGACAGTGTTAGGGCCCAAATCCCATTACTCAACATTCTCCTGATTAACACGGGGAATAAGTGTTAAGACTGCAAATACACAGAGCAATGGAGAGACACTTCCCAAGAGAAAATGTATTTAAATTAGCAGGCAGGTAACATTTGCATAATCTTCAAGGAAAGTCCCATCTAAAGCAGCTACATTACAACTACAGAGAAAGAATAAAATCTCCTTTGGGGGCTCACAGCTCTTGGGATTGGCAAATGGAAGAGAAGAAGGTTGGAGCAAGCATACAACCAGTCCTCTTGGTCAAAACATGAAGGGGTATTACTATAATGCTTTATCAAAAGTATGGAGAAAAAACAACAGAGAACAAAATCCCTCAGCAAGACTGAGCCGTGGGCCAAGCAATTCAGGGAATATGGGACCATTTTGGCGACTGCACCTTCTGTGTGGCTTCCTGGGAGAACCAGCACCAGTGAGCACCTGGAGAGGAGTTGTGAGAACATGGGGACGTCACCAAGCTCATGCAACTTGGTACCTAATAGGTGCCAGCACCTTCCCTTCAGCAGAATGAGTACACGAAGAACAGAAATCATAAAGCCTCTGTGCCCTCTTCTTTAATCCAAAAAGTCTTCAACCCCTCATATTTCCTCCTTTTACCCTTCCAAGCATGCAGAAGCATGGCATGAACAGCAACTAATCCACTTTCATAGGTGTGCCCATGGATGATCCTGCCCAAGATTTCATCAGGTACAAAGCTGATTACCAATATGCTTTCACAGACTACCACTTGAATGCCAGGGCTGTCTTCTCATCAACTGCTCAAGAAATCAAGAATCAGGGCTAAATCCTCAGTTTAGGTGAACCAATGGAGAACTAACTGATGAATGAACTCACTAATGAAGCTACAACACTTGTATCACACAGAAACCTGGCTAGCAGGCTCCCAGCCCAGACACTGACCTCAACATAGAAGCAGCAAGAATGCAGATTATTCCATATGGGCTTTGAATTGTCAGAGAGAATTAATAACCAGACAAACATGTGCACATGCAAACTTTCTTTCTGTTACAGGATAAGAAGAGAAAAAGTTGCCCTTGGATGCAACACAGTGATAATAATTTAGCTGAGTAACTAGATAATAAGGGCTCATAATTGGAAATAGATAAGACCAGAGAGAGATGGAAATGTGGTATCAGTCAGACACAACTTAGGCAGCGCTGTTCGCTGTCAGCAGAAAACACCCTGGCCTCAGGAATTTTTTTGTGTATGAACTAACCAGGCAGACACTGAAATCATTCTACAATATGAGCATAATGAAGCATGCTAATTTGCTAAAAACTGTTACCAGCCATTTTTCAATTCAGTGAATTGGAGTTGTATTTTTCTAGCTGCAACCAGCCCCTCCAGTGCCTGCTTAACGTGTCTGTGAATTGACACTGGGCTGAACTGCATTTGCAGCCTGCTCAAACCACAGCTCCAGCAGTGGCTGGAAAGGAGGGCACCAGCTGAACTGTACTGACTGCATTTTGCAAGAGTATCACTGCAGAGAGTGACATTTACAGCAATAAATCCTGACCTTCTGACTAAGAGGAGAAAAGAAAACCAACCAAAACAAAAGCCGAAAGAAACAAGCAAAGCAACCAAAAAACCCCACCAATAAGCAGAAAAAGAAAAATTGAGGCAGAAACAAAAGAGTTAAAAAAAATTGTTGGGGAAATTATTTGAAAGTAATAATGTATAAAATCAAAATATTTAACAGATTCCATCCTTTCTCTTTCTGCAGCCATGAGATATGAAATATCAGTAACTGCACTTCAAAATTAAAGAGAACATTTAGTTATTTTAGTCCATTATCTCTGTGAACAGGAAAAAATATTTATATTCAACATCAATATAAACAAGCATTTTTAATAATGCATTAAACTAGGTGGGGAGGGGGAAAGGAAGCAATTTAAACACAAGTCTTTCAGATTTTCAACTATTTATTGTCAGCTTCCCCTGCTATTCTATGAAGCTTTTTTCCTCCCAGTTTTTACAAAAATGATGGGCTTGCTTTAATTTTTTTGCAGGTAAATGACAAACTTGCATGGTAAAAGATGCTAAAACTGAATTTACAGAGTATTCTTCAGCTACAACTCCACCTAACACAGGGAATCCAATCAAGACAGCATCAGCTGGGGTATGGGACAGAAACAGATAAAAAGACCAAACCTGAATGCTACACATATTTTATGTACACTTCAAGAAAACCAGCAGCCCTGTCTTAAAATGTCTCTTACAAAACAAGCAACAGTAATGAAAAACTGAATGACAATACACTTATTTTTCTGAGAAGATGACTGACATAGTTCAGCCAAATTATTCTGAAACCTGCACTTTCCAGGATTTGGGGTGAAATTCCTATTTAAACCATCCCTGGTATGGCTCACTGATAGGGGTAGCAGGTTATCAGCTCATGACTGACATTATGAAAGTAATCCTGTAAATCTGAAATAAGGGATCCCAAAGCTACAAAGTAGCCAATAAAATTTATGCTGGGTCACCACCTTTCATCAACAAAAGTTATCAATAGACTGGATAATGGTTATTAGTACAATCCTCCTGGTATCTATGACACACCGTGGCAGCCATTTGTCATATATGTGGCATTTGTCCTGCTCTCCTCAATCTACACATCTGTGAAGCTGATTGCTTCACAGCACTCACTTTTTATTTACATTTCAAAAAGTCTTAGCACAGGTGTTCAAAGCTGCAAAACTGCTCACTCTTACTCAACTTTACTCCTTATTTCTATTTCTGCCCTAGTTTGAATTTCCCCCACGTTATTTTTTACAGAGTCCTCAGAAGTAAAAGAACGCAGACTCTCCTCTTTACAGAAGAGACTGAGTCTGAATCTGTCTGTGATAATGTAATGCCCCCAAACCACATCCAGTACACTCAAATGCAACTCAGATTATGAGTCCTGCATCTTCATAATACAATAAATGAAACAGACCAGTATTACTGCAAGGGAACACCCCACAACCATTCCTAAATTGTTTAAACTAGCCAATTCTTCTGTAATAGGCTTAAAATGTAACTTATAGGTAACTGATATCCAATTTACTGCTGCAAAATTCAAGCATTTTGCAAAACCCCATATAATCCATTTATCCATTAAAATTTAAAATATACCCTCTCAAGTCCAGATTTGAATATATCAATGTTTATCTTTAAAATTTTAAACTAGCTGCTGCAGTGGTCAAAGCTACTTGAACTGTGGCAAATACAGGTAAGAAACTGTCAACTTGGGTTAAATCACAGAAAAGAAACCCAAGCAAACGTGCACACAGAAGGGACCCTGCTGTGCAGACACACTAAATTAGATGTGTTCCAGATTCTACCCTTATTAAAGCAGGTACAAGGATAATAAATGCAACCCACTGCAGGGCTGCACACACCATTTTTACAGAAAGGAAAACAACAACTGCCAATCACAGCATGCTCATCTTAAATGTGAGGGTTTAAACCTCAGGTGACCGTGGCTGGCACATTAGGTTTCAGCTCCAGTCTATCAATAAACATAATTACCTTTTTCTTTCACCATGGCAAACAATTTTTCTTCTTAGTGGAAGCAGCAAGAATTAGCTGAAGTAATTTAAACACAATCCCTTTTCCAGCAGTGTTTGGCTGAGATGGATTTTAAAAAAAGAAAAAAAAAGAAGAAAAGAAAATAAAGAAAAAAGGCAGCTTATTCCAGATAATAATATTTCCTACAAGGTCTGATCAGGTCCGATTGCTCATCACTGTCTCTTTCCTTCTGGTTCCTCTGCTCTTTTCCCAGCGTGGTGTTTTGCTGTGGCTAAAGGCAGCTCATCCTGCCCATGGCTCCAGCTTTGTGCTGGGAGCTCCAGCTGCCCTGGCAGCCAGGGCTGGATTCCAGCGCCCTGCTTTCCATCCTGACACCAACTCACATCCATTCCCCTGCTTTCCATCCTGACACCAACTCACATCCATTCCCCTGCTTTCCATCCTGACACCAACTCACATCCATTCCCCTGCTTTCCATCCTGACACCAACTCACATCCATTCCCTTGCTTTCCATCCTGACACCACCGTGCATTCATCCATTCCCTGCTCTCCATCCCCACACCACCCTGCATCCATTCCCCTCCTCTCAAGCCCACACCACCCTGCATCCATTCATTCCCTGCTCTCCATCCCCACACCATCCTGCATCCACTCCCTGCTCTCCAGCCCCACACCATCCTGCATGCATTCATTCCCCTATTTTCCAGCCCCACACCATCCTGCATCCACTCCCTGCTCTCCAGCCCCACACCACCCTGCATCCATTCCCTGCTCTCCATCCCCACACCACGCTGCATCCATTCCCCTGCTTTCCATCCATCCATTCCCTGCTCTCCATCCCCACACCACCCTGCATCCATCCATTCCCTGTCCTCCCAGCCCTGCTCTGCTGCCTCTCACTCCTGAATCACCATCAAGAGGCTGCCAGGGAGACGTGAGGGAGAGCAGGGGAGCTGTTCCAATGCACACACAAAGCTAAAGTGGTATTTATGAGCTTTCTGTTATTTTATTTACTCAAACTGAGCCAGGATCAAGAGGGGAAACAAAGATGAGCACAGGCAAGTGCTGAGGCAGGCTGCAGCACAGTGGCTTTTCCATGGTGAGCAGTTTATCCACTCCTGGATTTAGCTTTAAAGCAATTATTAGACCACAAAACATGTTAATAAATGGTCTCTCAATGCTTACTGACTGTAGAACAGATTAAAGTAACATACAGCCTGTGTAAAACAGGAATACTTATCTATCCTGTACTTCAAACAATAAAAATAATAAAAATGGGAACTGTCACTGCCCACTGAGCACCTGGGTTCTGAAGCCAGGCAGTGCTATACAAATGTTTGCTGTGGGTCAAAGTAAGTGCTGGGTTCTGGAATACCAAACTATTGGAAATAATAACTCTTCCTAAGTTATTCCTTTGCAGATGACAGCCACAGGTACTCATGGAACTGAGAAGACAGAAGGGTATTGAAACAGCATCACTGAGACAGGAATTTCACTGCCCAACACATCCCCAACAAGACAAAGCACCAGTGTAGAATTTGGGCCTCAAACTGACCTCCAAAATTATGGTTTTCCAGGCACTAAACTCTACTGAGAAAGGACTGGTCAGTAAACTGATGCTGGAAAGCAAACAAACCAACCCTTTAGAATATTGTCAAGGCTCATCATCATATACCAAGGTTCTGCTTCCTATTAAAAGATGCAGGTCAGAGTCAGGGGAAAAAAAGCTTTTCTTTTACAAGCAAACTTTTATTCCAGTTATGAAGAAAATATTGGAAATATGACTAATCAAAATCCTGAATACCCCTTAAAAGCAACTTCTGTTTTTTAAATACACATATAGCGTCAGCATCAAGATTTTGGAGAGCCTCTATCACTACTACTATTCCTTAGTTCCTCATTTTATCTAGCTACCAGTGATTTCCCCAAATAAACCCATGGCATTCATGCCTTTGCCTAGAGAGTAAATTTTATATCTGTGGTTTAAAGGCAGAGAAAATAGCAAATGGAAATGAACTAAATTGTCAAAGACAGAGGTGATCTCAGTAGCAGAGAACTGAGTTAAATATAACATATTCTGGGCTAAATGATGGGCAGATTTATGGAACAAAACTTGACCACAGCTCAGTGCAAAATATGCTTTATGTTACATGATAGAAGTAAAATTACATTCATACTGCATCCTACACTTACACTGCTCACACCTCCACAAGGGAATTCCTTCTCCATGCTACTCTACGTAGGGAGAGAGATATTAATGTAAAGAAACAAGCTGTAGGCATCAGCCAGACAGAGCAGCAGATGGCTGATACCTGCTGGAAAAAAATCAGACCACGCATACAGCCTTAAAAATATTTGCAGCAAATAAATTCTAGATGTTTTGTATAAATGCCACTCAGAACAAAGGAAATGAATTAAACAAGCCAGTCTGCCTTGCCCAGAAGGTATCTCTTATTCAGTGACATTCTTTAATAAATAAATCTCTCAGAGAGAGAGAGAGAGGGAGAGAGATACAGGCAAAAGCATGGAAAAAAAATAGTTATTCTATTCTAACAAATCGAGGCTGGCTTTCTATTGTTAGCAGCCCAACGTGTAAGAGCAGCACAGCACAGGCAGTCTGACATTCCTGCCTCTATGACTCAGTGTGTTACCATTAATAGCATGTGAGGCTCGAGTGGGGAGCTGGGCTGAACCCCACAACAGGGAGGCATCAGCCACTCTGTCACATTTCTGACACATCAGAGATGTCAGGCTGTAACTCAACCTGGCCGTGTTCTTTTTCAGGCTGTATTTTGTAAACAGTTCGGGGACAGCCTCCTGAAAGGGGCACATCTGACCTTCATTCATAAATATTTGATTTGATGTGCAGAGCGCAGCCTATGGACACACACCCATGTGTATTAACCCCTTCCTGGCATCCTCAAAAGGCTGGCAGGGATGATCACTCATTTTTTTTTTTTGTTCCAGCAAGCTGCTGACACAGAAGCTGCCTGTTGGTATGTGGACTTTCTGTTCTCTGAGTACATTCCTCCATTTTTCACATGTGCTAGAGATTAGCACTGCTGTATCTCACATTGCTCAGCCATAGGGGCTGCAGTGGTAGACTACAGCAGCATGCACATAAAATTTAATTTAAAAATACAAGCTGCAGTAAATTATGCTGGAGTAAAATGTAATCTACAGACGTTAGTATTGTAAATAAAATCTCTTTACAACAGGATGGTTTTTGGTTTTAATCTCATTGTTTTAAGTCAAGGCTAAAATTTTGACCTTGCTGTAAAACTGAGAATTGACTCAGATATCCTAAAGCTGAAATGAAAAATGAGTAGACAGCATTCTAGCAACAACCTCTTGGCACTTATTGTTATTTAGGAGTACCTATTTTAAAGCAAAGCAAAATAACTCCTTTCCTTTAAATACCTTTAGCACTGCACAAACTAAATAAAGTCTTCCTTGAGCACAGTGTGGGTGGAAGAGTCTCAAAGAGTCCACCACAGCTAAACAACATGCTCATGTTGCTGTTATTTTCTGGTGAAAAATACCTTGAGCATTCAGCAAGAGGCATAAGAGTGATACTGAGATCACTTCACAAGGGGAAGGAGTTAAACCAGTTAGTTTAGCTATTTCTTGTACCTTGATAATATTGAAAAAGTATGCGTAAGATACTAAGAAGTTTAGCCATGATTTAAGGTTTGTTATTCTCATTTTAAAAACTGGTGTTCATATTTTATCTTGCACTCATTCTTCACAGATGAGATCATGGTTTAGAAGTATCAGCACACAGTTTTTGTTCAATTTCTTCAAAACTGAACTGATATCTCTTGTTCACAAAGAAATGAAGGAAAAAGGCAGGTAGTAAACAGAAAAAGAAAGGGGAGAAGTTGTTCCACTAAATAATATCCAGGAAAATATAATCTATTTAGTGTCTTGCTTCCAGCAAAAAGCCTGAACAAAGTTTTGACAAGAAAGGCTGCCCCAGGCTTCCACAGCTTTACCACTGTCCAGCCTAGGTCAGTTGAGAGCCATCACTTCTGTGAAGTCTCAATTACAGCATTTTGCAAAATGCTCCCTTCTCCAGGAAGAAAATGCCACTCTGCTATGTTATCCTGACTTACCTGTGCCTGCTCAGACCAAAACCAATAATGGATATTTGGGATTTCTTCCAAAAGCCCCGTGACCCAGCAGTGGCCCCCATGGTGCCCTGATGGGCAAGCCTACACTTCCCATTTCAGGATTCTCAAAAAGCTAGATATTAACTATTTCCTGGCTTCTGTTTCTCCTGAGCTCACCCTCCTCCAGCAACCTGGTGTCTCTCCCTCAGCCACTCAGCCACTCTGGCCCATTTTCCATCCTCTGGCATCAGCTCCAGCAGCAGAGCTCCTGAAGGGCTGCAGCAAGGAACCAGGCAGGCAACTGACTGGGAAAGCCAGAGGTGCTGCTGGAGGTTTTCAGGCTCACCAGAACCAGTGAGCAGAATTCAGGCTCTACCTGACAGGACTGATCCCCACACCAGGTGTACCCCAGATCTTCCAAGCCTGCAGGCAGTGTTATTCTGAGAGTCTTCCTTGAGCCTTTCCAACCCTGCACACAGTTTTTTCTCCATAACAAATTCATCCTGAAGTTTGTGCAATGGTCTGAGCCTACCAGGCTGTCCTGAATACCAGACTTCCCTGTGGGAACCAGCAGGAATCAAGGAGCTGTGAAGGCCCCACAGATCGACCTCCCCACCACAGACCCTCTGGGCTGCCCCGTCACAAGTTTTAAACAGTCCAGAGGAGCAGACACAGACCCACCAGGGAGGAATTTGGTTCTTCCTCAGCACATACTGTGGTCCTGCCATCCTACACCTTGGGATCACATTGTCCCTATTGATAATATTGATCTTCAAGCAAACAATGCCTGAGTGCCTGCATTTTAACCTCTTCCTTTCTGCTGTGCTGGGCTTTGCCCTGTACCTGTCTCATGCCACTTTCAACACAATCAGTCTGTAATATTGCTGTTTAAAATCACGTGCCATCTTTCTTTCAGATTAAACAAATTGAAAATTTAGCAAATACATAAATCACTTGATTCAGTAAAATGCATAGTGTAATAATTTTGATCTGCTAGGATTTGGAGGTTTAGTGCTTTTTTTAGAAATAGAATAATTTCATATTCTTTCAAATCAGACTCCTAGGGAATAAAACATTTGTGAGGTTTTGAACTATTAAGACATCTGGATCTCTTAAAGCAAAATCTGATTTTCTGAGATTCTTGAAAGCAGGACTTTTTTTAGTACACTATTACTCAATAGTCTGCAAAATAAAGTCTAATCTGCTGCAAAACAAAATAAGAAACACTTGGCTTTATTCTAAATATTAAGAAGCTTAACACACACACTTATGTAAAAAAGCACCTGAAACCATTAGATTATCTTTAGAAACAGATGAGAAAAGATGGTTACATTATACTTCTTTGCCAGTATATATAATATAATGTACTCCAAAAATATACAAGCCCACTAATGGGTAAATCTTCTGGCTGCAGGTATCTTCTGGCTACATTTATCTCTGAACATATATTTATGTTATTGATGTAACAACTGGCTTCCAAACAGCTTATGCTATTGCTAATCCTTAGAAAGGAGATCATGCTTTCTTCACACCTGTGTGACCTTCACAGTATGCACACATAGTTGGCACTAAATTGAGATGTGATACAATAATATGAGTATAGACAGTGCTTTCAACTTTGTATTTTTTTAAACTACCATATAAAATCATCACTATTCACCCGCTGTAAACTGAATTTATTGAGCTAATTCATGAACACAACCAATACTGTTGCTGATGAAAACATAATAACCTTCACTGCCAGTCACCACAGTAAATGCTGAAAATTGCACAAAGGCAGGAATCCCCACCAGGAAAGCACACATGCAAGTGTCATCCTTTACTGTGCATGCCTAAGGTTAAGGAGATTTGATATTGAAAATCCACTTCAGAATTGGATTAACTGTGCAGAATAAACCCCACAGACTGTCTTGGGAGTTTTTGGCTCAGTGAAATCAGCAGGAATGCTGTAAAGACTCTCTGGTCTAAAGAACTTCTCCCTGAGAGGTCCATGCAACACCAGACTGAAGCAGCTCCCTGCCAATCTGTTAATTTGCAGAGTAAAGCAACAAGTTCTTTGTTTTGCAGTGCTGGGAGATGTGACACCAAGAACTAACCTTTAGTGTGTGCTCAACAATACAACACCCAGCAAAGCTTTCCACAAGTCCATGGTGCCTGGGGATGAGGCAACCCACCATGTGGGCACTGGGTACAAACCAGCCTTAGATCAAGCTGGACTATTTAATTGTCACTGTGCCAAATGAGAAATTCCTCCTCTTCTGATTCCACACTAAACTATAAATAGGACCCTCCAAAGAGGCACCTAAATCTGTCCTGCAAATGTATCTCTCCCAACAAGTATTTCCCACTCCACTGTCCTATCAAAGGAACCACAGAGGACCTCAAAGAAAGCTAAAAAGATGCTTTATACAATTTGGCTATGTAGTGTAATATTATTATAGTCAAACAAGATTTTACAGCAAATAAATTTTTATCACCTTACTCCAGCTTCCGCGACTTTTCTTTTTGTGGTTGTGATTTTATCTGCTAGCTAGGGAGGTCACTTGTTTCGGCATGAACACTTTTACATATTTGAACCTTTCTCTTAAATTATTTGCTGCCATTTCAATAGCAGAATCATCATAAAATATCAAGCAGACATAAAACAAATTGAGAGTAGGAATAAGTTATTCCAACTTGTGCACTGACTGGAATTTCTAAAAGGTAACTACAAAAGCTATAAAAGCTGTTTTGCTGCTGCTCCATAGGAAAGTCACATATTTTAAATAATTCTTCTTAATGAAGAGTTTGCCAACTTAACAATATGGTACATCTTCCAAGTACTGATGTATACTGATAAGCTAATTTGGTTTGTGTTTTTTGCATTTTACAGTTTAATGTTTCTATGTTTACACTGAAAACAGCACACACAGCTGCACCATCTAATTCACATGGTAACAAATGAGTGACAAGCATCTCCCTGGTACCACATGTTTCTGCATCTCACCATGAAGATTCACTCTTTAAAGGAAAGTAACCAAAACCAGGATATCAAAAGCAGGATAATGCAAAAACTGTAATCACAACCATCCATTCTAACCTTGTCTTCCTTCCCTCTCAGCTGCCCTGTGTCTGCATGACCTGGGTGAAGAACATTCTTTGCTCTTTTTTTTCCTTTCTCCTACCATTAACAATTTCACCACAGAGATTTACCAAGTATCTCCAGCTAAGAGCCACTCCTAAAGTCCCTGTATACAAAAGTCCACCCGGTGACACCCCCACCTCACAGGCATAAAGGAGGAGAAGCCAGCAGCCATTAGTATTCACGTTGTCCTTCCCTGTGCACGACGGATGGATGAGAGTGGATGAAGACTCATCCTCACAAAACAAACGCCTCTCTCAAACTTCTCCACATCTCTAGGGTACTTTAACCCTTTAATCCTCCGCCTAAGCATAACCAACTTCCTCAATGGAGGACAAAACATTGCCTCCCACCTAATCGACCTTTCCTGATACAAAATACTAGGCCCAGAAGGACGAGCCAACCAACAACTAACAGCAACCAAAACTGCCACTACCCTCCATTCTGGCCTAATCAAAGCCTACCTAGGATCATTCGCCCTATCCATTCTCATCATCCTCATATCCACATACAGAAACAACCAATGGCCCTTAAACTTCATAAAAACCACCAAATCCTGAAAATCATCAAGGACACCTTAATTCCCAGCATGGGAAGCTGGACACTAATCCCCTCTCTCAGTCCCATTCCACTCCCTCCATGCTGCAAAGTCAAAGCTGCAGTGAGTGAGAACGGCCATTTCCTCTGCCCTTCTCTCTGCTCAGAAATTTCTCCACTATTTCACCTTCTGGATAAGCAGATCAGGCCCAAGGAACAGCTTTCATATGAGAAGAAACAGCAATTTCTACCTCTCTTTTCCCCACCCCAGTGCCACCGGTGTTTTATCCAGTCAAAAAGCCCAGAACCTCTTCAGCTGGGAAGCAGCTTCCATTTCAGATTTACCTGAATCTGCCCTGCTTGCTGGAGGTTTGCTGGCTCTGAGCATCCCAGGAGGAGGGCACCCCACTCAGCTCTGGGGGAGCCAGCCCTGTGCAACCCTGCCCAGGAAGGGGACGGAATTTCTCTTGGGGTTTTTTTATTTTATTGATTAAAACACCAAGGTTATGCAACTGCAGATGACGGACACGAGAGAGGAAGTCTCCATCAGATAGAGAACAAAAGCAGGGCTCCCTGTAAACAACACATGGGGGAAGTAGCCAAAATGTGCCCTCTCCAGCCAGAGCACCCATTGCCATTATAGAGTCAAATATCAGCAATAAATATAGATTTTCTGCAATTTCATTGAACAATCTTCACACCTCTGCTATTGCCTATTTACATACCATAGAGGAAACCACAATATTTTCATTATTTCTTTGAATTTACAGCTGATTTAGCTCATATTCCTTGCTAGCGCCTACCAACAGTAGGAAGTGCAATTTTGTTCTTGTTTATTGGATTACAGATAACAAAGAATTTAGGAGAAGGAGCAGTGAACCCTACAGCGGAATTCAGTTGCTCTAAATGATGCTACCTTAATGCAGATTAATGCTAAACCACTGATTTACTACTAAACCAATTAGCTTAGATTGATCCGAACATTGACAACCACTTGCCAGAATTCTGAAACAGGAAGCCAAGGGCTACAAAGCCATTAACTGTTCTAATATTTTAAGTATAAATGTGTCAGTGATTAAATTGCAGTAGAGATATTGAAAATGGCCAAAGGATGAAGAAGAGATCCTAACTCATCACTTCTTCATTTCACACTTTATTAAAAACCAAAAAAAATCAAGCTAACTCTTCATATTTTGAGAACTAAAGATTATTAAGAGTTAACACAGATGGAATTTCATCGAAATTTCTTACTCAGTATTTTTCACAAGGATACTTCTCTGTGCTTCTCAGGACAATGCAGAACACATCTCCATTTGAGAATCCCTTACTCAGCTGAAGATTGTCTAAATCCCTCAATTATCACCACTCTTCTAGATTTAGCAAACCTAATTCCATTAATCTTTTCTCATAAATCTTCTTTTCCCTCATGATTTATCAGTATCTTTCAAAATTACAATGTCCAAACCTAGAGACACAAGCCAGCAGAGCTCTCTTCAGTAATAGGAACAGAGAAAAATTATCCAATTGCTTTATGTATCTCCTACTAACACATTCCAGAAAAACAATGGCAGCAGTATTACACAGTCAATCAATATTTACCTATATTTATCTATATATTACACTTATATTAACTGTATGTTATAGTTAATCTATATTATAGTAAGTATAATTTTTCTCCATGTGCTTTTCAGGATCAGTGTGTATTAGTTCCCACTTCTTATCTGTGCAAGTCCACACTTCACACTTCTAGACAGTGAAATTCAGCTGCATAATTTCAAACCATACAGCTGACTTATCAGGACTATTCTAAATGACAACACTGTCCTCAGAAGAATGAAATAATGTTTCTAAACTTGGATTACCACAAATTCTAAAAACATTCTCCCTATTCAATCATTAAAAAAATACACAGGGACTGAAGCCAGGAGAGATTGCTCACTTGAAGGAATCAATTTGAAAAGCTATCAAAAAGAAGATTTACCTTATCTGAAGGACAGGAGCAGTCTGATCAGCACCTCTCAGCATCTAAGGAGTAGCATCTATTACAATGCCAACAGAACCTGGATATTCCTCTCTCATATCACTGCTTGCCACTTTTAAGATTGCCTAGAATTTGAGACTGGACACCTGTGAAGTTCACACAGCACCATTAAATTCCTTCGGCCATAGGTCACATCAAGTATCCATTTTGTGGGGAGCTACTAGGAACACATTAGCAGGTAAGACCCAAGATTAAAACAGCAATTCTCTTTTTTTTTTTTTTTGTTCCATTTTTCCTTCTTTCTTTCCAAATAACAGCAGGGATTGGTGTTAAACAAACTGCAGCCTTTGTGGTGATCTTGGGCACTCCTTGGTACTAAGAATGGAAAATGGGATATAAGGAGTTTGTTTCCCTAACTGGGGGCTCTACCTTTCTTGCCACAGCATGGCAAGAAAACCTTAGTAATGCAAAGAAGCTGATGTGTGAGAACTCAGATGTAGAACAGTTTTATGCTGCAGCTTGTATATTACAACTGGGCCTTTCCTTTCAAAACTGCAAAGCCCATTCCTGTCTAGAACACTTTGCCTCTGTGTCTTCCCTCACATCACCACATTGATCTCTTGGACTCCTCCTCTCTGCAAACATACAGACAGAAAAATCAGACCTCCTTTTCCCCATTCCATTTCTCATAGAATAAAGGTGAATAGACTATTTCAGTTGGAAGGAACCTACAATTAATAATCTAATTCAGCTGCCTGGCCAGCTCAGGGCTGACCAAGTTAGTAATGGCACTGTCCATGTCTCAAACACTGACAGGTTTTGGGGATCAACAATCTCCCTAGGAAGCACAGTGTTTGATCATGCTCCAGTAAAGAAACTCTTCCTAATGTCCAGTCTAAACCTTCCCTGGCACAGCTGTGAACCATTTCCACACATTCTGTTGAACCCCATACCAGTGGTCCAAGCCCATCAATCCAGCCTGTCCAGACCCCTCTGCAGAGCCCTCCTGCCTTGCAGCAGATCAGCGCTCCCACCCAGCCTGGTGTTGTCAGAGGCCTGATTGAGGGTGCACTCACTCCTCTCATCCAGATCATCAGTAAAGTTATGAAAAAGGACTGGGCCCAGTACTGAGCCCTTGGGAACACCACTGGTGGCCATCCTCCAACTAAACTCCAGTCCATTCTCCACCACTGGTTAGTCTCAGTCACCCAGCCAATTCTTTTACACATGAAACCAAATGGGATCTTGGTGCTTCATAAATTTTCCTCCACCAGTTCAATTTACTTCCTGTCTCATCACTAGACTGTTCTCATGCTCGCTATGTTTCCCCCCGTGCCTTTCTCATCCTCTTAGATTGCTTCTTTCTTTACATGCAGCTGATGCAAGAGAGGCAGCCATGCTCACCAGCGATGCTTTAAATAAATATGGTTACATAAAGAGGCACTAACCTCACACCAGAGGTTGGTTAGGTAATGTGCTGTGTGTCTCCCTTCCCTCAGGTGTGCACTGTCACAGCCAGAGCCACCACTCTGCAAGGCTGCACAAGGGGTCATTGGTACAAGGGACAGGTGACAGTATCTTATATGAGAAGCAACATCACACAGTTCCAAGACCATTTTCTCTTCAACATTCCAGTGCTCTTTTGCAGCCAACTTTCAGGTTTTGACAATCCTCAAAATCTGACATTTCCCCAGAGACTCCTTTGTATCAGGGTCTGGCCCCAGAGCATCAAAACCATGTGCTGAACCAGCCCTGCTAGGGTAAGACAGATTTTGTTGCAGCAAACCATGACTGGCAATCTCTCTCACAGGAAGCATCCTTAGAGATCCCCTGACACAGAAGGGAAGGTGGCTCATAATTCTTTGGCCAAATGAACTCAAGAGGAATGCAGAATGAAGGTCCTTTCAGAGGTTCAAGTCCACTTCTGAACTCCTTTCTTTCAAGTTTTCTTCTACTTTTAGAGTGCTCTTAACTGTCAGTATGATGCCACCATTTAAATTTGTAAGACGAGTTTAACCTCCCACATTCCCATTATGAAGGGGATGGAATTTCAGGATGACAGAGCTAGGTAAAAGCAAGTCATGGGTTAAATGGATGAGACTCCAAAGGCTCACCTGAATACTAAATAGCTCTGCACCTGTGGATAATTCTTGACCTTCCAAAAACCTAAAATATGGGCCTTTCCTGATGTTTATGATTCCACTTATGATCAGCAAGGAAAATAATTACTGAGTCTCCAAATGCTTTGAACAGTGTAATTTCTAATCTCTGTCTGCAATGCCAAATAGAGGCAGCAAACTGTCCTTCAGCAGGGTTTATAAGCTGCTAAATCTTGTAGTAGTTGAGGGACCATAATCCCCAAGCAGCACATGGCCTAAGAGACAGACTTACATGTTTCACATCTTAAAGTCACATACAGCACTTACCCCCAGGCTGTTTTTTAAAAGGCATTCCACTGATTTTATTCTAAGTGGGTGAGATTCTGATTCCAATTGTTGTAACTGAAGTAAAGCTGAGGCACCAGACACCTTTCAGCCTTTCAGTCAGCATTATACATGGCACTGGAAAGCAGGACCTCAATTCCCACCCCACTGAATAGCAGCTCCCATACTGGAGGGTGAAAGGAGAAAATCCATAGTGGTTATTTGCATTATCTATTGCAGCATAACACTAAACCTGTCCCACTATCTTTGTGATTGCTCACACATGAGTGAGTAGCTGGAAAATTGCAGATTTACAGATTGATTTAAGCCCCATACGAGTTAGAAGACAGGTCCCAGCCTGCTATGATGGCAAGAATTTTGCTGGAGTCCTGCACGGATTGATCATATAGCTGGTCACTGTTCATCCAAATAATTGTCAGTTCTAAATTGTAATTTACAGAAATGCTGAATTGTTATGTAGATTTTTTCTCTCTAGAATACCAATGGGAAACACTGTGGGGGCTGGCAAGGAAAAATGATATTTATTTTTTCCCAGCTCACAGCTATATTATACATTTGCCCCATGTTTTAGCATTGCTTTCATTGAAATGTTAATTTTAAAATAATTGATTACTCAGAAGCAGTAACTATCTGCAACAGCATATGGGTTTGGGACAGTTCTCTTACAAGGTGACTAGCAAAAAGCAATTTGCACAGAAGAAAAGGTGTCATACACCAAAGTAGATCTTTGAAAAATACTTGCCTACCAAATAGAGTCACTCATTTTGTATTAACATTTTGAGGAGCTGGTCATAGTGACAAGCACATAGCAGCTTTCTTAATTTGCTTAGTACAGACAAAATTCCAACACATAGGTAGTTTGGGTTATCAAAACTGAAATCCATAAAGCAAGTCCCAAAAGATAAAATCTTTGAAATTTATCTGGAAGAGATTAATATTTTTTATAGCTAAATTCTCATTCACAGACAGGAGTTTCCAGGAAACTTTTTTTTTTTTTAATTCCTAATGGACTGTAAGAAACCAGTTAAGCTGATGAATTCCAGATATAAGTTCTCCCACCACTAACAGTTCTACTAAGGAATAAGCTAATGTTCAATATTAATTAAAACACAAACAAAATTTTAGAAACTACAGGGAGGAACAAAGAACATCATTATAACTCTTTGAGTATATCCACATTATGCTACATGATGAACACAGATTTATTACCCAAATTTTCAAGAGTTATGGTAGAAATAGGAAAATAAATGTAAAAGGATAATCAAAGGCATGGAGTGGCTCCAAAGAGCATCTAAATAAGTTCTAACTTCTTATCCAGGAAAAGGAAGCACCTGGATAAAAGATACCACAGAAGCCCTAATAAATGACAGGGAGGTGAGCACAGAAAGACTTCTAATAACTTCTTCCAATTCAAGAATGAAGCAGTTTCAATTAATACTCCTTGGCAACAGGTCAAAAACAAGCAGAAGGGAACACAGTTTCACAAATGCCATGGGAAAGCTCTGAACACACTACTTACAGGTGAACACACTACTTGCAGGATGCTGTGCTTTCAAAAGGTATTTTTTAGCTTGAATACTTCTGAAGAGGCCCCCACTTTGTCCCAAGACTGACATACAGAGAGAGCTGTACCTATATCCAACTACTTCCAGATTCCAACTTGGCATTTTAATTTTCTTTCCCTCTGTCAGTGATGAAATATTTCTCCACACCTGAACAGACTTTCTGTCAGTATCCTGCTGCTACACAAAACATAACTGTAAAGCAATTAGCCCATTCACCAACCAAAAACCAAGATGTGGCAGCAGTCCTCACTTACCCAGATGCTCAGGAGTGTCATACAGCTGCTCACACAAGTAGTAGTCATCTGGATTCAAGTAGGGCAGTTGCTTCAGCAAGCTCTGCTTGGGAATGAGATACAAGACCTCTGCAATATCCCCATCCTCAATTATTGACATCCTTCTGACTGAATTTCGAAATTTCACTTTTTCCAGCACCAGTTCTTCACCTGAGCCACACAGCTTCCCAAAGCTGTTTAAGATGGGGAAAGATGGCATTTCTATTCAGAAGAAGCTAAGGAAAGCAACCTGTAGTGCATGCAGTCAGTCTCACGGCACACTGCCCTTCCCAATCCTTCTCTTTTTCTCTTATCCAGCAAAGGAGATTAAGGAAGATATATTTTTAGTGATTATCTTCAAGAGATTAGAACAGTATGCTTGATCAGGTGGTTGCCATCTAAAACTATTGTAATCAGTTGAAACTCATCCCTGCAAATGCAAAAATCAGAAACAAACCCAAAAAGAGTATCTGGAAATCAGATTAATATTCAGGACAATAGAAAGAATGTAACTGAGTTATATAAGAGGATTAGTTTAAAATAAAAAAAAACCTTGCTGTGTCAAAAATCTTATTATAGAATCATCATCATCAGCTACAAATGCACATCTGTGCATTTAATCTAGCATGGCCCTCTTCCATGCCAGGTCAGTCCGTGTGCTGTGGAGAAGAGGCTGTAGCAAAGGTGGAGCACGCTGGTCCTCCTTTTTTAGGAATGTACAAGCACTGGCAGGCACTACTTCATAAGCAGATTTCTTTGGAGAAATCCTTTCTGCATCTTTCACTGCCTACTGCAAACAAAAGCACTTAAGCTTTTCCCTAACCATTAAGGATTGGTTTGCTTCTGCTCTTCCTCTGCACCTTCCTGTGCAGCTGACAGGAGAGACTTTGCAGACACTGTGCCAACCCCTCCTGCTTCACCTACAAGGAGTATTTACATTAATCCAATTCCACTGACTTGCTAATCTAATCATCTAATGAATATTTCTCCCTGGGTAAAGGCAGAGTTAGTCATCAACAGGGCACTGGAAAGTCACAGGAAATTCCAAAGTGAGAGAGATAAAAAACCCCCAAACTAACAACATTCATCATCTGTAAGAGAAAGTTCCAGGTAGACCCCAGAGCTGGACATGCTCAGAGGCAACTTCAGACTCTCTACTCAGTGAAAGGCACAGAGACGACTGTGCAACGGTGTCTGGCCCAGAGTTTCAACTCCTCTTAACACAGAGAAACTAGCTGCAGCTGCAAAATGACCTGGTCTAATCATTGCACTGCTTCCAGTAAGGCTTTTTCTAAATTAGAAGGTGACAAAAACTCTACCAGCAGGCTTGCTGAGCACAGTGAGAAACTGTCACTTAATTCTCCCTCAAAACTCAGAGCTCAAGTACTAACTCCAGATGGGGATAGGCTTTGAAGAGAAGACTGCTCTATCTACTATTTCAAAGATAAAATACCATCTCATAAATCCAGACTTTGATAATCTATTATTACACATATCTTATGAGGTCAATTACTTTCTATTTTTCAAGTGGTATGACTTTTTTATTATCTTGAAAACAAGTGTACAATTACAGCTCCCCTTAAACAGCCATGCTCCTGGATTTTCTCATCAATGGAGAACACAGTAGGACAAGCCAGAATAAATCTGTACTAATTTTATTGGGGTGATGCTAATGTGTATTTGAGGAAGAGCAACTCCAGTTTGGCCTTAGAGTATCTTGTATCAGATCAGAGATCTCAGTAAATGCCATGTTTTAAGCATTCTTCAGAGGAAATGAAGCTTTGCAGCAATTTTTCATTCTCTCAACCTACAGACCTGCACTCCACAGCCCCTCAGTGGAAGAGGCAGCTCTGAAAATCCAAAGGCTTTGACCAGCGAGGGTGGATCTCCATTCAGAGCTTAAAGCAGAGGGATGACTCACAGGAGGGGCTGGATAAACCAACCCAAGGATCCCTCAGTCTGAGAGTGCCATTTGTTGCTGGGTAATGGGTGAAGGATGTTGACATCTGACGACAGCAGTGCCAACCATCTGACAAACATCTGCCAACCACCCAGCCCACTGACACGTCAGGGTGGACTCTGCCCTCAGAGGAGAGGCAAACACACTCATTGCCCAGACACTGACTCTGCTGCACAAATCTGTCCTCAGAGAGCAGAAGGGTGAGCCCTGCAGGAACTGCTCCAGCTGTGGCAACACTTGCTCAAGCTTGGCCGCCTAATGTCCAGAAGAGAAGTCTGTCCTTACACTGGAGCTTGAACATACTGGTTTAAAGCTGACTCCCCATTTTCTGCTGCGCCCGTGCTGATTCCAACCTCCAGCTCTGTTCACCAAGAGTTTCATTGCAGTAGCTCTGGCAGTAAGAACTAAACCAGTATGACCTGTATATCCACTACAGAAGCACTCAGCCTGTGACCGCTGTAGGAGAGTCTGATGATCTATCCAACAGTGCAGCACAATCCAGTGTCCTTCCACCAGCAAAACTGGTGGAGGACAATGGATCAGGATTTAGTGATCCTAACATGTCACTGCAGAAACATCCTGCTCAATTAAAAATAAGATCCTCCTTCCCCTGAGACAGATTTCTCTAATGCTGCCCCCCTTTCTAGCCCTGGCTATTGCAGTCACTGTCTGAGAACTGCACCTTCAAAGAGCCCATGCCAGCTGCTCACAAAGCAGTATGATTTTTTTTGATAGTTAATTTTTTTTTTAAAGTACAGTGTTTGCCTTCAAAATCCCCAATACTGTCAATATATCATATAAAGGAACAAGCAGTAGAAATAAGCATAACAAGGCCAGGAAGCATCACAGTGGCTTCTGAGTCAGATAAAGGACTGCTTGTAGCACATCCTTGAGTCCAAGGCAAAGGACAAGGCCTGAGATAGACTCATACAACAGCTAACAAACACTTTTTAATTCAGTCTGAATCAAAAAGACAATGGCAATCTCCTACCACTTAAGTCAAGCATTCAATTAAATGGTATAAGGCTGATTTCTGATGCTCTTGCTGAAGAGAAAAGAAAAAGGCAGGAATCACAGGGGCACAACCCTGTCTTTCTGTTTTGTGAAAGAAAGTCTCAGGAATCCTGGGCACTCAGCTCAGAACTAGTGTTGAGGAAGTGTTCTCGGGATCTGCCAAGTAGCAAAACCTGTTTAAATCACTGCCAATTCAAAGCTGTGTCTAATCCAAGCAGTCAGTGCTGGGATCCCGAGCCTGCACAGAGCACAGTGTGAGGTATGGGCACTTTCCAGACTGACACTTTTCACAGGGGGCTGGCTGGATAGGAGACAGGAATTATGCAGAACAGCTACTTTAAATATTTTATCTCATTTCCAACTTTATAAATATTTTATTTATAAATATTTCCAGCTGTCTCAAGACCATTTCTTATTCAATCCCCTCTGAATTCACCACACCAATTGGCTGCCTGGATGTCAAAAATACATGCGTGTTTCATATGCAACCAGGAATAGAAGCATCTCTACTGATACTACAAGAAAAAAAGTAACAAAAAAATTTGACTGCAATCCACAAATAAATTAGGAAACAGAATGGCCAACAGTGAATAATAGTAAAAACCAGACACCACAGGCTAAATACATAGAAGAGGAAATATCCCTCCATGTTTCAGAGAAGCCCTGAGGATTAGACTTGCCCTTCAGCAGAAATGTGTAGTGCATTAAAGCTGTCTTGATTTCTTCTGCCATCAGAGTTACACTTCTTGCAAATGCATTTCAGTGTGATTTTAGTCTTGCATTGAAAGCAAAAACCAGCCCAATCAGAAACCCAGGAAACTGAAGTCAGTCACACCAGTTCAGCAAAGCCTAGCTGCAAAAATAATCAAAACAAAAATTCAGGAAACAAGGTAAAACAAAACAAAATTTTCCTTTTCCCTCACCATACCACTTCATAAGATAACACATGTACTGCAAAGGTAGATAGCCCCAAATAATGTTTCATGCTTCTGTCCAAGGCAACACGATTATCAAAATTACCTTCTCCATATAAGAATTCTGAAAGATATTGAGAGAAAGGAGAGGAAAAAAAAGGGCCTTCATCTAAATGAAAAATGAGCAAGCACTCTATCTACTTTTACCATGAAATACAGTTACCCAAGCAATAAAATAACTAAACCAACAAATAAGAGCAAAGAAAAGAAACAAAAAATCCAAAAATTCAAGTACACACACAAAAAAAAAAGAAGCAAAACTTTACTTGTGATAAAATTACTCCACACATTCAGCTTTTTTGACACCCACTATTTACTAACTCAAGACTGCAGGCTGATGTACAAACACTCAGCTATTTACTGTAAACTTCATCCACATAATGAAGACCAGAAAATCCACATGCACATGTTAATTTCTTTACCTAAGTGTCCAAAACAGGCAGTCATCTTCTGGGCATACTGACAGAGGCTCTTCACCCCATAGGGCTCCTCACCCAGGACCTGCTCACCCATGGCTTCAGCAAGAGCTGCCTCTCTCTGCAAAGCCAACCAACTACTGCTTGTTTAAGGCTGATAAGAGACCTTCCTCTTCCAATTTATCTCCATTAATAATTCAGGTACTACATAAAATTTGCTGAGCTTTAAAAAACGGTAGTGCAAAGCTATTTTGTGGCTTTTGGAGTAATCATGTTTTAGTCCTTAAAAAGCATCTCAGCTATTTTATTACAATAGTTTACAGAAATAATTTTCAAATGGAAACAAAATGCTGCACAAGAAGAAATTTTGTGGGGATTATGCTCAGGTCAGAGAGACATTTAAATGTTCCCCTAGCTTAAACCCAGAAACAGAATGACCACCACTACTAAAATGTGTTATTTTGTACTGATTGGTGTTTTCATACGGGCAGTGGGGTCAAGTGCACCCAAAGAGGGTGGTGAAACACAGGCTGCCCAGAGGTGGTGGATGTCCCATCCCTGGAAACATTCAAGAACCTGATCTAGTGCAAGATGTCCCTGCTCACTGCAGGAGGGTTTTACTGGAGGGTCATTAATGGCTCCCCCCAACCCAAACCCAACCCCAACCCATGGAATTCTGTGATTCCATGATACTCCTGCAAGCAGGCATGCCCACTGCTATTGGAACACCACTAGCTCAGCACATACTGCCACGCCCCACCTCTCAGTGCTGCCCATCTTCTGGGAACTCAGAACCCAGCAGAGCCCAGGTACAAACCCCACTGTGTTCTCTGGAAACTTCCAGCACACTGCATTTCAGAAGAACTGAGGCACCTCAGCCAGGAGCAACAGGAACACGGTATTTTCTCAGCTCACTCCCTGGAGCGGAGGCCCATCTAACCTTGTTGTTATCCTGGCTGAGAAGAAAACACACAAGAGCTGACTCAGCAGTCCTGCTGCCAGGCAGCTGCAGTGGCCACACACACCTGTGTCTGTTCTGCTCCTCTGAGGAAAACCACTACCAATCACACCAATGACAACGACATCTGCCTGGCCAAACACTGCAGAATGGCTTTGGCTGAACCCTCTGGACTCAGGTGGTGATGAGCAGTGAAGAACAAGTGCTCCTCACAAGCAAATATGCTCCAGGTACACCACGCTTGTTTTCTGTCCTGCTTCCCCACTAAGACCATATCCACTCATTTAGCAGAGCTCATATAAATACTGCTGATGGCCACATAAAGCACTGGTACTACTAAGCAGACACTTCAAAGAGAGATCTAGATGCAAATTTTATTCACAACAGACTGAAAAGCCTAGTTACTAATATTTAATATTGCTTCCTAGTTACTAATATTTAATATTACTTCAACAGTTTACTGTCTAGAAAAGCATAAGATATACTTTAAAAATAGCTATGGGGATATGATATCATTTATTGTGATAAAGGCTATGAGGAACAAATGCTCCTCACAAGCAAATATGCTCCAGGTACACCACACTTGTTTTCTGTCCTGCTTCCTCACTGAGACCATATCCACTCATTTAGCAGAGCTCATATAAGTACTGCTGATGGCCACATAAAGCACTGGTACTACTGAGCAGACACTTCAAAGAGAGATCTAGATGCAAATTTTATTCACAACAGCCTAGTTACTAATATTTAATATCACTTCCCACTTACTGATATTTAATATTACTTCAACAGTTTACTGTCTAGAAAAGCATAAGGTATACTTAAAAAACAGCTATGGGGATTTGGTATGTTTTATTGTGATAAAGGCTATGAAGAACCTGTAGAGGTGGGAATTATACAGTACACAGATCTCTACTAAGTTAGTTTACTGGTTTAAACCCACACAAGGTTCTCTAAGGTAAGCAGGAGGAACAGAAAGACCACAAAGCCACAAGGCTTCTGTGTACTGGCAAAAAAAAAAGAAAAAGGAAAGTGACTAACTGAAAAGGGCTAAAAAGGGCTAGCTCAGGTTAAAGTGGTATCAAAGGTAAAAGGATCTGTGTTATAACTCAGCTGAGCAGCACAATTAAGCATGAATGTCCCATACAGGCTTCTTATCAAGCTGCCACATGACTTTTTTTTTTCCACTGCTTTTACGACTGACCTTTGAGTAATCATTAGCCAAACTCCATCAAATGCCTCTTTCTGCAGCACACACATGCAAATTCAAGATCTGCTACAAAGTCTGTCTGGCCCATGAAGCCTGTCAATGTCTGAGTGAAAGGACAGTATCAAGTTCAGGTCTGAATAGGGTGTAGCTATATTTGTATCACTGTACAGAGTCAAACTTCTCCTCTTTGAAAAAGCACCTGGGGATCTCTGCAGGTGGCACACTGAAAATGAGACCTATTTTATACATCGACAGCAGGATCTGCATGCACAAGGCATTCTGTTAAACTAACTTGGAAATAAGAAAGCAAATGTTATTTTATGTACTGGTCTCTTGGTATTCATTCCAAAACACACATGAAACATCACTTTGCCCTTTATTCTCCTGTTACAATTTGTAACCGAGAAAAAACGCAAGAGAAAACACAACTGCATTTCTATCTCAGACTTAACTAAGACCACACTGTGACAACTTCCTTTCCCAACTGATGACATTTGCAAAATCTTTAAGCTGAATTAAAGCATTGTGCTCTGCTTCCTGTTATCAACTATGTATGATAACTTCCATGGCACATGAGCCTTTGGTAACAAAAGCCCAGCTTTGCAGAGCATTGTAACGCTGGACAGGCAGCATAACAAGCTCTTGGGAATGCTTTTCCCTTTGCTCTCTGCTCAGAAAATGAATCTGACTCACTTCCCCAATCCCCAACAACCACCAAGTTTATCCTTCAGCAAAGCAGTGAGCAGAAAGATTAAACAAACAAAAATATCCAAACAATATGCTTGAGATTATATCTAATGATCTTTTTCTTGGACAAAGAAAAAGACACCAGATATCTACCTTCACATGAAATTATTAGCTGGGCTGAAATGGTACAAAGAAAAACATTACATAGAAAAATTAATCAGCAAATTTAATATTTAAATGACATTAGGGAAAAAAATCCCTAATAATGTCAGCTGGTCTACCACCTCTGGAAGCCTTAACAGAGGATTTGGGAAACATGCTGTCTCTGCAGTCCCACAGACTTGCTGTTCATCCCTGAGCCATTCCCTTAATCTCTTTCATTGTATTTCCCCCTATCACTTTCCCCTCACAAGGGATTTGTAACAATAGGTACATTAAAGACTGAAGTTTTCAGATCCTGTGATAATGGAAACTATAGAAGTACCACAGATAATAACACTAGGGAGTGACTGGTCAGCATTAAAAAGGAGGTCATGTAAAGCACAGCTGAGTGCTTCTCCTTGATCATCACTACCACCCAACTTCATTTGTATTTCTCAATGATTTTCCAATAGACTGTATTCCTTATTTAACTATAAAAGTGCTTATTTTCCACAGAAAACCAAATTATCAAGAAAGGCAAAGAGTTAATTCTGTACATTTTCTTCCATGTGAAAATTCCATTTTTAGTTATTCCTCCCCAAACAAGCAGAATCACTGTTACTGTGGTTGCTGGGAGTAGAAGAGTTAGGTTATGACAAAAGGCCTGATTCAACCAAAGGATATTTACCTTAATTTATCCATTCCGATATTTATTTCAGACTAGTCATGCAAAAAATATCTCTGTTCACATCTATTTTCATACATAAAATAACAGTGTGCGCATTAATGGATCTATCTATCGCATTATTAGAAGATGAGATGGCTCAGCATTTTATTTCCTGGCAGCACAAGGCTAATCTATTGATCTCCAATGTCAAGAACAGTGCACTATGGATTCTTACAGCAAAGCCAATCCTTTTTACTTACACACACAAAAAAAGCCAAGTGTAATTGCTGACAACTGATGCCATTTCACAGGCGAGATACAGTGAAAGCAATATGAAATATAAATACAAAAATTGCGGCACCACCAGGACTCAGCATGATTGATTCAACAACACAATCCCCAAGTTTATAAATAATCCCACGACTTCTGTGGGGCTGAGCTCTATGCTTGAAGTCAAAGAGGTGCCTAAGCCCCTCTAGGGAACAATTGGCCAAGAGGATCCTGGCAGAAGCTGGCAGTTCTTCAGGTCTTCAGTAGGAAGCTTTTTTCCTACTCCTCAGTAATGTTTAGGTGTCTTTTATTTAAACAGAGCAAAGACTTTCAAGATTAATGTAATTCCTTTAATCATACTCTTTCCTTTACTTTTCCTTTCTTGAACTTTGACATTTTTCATCTAGCTGAGAGAAGAAACTCCTTGTAACATCCCCTTCAAAATACAGACTTCATAGTAACTGAGACAGAAATATGTTGGGAAGCAAAGAGATCAAAGTTGAAACCTCAGAGATCTTTCATTCCTCAGTTTATTTCCTGTACCTTTTTAAGGAGTGACATGTTACAAGCACGACATCAAAGAAAGCACCACTCCTCTTTTTATGTACTGAAATAAACTGGATATCACTACAGTCTCTTCTGACATGTCACACAATTACAGAAACATATATGGTAACTTTACTAAAATGCTGAATTTGAGTAAAGAATTACACCAGCAGAAAGTCTTCTCTAGACCACTGCAGGGCTTCCTGAACATGTTAGTTTAACTTTACCCATTGTCTCCTAACATTGGATTTTCTGCTGCAGATGTAGCACCAACACACATGATCAGAAAAATTAAATATTTCTCCTGCTGCAACCAATTCCTAAATTCTCCACCATCAAAGCCATTCTCAGAGCATCACATAACTCTAAAGGAGAACTCCTGCAGTCACACTGCCCTCTTGTAGCATCAGTGAAGCTCTAAAAAAGAGCCTTTCTTTGTGCTATGAAGACTAATTTAAGCCCCTACCAGAAGCCAGTAGAAACTGTTTGTCAATGTCCATCACACTAAGAATAGGAGGTTACCTTTCTATATAGTGGAAAGTATGGCACTGCTGCAGGATGCCAGAAATGACATCAGATCAGCTCATCCACTGCCAACATTCCTCATAAAAGCAGCTTTAAATATGCTGTGTTGGCTAACCTTTGTTTTCTAATTAAATAAATCCTACTGCACTGTTGAACCCTTCCTCTTGTGGTCAGCACTATCTTCTGGTTAAATCAGCTGCACACACACACAAGTGATCAAGAGCTGTGCTGAAAATGAAGAAACTGTCAGTTAAGCAAAATTATCACTCTGTGAGCAGCCCACTTCTCTCACAGGGATCACATTCTGTCCAGGCAAAACTGAGGCAAGGACACATCTGAAAATACATTGATGGGACAGAAAAAACACTTGGAATTTGTTTCCATTTATTAATGGCAGGAAGTAACATACAGCATATGCCAGCTAGGATTTGATAAACAGAGGTTTTAATCCCCTTGGGTATTTCATAGCTACACAAATACTTGTGTAGCAATGTTTTACTGATAGTTTAGTGGACTCTCCTCAAACAAGAGCTGTAATCTGGCACCATTAGGAAAAGCAGCAGCCAGAGAAACACAGCAAACTTCCAGAGCTGAGACTACCCTGAAAAGGAGAAACATGCTTTTGATCTGATGACAGGTACAGCTGGGTTTGTTCTTCTCCAGTGCCACTCAACACAGGAGCCACATCCTGGGATATTTCCCTGACATGTACAGTGCTGTGAAGCTGTGCCTATCAAATCCTTTGAGAGTCATTCAAAGATAGCACTAAATCAAGAGCCTTGATCTTGCAGTGGTAGTGGAGGGCACTCACAATCTGGGCAAGCCACAGTTCTGCAAGAGGAAGTAGGAAATAAGGTCTTACAATAGTGGGAAAAATCATTCCAGTGATATCATGAATTACTGGAATGGTGAATGAGCCAAATGGAGCACCCACAAAGAATTTAAGACCACTATTTTGACTACTTGACTGATATTTAGCATAGTGCATTTGCAGCACTGATTTACTGCAGTATTTCTTCAGCAAGATTTTCTTGATCTTATCCTTCGACTGCAAGACCAAATGCCATAAATTAAGGTGGGGTTTTTTTAAGGTCTTATGTGTCATGGGCTACCAAGTAAAATCACTTTTCCTGCAGCTGAACCTTGAACACAAGTGCAGGGTTTCAATTAATTTTAAATTAATTGTAACTAGAACATAATATAAAGTTAAGATTGTCCTGGCCATCTTTAAGGGAGGATTTCTGCTGCATTCTTAGCCAACACTAGGGAGTCTCTATACTTCCTGGTATTAAAAATACATTACATATTGCATCTAAACAGTTACTTCATGCCTGAATGTAACTGAATGAGATGACTGATTCTTCAGTTTCTCTAGAATGTAAACAACTAGTAATAGTACATACTACGAGAGTGGTTGGTTTGGGTTTTTTAAGTGTAAACACTCCCTCAGCCTAGAGCAAAACTTAAGTTTCCTTTTATTTGTGTTGATGTTACCACTGTGGTATTTGTTTAATACACAGATTTACCACTGACATAAATCAATGACCAAAAGAAAAAATCCTTTTTCTGTGCAGTTCAGCTTCAAAATCCCTTCTGGTATTAACACGCTCTAGGCATCTTCAATTTTTTTAGTCAGAGTTTTGCCTTGGTTTGGTTGAGAAATAGTTCTGCAATTAAGAAGAGCTAAGCAGTAACAAAAATAATTAAAGAAAGTAGGAAAACCAGCCTGCCCATCAGGTTGTGTGAATAAAAACTGATTGATGAACTTCTTTAAGCAGAACTAAGCAAAATTTTCAGATGAATCAGTTAAAACAGGTGCTGATCACAACAGCAATTATCAGTAGAAAACCTTATGTTATAAACATATGTTGGGCATATTTTCAGACTGAAACTAGTTGGCAGCTCCCAGTTATTTCCTCTTTAACTATGAATGAATTAGAAGATAATGCACCATTTTTGTTGTGGATTTCTGATTGTTATTGAGTTTTGCCCCAAAGATTTATGCTTTCTTTGAAATCCAGATCCTCACAGTACTGTTCCTGGAGTCAATTAATTGATTCTGAACAAAAAAAGAAAATTCAGTTCTCCTGCTGCTTACTGGGCTATCATCAGAATGAGGTCAAGCCTTCCACCCCTAAATGGACAGCTGACAAAGAGAATCAGGGGATCATTTCTTAGAATGAGAACAGCCAGCTTGTGAAACTGATTAAAAATAGAAGTCAAACTGAACAACCTGTTTTCATTACCAACTTCAATGAAATGACATGCAATATATTAGATTTCAAGACAGCTTGACTCCCCTACGAACACTAGGGAAGGGAAAGTGCAAACACCTACAGAGCAGCAGGGAGAGGGATCAATTGTGTCCTCAGTGCTTTCTCACTGTGGCAATCATGAATTTATCTACCAGGATCTACCCAGCAGAGAGATTTCCATCCCCAGCCAGGAGATCACCAGCACCAACCAAAGCAGGCAGAGGCTCAAGCAGGGTTTTCCCAGTTCTCAGAGTATCTGGTCAGGGAGAGAGAAGCAGAGATTCAGCCTATCCTCACCACAATGAATCCCCACAGGACCAGAGGATCACATATTCACTTGATTAAATTCACATCTTGATGTGGTGTTTCCCACATCACAGCAATATCACAGAGTCAGAGAAACATAAAATCATTTAGGGTGGAAAGGACCTCCAGGATCATGGAGTCCAACTGTTAACCCAGCACTACCCATGGCCTCAAGTGCCACATCTATGAATATACAGAAACTGCTGATTTTAACCAAATGCTATTGCATTCTATACTGTGGAGATTAATTTGTATTACAAATAAATAAAAATAGTGTTTTAAAAACAAACTAGGAAAGGAATAAGGATGGAAAAAGGAATTTTGCACGCCTAATTCAGCCCATATTTAGAGAAAGAACAGAAATAAAACTGCTATATCTAAATCAACATTAGGTTAGGTGTTTGGCCTACAAAGACTAACTAGTAATGGATTAAAAAATAATTTTTTGTTGTTATAGTTGGTAGAAAATTTGAGTCGTATTTTTCTGTTGTTTGGTTAGGGTTTTTTAACGTACACGGACGCTTTTCATAGAGAGGTGTACACAATTCTTCAATTTGTCTACCTGCACATTTTTTAATCTCAAGACCCACAGAGGTAGATGATATCTGTTTTTAAGAGACAAATACTGGATTAGACAATGCAAAGAAGAAAACAGGACTTCATTTCTTCCACCTCTAACCCCTGAAATCAGATGGGCACCCCAAGGGTTTATTTATCTATCCAAGCATAGCAGAGAAAACAGCTACCACACTTGAGTTCCCAAGGAAGCAAAATGTATCTTTTTATACTTATGCCTCTTCCTCCTCCTTTATCTAAGACCATGGTATAAAAAAAAGGAGGAATATTTACTAAGCAAACTAAGATTTGCATGCCTCTTGGATGCAGGAAGCATTTACTCTGCAGCACTCACCACCAAAACTGTGCTGAATGTGCTTCAGGTGAGTCTCAGCTCGCTGCAGGTTGCTACAGGCTGGCACCCAGTGCTGCAGAATCACCCCTGGGCCAGGCAAAGGCAGCTGAACACACCTGCAAGAGGCACTGAACTCACAGCCACCCTCCTGCCTGCTGTGCAGGGACAGCAGCACTGACAGGTGGCTGCAGCACAGACAACAACTTGCAGGTGTGCTCAGCCAGCAACACACAGATTGCACAAGGCTTCCTGAGGTTAAACACCAAAGCAATCTGCCCTCAAAAGCACCTCAAAAGCACCTAACACTGACACATTATCAGCTTTTCTTTCAAAGCATCAATTAGCAATACTCTGAACTCCTATGCCACCTGCCACCACAGAACTCTAAAAGCTCTTTTTGCACAACTCACCCCACAGCACCAGCATGCTGTCATCATCTTTAGCTAGAAAGTGGTAAACTTCAAAAGGCAGCAGTGAATTATCTCTTACAAAAATACACAGGGAATCAGAGCTGGATAAAAAGCCTGTTTAATTCCAGTGAGTTGTGCTCTGCTCCCTGCGCTCAGATATCCATTGCAGAGGAGCAGCACATGGGTACATGCACACACTGTTCAGCCAAGTAACAAAGTCCACTGTTCATAAAACGCACCAGGCTGGGGAGTTGTTTAACTCTTAAATCAGTAAAGAAAAACAAACCAAAATAAAGAAATTGCTTTTCTTATCAGAAAGATCCCAACTTCAGTCCAACAGAAGTTGCTCAGCCTGATTTCCCTCTGTAAATCCAAGAACCAACGTCCTGTGGATGGCTTAACCTGTCATTTATCATTAGAGATTTACACAGAGCAATAGCCCAGGACAAACCTTTGCCGTTTGCAGAGCTCTGGTGTATTTCCAGTTCCATTTGTGCTCTCAGGTAGTGGTTCCTGCACCCCAAAAGCTACAGCCTCACAGAGAATGGATGGCAAGCAGGAGGAACAAGTGAGAGCCTCCAGAGGTGGCTCACTCTGTGGCTCCACTCCTACTATTTCCTGGGTTGAACAGTATGAAAGGGAGTGGCCCAAGCAGAATAGGTGTGTCTGTGTTCCCAAACAGTTTAAAGGAAGAGTGAGTATTTTCCTCTAGATATTATTCCATTACTAATCAAGACCTTGGTGTGCTGTCTTTCAAACAATGGCATGCCTTAATGTTCTGACCATCTCAGATCAGCTGATATTATTGATAACTTTCTTTTTCATACAGAAGGATCCTAACCAGCAGCCTTAAAGGTTGACTGCAACCAGAGGTGATTTTGTCCTGAGACTGCTTTCTGTCTGTTTTAATCTTCATCTCATCTCCACTCCACTGCTGCTGTTTTATGGCTATACTGCACCTAAACAAAGGAGGAAGAGCCTGTCAAAGAAACACTTTTACCCATTTTCAACACACTTAGAACAGGGAAAACTGAAGTCCTGGGCATCTTCCCTCTGTTCCCACAAGACCCCTCCCAGCAGAGGCAATTAGGCTGACTGTAAGTGCAGACTTCCATGCATTTCCTTCTACGCAGTCGCACATACCCAGAGACAAACTGTTCCCGCAGCAGCTGAATTAATGAATCTTTTTGTTCTGATTGATTTGCGTCCAACATCCTCAGCACCATCGGGTTTGCCCTACCTCCTTGCAACATCCTCTTGGCAGTACCATCCCCAGAATTACTTCCAGTTCCTTTCCATTTGTCTGCTTTCCCAGTTCCTTTCCATGTCCATTAAATCATCCCCAGAACCCTTAAGCTGTCTCCTTTAACTGCTTCAGATTCTTGCCGAATTTCTGCTCTCACCTCCTGAACTGCACATTCTCCTCTTTTTCTCCCCTGTACCCATACTAATGGTGAGAACCTTCAAGTTCTGTTCCCCTGGAAGGAGGAGAGAGGGAAGACTGAAAGAGAAGTTGTTTAACTCTCATCCTAGGAAATTCGACTGAAAAGCAGCCAAGCACAAGGTGCAGAAACTGACAACTTGCAACCTGAAGCCCTCTCTAGAACACACTTACTCTCCTCTGTATATATTGTTATGAACTGAGAGATGCTGCTGAAAAAAGAATCCCATTTTATCACCAAGATTTCACTTCAGATGACAAAAAAATTACCACCTCTCCTCTAAACATGAATGAAAAGACGCCAGAAACATATAAAAACTTTTGGCGTCTTGGTTGGAAACTGCTAAATATGACCAAATTTTGGCCAAGTACTTTTATTCCCTCCTTCAAACGCTAAATCCTGAATTTCCTGGACTTCTGACTTCATTTTTCCCACAATGAATTGTCATCTCAGCCAGCTTGTTAAAAATACAGTCATTCAGATGCTCAGACAAATGTAAACACAGACACAGAACCTGGTCTCTCTACCTTTATTCTCAGCCTGACATTGTTCTCCTGTGGTTTTATAAATTTTATTTGCTGCCAAATTAAGTGGAGAGCAGGACAGGGTGTTTACTCCATTTGGACTTTAACATGCCTGACTAAAAATGAATAGCTCATCAGAAACACTGCTTTCTTTCCGTCCCCATTCTTCTTTTTAATAATCAAAGCACTCCACACTTTAATTACCATTACTAATCCTCTGACGTGGTAAGCAGATACAATTATTCTTGTTCTACAGAAAAAAAAATTAAAGTACTATATTCCCAGGAGTGTTGACCACTAGAATTTATTTATTTTATTTACTCTGCTCCTAGATACAACTGCATGTTGTGTTTCTGTCCCAGATAAAATGGTGAAAAGGAGCTCCATGGGCTCAGAAATAAGGAGACAAGTTACTCAAGTTCACCAGTGTGGTTTCTTTTGTTAATACATTTATGTATTTTTTTTAGGTGAAGAGGTGAAGAAGGAAGATGAGAATGGTTCAATACAAATCTCCATTTTGTGCAAGTCATCACATTCTCACTAGCTGGCTATTATTAGTACCTACAACATTAGACATCATATTCAAGACAGGTATAAATACAAGTCATCTATTTGGCTGTTTATGTACAAAACATCACCTCTGTAATACACATGATTGCATTTTCACTTTCATTTATGTTCAGTTAACCCATCATACCTTGCAGCTTTGTACACCTCCATCACTTCTCCTTGCTCAAGTTCTGAGTCCCAGCTCAGGACCTTCTGTTTCCTAAAGCTGAAGGTCCAGTCTCCAGGAATTTCAGAGTATTTGAAATCTGCCAATGCTGCCATAAACACTGTATGTTGTTCTCATGAAAAAAAAAGCCACGTAAATCTTGCCAAGTGACAAGACTTGGAAATACTGCAGTCTATTATGCTCAGCAGAGATGTTTTTGTTGGCTATTAAAGCTCAGCTGAGACTTTCTGGCTGTTGGTTCTCCAGCAATTTCACTGGATTAAGCTTATTCCATCCTACACAGTTCTCAGGCTTATTGTAATTCCTACAAAGTGACTGAAATAATCAATCCCTGTGCTGCAAGGGATACACTGAACTACACTGTTGCCAGAAAAACAAAAACACAACAGTGTTCTCCACAACTCCATCACACAAACCAACAATCTGACTGACATTTCTTGAATTTAAAAGTTCATTTGTACAATTTTCCTTTTTTTAATCGCCCTTTTTTCTCCCTGCAGTCTTCACATAACCCAAACAGAAGCTCCCACATTCATAAGCTACCTACTAGCAGGGTGGTAACCTGCTAGTAGGTAGTTCATGACTAAACCTACTAATCAAGAATTTTATCAGCCACTTCAGAAAACCACAGATCCATGAATCAGCACACTCTCACAGCACCCAGTAGGAAACAGGCAAGGCATCACAGTTTTTCCTTCAAATTTCAAAAGAATTTCTTCCTAGATGACCCTGGACCGTCGTAGCTCAGCCTGCTCCCTGGAAGATTTTATCCCTCTTGAGATATTCTTTCCATTCCACAGATGAGGAAAACACTGGGCAAACTGAGTGATCTCTCCAGGACAACAAATCTCTGTGCCCAGCTTAGAAATGGAATCAAGGTCTCCTGAATCCCAACCCAAAGGTCTAGCCATCACACCTCCTGCTTGAAGAAAATTATTTACTAAAAAAAAAAAAAAAAAAAAAAAAAAACCAAAAAAAAAAAAAAACCAAACTCCAGAAAGAAAAAAACCCTTTAGAATTTAAAGGATACCAATAAGCTCTTTCCAAAGGAAATGAACTTACCGTTTTCCCTCATAGTTGATCTTCTTATGTGTTCTCTCTTCAAGTCCCATATGATGGAAAATGCCCCTACACGGTCCCTGTGGGTGCCACAGCCTTTTCACCAGAGCTGGCTCATAAGGGACAGGGCCACAACCAACACATCACAGGAGCAAAATTACAAGCAGACTCTTCCTCTCTATTTCAGCAAACAATTTTCCTCACAATACAGGCTGACACTCCTGATTGCTGGCAATTCTTTTCATTTAAAGTTCCCAGGGGTGATTCCTCCAGATTTTTTGCCCCGTCCTTTGAAATTATTACATCAGTTTCACTGTCTCTGCCTTGCAGCAGAAACAAATTTACAGTAAATTCCTCAGAGCTGGCACACAGCAATTATTTTCAAGTGCAACTGCTTAGAACAAGTATTATGCCATGTCTCCTGTGCTCCAGAAAAATGAAACTTTACAGACATACAAAGTGTAGCCAAGCAAACACTCCTTTCTTGTGCATTTCTAATTGCATCCTAATTATAGCATTTTACATGCATTTATGTACCTTTCATCCTAGGGTATCCCAGAGCATTTTGTAAACTGTCACAGGGTTTTAAAAGGAAGCCTATATTAACCCAGAGCTACTCATAGCAGACATCTCCAGAATCCAGTGCAGCAGCCTGTAGATAAATTCATTATGAGAGAGATTTGGGCCAAGGGCAGAACACTGAACCTCTGTAGTTAGGGAAAGACCCTCCCTCCCCCTTCAGCCATCATTTGAAATTCTTGCATATCCATTTCATTTTATGGTCTCAATGTTTTAAAAACATTAATTAACTTGTACAGTATTTTAATTAGTTAAGGCATAAACAAAGATCTAAAACCTGCAACAGGAAGTGCTTAAGGGAAAAAGCTTTAGAACCAGGGCAAATATTCAGAGATCCTTCTAGATTCTCTCTCACATTGCAGCAAAATGCTGATTTAGCTTTAGACTGCCTCCAGATCAGAGTTTAATAGCTACTAATGCACCTATTTTCCACATTTTTTTTTCTAATTCCTTTTGGAATACATCCCTGCTTTTTATTAATCTACACTCTGAAGTAGTGAGCTCCATCCTGTATTCCAGTGTTGCATGAAGAAATGCTTCCAAAAGAGCTTTTGTTCTGATTTGATTAGGTTGAGGCCAAAACACTTATATCCTCGGGAAAAAGAAGAAAAAAAATTCTCTACACAATTCTTGTGCACAAAGAGTCTACAATATTTTATCATGTCTCTCAACACCACTCAGTTTTACAGGTAAACAAACACAGGAGCTCATTTTTTCCAGCAAAATAATCTGAAACAAGGCTTCACATCTGCATGAATACAAGCTGTTTATTTTTAGATGCCTAATTTTAGGCAGCTCATTTTAAAAATTCCACCCATACAGACGCCAAGTTATTTTCCGAGGTCACACACTGAGGCAGTGACGGCCCTGATGAAAAAGCCCAGGCATCCTTGTCCTCACAATCATTATCAGAAAGCAAAGAGAAGGGGTAAACTGCACACTCCCCAACATATCCACGCAGGAAGGAAGGAGACTGAGTCAGTTCTACTGGGATTTCAATCTGTGCTTGTTGGAAATACAGATATTCCAGTTGGGATGCACCCAGCCTTTAACAGTTTCTAGATTAAAATGGCAGCCTCTCATTACATTTAATTTCAAGATTTACTTAACAATTTGCAATTCCCTAAGCTAAGCTAAGTCTTTGTAAAGCCACAAAAACATGTAACCTCCCTCTGCTTTTCCAGGATCCAAGGTAGCTTGGAAACTTGCTGATACTGATTGCTTTCCCCTGACTTGGCTTTAATTCAGGTGCCAGGCAACGGATCACAAATGGATAACATGAAGATAAAATATTTGGCAGACAATTGACTGTCACACACTTTCTGTTGCCAAGAAACAAAACAGGATGTATTAGAATTATCTCATTAATTAACTTTTCTGTAATTCTGCTTTTTATTGGCATCTTGTTGGTTAAGCAAATGGTTTTTCCTGCAGAAGGAAAGCCTGCTAAGCCTAAACAGGTACTTTTAATACATTAGAGGCTGGCATTTAACAGATCTTTACATTAAATAACTTTGGGCCAGATCCTCTGCTAGTTACAGTTGGTTTTTCTTCCTGATTTAAAAAAAAAACAAACCTCCCTTCTTTTGAAAGAGATTAAGTTAGTAGAGAGATCAGTTTACATCAGCTGACAATTTGAATACTAATTTTCTGCCATCTCTTTTCCTTCAGCTTCAGGGAGCTACTAAATTATTTACTACAGGACTGAAATCATGATTTGTTGTTTCATTAGTTGCTTTTAAGAAGTTCAGTGCAGAGTTTTTCTCAATGCTCCTAATTTTGATACAAGTTAGTTGCAACTGTGGTCCACCTGCCAAACAATTCTCCTGGAAAAGAAAAATATCCAGATTCTGTCAGTGGCAGAATAATGTTTACATGCTTAATTTTTTTCCAAGGAGGACTCAACCTTTCAAGAAGTCAGCTAAGACCTAAATGAAAGGCCTGGCTGAGGGATTAATTCACAATGAGTAATAGCGGTAATGATTGTCAGACAACAAAAAAATTGGTCTTCATTACATTAATGTAATTGGTCTTCATTACATTAATAAAGCCCAGGTCTGTAAGCATTGCCCATGAAAAAAGCTTAGTGATGCTCCCTCAGGTATTTTGAACAAGCGAATGTTTGCTACAGCAAGTTAAACCAGACCAGAAATGCTGAAGACTACTTTCAGTGTACACCTCTATGAGCAAAACAGCTTTGTTTTGATAAAGAAGCTGGTTTAAACAGTGCCTCCACTGTCTTCTTTAATGTCAGTGAAAACTTTTCTTATGCCCTTAATATTGTTCAGAGTGAGGCAGGGTTCTGTTTATGCTCTGCAAAGAGATGAAGAAAAACAGGGAAGTAAACCCAATTTTCTCTGCAAACCCTGCATGCAAATGCAGACGTTTCTAGCCCACAGCATAAACAGCAACAGGCAAAAGTCAATATTGCAAATGTTCTTCTTCAGCCTTAACAAAAGCAGCATTATGTGTGTCAGGATTTTTGGTACAACACATCACACAGGGCTGTCAGCTCAGGAGCTCCTCAGGCTGTGACACACCAGGATGTGAACAATATTCAGGGTTAGGGGATCCTGAGCCTGTGTCCATCCTCAGCACTCAGCCACAGTGCGAGTCTGTAAAATGGAAGTTTGTGTAATTTAACAGTGTCTCTGTGACATTACATCCTTTGCAAGAATGGAAGGACAATGCTAATGTCATCTCTGAAGAGCTCACTGTTCTTCTGTGTAAGAAACTGAGGTGTGGGACTGAGAGAAGTATATACCCAGAGGGAAGGAATGGATGCAACTTCCCAATGTGTCACATAAATAAATAAAAATAATAAATAAATAAATTTTAAAAATATATAAAAATAAATGCAGTCACAGGCTATAACACCCCACAGCTTCCCGCAGAACTGATGGAGTTCCAGCTTAACTTGATCAGGTCTGTGAGAAGTTCTGTAGCAAGATGGGAAACAGACTCTTCTCTCAGGTAACTGACAACAGGAAATGGCCTCAAGTTGTGCCAGGGAAGGTTTCAACTGGATGTCAGGAAACGTTCCCCACTGACAGGGCTGCCCAGCACAAGGGAAGGGTGGAGTCACCGACCCTGGAGGTGTTTAACAGATCTGCAGATGTGGCACTTGGGGACATGGTTTAGTGGTGCCACTGCTGGGTTAACAGTTGGACATGATGATTTTAAATGTCCTTTCCATTCTCTGATTTATGTAACATTTACAAGTTCCATGGTATAGGGATTAACTTTCCTTTAGCTCCTATACTAAATTCATTTATGGGATGCTCATAAACTTCTCTTGTCACAACTTCATCCATTACTGAAAATGGCCCTTTTTTCTCCCTTCAAAAATATCATATAACTTTTGATGCATGTCCTGACAGGTACATTTCTCTTTGACTGAACTGAAGCAACACATCCCTGTTTAGAGACCTACCCAGCACCATCCTGTCATCAAACAAGGCATCAGCATTCTTCTCTGTCATTCACACCCCAGTAAACTCCAACTGTACAGCAAAAACCCTTCTTTTTAGTCCCCAAGCACACAAAGGTCTCATTTTAGGTAAAACTGAATTTCAACCAATTTCTAGAATCCTCAAGACAGTTTTTGTTTGGTTTAAGTACAGATGCATCTGATGGGAATATTAAAAATGAGAACAAATGAACAGTGTGGCCCAACAAAAAAAGAAATTGTCTTTTCAGTAACTTAGAATTGCCCAGATAAATCACAAATATATCTAAAGACCGAGGCTCAAAAATCTGCTAGAAGGGAAATATCTCAAGCAGTTACAGGTTTTTATAGTCCTACATTTGCTTGAAGTATTAGGCACTGTTGATAGATAAGCATATTGGAAGAATTCAAATGATGCTTTATAGCTCTTTTTTCTTCTTTGCTGCAAGGCAATTTTTATCTCAGCCTGTTGGCTTATATTAAAAATTCTTTCATTAAATTTTTATCACCTCTGGTATTTCTACATATGAGATGGGACTCTAGACTAAGGAATTTATTTTTTATCACTGGGATTAAAGCAAGGTGATACAGAAACCTAAACAAAGGAGATTTTTACAACCATAAATTAAACATGTCTCATTAACAGAGTCACTATATCATATCAGGATGTTAACCAGTACTGAATTTGAGTAAATAGTGTTGGGAGGTGGTGTTGTTTGGTTGTTTTTTTGGTTGTTTTTCTTATTTTGCTAAGGTAAGCTGAGAAAATGGAAAGTGTGAATGTAACAGACCTCAGGAGCAACTGCAGTCAGTTATTTAACAAATAAGCAGTAAAGGAAATTAAACAAGCAGAAATATGGAGGTTTAAAATTGATAGCAGGATTAAAATTGATAGAGGTTGTTAAGGCAGAAGAAAGGAAGATTATTCTTCTTTTAATTCACATTCACGTGCTTTTATACCCGCATGTTTTCTTTAGAAGTAGGACAATGGCAGTTGCCTCTAGTTAAAACACAAGGGACACCTCACAGAATCAGTGCTTCTATTTATTTATTTATCACCTGGGTTCCAAAGGACAGAAAATGAGAACCATGTCCACTGTGACCTGCCATATCTAAGTGGCAGTTCCACATTGCTGTTCCTCATATTGCTCACTGCTGTTCCTGTTACTCAGTGCCCCATGCATTATAAACCACACCCAGAGCACAGAGCTCCTCTGAGTGCAACTCCTCATTCCATTCTGCCCAAATTTTCTGCTACAGCAAGCAGAAATCTGCCAAGGACTTACACATAGGACAAGAGACCAAAAATATTGAAATTCACATGGACCATCACTCCTTTGTCAGGTCACGCACCACAAGGAGGACAAAGTTTAAAAGGAAGAGCCCTGACAAGCCAGAGCAGTGCTTGGGGGATGGAGGAGGAGATCACTGCTTACGTGAATGCTGGAGCTCCTCTGATGTCAGATCCTACCTCATGGCCAGGGCTTGCTTTTACAAGCACTGTCACTTAAGACATGAGTAAGGATGATAAAATTGCAGCCTAAAAAAAGCACAGCCTGTGCCTACTGAGTGCAGATCACAGTGTGCAGGTCGAATTGCTGAAGGGCAGGAGCCCCTACATTCAGCAGTCTATGGCCACCAGATTTCCAGAGCCTTAAAAGAGAATCACAGAGCTAATCCAGCTGGAAGGGAGGGACCTCTGGAAGTCTCTAGCTCAAGCTTCTGCCCAAAGCAGGGCTAGGTCCAAAACCTGATCAATTTCTCAGGGCCTTTTCCCATCAATGTCTGAAAATATTAGAGACTGCTCAACTTTTCTGGGTAATCTTATCAAGGGTTTGGACACATGCATGGTGAAAAAAGATTTTCTTCTATTTAGTTGGAGTTTCTCTTGATGCACTTTTTGACTGCCGTTTTCTGCCCTTCCACTGTGCACCAAGCAGAGTGTGGGAAGGGGTTTATACAGAAAATATGCAGTTGAAACCATCAATTGTACCTGCCCTTAGCATTCTCTTTCCTAGGCCCACACATAGCCAGTGCCTTCAGCTTTTCCATGTAGATCCCAAGCTCCAGATCACTAATCAGCACTCTGCTGCAGTTGCTCATTTGTCAGCATTTTTTTTTTTGCACAGGAGGGTGAGTGTAAAACTGGAAAAAAATTGGAAACGATTCCAGAGGAAGCCCTCAGTGCTGAACACAGAGGAGCAGCAATCACTTCCCCTATCTGCCAGCTATGTTCTGCCAAATCTTGTAAATCTTACTCTGCTCTGCAGCAAGCTCTCAGTGGCACCAGGACACAGTGCTGACTCACGTTCCTGCCCCTCAGGACCTGCCAGTCTTTTTCTGCAGAGATGCCACCTGGCCAGCTGCTCCCAGAATGGCAACCCCATCAATGTGCAAGACTGCCACAGCCTTTGCCATCACACAATCCTTGCTGGCCCATTCTTCCAGAATGCTCAAGTCCCTCTGAATGGCAGCCCCGTCCTCCCTGCAGTGCCCTGGCTGTTTCTCCCACCCTGATGTCACATGTGAACGTGCTGAGGGGACATTCTGCCCCACCACTGAGGTCACTGATGGAGATGCTGGACAGAGCAGCTGCAGCATCAAGCCCTGATCAGGCACTGCTTGGCACTGGCTGTTAGCTGGACACGGATACTTCAAGCCTGAAGGTCTAGCCAGCTTTCCAAAAAGTTTTCAGTCCACCCATCTGGCCCACAATCCCCAGTCTGACTGCAATTATGCTATGTGGAATCGATTTCTTTGGGCAGTGTCTGGGAGAACAGTGAGTGCACTTCTCAAAGCTGCACCCCTGCTACACACCAAAGTCCAGACAGAAATGGAAACAATCAGTGCTGTGTCACCAGCTGAGAATTCCTCCCTTTCCCCTGTAGCACTACAATAACTCGTTCCTTCTGTCCATCTTTTTCCTATTATATTCACAGAAGGGATACCGGCAAGGCCTTTTAACACCTCGTTCTCCTGATATTAATTAATCTGCTCTCCTGCAAAGAACAGAAGCAGCTAAGATGTGGTCTGTTTCTTCTATTTAAAGGATGGGCTGTTACAGCCAGCCATCCATCCCAGATGAATCAGAAAGCAATTCTAGCCTTCAGCCTCTGAGAACACTTGGAACAATTTTAAGAACAAAAATTAATACAAGCAAATTAAATTAAGATGGCATTTAACTGAGCATTTAGTCAGCAGTTTATGCACATTGGTGACACCCACACACCAATTCTACAAATTTTTATCATGAGTTCCATATCCACTCCATGACAAATTGAAAGTGAAAAAAACCCCACCCAACAAATAGCTGGCCTTTCAGCAGGCTGCTTTTGTGCACTAAAGGGATCAGAAGCTACACTCAAGGTCAGCTGTGCTGCCAATGCAGGCAGCCCAAAACAAATTCCACCTGGTGTACCTGTCTGCCATCAGCAGTGGGAAAGGCTGAATAACAGATTCCTTAAAGACACCTGCAATGGAAACATAAATCCTTTGCTCCACTCTGAGCAACTGAGCTTTTTATGCAGACACCTTTACATGGATCACATATTCTTGGAAGCTCAGTTTCCAGATAACTTTATTACAGTGTCACTAATTTTTCCAGCTCAGAATTATTTTCAGCTTCAGATCAAATGCTATTTTTAAACTTAAACCCTGGAAAGAAAATTTTCCTGGTGGTGTCTGGACTAAATTTATGATTAGTATTATTTTTCCATCAATCTAAAATAATAAGGAACTATGGTGTTATCCATCAATGAAAAAAAAAAAAAAACCCCTGAAGAACCAAAACCCTCAAATGCTATATAGCCCACATTTAAGAGAGGTGGTTTTGTACCAAAGATATGAGACTTTATTTTCCTCATCTCTGGGCCACCCATAACTTATTCCAAGAGGGATCAGAATATGTTATGGAACTGTCTTTTAAAATCTCCCTCTAATCTGGCCATACCAAATCCCCCCTGCCCACCCCCTCTTTTCCAGTCATCTGCCTCAGCAAACACAGACATAATCTTTGCTGTGACTGTAAATTAATTTGAAAAGCAGGAATTCCTGGAATTCTATAATGAAATTCCCATTTTCCAAAAAGTCACATTTAGAAAATTTGAGAGTACAAGCACCTTTCAAACTAAACAAATGAGCTGGATCATCACAAAAGTCATTCTTATTGTTCTTCAATTTTAGCCATGTAAGAAAACTGAAAATCTAATCCTGGAAATAATCAGCAGTACCTCCAGCCTAATATGCATTTTACAGTGTCAGAAATTAAAACCACTGCTCTACTGTGCAAATGATGTTCCTTTTGGGTTATGATACATCAAAATCGGGAGAAAAAATAGTCTAAGTATTTCTGTCCCATTGAAGTTGCTTAAAATATAAAAACCTTCTACCATATAATGCAATTAAAGCAGATGATAAATCCTGACTCTCTAGAAGGCACTGCTCCCACTCAATTCTGCCACAGCAGAGCACATGATCCTTTCCAACACAAACACACACACCCAAATGTGAAGGCATCTTCTCATAAATTTAAATACACATTATGAATAAAACTACCGTAAGGCAAGCTGACAGGAGACAAGTTGGGAATACCTTGGAAATATTTTAAATAGCTCCAGTGCCTTGGAGAGGTAATTAACTGTCCTGTCCTGAACTAAATAATACAGAAGCTGAAATGCATATTTCAGAGCTGCCTGCAGTGAAACTCCTATTTGCAGCTCAGAAGAAGGAAGTTCTATTTAAAGAAAAATCTACTTGAGGGGAGGATGGCTCCAAATCTTTCCTTAATTGAATTCTCACTTAAACTCCTTGTGTAAGTGCCATTACCCAGTGGAACAGCGAGGTCTGTGCAGACAAACACACACAGACTGACAGACAAACACAGACTGACAAACAAACTGGCATTGTTGCCTGCCCAAGTGACCTCCAGGTTCTGTCCCTGGGGTTGGACACAGCACCGTGTTCCCTAAGCATCTATTCCAGAACTGGGGACAATGCCTCTGCCTTTCCAACACTGAGGTCTGTGTGCCTCTGAGGTCTGTGTGTCCTCGAGCAGCCTGAGAGCCACCTCCAAAGCCAGCCATGCTCCAGGAGAGCTCTGCAAGAGGCAGGGACAGGGACAGGGCTGGCACAGGGACAGTGCTGACAGCCGGCCAGCACCGCCTGGCCCAGCTCCTGCTCCTGCTCCTGGACAGCATCCACACAGCCTTAGCCTGGGCTGCCCATGGCTCCACAAGCCAGGCATAAGGTATCAGAGCCCTGGATGGCTTGGTGGTGCCTCTGACAGCCCTTTAGCTGTGACCCTGGTGTGCCATCTCCTCGCAGCAGAGCTCTCAGATCCATGGCAGTGCTATTGTGGAAATTATTCAATAGCACGGGACTCAGACTCTTGGGAAGTCAGTGCACTTAGCAACAGACAGGACAGAAAATTAAACAAAAAAAAACCCACCTCTGCATATTCTTCAGAACTACTCCATAAAAGCAGAGGCCTTTTCCAGGCGGCTCCAAGCTCAAAAGAGATGTCCTGTGATGCTGAATTAGTGCCCATGACCAACACAAACCTTTAAAAATACCCTATGGCAGGGCTCTGAATTTTAAGAGATGTTCAAACATTCTTCTTCAACGAGCAGAGAAAGGAGCCTGTCAGAATATTCTCAATTTTCCACATGGCACAGGCACAACATAAGATATTCAAGCTGTAATTTAGAGAGCAAACATAACAAATAGCTCAAAGCAGTTCCCATGCACCCATCCTTTCCTCCTTTTTACAGCCTTCCTGAATTTAGAAGGGAGACTGAGGTTTTTTAAAACAATCTTGGCTGAGTCACTAATAAGAACAACAGCAACAACAAAAAATTACACGCTGGGACTAACTGGCAATATCTGGCAGCAGAGGAGGCCCTGGAGGCACAGAGCCAGACAGCTGGAGCTCCCTGGCCAGGTGGTGCATTTGTTCCTTGGGGAACCTGGCATTAGTCTCACCCAGCAGCTGAACCACAGAATAATTCTGGCTTAAGTGCTGGAGAAAGTGTTTAAAGACTTGCTCTCTCAGCTGTGGGTGAAGGTGGCAAACATCAGAGCCAGGGTAAAGCAAATGTAAATTACTGCACTGGGAGTAGGAGGTAGGCAAAATGTACTAGATTTAGAATGAGGGCTTAGTCCCTGATGCAGGCTTGAGGCAATGGTTTCCCACACAGGAGAAACTTGGACACTGGGGACATGGCCCACTGGGATACTGCAGTGGATCCTCTCTACAATAATTACCTGCTGTGGCACTGAGGATGTAGATAGGCAGAATTATTTTTGAATGCTGGCAGTCTTTGCACACAGACAATAATGGGTCTTCTGCCTGCAGACATTTCAGAAAACTAATTCAAATTAACATCTGAAATGGATTACAGAAACTACTTCAAAGCCTTTTGTGGACACTCTCATTCATAAGTAACAGTGACCTTTATCAATTTCAGTTAGCTCATTACAAGGATAAATTAGGATCAGTCAGAGCCCCTTTAACTCTGAATTCACTTCTTTATTTAATTTGGATCAATTGTTCCTATGTCTCTCCATCAGACCATGTCAAACTATGAGGCTGGAGAACAAATGGAAAGAAACAAATATTCCTGCAATATCTTCCTGGTCCTTACACTAAGCCCTGTCACACAACATGTTCTCATGTCAGGCTGTAACATTCTTGCTTCTAACACCAAAGCAACTGTGGCTGTAAAACTCACTGTTTTGGATAAAGGGAAAGTATCCTAGTAATATCTGAAAGTGATACAGAGACACTGGATTGCCTGGACCACTTGCATCATTTCATTCATATATTTTAGCTTCTTCTCCAGGTCGGTAACATCCACAAAATTCTGAGCACATTTAACTCACCCAGAACGTCTCAGACCATTAACAGGAGTAGTGAACAACTGGTAAATCTGTCATATTTAAAATCCTTCTGTCATCTCACTTCACTATTCCCTAAATCCCATTACTAGAGCTGGTTCTGTGTTGGTAACTATACAGATGCACACGGGACAGCACAGCCAGGTACCACCTGCAATTACAGCATTACAGAAAAGTGTGGTACTTCCCACAAATATCTGGCAGCAAAAGCCTTGTGTACTCCAGAAAAGCAGCCCTTGGAATAGCTAGGGGCAGCCTTTCTCCCAGCCCCCTGGAAAGGATGGGTTCTGGCTGGAGGTCAGCGAGGGACAAGGCACACAGGGTGTCAGGGGTGACAGGGTCCTGTTCCCTCACATCAGAAGAAGCAGCAGAAGCAAATGATGCATCTGCCAGGCCCTCAGCTCCTCCCCAAGTGCAGGCTGTGCACAGAGACTGCTGAAGGAGCTCAAAGCAATGAACCCAAACACCCTGCATGCTATACAAGTCCTCAGAGCTGGAAATAGGCTCAAGGATCTGGTAGCAGTCGCTGAGCACTGAGGGTTTTCCTCATAACCAGGGATGCCAGCTGCCTCACTTGTGGACAGGAATAACTTGTTTTGACAGATTTACTGCTCTTGCCATTTCCCCCCAAACCTTTAATGAAGTTTTTATGAACCATTTCCTTCAAACACCCTTTCACGAGTTGACAATGCAAGGAAGTTACATTTGCAGAGTGGAACAAAGTCAAACAGACAGATGGGAGGCAAAACAAGCTGAGAAGAAACTCACACTGCTTGCCAAGCATCTTCCTAATATTTTCCACAACAAGCTGTAAGCAGTATCCCCCACTTTCTCAAATGTCACGTTTTCCCTAAGATCATGATTTTTAAGTCACCTTCTTCTCTCTTACAGCATTACTAAAAGAATATAATTAGTCAGATAACCTTTTTGCCTAATTGGAGGAATAGCTTTGTTTTGTGTGGCAAGAATCTGTATTTATTGCTCATGTACCTAAAGTGATGAGCAGTGGAGGAACTGAGCACTGATCCAGCTCGTGTGACATTGGCTTCCTAAGGAAAATCAGCCCAGCGCCTGTGTGTTAACTGAAGGCTTAGCCAGTTACTTTGAAATTCAGATGACTGTAAACCTTTGGGACTCCAGACTGAGCTGTGCTGTCAGTGAAACCTGGAGAAGCACAAACTGAGGTGAGTTTGTCCTTGTGTTGTCGCCTATTTCACTTACCATGGGTTTGCAAAGTGCAGGCACAAGGAGGGTGTGTGATGGGAGTGGCTCACCATGATTCTCTCTCCTTGTCTTTGGCACTGCTCACTGGGTGCTGCTGTGGAAGTGCCAATATTACCAACACATAGCCATGAGCAGCAAAGCAGCAGGAGTGAAGCAGGGAAGAGCAAGAAGGAGGTGGTAGCGAAATGCCTTGGATGCAGTGGCACCCAAGATGTCAGAGCTCAAATCTCACCTGTGTTAGAATTCTTGTGGAATCTTGTGCACATTTTAACATTTTCTCATGCAAACCATGATAAAATGTTAAAATGAACGTACACTGGTTGTTTCTACTTGCTTTGGGTCTAACACTAAGACTAACAAAAACCTATAAATACTTAAAGTACTTTGCCTTCTTTAATTGTAGGTTGCCTGAAAGTTCTTATGTAACACTTGTGCAGGAGATGAAGAGAAACAGACCAGACTTTATGCTGCCTTACAGAATGTGTGCCAGCCATCCACACTGTCCTCTGACTTGTACATATAGCACCATCTGTCCCAAAGAATTCAAAGAACTCTACAACTTTTAGTGCACTATGAAGTAGGCTGACACAAAGTCCTGATACACAGAACTCCCACTCTGGTGAGCAGGAGGAGTTTCACATCCAGAGGACCTGCTGGATAGGACTTGACAATGCAGTGTTGCTTGGGGGTAAATCCAGACCCTGGGAGCACAGCAGATTGCCTGAAGCCTGCGAACTTCAGCCTGTGATTAAAGTAATTATTTTTAACTGTGAACAACTTTTTCACTTTGTTTTAATGTCCATCTACATTTTTTAATAGAATGAAAAGAGATCCAATATTGACTTTCAGAAACATGTGGGTACCCCTATCCTCTTCAAGACAAAAAAACCTGAAGACTTCCCAGGGAGGAAAAGCAGAGATGAAGAGATGTGAGAACAAAGGCAACCTGTCACTTTGCTGAGTGTTCTACTTGCAAGTCCACAGCCTAATGAAGACAGGCTCAAGGAAGGCAGCCTTGTGTGGGATGGCTTCTACCAGTAAAACTGTAATAAAACAAGAGGAAACAAACTGGTGAATGCTGTATAAGCAAACTGCAGCACTCAAGACTAGAAGCTGTCAATTACATGGGATACAACTTCTTGCAACGATGAGACAAGTGGAAAGCCCCATAATTAAGTAACCAGACCCTGTTATCTGTATTAAGTAACTCACTGATACATCTAAAAATAATCAAGCAGTTAAATGCAGATGAGGAAATCAAATAACAACTACAACATTAAAATCTGATCGCAGATCTCTGAAACGGTTTCAGGAATTTCAATGCAGTCAGAATCTTGATTTCACGTGATATCAAGCAGCACCTTCACAGGGAGGTCACTGTTACACTGCAAAGTATCATTGACAAATATCCACTGTCAATATCATTGATAGGCCAAGAATCTGTCATATTCCTCCCTCACAGAAATTCCCTGATGAAAGCTAAAAACAAAATGCTCAAACTAATATATTCTGTGTAATGGAATGAATTTTCTCTCTTCCTTTCCCTATCACCTCTGTTTATTCCTGTACTTAAGTGTGTGTTTGTGCCTTGTCCCTGGGCAGGCAAACACTTGTTACAAGTGCTGCCTCCAGACTGACTGGCTTTGTGCACCAGTACTTGGCAGTGACTTTCTCCTCTTGAAAAGAATAAACAAGGAAGGAAAGAAGCAAGCCTGAGGAACATAAAATGCTAACTGTCATGATGGGGTCTCAAGAGAAAACAGAAAGTTTTACTTTCTTCTGCTCTGTTGCATCAGTAATTTGTTAGAAGTCTGAATCTCTAAAAGCTCTTCTAAGCCCTGCTGCTACTGCCAGTTTCAAAGTCAAACTCGTTTGTACTCATTGTTTTCACTGGAAAAAAGGGAGGAGGTGGGGTTCATCTGCATTAATGAAAATACATGTGACAGTGCTCCTCCTCTCACCTTATCAGCAGTCAGCAAGTGTTCAGGTAAAGCTGATAAGGAGCACTGCTCACAGGTACAGATTCATCTTAGGATATTTCTGAGGGACAGTTTCACTTCAGTAGGAATTATTTATTCAGGTAAAAAAAGGCTGACAAGTCCAGGTACATAGTCCATACTTTTTAGAAGTATTTGGTTTAAATTACTTTTTCTGTAAATGAATCTTTATATGGGACTGGATGAGAAGCGTGCCTAGGAAGCTCACCAAATAAAACACCATACTCACATTTCTGAGGCTGTTCCTGATACTGCCTAAAACAGACAATGCAGTGTGGTAAAGGAACAAGACAGGGATGGCAAGAGACATGGGAAACAGAATTACCAATGAAATAACTGAATCTCTTGCTTTATCTGATTAAGATGGTCTGTGTGTAACCTCTCAAAAATCAAATTCTATGTAAAATTTGCACCCAAAAAAAACTATAGTACTTGAATTTACTAGGTACCTTAAAGAAATTAGCCGAATATTTTTCAAGGTTGTTTTTTTTTTTCATGAATAGAAAAGACCTACCCTCATCATTCTGTTCCTGTTAAATCAACACTCAAAATCCTCACACATGGACAGAAAAATAATTTGAGAGTATTTACTTAAACACTTTAGTACTCCGTCCTTTTCATTAGTACCATGCCACTCTACTCCCTTACAACTTCATATAGCACTGTCACTGAAGAATCCAATTACCAGAGTACCCAAATTTGTTTAAAAACCAGATTTCAGTAGTAAAATCTAAATCCCAAGAAATACACTAAATCTTTGGAGAAAATATTATCCATATTGTCCCAGGTCCATGCTGTATTATCATTATACACATATCAGAGCCACATTACTTGATGGCAGCTACATGCTTCAGTAGCAATGGATTAAAGCAAGTTGCATTTCTTCTAATTAAAAAACACCATTTTTAAAATGAGAGGGGTCAGAGTCATCAACAATGGCAAGTCAGTGTCTCTGAATGGAAGAAAAGTGAGGCTAACATCCATCTAATCCTCCTCCCTGTTACAGGCATCCCGGGAACTCTGTGGGGCAACAGCAAGGGAATTGTAACAGCAAAAAGTGAAGTCTTGTAAATCTGGCATTAAACTTGTACATCTTCGCTCATCAGGTGAATGTTCCAGACAAGAGAAAATAACATTAGGCACAACACACAAAGCCTCATAAGGAATATCTGTCCAATTTAACCAGACAGCTGAGGGCATGGGAATACTCCTAAATCCTTCTGGTTTTTTGTTCCTTAGCTGACCCCATCAATTTTCCTGGTATTCCTATACAAATTATAAGGTTTTACCTTGTCTTCTTCTGTCAATTTTTAAAGCTTAATTGTACAGGAAAATGTAGATGTCTACTCTTTCTGTTTGATTTTTAAATGGCAGTAACACTTTATTGCTTTCCAAACAAAAAGAAAATTATTAAACACATAATTTTTGTAACTCTCAAGCTTTTGAAATTTGAAAATGGAAAAAGATTTGTTGAATTAAGTCTTCTTTAAAAAATACTGCATGAATTTTATTCTCCTTTAAATAAGCAAATGGGTTTTTTATTTATATAGGATATGGAGTCCAAGCTGTAAAGAATCCAGAGAAGTCTGGGCCTCTTTCATATGTGACTTTGATGATTGCTCAGAAGCATAAAATAAAGAGGGTATAAGAAAGGTTTAAAACAAAAAAAACTTTCAAAAGATAAAATATATTCCTAATGTCAGTCTCACCTACCATCTAACCATGCAGCCTCTGTACAGTCTGCATTTTGCCAAATCTCTTTTATATCTAGTAAAGGAAATGCTCTTCATTTGCATGCAGCTGCAAAAATAATAAAGGTAAGCTTCTTACACTCATTTGAATATGAAATATAACACAATGGTTTAAGAAAAAAAAATCTATTTTTAAAAATAGTAAGACATAAGATGTTATTGATTACTTAATGTACTGCATAGTTTAGAGAACAATTGCAGCTACTTGTAATGAGGTTTTTCTACCATGTCCCAGGTCTCATGAAGCTTCTACTCTGCTGCAAAGTGAGAAGCAGACTGCCATGAGAAGAAACAGATGCAAATGGCAGATGTAATGTTTATACTCCTCCACCCCAGTGAATCCCAGAGAGCATTGCAAACTTCACTAATTATTTGCCAAGTGTCCCAAATCTCACAAATATTTTGCTAGCAGTGAAGTCATGTTTTGGCAAAGATGCTACTGCTGCTACTACAGGCAGCTCTCCCTGGGCTAGAACAGTATGGCAAGCTAACTGCACTTACAGTTTATGTATAAGTGAATAAACAAAAAAAATCAACCAGAACACTGGACAGTGTTTAGGGAAGAGGATTGAAAAGGATATATAAATAGTTCTGCATCAGAAATAGTCCAGAAAAGAACACTCCTCTCCCTTCTATCAGAAAAAGGTCAATAACAGGTTATGGAAAATGCATGCTCACTTTACATGCCTGTAATCTGAGGCCCTTAGATAAATGGTAATAAATGGTATTAATAACAGAATAGTAATTAAATTCCAGTGGTTAAAATTAGCTTGAAAGTCAAAAGTAAGTCAACATTGTTAACATTGTTGCTTGTTCACTTCTTGTATTGGCAGCATCAATTATTTGGCACAGACATCATATGTACAGATCAGATCGATAACTAAAGCAGGTTTCCAAAATTGTTTCACTCAAGAGAATTCCATGAAGATATAACCTCTAGAAAAACATGTAAGTAAATGAAACACACTTTGCATTTCCCTCTTCTCTGCTCACAGTTCATCTTCATGACATTTGGCAGCTCAGAACCCTACAAGGAAAACTTTTAGATGCCACTCAAAGAACAGAGGCAATACAAGTTAAAGGTCTCACATAGCCCAGAACACACTTTCTCCACAGCACCAAAACAGAAATGAGAGACAGGAGGCGACTGAAGAATTCACCAACTGCCAAGACAACACCTCATCCCTCCAGCAAGTGCCCTGTGCATCCCAAATCTGGGCGTCTCTGGAGCATCCCCCTGGCAGCCCCTGCACCCTGGGCAGTGGCAGCTGCCTGTGCCCTGCTGGGCAGCCACAGCACGTCCACCCCTCAGGGCCTCATGCCAGGGATGCCACATTCATGCCCACCCACATGTGCACGTGTGCAGGACATGTCTGTGCTCTGCAAACACAATTATCTTTTCCACAGGCTGAGGGTGAGTGTACTTGGAAGGTGGTAACAAAATGAATTCCTTTGGAGTTCCCCAGAACCACTGGCTGAACAAAGTGTTCTAGAGATTATTAACATGCTTGCCATCATCTGCTTTTACAATATACCACAGGGGTTTTGGTGTTTTGTTTTGTTTTTTTTTTTTTTTTTTTTGTCAAGACTTCCACAAGATATAGTTTATTTTAGTGAATTTAGAGGGTAGGCAAACGAGAGGATTATAGGACACCTACTAGTGAACTGGATTTGTTTTCAGAATGCACACCTGTGAAAAGTGTAAGATATCTTAAAAGATGTTTTATAAGGCAAAAATTGTGTAAGTGACATCCAAACCATATATACCAATTTGGTCTTGGGGGAACAATAAAAGAAGAAAAATGTTATTTTATAAATGTAAGTATAGTTTTCTAATTTCACTAAAACTAGGAATTTGGATTCCTTGTACTTTGGATTAGTGTCATGGACTCATTTTCTTCCTTAATTTCATTAATTTCATCAAAAGTCTGTGGCAAGGATTTTAAAAGTCTAACCAAGCACTCTTATTTTCCCCTCTACAGGTTTCCCATTATTGGTATTTAACTGAGCACCTCGATATTTCTAAGAAGAAAAAAGTATATGTTTCTTATCTATCTCATCTATACCATGTATAATTTTAGCAACTGATATGACACAGAAAGAGGATGAAGAATGGTGCCTCAGACAATAATCCCAGGGGGTTTAATCTTTCATCATGGCTTTCCAGCACAGATCATGTTAGCCTCTCTTTTCTGAACTCTGGTTTGAGTCAAAGGAAATGGAACTGCAAAATATTCCAGAAAAACATATACCACTGACCAACAGAAAGGAACAGTATTTTTCATATTACATATTCCCTGTTTTCTTTCCCCTGGCACTTTGGTCCTTCTAAGCAGCCTAAAAAGCAAGGACCTAAAAAACAAGGACTTGAAAGATATTAATCTGAACACAGAGTATTCATGATGAATATTTAAGAGAAAAAAATAATCCTAGTTTTCATATTTTCAGCTTCTGCTGTACCACCCAGGCAATAGTAAACTATTTCTAGTAACAGCTGCTAAGAACTTTGAAGAGTATTTTTAGGATGTAACCAAGCTCAGGGTATTTTTAATCTATGATTATACATTGTCTAAGTCAGATCAGCATCAGTTAGGAGGTTTAGCCAGACTCTGTTCTTGTTTTTATACCCTCATATAACCTGAGATTACTTCAAACCAAATCTTTATGACAAGCCTCTTAAGAAAGTGTATAACAGAGAAAATTAAGAAGTCCTGCAATTTTTTGGGCAGGGAACACCTTCATGAGAGTTTAATCTCTTTTACACTGCAACAATAACAGTAACTCAATGGTAACTGCAGATAGACAGACTGATGTTTTCCTAACTTCCATAAACCCTAACACTGCTATTTTAGCCATACTGGAAAAATTCATTAGTTTCACAAGGCTATGTCAAATTTTCTCCGGTGCAGCATGAGATGAGAATGTGGTCTGATGAAAAATGCAGAATTCTGCAGCCTTCAGGAGGGAGCACTGGGTGTTTTCTCACTGGTTTATTTCCTCACTCTTTCCAAACATCAAGCAGCTGAGATGACAGGATAATGCAGATTCAGTCTTCTGCTTGTATTTCCGGATTGTGCTAAAGATAAGAGACAATTTTACAATTATTTTTTCTTACAGTTGGGATTCTGAGAGAGCCTCTCACGGAAATGAAGAGGTAGGAGGTAGCTATCTTTGTGAGAAAGGCAGCCCAGCTTTGCACTGAGTAGTAAGGGTATCTTTTCCACCTCCACATTAGTTACTTTTCACTTTGCGCAGTATTATGTAACATATTGCTGTGAAACTGTCTTGAAGTTTAAATTACCCTACCCAAAACAAAAAGGGACCTGCTCCCTTACTGCCACCGAAATTGTGCACTGGTAGGAAAATATAAAAAAATCAGTTGGAGGTTTCCAGACTGCACTGCTGCGAGGAGTGAAAGAACAATTTACTGTGAAATGGCTGCACGACAGAGCAAAGGGATATCAACCCTGCCAGAGTGTTTAACCAAACCAAGAGATCCAAAAAATACTGCTTGCTTGTCTCCTGTTAACACAGAACTGAGGGCACAGGAAGAAGGATCTCAGCAGGCCACCGACTCACACTGGCAACAGGAAAAGCAATGTAAGTGATTCTAACCAGCCCTCTCGCACTGTTCTCCACCACAAGCATAAAAGGATGCACTTGGATCCATAAAACCCTGTAACTGTTATAAATTATTTATTGAAAATCTGATTTATTTTTTATCTTCTGCTTTTATTACACCAAAGTATAGTAACAGGGAAAAGGAAATATAACAGGGAAAAAAACTACCACTATAGCAACAGAGTCACAAGAACTTCAAGACTTTCCTCATCCTATTGCTTCAATAGGACACTATCTGCTATCTCAGAACAATTTCAGCAAAGGAAAGCCTAACTCAGTGGGCAAAGAACAGGGAAGTCCAGCAAAGTGTGAGTGTTTATTTTCCACTGCAGCTTCCTTACTCTCTCCCCTGGAATCAAGAGCACTTTCACAACAGAGGGAAGGGTGAGGGCACCAGCCCAGCCCAGCCCAGCCAGGCAGACACTCACCCCTGACACCTTGGTGTTAAGAAACACAGATGCTGTAGAAAATTACTCCTATCCTGGGACACCAACCCCCTTCACCAAGGGGAAGGAAAAGGGATTAAATGAGTTGGGAGAGTCAAAGAAAAGCACAATGCTGGAAAAATAGCTAGGCTGTGCATTCCACACACCAGGACTAAACTGAAATTCTGAAAAACTGTGTAGAAATCTGAAAGAACCTAAAGTTCTTGAGTATATCTAGCACACTGGGAAATAAAATCAGCCTATTGCTAGAAGAACTGACTTGCCTGTTTCTTTTACAGGTGAAGCCTGTAATTCCAGAGTCATCAGCTGGAAGAACAGAGGTGCTCAAAGGAGCTCACATAGTGCAATTAAAATCCTGGCATGTCTGGAGTCAAAGAAGACCAAAGCTCACCTGCTCCAGGGCTAGGCCACTCGTAGGTACAGCTCCAAGAGACTTCAGAAACTGAATCACAGACATCAAGCTCCTCTGGAAACAAGAATGTCTGACAGTGGCCATAAGTCACTTCACCTTTCTATTATTCAAACCCATTTTATAGCTAGGAATGCAAAACTAGCAGGAGTTTAGGGATGGCTACTGCAAATCAAATCTGGATCTACAAACAGGCCAGAAAACACATTCATTCTTACCAAGGGGTGCACTGGTTACACACAAGAACAGCATGAAAGCAGAGTGATTAAACTGGGTGGAAATACAACCATAGGACCGCAACTATTTGGTGACACAACTTCAAATCTGGTCAACTACCACTCAGAGATGTCCAGAGCTCCAAAAGTCTTGCAGACTGGCACAGAGGAGGCTGAGATTCAATGCAGAAGCTGCAACTGGGGGCAGGCTCTACATCCACCAGGGAAACACTTGCCCCAAATGACTGTTCAGAGCAGCCAGAGAGAAACAGCAAAGAGGGCTCAGAAAGTTTGGTACAACACTCTGACAGGTCTGCAGTGTGTGCAGTCTTGTAGCCACATGATCCCTTCACCTCAGTTGTCACTGACACCCAGTGCTGAACATACAGGCAATGCAGGAAAAGATTTGAGCAGGATACAGCTACAGAATGGGAAATTCCCACTAAACAAGGGCACATTACATTCACTGCACGCACTCAAACCAGCAGAACCTGATGATTTTAGAACAATGAAGCACAAAAAGTCACGAACTACTGAAGAAAAAACACATTCATAATCTATTCAGTAAGAGGCATATCATAAGAATATGTGAGAAAAAACATATTAACTGTGGTTATTCTTAACAGAAAACAGAGATCCAAACAATTCTAAACCCGGGCTTCGGATCTAAATGCAGAATCTTTTTGAAAAAAGTTTATAAAAAATAGACTTTAGCCCTGTATCCTTTTGAATAATTAAGTTTAGGTGAGGAAAATTCAGTACATGCAGTTTATGAATAACATTTTATATGATGCCACAAAGGAAACTATGAGTGTATTTGGAGATGATGGGAAAATCAGCCAGTAACAACTCACAGGACCATGGGATGGAGAGGGAATGGCCTCAAGTGGCAGCAGTGGAGGTTTGGATGGGATGTTAGGCACAGTTTCCTCACTGGAAGGGTTGTCAAACACTTGAACAGGCTGCCCAGGGCAGTGATGGAGTCACCATCCCTGGAGGGATTCAGAATCTGTGTGGAAGTGGCACTTGAGGACACAGCTCAGTGATGGGCTTGGCAGTGCTGCTTGATGATCCCAGAGGCAATTCCCAGCCTCACATTCCATGGTTCTGTGAATGCCAGCTGACTTTTGCCCCAGGCCCATCAGCAGTTGTGCCCAAGGACAGAGGAGCTGGTTTGTGGTCCTCCCTGCTCAGACACACCTGCCTAGACCTGTTCTGCTGGTGGCCAAGTCGTATTTAATATCTGACAGACTCAGTACTTACACTCAGAATTTACCTAAAATTGTGGCCACCAGCTGAGGATGGCAAATGGCCTCCATACATCACTTTCTACTTTCAGATTTTTGAGGAAAATACAGACAGATCAATAGACTGATAGATACTGATGGTCTGAGTGATTCTGGCTGTTTCACTAAAGATCAGCAGGAACATTAGATCTACAATCAGGCAAAGTGCAGTTTTATTTCAACCTTGTGATCTGAATAAACCAAAGAAATTTATTGAAAATGCTGCACATACCTCTGATTTAAAGCAATCTCTGAAATATGCACAGCCCCATTTAGCTGCAACAAAGAGCCAACTACTCTGCCATGCAAAGTGAATTTTATTAACTTGATTCAGAGTCTGTCACTCACTTCCCAACATCTTACATGTACCTATAATATATGTCATGGTTAATCCATTTGATGGACTGTGTTTTTGCTCCTCTGATGAACTCTTGGCAATTTGCCTGCCAGTACACATCCTTTACAACAACCTCTCAGAGCCCAAATTAGCAAAAAGGCTTTATTTAGCTTGCTTTATTAATAAATAAGTAAAGAAATAAAGGCTACAAACTGTTTCTCTGTTTCTGCTGTCTATTTAGGTTAGCAAGGCTGCAGGCACTGATCTTTTAGTGTGTAAATGGTGCTTGGGACAATGGGCATCATTCACCCCAGCCTTGCTGGGCTCCCCAGTGCCAATCTTATATTATAAAGGCTTTTTTTAGAGCAAGATTCACCTTATCCATCAGTAGTTGCACAAAAGATAAGTATCTCCTCCACACTAAATCATCAAAGCTTTCTCTCCAATTAACATTAAAAGCTACCCATAGACAATTTATCAGCCTTGTAAAAAATCTTTTAAGATAAATGAAACTTCTTATCACCTTTTCTTCTTCCTCAAAAATGAAATCCTGCCACATTACCAAAAAGGTATTATTCTTCTCCAATTTTCTGTAATGAGTTCTTAAATTCACATGGCAAACTTTTCATGTTAAGTATACTTCTGGTAATCAAAATCCAGATCCTTAACAAAGCCTGCAATTATTAGTTTCATGACTAAAACTATTTCTCCCTTCAGCAACTGACATTTTCAGACTTTAATGCAGGGAATAAGAACATACCATACAGCAGTCTACAATAAAAGATTAAAGCAAGGAGCAAAGGGAAAAGCATTTTTTGTTCAGTTCTCACTATCACTCTACAGCAAGTGAGGTAAAAAAAAAAACAATTTTAGGAATCAAGGCAAGGTTGGCAGCACATTTTTGGCCATGGCCAGTGGTCCCAGGCTGTGCTTGGACAAAGCACTACCAGGGAGCATGGTCAGACAGGCTCTTGAGGTGGTCTGGCTGCAGAGGAAGAGTCTGGGCAGCATTTTCACACTGTGTGAACCTCCAGTGTCTTCACCTGCTGGGCAAGTGCTCTCTCACATCACCCTCAAAGTCCCCAGGCCCTTGTGAGTCAGGGTTCCTTCAGGCATAAAGCACAACCTCACTGCATGGGGCCTGACCTGGAAGCAACCAAACAAGCCAGAAAGGGCAGTACTGAGTACTGAGAAAATCACTGCCTTCATGGATCAGATCAGGGTCAAAGAAGGGACAATGGTTTGGAAACTCAGGGTTTTTTGTTTGGTTTTTTTTTTAATCTCTTGACCTTGTTCATGTTCATATTAATAAAGTGAAATTACTATTTAGAAGGAAAGACATCTCTATAGCAATACAGCTGCAAATGAAGACAGCTCTGGACTACGAGAGGCTCAGAAAATGCAGCACCAGTTTTCTCCAGTATCTTTTTGGAAGTCTGGACTTAATGATCTACAAATATTTCTGGGTTTGCAACAACAGACACCAGGGCCCTTCTAGGAGATACCACAGAACCCTACAAGGCAGGAGGCCAGGTCACTTTTTATTTTTTACTTCAAATGCAGGCCATCTGTAGCATTATTAAGTACATCTTGGGGAATATTCCAAGCACAGGGCACTGCAAGAGCTTTTCCCAGATCAGACCAGGAAGGTCACTCTAGCCTCAGGTGTGCTCCCAGACAGTGCACACAGCTATTTTAGCCACAAGCCTGTCATGAAAAATCACTGGACACAAACCAAATTCTGCAGTGCCCTACTAAGATAAGTTTTAAGATAAGTTTCATTTATCTTAAAACACAGCTCTCCCCCCTCCACAAGAATTCCATGGAAACCAGTTAATTAACAAATGAGGAAGAACATAATTACAAGATTGTAGGGTATCCTTATCCCTACAAATATGTCAGCATGTTTATCACTGTCTCCTGTCAGCACATACAAGATCATGTCTGCAGTGCAGTTAGTTTAATTTACAAGCTCAGAAATAATAATGTCTCACCTCTATTGACATTTCTAGAAGTTATTTTTGCCTTAAAACGTCACCATGTGGATCTGTGAGGCACATTACACATAACAGCTTGAGGCTTTTATCTGCCTAAACAACCAAATAATGGTGTTAGAAAAGTGTCCTTTCTGCTCCCAAGCATGCTCAGAAGCAAAAAACACAAAGGAAAAGAGTGACCCAGTTCAGCAATGTAAATACATGTCACCTCAGAGGCTTTCAAAGTGTAGCTGAAATAACGTTCAGCTGCTGCAGCCTCACTTCAGACAGCAGAGTCCATAAATGTTCCCTGTGATTAACAGGACCAGATAAAGAGGCACTGTGCTGGTTTGGGCTGGGTAGAGCTCTGACAGTCAGATCACTGCAGGGGTGAGCTGACAGAGGTCACTGCAAAGGCCAGGTTCTTATAGCTGAGGCTTTGCTAGGGAATCCCAGGAGCTGAATTTCAGATGTCTGCATGGCTTCAAGCAGCAGGTCAGCAAGAGGCACTAAGGAAAGACTAACAATCTACAGGGAAATCAGCATCACCAGAGTGTGCAAAATAGTCCTGAAACCAGCCCAGAAATAATCCCCCAATATTTGCCTAAGAAAGCCACTCTGGGTATCTTCAATTTATTCCTAACAGAATCTGTCTGCTTCACCTCTGCAAGTTACTTTAAAAGGTTATTAAAGCTGTATTAATTTAATTCATAAGGCCTTTTTTTACAGCTGTACTGATGAGACAAAGATTATCTGCTTTTGCAGAGTTTGATGTGTTTCATGTTTCTTTTTTGGGAGCAAGCACCACAATGCCTTTGAAAACGTGACCACATGAGACCTGCACATGTGTCTGAGGATCCAGCAGCCCTCACACTGTGAAACAGCTGGAAAGGACTTTTCAGTCCTCAAAACCTTTCCATTTCTCTACAGCTGTTTATAATGAGAGTAAAGGAACACATCTTTCCAATCCAGCCTGGATGATTAATTAACTGATGCAACAGCAATGCTGTAGCTGCATTTGCCAAGTTACCCTCCTCAGGACCATAATTAACACAGAGCAAGTTCCAGTGGGAATCATGCTTGAATGACATCAGTAACAATTAAAAGCTTCTAAAGTTTTTACAGCACTTCAGAGCAGCTTCTTCTTCTCTGAGCCACCCTTCAGTTCTGCCAAAAGCCTCTTGGAGGCAGCTAAGGCTCAGTTTGTTTTCACTCCAGGATCATTCTGGCCAGCAGAAACCTCTGACCTAAGGTTTTGCTTCTGAAGTAATAGTGCCTTGATTATACTTCCCCTTTATCCCCATTTCTTTCATGTAAGCAATGAAAGCACAAGAGGAAAGTGCACAACTGCAACAGGAATTGGGGCAGATTTCTCCCTTCAGCCTCCCTTTTGGATTTTATCCTGGTGAATTCTGCAGTTCAGAAGGCAAGAAGCCACAAAGCTGTCTGACTATACTTAGCTTTTCCCCAGTGCAGTTTTGGCTTTCTTCTGCCCTCTCTGAAATTTCATGGCTCTGAGCTGTGGATATCCACACCTTATGGCATAGAACCCAAGCACCAGACTGAAGCAGTTATAGTAACACAGTAACATAATGGATTTTAATATTTTTGTCTGATCTAGTGGAGATAGCCATTTCCACCCTTGATGCACTGACCCAGTGTGCGAAATTTCCCAATTCCTCCCAGAGACATCAGTCTACCCACAGACAGCAGCCCTCAATGAGGCAACACAGTTCTCTCTCCTCTGAAACAAATGCAAAGAGAGGACATCCTTGATCTTTTATTGCCTAAGTGTTTCTGGTGCAATGATCTACTTGCAGCTGACATTTGAAATTTGAAGCTGCAGATGGGATTTGAAGGTCATCCAAGCACAGCTTTAAACCTGCTCTATTTTGCTCCCTAACGTAGCCTCCATGCAAATCTCTGGTTGTAAGTTATCCTTAGTAGGTTCTTTTCCTCCAAGTTGATCATCTGTTATATGAATTTGTGACTGGGTGGATGAAAGCAAAAATACTTTCACAGAGATTTTCCTAATTATGTCTCCATTTAAAGCAGTAAATGTGGAAAACTCAATTTTGTCTTTTGACTTACACTGTTCAAAGAAAAAATAAAATCTCTTTTTCGCTATAACCATGCGACACTTTGATATAAATAGACTTACATCATGAAATGTTGTGGCTAAATATCTCTTGTATCTTTTCAGGAAAGTGTGTTAGAGATATTGTGACATTCTCTAGGTTACTAAGTGGACTTAAACGAATTTGTATTTCTAATTCAGAAGTTTAGGTTTTTATACTTACCTACATTCGAGCAAAAAGCCTACCTATGTGTTTGGATAAAAAATTGACTGCAGTCCCATGCAAAGGATCAGCCCACATCTGTATGGCACTTCAATCCTACTTAAGCCTGTTCAACATATCATTAACATTCTTCTTACACAAATAAGACAACACTACTCTGGATCAGGTGATGGGAGACATGCTTAGTGTCATGGACAGAGAAGGAACAACACAGCATTGCTAGGTTATGCTATCACCTGTGCTTTCTGCCCCCCCCTGGACATACCAGCCTCTTATATAACCTCTCCATATTATGGTCTGCACCTTCCCTCATGGATCATGCTAACCACTGGAGCCTGGAATGCTGAGCCCCAGAGCAGGAGAGGAGCTGCAGCATTGAGGAAAGGCTGAGCTGGGCTGTACGTAGCACTGGAGCATCACAGAACCAGGGTCAGCTCTGACTGGCAGCAGGGGCAACACAGACAGAACTTCCTAGCTAATGCACCACACTCTCAACTATTAAACATTAAACACGCTCTCAGTGACTTGCTATAAAGACCTATTTATTTTAAATTACATACTGGCTTAGTAAAACCCACATTCAGGCTCACTTATCCCAAAAATCTACTGATGCAAGTCATTTCACACAGCAAACTCCAGCACAAATTCAAACCATGAGAGTAAATGTTGCCAGACAAGGCCTTGAGCCACCTCATTCATGCCACATCCTCCACAGGCAGTGCTGTTCACTGGACAGGCTTGACACTTCACACTCAGAGGAAAAGGCCAACTCACAGGTGACAACAGATGGCTGTGACAGGAGAGGCCATGCTCAAAATGTGTTCCATGACTGCTGTCTCAAGTAATTTTCATTCCCCAACTTACTAATTTCAAGGCATTTGCCATTACCCAGTCTGACAACACCATTTGTGATGGTACATGAAAGCCTCGGGAAATGCCTGCTGACCAGATACTTGACAATGGATTTCTCTAACAGCAGCACAAGTGTCACCATGTTTTCTCACTGATTTTATACGTGAACTACCTCTGGGATTCTTCACCTCCCATAATTTGCACTTCTTAACATTTCTCCCACAGCAAATCTGAAAATCTTGGAAATACCAGATAGGTGACTTTGCAGAGCAGCTTCTGCAATGTCCCTGAACATTTCTCAGAGCAGTTGAAAAGGGAACTTGTTCTGCAGCTCCTGACCCCATCATATGGCAGTGGTTAAACTCAGCCCCCAGATCATCTGCACAGCAATAGAAGCACCTGTGTCAAGTGAAGAATGGCTCTTTTGGACATCAGGAAAGGCAGAAAACCACAATGGGCAATAATTTTAATTATTAAAGAATCTGGTCACCAAATGAGGGAACACTGATTTAACAAAGTTCCTTTACTGTATTGTGCATTAAAATCATTAATACTCAAAGCTCTGTAAAATGGACCAACACAGCTGTAACTGAGCAGCTGTCTTCAGCAGGGACACCAAAAGGTCAAGAGGAAAGAAAGTCACCAGGTGTTAGCTAAACTATGTGTTAACAAAATGGAGGTAACACCTGACACTACATACATTTATAATCCTGCTGGTTTTCATTCTGTACAGCTATGCCACACATGGAGAAAATGTTCAGTGACAGGCTGGACAGCACACTGGGCAGCAATTTGCAAGAATGCAACCAAGAAGGATAGAGGAATTCTGAAATTAATCTCAGGGGCTTGTCTAAAACCGTATCAAAGGCATAACCATGGAAGCAGTAGCTATACCCAAACTCCTATGGAGCCTGGGAAATAACAGCAATTCAGTCATGCTGACTGGAACTTCAGCTCAGCCTATTCACCAAAACACACAGGTTTTTACTGGCAATTCAGCCACCGTGACTTCCCTTGTACTGCTCCCCAAAGTATCCCAATTAAAGACATTGTGTCATGTGACATATGGCAAGTTACAATCACAGCCCTGATGTGTAGGCAGCAGCAACAGAAGGCTTTGATTCCTGCATACCTGGATGTCAGTAACAGAAATGCAGTTCACACTCCTGTAATGGCACCATTCCCAGTTTCCTAATCAGGCTCTGTCTTCAAGAAACTTTGACAGTCTCTTTCTGCTTCTACCAAAACACTCATGGGGACAACTTAGTAGAGGTAAAACACTGTGAAAGTAATGTTCTGCATACATGGAGATACAACTGAAACACAGCATAGAGGTCAAATGGTTCAGCCCAACTCAAAATGGAGAAGAATACAAGATTCTCTGGAGTCAGCAGATTGCAGACACAAGGCCATCACTGCCTTGCTCCAGGAGGTACAAAAAGGACTGACAGGCTGTTCATGTGACCCAGAGAAAAGATGGACATCACAGTCTTGGAAGGAGGAAATCTCATCAATAACAATGTTGTGGAATGTACACTTGTCCAGAAGTGTGTTGGCAGCCTCATCTTCAAGGAAAAAAAGGTACTGTTGCACAAGGAGACTAGTCCAGTGTATCTAATGCCACCCCCTGTACCCAGGACACAAAGTCAACTGTGAATCAACCAACCCCCTAATACCACTGTATTCACTCACTTCTGATTTTGGAGCCATCCCTTCTGAAAAAGCTGGGGCAGAGAGCTACAGGAACACAGCACTTGGGGAGACATCTAGGGAACAACACACACCCTAAACACAGCCCAAAAGTATAGGCTCTGTCAGCACTAGCTCTGGGCCATTTGCAGATCCCAAGTGCCCTACAGAGCATTACCAAGAGAGAAATACTTATTATTTGGTTTAACCAGGATAGAAACAAAACTGGAAATCGACTGGTGTGCAACAATTTAACCCAGAGATCCCAGGCACCTTCCCCCTTAAGCTCCCTCTGAGCTGAGAAAACACCAAGGCATTTCTCAGTAACCTGCATAGCAAACAGCCACTTGATTGACCCAGGGCAACCCTAATGTAACTTTGCTAATTGCACTGGGCTGACTTTAGAGCTGGATCTGTCCCCTAGATGCTGCATTGCTCCACTTCACACAGCTAACTAAAACTCTGTATGTGACTAAAGCACTGCTCAGCTCCAGATGGTCAAACGTTAAAGAAATTGAAAAACAGAGATTGACAAATCTCTGCTGGAAAAAAAAAAATGTATAGACATACAGAAGAAATCAAAGAGGGATAGTGAATTCAGCATCTGAAAACCTAATGCAATGTGCTGTCCTCTGTTTTGTAGATCAAGTTATTTACCTTTTAAAAGGTGATGAAAAGATGCAAAGGTCATGAAAACTTGCAATAAATCCCTCCTCCTGGCTGCTGAACAGCATCTCAGCTCTATTCATCCTGCTGACAGCGCTTATATACTCCAAGAAAAAAGGCCACCATGCTCTAGATTAGGGGTAAGACCTCCATGCCCCTACTGGCACATGAACAATTCCAAAGAAGTATTAAACTTAAATAACAACTACGTTCAGATACTCCATTTCTTTAAAGAAGACAAGGCATGACTACAAAGCAAACTGCGCACTACACAAAAAAGGGGTTGCCTGTGGTTTAGTCAACTGGATAAAAGCATCTCTACACAATTTGGGGAGTTCCTCATGGTTTTAGCAGTTTTCCACTATGCCAGGATGCCAAGAGAATTCATTGGAGCTACTCAGCTCAGTGCAGTGCTTAGCCTGGAGAGAGGAAAGGAGAGAGGGAGGAAGGGACAACAATATTTTGATTAATATACAGAAATGGAACTCATTAAGAGTAGGATCAATTTCCAAGTTTTATACAACTTCTCTTCTCTGCACTAACCTACATCTGACATCAGTCATAACACTCCAGAAACAGCTTAAAGTAATTTTCACACCTTCCTTCTAGGACATCATGTCCTAGATCAGATAAAGCAGATTCTATATGAAATACAGATTTTACCTAGACTCCTGTAACTGCCAGGATGAATGACACCCCAAAGATCACAATGCCCACTGTCATTCTTTCAAATAGAGGAATGCTTATTCAGCTTCATGTAGCTTATGAATCACTGTATACAATTACCACTACTTTAAACATGCCAAAGTATAGCTACCTTCAATATCAGCTGAATTTTGTAATAACTATATATTCCTGAGGCTTTCTGTTCTGTAACTGTCTATATAAGTTCTATATAACGGTCACTATTGGACATGAAATAAAATTATGTGGACATGCATCTCTCTCAAGGTAAATAAGAGGGTTTTTAATTTATGGCTCCAACATTTATAGATTTCCAAAAGTGACAGTGGATTGGAGGGTAACAGTGCCACCTCTCCAATGACACTACACAAACCAACAGTCTATCAAATTTCTTCACCTTCATAAAAAAATGCAAAACAATAAGTTAATTACGTAAAATGTGTGAGAAAGCTTGTTACAAGTATATAAACACCAAAAAACTTAAAAAAACAAAACAACATGTAACAAATGTGCAAATGTGCAAACCCCCTTGTTCTGAAGTCTCCAAAACAGGGGTTCAGACTAAACACACCTGAACAAAACTGTATGCCCCTTAGCACAGAACCCTGCGTAGCAACAGGGTGTTGGGTTTGGCTGGGGTAGATTTCATGTCCTCATGGTATCTAGTAGGAGAATACATTTAGGATTTGGTCTGGAAGCAGTGTTGATAACACAGAGATATTTTCGTTATTTCTGAGTAGTTCCTACACAGAGTCAAGGCCTTTTCTGCTCCTCAGCCCAATCCAGCAGTGAGCAGCCTGGGGGTGCACAGGGAGCTGGGAGGGGACACAGCCAGGACACTGAGCCCATCATGTTCAGTACAGAACTGAGGAAAAAAGAAAGGAGAGGCAGATGTTTGGTGTGGCGGTGTTTGGCCTTCCCAAGTCACCACTGAGCATGAGAGAGCCCTGCTTCCCTGGGGATGGCTGAACACCTGCCTGCCAGGGGAAGCACTGAATAATTCCTTGATTTGCTGTGCTTGTGTGTGTGGTTTTTGCTTTCCCCATTAAACTGTCTTTATCTCAACCCACGAGTTTTCTCACTCTCTCCCTCTCTTCCGACTCTCTCCCCATCCCACTCAGAGGCAGCGAGAGAGTGGCTGAGCGGGGATGAGCTGGGGTTAAACCACAGCAATTACAAACTGCTAATGGTGAAACGGCCTGGAAAAGGCTGTGTGCCTCCTCCTGCCTCCAGGCACCTGTCCCTGCAACCAGTCCTATGCTCAGTACATTCCTCTGCTTCATACCACACCAAAAATCTGACCAATTCCGGCACAAATATGGAATTATTCTGCTGGCCTCTGGTTATTCCAGATTTACACAACCAAAGAGAATACAGCTTGACTTCCAAAAGCTCCACCACCAAAAAATTACTTTTTGCCAATATATTCTTTGCCTATAAAATAAGCACTGCAGTTTCTAAACAGTTGTTCAGGCAAGAAACAGATCAGAAATCAAAGACATGCTGATTATTTTTTGTATCACTCAGGAAAGATCAAATTGCTGTGTGCTGCCTCACCCTCTGTTACAGCAGAATATGCTCAAGTGTAAGCACAGTACTGCTGGACATTTTCAGAATGGGAAAATAACCATTTTAGAAAAGCTTTTAACTTCCAGTTCCTAGTGGAAAATGAATTTGGTACTAAACATTTGTGGTCCCAAGACCAACTCTTAAGAACAGAATGTTACAAAACCCATAAATACTGGTGGTAAATAATGTTGGACAGAATGAAAAGATGAATTAAAGATTTTTCTACTGGATTATTCTGCATTACAGAAATTAAGGAGGGTGGGGCAGAAAATTAAACTTAATAGAGTCCAAAAACTATTTCAGTCCATGATTAGTATTGTTACTGGAATTCAATCTGCACAAGAAACATCAATTTATGTTTTACTAAAGACTCCACACTTTAAAGAAATTCAGAGTAGGCACAGTAATATGACCTATAAATGCAGCAGTGCTCTCCCATCATGGTGCCAAAACATTATTTTTCATCCTAGAATTTGGAAAAATCTCAGACAAACAACATTTGTTGCTGGAAATCAGAAAATGAGAACACACTAAGTAAACTGAGCTTTCCAGCCAGCATAAAGAAGACAGATTCTGTCTACAACTGTTAAATTTGGAACTGTTAATAACATTACTGGTGTTTAGGCAGCAGCAGTGATTCCTGTGGACTTTATTTTCTCTTCCTGCTATTTTTTCTGTCTCCCCAGTTTCATTTACATGAAATATATTTTGTAAACAGAAAAACTACAGTTACACTCATGGAAGCACTTTTGATCAGTTTTGCCTGCAGGTGTGGCTGCCTTTAGACAAGTTAGAAATCCAAGAACAGAGTACATAAAACCCATTCCCAGAGAGGTAACACAGGACATCTGTTGGCATATTTTCTCATTTCTTTATATGCCTCAGCTGATGGGGTTTCCTCATTGCCCTAGGAAAACTCTCATACTTCTGTCTGAAACAGCAATTTGCAGTGCAATGAAAGCATTAGTAGAAAAAAAAATTCAGTATGTACTCAAATTCAAGAAGATTCTACTTTTAAGTAGACCCTGTAATTCAGGAGGATAGAAACACACCAGGGCTGGAGCTGTTGAGTCTCACTTAAGACCAGCCCTTTCCTGGGAAACATGGAAACATGGCACCTGGGTTAGTTTTATATTTTTTCCCCCAGAAGTCACATGCTTGCACACGTGTTCCCCACTCCCTTTCCAGGCCCTATGCCTGTGTGATGCTGCTAGAGAAGCATAACTTCATAAACCTAATTGCTTAAAAATAGGATCTGGCAGAGCACCAGCTCCTAGATCAGTCTGTGAAGCGTTCAGAGGTTTTAGGCAGCAGAGAATTTTACTTCAGGCTATTACATTCCAATACTTCCTTCCACTCCCTTCAGAAAATCACTAAAATATTTGCAGCAATTCCAAGGACAGTTGCTCCAGCACACACTCCCCTTGACAGACTGCTGGGCTACTTGGGGGCCCCAAAAATAAAGAAATAAAAACAAAAAGATTTTTGACACGAGAGCACTCACAATTCCTTTCTGTAGCTCTCTAAATGTTCTCTATTCTCATTTCTTTTAATCTTTTTTAGTTTCAGGGCCATTCTGTCTGTGTCAGTTCTGCTTCTGTACTAGCTCAAAGAAGGATTTCCACACACACAGTCTTGCTTTAAATATGTTTCTTTTGCTCACCATTCTCAGGTGAGCTCTTCCACTCTCCACAGCTCATGAGGATTCTTTCACCCACTGCTCTCATGGCTTCTCAGCCTCCAGAGGAAAGGGTAGGAAGCAAATTTGGTAAGGGTGGAAGACTCAGTCTTGACGTGCTTCCTTGGAAAACTGAGTCATAATCTAATAGCAACATACAGATCTTGCTGGACCTGTGAATTTGGAGGAAAGGTTCAGCTATGGAAGCTGAGTATCACAGAAAAAACTTCCTCTAACTCCACTAATCTTTCAGGAAGAGAAATTGTGTGCAACAGAGCATGAACCAATCTCCTCCCCTCCCTCAAATGGCTGCACGGGGGGTTCCAGTTTCTTTAGCTGTTCTCCACACAGACTCCCACTGGGTCTGTGTGCACAGCGTCCCTGGGCATGCACACAGCCACCAAAGGCATCTCTGCTGGGGTCACCCCTTCCCTGCACTGCCACTGCACCCCTTAGTTCTGCCTGGCTGCTCCTGACCTCCCCTCTCCTCTCCAGCCACCCCCTTGGGCAGCAGCACCAACAACCTTTACTAAAAATACCTCCTGAGCATCATAAATAGCAAGATGGCAGCATTCTTAATCCCCCTTCAGGCATGTAATCTTTTTGCTTTTGATAAATATGGAGTGGCAACAATGGGCAGAGAATAAAATGCATCTTACAGTACTGGTCTGCTTGGCCTGTGCCTTGCAGAAAGGAAAAATGAGGACTCCCTGTATCCACAAATGCTGTCAGCAGAGGACAAGAGAAAAGGGAGAAGATTGCTATTACAAGAAGTCACAAAGTCTCCCCAAACCTAAATTTTGAACATTTTTAACTCAATAAGATTTATTGGCCAAACCACAAGACCAGTGTTCCTAAAGAAAAGATCAGATCTGCAGAGCAGGGAGCCGGTCACGCAGGGAGCCGGTCAGCAGGAAAACTCAAAGGAAGGGAAAGGTTGGCTCCTGCCCTGCTGAACTTTTGTACCACCACAGGCTGTACAGAACAGGCCAAATGCACAGTGCCAGGCCAGCCTGGCAGAAGGAAGGGCAAGATCCAGCCCTTTCATGCCACTTGACTCTTGAAACACGGCGGCAAATGCTACAGGAACCCCGCTACACCTCTGCCAGAGAGATTTGAAAAACCCCTGCACTTCCTAAGGACCGAGGTCATGCTGTATCTGGGAACAAAAAATATGTTAAAGAACCTAAAATCAACTGCCATTTGAGTTTAAGTTTTCAGCCATTTTCCTTACTGAATCTATGGGGCTAGAAATTCGTAAGTTCCAAAGAAAGTCCGCAAGCTTTGTTGACACCTGTAATTCCAAATATTCGATATTCAAAAATCCCGACATACAATAAAAAAATGCTTGATGGTTTTAAGTTTTTTAACATTCTCCTACAAGTTTTATAAAAATAAAGCTAGAAAATTTTGCCCTTTCCAACTGCAGCTCTAAAGCAAAGGCATCAGAAGTGCTGTTTCCAGCATAAACATGTAGGAAAATATTTACTATCTTGCGAGCATGAAAACAAATATGTTTGTGGCTGCTATAATACAGTCACAAACACTGGCAATTTAAAAAATTTCAATGGCATTTTCAGAAAGACAGAAATAAAGACAATGATACTGGAATTTTATTGCAAATTAATAAAATCATATATTAACATAATTGGTTAACCAGAACCTTTTTCTTTGAAACATAAGACTCCAGATATCCACTGCACATCTAAGTACACAAAACAGTTTTGTCATTCAGCCCAAATATCAAAACATCTGGCAACAGAAAATAGAAAAAAGTATTTATAGACATTTTTGGACAGGGATTACTTCAGGTCAAGTCCGAAAGCATCCTTAAGCTGCAATCACCAAAATCTTTTATCAGTGATTTTGGATTTAGCTAGTGTTACTAAGAGAGAAATATAACATAGGCTTTTTATAGCAGCAATTCAACAATGATCAAAGTTTTATTATTCTTCCTTAGATCAAAGTCTGGACTGAATAATTTTGGGATTATCTCCAGCTCAAAAAGTAGAATAAACAGTTTTGGGTAACCACATTATTATATAACAATACAGTCTTTTTGCAACAAGTTTTGCTCTTATTTACATATGCCACAAGTTTTTAATGGATTGGATTATAATTTAATTATTTTATTGGCTTATGAGGACAATAAAAGAGAAATTTATACAGGAGCAGCAGAAGGCCATAGAAACATTCAAATGGTGTCTTGTGCATCTACATTCAAATGCAGAGAAGATTCATGAGAAGAGGTGAAACCAAGATTAGGAAAGTAAGACTGGGCATACTTCCAGTGAGAGGTAATAGGTTTTACACCTCTGCTCATTACAAACCACTCAAGACATCTGGAGATCTCTTGTGAGACAGACACCTTGGCACAGCCTGTCCACACCCTTCCAGCTGGGATAAGGTAGAGAAAATCAGGATACTCACATTGTGATGGCTTTTATTAGCAGGCATAAAATACTGCTACATGGATAATACTCAGCACAATTATTTTTGCAACTAAACTTAATTGTAAAGGTGCTTAGATTTGAGTTTCCCTCAAGTGCGCTTTCAGTCAAGAAAAAGAATGGTTTTCATTCTGAGAAAACCACTGATTTCCACACTGGCCCAACTGTGTTCCTGTTTCACTGAACAAGGTGTTTACAGTTATCTTCAGTGACACAGCCACTAAGTTCATCTCTTCTTTTACACCCTAATTCTAGGAAATTCATTCACCTTTCACAGTCTTTCTGGCAGTCCCACAGATGTTGATTAAGAGAAGTGGCATCCCAGGACACCAGAGAACGCCATTACTTTGGCATAAACTGTTTTACAGGTTCTGTAAGCAGGGCCAGGAGTTACAGCTGGAACATCTTTTTCAGATTTTCTGTTATTACAGACTCTTAGCTATGTTTCTTTATCATTAACTAGGTTTCAGCTCTTATATAACCTGGTTGTCTCCCAGACTTTCTAATGCCAAAAATAAACTGAAAGCTTTCATCACAAGTTAAAAGGAAACTGTAATTTGAACAGCAGCTTTGCTGACTTCTCTGTTGATCAAAGATGCCTCACACAAGCCTGATGTAATAGAAACAAAATCAGATTTATAATAACAGTAATTAAAGCAGAATCCTTTCACTGAGTGAAATCTCACAGTCCATACTTGTATAAGACTTATACTGGAGGAATAGATGAAATGAGAGCCCATTTATTAAGTTGAGGTACCAGTTATAGCAAAGGGAACAACAACTACTAAAAAAATGATGCAAAAGCTGCTTAAGCTTCACATTTTTTACCAAAATGTGTCCATCTCTATGACATCACATGACCTGTTTTGCCATTCCAGAAACAGAATAAAATATTTATTAGTAAGGAAGCAGTAAAGCAGAACACCTTATCATGCCCTTCCTGCAGAGCCCTCTGTGCTACAACCACCCCTCACACTGACCTCCAAAAGGACCACTTCTTAGTGCCATGGCAATAAGTTACCAGGAAAAAAATCTGTAAGAAATAGCAAAAACCGCTGCTGGCCTAATCAATGAGCAGTACCACGTACTGTAGTCGTCAGTATGCTCCAGAGGGAGCTGAGCACAGGTCTAAAGGCTTCAGGAAGCCTGAACCTCACCATTTGCTGGCTGGCATGGACTGGTTTTCTTGTACCAGCCTCCCAGATGAAACTGCGAGAACACCCCAGGGATAAAAATACCTTCTGCCTCATCTTTGAGAACATAATCTTCTTGATGTTTCACACTTCTGTTCAGAGTGCCCTCAGTCACAGCTGCACAGAGCAGGCATCTCTCCATGGGCTCTCCCTGCAATCCTACCAGCACAGCAGGAAAATGCCAGCAGCCTCCTCTCAGGAGGCAGAGGGCATTCTGTGCCACAAAACACTCTGGCTCATCACACTTTTCCACACACCAATCTTCTTTACAGTTATGAGACCAGGTTCTCCTTCTACTTCAAAATGTGGCATTCAGAGGAGCAGAGTAATAGTTTTCAATATGAAATGCATATGAATTTTTTCTATCCATGAAGAAATAACTCCAAGGATATGTAAGCTGGCCATAACAAACTTGCAGCAGCACAGGCTGCAGAACCCACACAAGAACTTGGGCAGGCAGACAGAGGTAGCTCCGATTCATCTCTCACTAAAGCTGTGCACTTTAATTTAAATATGTGCACCTGAACAGGAGGCACTGTACTGTGGATGTGACTGCATTTCATCAGTTACATGGAGCAAAATGATTCATCAAAGCTCTAATTCTGGATTAATTTCTGGATTGCAAAATAGAAGAAGAAGGATGTAAAACAACTCCATGACACCAGTGTACCTTGCTGAAGCCTGTCTGGCCTAAACTTGTTTACAAATTAAGGATTTCTCTCCACAACATATGGGACTCTTATTTGGGTGTGAGCTTCTGAAAACTTATTTCTTCTTGAAAACATGACATAATAAAGGCTGAGCATTTCAAAAAATGCATATCTCACAGTTTTTCTCTGCTATTGCTGTATCATGTTTAGCAGTTTTCTTTAGGTTATAATGAAGAACAACACCTCATTATAAAGATACTTTTTCCTGCACAATATGTGGTAAAAAAATTTAGGCTTTAAAGGCTAATTTAAGGCTACTTGCTGGTATCAGAACTCACAGGCAAAAGTCTGCTTTCCACAGTGGGACTCTGCCTTAGCACTGCAAAACTAAGAAATACTACACCAGTCACATGAACTAACCATGTGTGGTTTTCATCTTCAATTACTAACAGATTAGATTAAAAAATAATCTGAAATATGCAATTCAAAGCTATTAGAAGAAAAAATAGAAATCCCCATCTTGTTTTCAGAGACTGTGAAACGCATGAGGTTCTGGTGTTCTTCAGTAAAAGCAATTTTGCTGCTTTTCCTCCCATAAGCTGATGCTTATTTTCCTTCTTTGCAATTCCTTTCAAAACCATGCATCTAAAATAGACTCTACCTCATTGTCCCAGTTTCCTCTTGTTGTTGCCATTAGTCTATGCAACTTTTTCCATGCATTCAGGACTAATTTTCATTAATCTCAAAGCACAGAATAAGCTTTGTTGAGGGGGAAAAAATGGGACAAGGCATCAAACCTTAAAAAGAGCTTAAAAGAGATACTGCTGTTTAAATTAGATACCTCTGTAAAATATTCTTCTTTCCCACTGAAACAAAAGCTCTACCAGGCCTAAAGATTCAGGTGCAGCTACTGGTTCTCATGTAGAGACATGCACAGCTCTCAGTGATTTGACAATCCAGGTGCTGATTCTGAGCTACTCAAGCCATTAAATTGAGGTTCAGACCCTAAAATGAGTAGTGAAAAAATCATAAATCATTACATGTATTTAGATTAAATAAACAGAAGGTACAGACAGGATTAAATAACAGTATGAAATCAGCACAGAAGAAATTTGGGGCAAAAGCTGAGGAGAGAAAAGCTCTCAGAGCCAGTTCCAAATTCTGCCTGCACAGGTATTATTCTGGGTTGGAAACAGCTGTGTTGGCAGGACTGCCTCAGGTAGGGCTGCAGAGCCCCAGAGCCTGCCAAGAACACGTTCCTTCAGGCTGTGCAGCCTTGTAGCACGGAAAATGGGGACAATCACTAGGACTAGAAGCATTGAAACTACAATACTTAACTACCATAAGCATGCTAAAACTCCCAGCTTCCAAAATGAAGGAAATGTCCAGCCAGCCCCACTCTCCAAGTCACCCAGCCTGAGAGCATTTGGTAACAGCCATGAAATAGTCACATCATGAATTAGGGACATCATGACATGCCTGAAAGAAATACCTCTGACAACAAGGAGGAAAACACAGCACTAGATTTCAGAAAAGGATACAGCAGCCACCTCTGCAGTGGCTGGTTCCTTTAGATAAGAGCAATGTTACCCTGAAAATCACAGACTGCAATAAAACATTGACCAGAGGCTCCCAGCAGCAAGTTTTTAAATCACTCAGCATAAACTTCAATCAAAACCATTGCTGCCAGCAACAGCTGCCATGTCTACAGCCATCTGAGAAAATTTGGAAAAGATAAATAAAGACTCTTAATGGTAAGAACTCAATATTTAGCATGCAAATTTCTCATTGAAAAATTGATGATTTCTTCACACAGAAGTTTCCAACTGTGAGACAGATCAACCAAGAAACGTGCAGTGTCCAGGAAGAAAGAATTGCTACCAGAGCACAACATAATGAGTTAAAGTTTCTCATCTGCTGTTAGAACTCTATTATCAACTTGTGTAAGAACAAATGAGGAGCCTGAGAAGAGGCCCAGAAGGCAGAAATTTCCCTGTTCTGATCTGACCCTCAGATTCAGGGAAACAAAAAAAAAAAAGCCCAGGACTTATCTCACTTGTAAAATGAGGGCTCTCTCTCACTACTGTCATGGTGATTTATTTGTCTGAAATGAGAAGTCTTTGTTCTACATTTGTTAAAAAATCATATAGAAAAAGACAAGGATTGTAGTACAAAATAAATTCTTAAACTAAACAACTCTACTTCTTTGACTATTGAGCAGGCTAAAAACTGCACCTGCCTTCTCTACAATACCCACATTAGCAGCACCAGGGTGGCACACTCCAACTTGTTAAAACTGGACAGCAATAATATTTCTTCAACATTGGCTTCTGTCAAAATTCAGCGACTTTTTCACAAAAAAAAAAAAAAATACCAGTCTTGATAAACTTCCTATTTCACACATGTTTGTTTTCCTGAAGTAGTTGGTACTGGACTCAATACAGCTCGTGCTAATTCTTTCAACATTTAGGGAAAAAATTAGCAAAGATCTTTGTATTTGATCACACCAAACACTCCCTTTTGTGCCTGTTTGCTCTAGCATAACTGAAGATTATAATAGTTAAAAATAGCCACTTTTCCATTAACTTAGACCTTCATGATAACAAGTAGTTTTGACAGTTTTTAAGCAGTGTGAGATAACATGCACAAGTAGGTCACAGTTATACTTGGCTTTAGAAAAATGTCTTTCATCCAGGGAATTTACAGCTCTTTGCAAACAAGCCCTTAGGTAAGCAACAATCTATACGGCTTACTCCAACACCCAAACTCACTCATGTATGAGTCCTAACAGCAACTACTTAACAACAGCTGAAAGTAGAATATTAAGCCTTTTGCAAACTGCAAAACTAAAAAGCCTGACTGACGTCAATGGCAGTTCTCCACTGATCCCAACAGGCTGTAGAGCAGGACATGAAAGTGCCCTGGGAAGGACTCCAACTTGACAGGGAAGAGAAAAGTGATTTTTCAAAGTTTGTTTCAGCTCCTAGTTCAGTCACAAGATTTCCAGAATGATTTTTTTGTTCAAGCTTCTGGGAATACTTGTCTGTGCTGCTTCATTTGGCATTTGGTCAGCACATCTGCTAAAGTCATACTACCAGGAAAGTGGTGGGAGAATGTTAGAGACCTTCCATTTATATAACAACAGGAGCTGAGAGACAGGTGTGAAGGACTGCAACAACAAGGTCTGTGAAGAGTGGAAGGAAAAAAGGAATGGTTCAGAAAATTCATCTTAAGGCACAGGTGAGACATTAGTCCTCATAGCAGCCCCTCTGAAAAACTTAGCTGCCATTATTTCCATTGTGCAAGTAGAGAAGCATAAAACTCTTCAATCCAGAGTTCTATTTAAGGCAAAATTACATGAATTTGTGTTATTATTTATAATTTATGTATTGATTTATAATGTGTCAGAATTTCAGTGACTATATGGGTAGTTTTGGTTAAATAACAACAAGGAACTGGAGCAGGAGAGTTAAAAGGAATGGTCCAAAAGTCACGAGGTACTGCTGGATTTCAGGAGTTTCTTCTGTCATCTGTTGCAGTCAGTTCACTACACCATGCTGCCTCCTGGAGCAAAACAGATGAATAGAGAGCTGCACAGATTGAACACTGGTAATACTGTGAGGCTTTCTACTACCCCTTGAATATCCTCTGCAGTTTAGTAAGAAAAACATCATGGGTGAATGTTTAACCCTTTTGCTATGCTAGTTATGCTTGGTATATAATCAACCAGCAGACAGCGCCAAGTGCTTGATGCATTCAGAATAATAATGATCACCTTTGGACATCTAACACCACATAAAATATTAACAATCAATATTCGCTGAGCTTGCAGACCATAATGATAGCGTGGCTTTAATGTGACTGCATATGCATGAGGAAATCTGCCTTCATGAAGCACAGGGTCCCAATCTGGCATTTAAACAAAGCCCTAAGCCCATAAACACTCACTTCTAACTTGTGCTACATTCTCATGAGTAACCTCATGAAGACCTGTCATGTCACTTAAATGTGTAAAAGTTAGTTTCTATGTTGACTTTTAACAGCAATAGTGTTTAAAATTAATAATGACAATGGTCTATAATGTTTTACACACAAACAACCTTTGGTCAGTATGTATTTACCCAGACTCACGTATTTTCCATATAAATCTCCTTGTTTAACTTTAAAAGGATTTATTGATAGAAATTAATATCTTCATCTGTATCATGAATCTTATTCACTACTTCCCTAAAGACCTACGACTGTCTTACTCTCTCTCTCTCTCTCTCTCCAATTAATTACTCTGAAAAAACGAGATGGCACAAGAGGGACTGAGAAAGAATTCACTTTCCTTCTCCAGGCAGCTCTCCAGTAGAATTAAGCAGGCATCAAACATCATGTGTTGTGCAGATGAATGGGAGAGAGGGACAGTTGGGGGAGGAAAGGGAAATATGGCCAGTGGAAATGTTCCCTGGCTTCCCATTCTGTATGGTTCAGTTTTTGTGAGTCATCTGCAAAGATGAAATTGCAAAGTTTTTATGTCACTTTTTCCAATCCAGGTACCCCTTCAATAACAAATCTGCTGCAGGTTATAAAGCTTTGCTGGGTGTTCCCCACAAGTACTAATGCAGCCTTAGCACAGAACTGATGCTCATATGCTTAGTGTTCTTCCAGAAATGGATTCTTCGGAGACCAATATAGTCCATTTCTCCCTAAAGCAAAAAATCTACTGTTGCATGAAGAATTATGCCACTCTAACACCATTTATTATTTATATCTAAAATGGGTGTGATGCTTTAGGAGTATGGTCATAGCCACAAAGTGCCAACAACCTTTTAGGAGTCACACGATGCCTTCAACGTGCATGAAGCTCCTTTGGATGTCAACAACAATCCAAGCAGATGAAAGAACTGGTCCATGCTGAGCAGTATTCATGAAGATGCAGAGAGATCAAAGTAGGAACAAATAAGATGCATCCTTACATTCAAGGGTTTGTCAATTTGCAATATATAATTTTTATAAAGTATTTTTTTCAAGTCAGAGATAGCCAGGGAGTGGTTTCATTTGTCATTATTGTGCAGATAATTGTCTGTCTTCAGGATATGCTTACAAGTCTTTCTGCTTTGTTACGACAACATTCAGAAAATGCTTAACTTTATGTCTCCAGTCCTTTAATTTGTACTAAGTATAATAAAAACCCTAAAGCATCAGTCTTTGTGCCACACCTGTGCCAGTTTCTCATACTGGAAGCATAACTTCGGGATGAGATCTGCAGTCAATGAGGCTGATCAGCTCATCTCCAGCCCAAAATGGGCAAACAGCCGGAGTTTACACACAAATACACACAAATGACAAAAGGCTATTCAAGTTTAAGCCATAATGTTAAAAAAGGAAAATCTAAAGTAAAACTCAAAACGTTAATTCCAAGCCAGATGCAAACGTCCACCAGAGGTACAAACCGACGATTGGATTTACCACCACACCCTACCAGGAGCACTTGCGTTACCAATGACAGGACAAGCCGGATGCCTCACTGCGCTCATCAGACACCCAGTTCCCATCCGCTACCATTCCCTGAGCAGCAGCACCCGCCGAGGTCTGACCCTACGCCCACCCTCACCACCATGCTCCTTTCTCTGCATCCATCCATCCATCCATCCATCCATCCATCCATCCCCACCGTCACTCAACGCGTACCGAGCCGCCGCACTTCCCCGTGCCCCTACAGCCGCCCCCGGCAGGTGCGGCGGTGCCCGGCCCCGGAGGATGCTCTGCGGCGTCCGGCCCCGCCGCAGCCCGCGCCGGACCCCCCGCTCGGCCCAGCTGCAGAACGGCACCGGGCGGGCGACAGCGGGCCGGGGATCACCCCCTGGCCGCCCCTTAGCCCCGAAATCGCCGGCTCAGTCCCGGGGTGCGGGGCACCGCAGCGCGGCCGGGCGGCAAGGTCAGCGCGGCTCCGGCGCTGCCCCGGCGCGGCAGAGAACCCACCTCTGGCAGACATGGCTCAGCCTCGGGCTGGCAGCCGCGGAACTGCTGCTGCTGCTGCTGCTGCTCCTGCTGCTGCTGCTGTGGCTGCGGCGGCAGCGCACGGCCCGCACCGCCCTGCGCCCTCCGCGCCGCGGCGGCCGATGCGGGGGGCGGCGGCCGATGCTGGGCCGGGCCGGGGCGGGCGGGTCCGCGCCGCCGCCGCGCTGCCTCCCTGCCCTGCCCTGCCCTGCCCTGCCCGGCTCTGCCCTGCCCGCGGTGCGGGGCGGCGCCGGGGGCGGCCCTGCGGGGCGGGAGCGCGGCTGTCTGTCTGTGCGGTGTGTGCGGGATGAGTGTGTCTGTGTGTGTGCGAGTCTGGCTGTGCGTGTGCCGGCGCGGTGTGTGTGTGTGTGTGTGTGTGTGTGTGCGTGTGTGTGTGCGTGCGGGCTCTGTGTATTGCGTGTGCGGGTCTGGCTGTGCGTGTGGTGTGTGCGGGTTGTGTGTGTGTGTGTGTGTGTGTGTGTGTGTGTGTGTGTGTGCGGGTCTGGCTGTGCGGGCAGCGCCGGCGGAGCCCTCGCGGCCGCAGCCGCTCCGGGGCGCGGTGACACCGCTCGGGTGCGGCGGGGCGCGGTGCCGCAGAAGGCGACAGTCGGGGACAGCCGCGCCGCCGGCGAGAGCCACGAACGCCGAGGAGAGCAGCGCGGCAGAGCTCAGCTCCAGCTCCTCGGAGTGCTGGAGAGGCGTGTCTGCTCGGTGACAGCGCCGGGCGACAGCAGCTCCGCTCGTTCGGGACCTGGCGCTGAAGTGTGTGGCACAACTCGAATTGCACGCACCGAACAGCAAAGACATGCCTGCGTAACTGTATGTAAATTGTATATAAACACAGAATTTCTAGCAATGTTGTCTGCAAAGCAATCATGGCGTTAACACACAGAGCACTCATATTCCTCCTGGTACCTTAATAAAAGTACCAAATGTACGCACCAGAAAAACAAGATTAGTATCTGGTGGACACCTTTACCCAGCCTCCAGCCGAGTGAAGCCAAATATTCCCATGCTGCACTAAAAAGAAAACCCCTACACCATCAGATTATTAGATGATGCAAGAGGTAAACAAATCAACAATCTAGTTTGTCAAGAACGACAGGTTAGAAGATCACATCAGAATGGTGCAGTTAAAACATTAGAGCAGACTTTTATCAATTTCAGAATGGGCAACTATGAAGTAAAAAACAGAAAGCCCAATCTGTGATGTTCTGCAAGGAGCCAACATGCAAACTGAATGACAGGAAAGACTGAATCACACTCCTCCACTCTGATCTACCATGCACTACACATCTTCATACTAGCAAGAAGCCTACACAAATTTCCTATCAAAAAACCCCACAATTACTGGAATCAGATCTAAGATTGCATTATCACGTGGCCACAGGTCAGGAATGGATGCTGGTAGATGTGTCATGGATTCTCACTGCTGTCTGCAAGTGCAGCCCAGCCCCTGCCTCTGCTGTGTCAGATCCGGCCTCTGGCACTGCTCACCTTCCCTCTCATGCCAGCCAAGCAGGGAAGGTATTTGTGTAGGGAAGCATGGAAGCAGCAGCAGGGCATGCAGCACTCAGATGCCCCCTCATCAGAGGATACAGGCACAAAAAATAATTTGGCACATCTGTTTGCCTGAATTTGTGCTCATGCTCACACGCTGCAAAGACTTTTAGCCACATCTAGCTCTGTTTGCCATGGATTACCCTACACTTCCATTCAATCATATTCCTTATATCATTCTGTTTTCTTCCTCTTTGCAAATGTTTCTGAATCTGGCAGCAGGAATAAAATAAATCTAAAATTCTTCTCTCTCTAAACTCTAATGGCATTATCCTTAGCTGGTAATCTGACATCCCTTGAAAAACAATTCTTTTCCCTTCTCTTTTTCTGAAATTAGAAGAATTTTCCACTTGAAAATAACTCAGATTTTCTTTCTTGTTCAAAAGACGCAAAGTTTTCCTCAGTCAATGTAGTAAGACAGCATTTTGTATTTTTAATTAAGTCATTTCCTATTCACTTCCTCAGTGAGTTTCTGACTAGCACTATCACAGGTTCTCCCATGAGGTACTTAATAGATGGCTTTAAAAAGAAGGTTCAGGAACATGCAGAAATTAGCTTTTTAATTAAGAATTTCCTTTCTTTATACTGCTAGGAAATAGGAAGGGAAAGGCATTTGGACCTTGGGATTCTATAGAACACAAAGAGTTTATTCCATTCATTGTGTAAACTCCCTGTGGCAGAGAAGTTGAACAGACATGTTGGCCAGAGAATACTAAAATGGGTCAGATTCAGCACTCATTTCTTAAAGTGAGCTTTTTAGCCAGGTTTCTTGAGAACCTGAGGCTGATGGAGTTTTATTTTCCTGTCTGTCCCCTCCATCAAGTCGCCTCAAGAATTTTCAGATTTGGATACGGAGAACTTCAATTCAAGTTCACTAAAAGGTGTAATTCAGAACAAGTTCTACATCCCTACAAGTTTGTAGTAATTAACACTTAAGAAGAAAAATTAAAATTAAAATAAAGGAGAAAAGCTGCAGTGGAGACAGTTACCAGTTCTGGAGGCCACGTCTTTATTAGCCACAAGTACCATTTGGGCAATCTGCAGCTAAATCAGCTCCTGAGGTTGCTGTCTGGGATCCTGTCAGTATCTAGGGAATGTGGAAGGAAGCAGAAGAGGGTGGAAAAGGAAAGTACAGAGAAGAGAGGAACCATTATTATTATTTTACAGGTGAAGTTGAGCCAGAGAAGATGGACAAGCCAATCCAAGGCTTGCTCACTCTCCTGTGCACTCCCTGTTCTCTCAGCCCAGCCCCTGTGCTCCTGCTTCCCTCACTGCAGCACTGGCTTGATCCTCACAGAGCTACTTTAGCTTAAATTAACAAAGACTTGCTCACTTTCTCTATCCAAATTCCCTACAGTTGCTGTCTGAACCAAAGGCTCAGACAAAGACTAGAACATGACTGAAGGCAAGTGCAGAACTGCACAGCCAGGAAGGGTGAGGAACCATTAGAAGCAACAAAGATCCTTTTTAGCAGCAGCAGCTGTTGAGCTGTTTGATTGAGCCATTTCCTGACTACTTTAGAAGTCCATTAAGGAGCAGTGATTGACATTGTTTTATTTCAGGCATCTACCTGAGGCTCCTGAATTAGTCAGCAGGGAAGTAGGATCCTATCTCCTGCATTTTAGTATTGACTGAACAGACTAAGCTTCTAACTCTTAGTGTTAAAAGATCCATTAAGGTAATTTTTTAAAGGTATTTAAGCTTCAAGAGATCCAAAGAGGCACCTCATGATTTTTCAGAGATGCCCAAATATGAATATATTTTACTGAACAATAGGTGTTTCCAAATCCTGTCTCAATGCCCTTGAGGAGCTCAGTGTGTTGTCCAAGGTCACAGAGAAAATCTATGTCAGAGCAAAGCACAGAACTTGCATCTTCAAAGAAAAGCATCCCAAATACTGACTGTGTTCTTTGTGCAGCATACCTTGCTGTCACTTTAGCCTTTGTGTGAATATAAACCAGAAAGTTCTCCTTTAATCACTTTTGAACCAGTTTTTCTCTACAAAGTAGGATAGTAGTTTTAAAAGTAATTAAGATCCCATCAGTGGTATGTAAATCTATTTTTTCCCATGAAAATGAGCACAGAATGACACAGGGAATAAAAAAAAACAGGTAAAAGTCAGCATTGCATCTTTGTCTGATAGAGATAACTCTTCAGTCAGAATATAGCTATTTTTGCACAATGCAGGCTCTTTCCTCTTGAAAATCATTGTGAGAAAAATCAGAATTTTTTGGAACAGAAAAATTCTTACAGAAGTAGGTTTCCAAGAACAACTTCTGTGGGCAAGGCAAATGGAAAGCATGACCAAGATGGTCTGAATAATGATGGAAACTATTGGATATTTCTACTAATTTTTCCTATATCTTCCACCATAATTCCACTGGCTTCTTTTTTAGGGAAATCAGACCTAACAAAATCTAGAGCATTACTAAGCCCGATAATTTAATCAGAATTTTAATAAGCTCAGAATAAATAGTTTCCTGTGACATGAATGACAAGAAAACAAGACAGTTCTCTTACTTTCAATATAAGACTCTTACTAGAATTTGCAATTAGTCAGTAATGGACAAGATCTTAAAATAAATACACGGCCCCTCACTGATTACACTGAGCTTCCAGGGCAGTTCCTACTAATCTCTTTGGAGAAAATTTCCCTTTTATACATTTCAAAGGAAAACTGAGCTCCAAATTACTCACACCAAAAATTAATCTAAATCTTTGCTTAATTTTTTCCTTTTTTTTCCTAAATATCCCACACATATATATATATATAAAGAGACTTATCCATTTACAAAAAAATAAAATTAAAAAAGATAGGAGGTTCTCCTGAGTGAGACAAATCCCAGAGTCATCTTTCTGGTTTCTTATTATTCTGGTTTTCTTAAAAATCTCCTTTCTTCTACATACTATTCAACCCTCCATACTGTTCTGTGGAATATGCACTTTTACAGCTAAAGTTACAATATTGAATTTATGTTATCCTGAGTCAGTCTTGACTACCAGACTTGAATAACCCAGAAAGTTTTACACAGATTATGTAAGATGATGCCATCACATAAATACATAAATAGGTTTTATATAAGCCAGAAATATTGGCAATCCTGGAAAACTAAGGGAAAGGCCTCAGATAAGCCTGTGAATACCTACTCTATATTGCTCTTGATCACAATGACTGCTGTGCCTGTGGGAGCTGAGGCACAAAGGCCAAAATGACAAATTATTTTCTGAGAGTCAGCTTTGGAAAAATCATCTAAATGTTGGGCAGCATTTCCTGCTGAAGAACTTCAGCATCAGCCTTGTGTATGAACTTTACCAGGAAGATGCCAACAAAGAGTTCAGAGTCAGAAACTTGACCAGGTTTTGCACCAGGTTGTCCCAAGGTCACGTATGAAGTATGTGAATAAGAGCTGTGAGCACAAGTCTATGGAGATTATGAGATGCACCCCAGAGTCCTGAGGGAATTGGCTGATGTAGTTGACAGGCCATGATATTGGAAAAGTCATGGAAGTCAAGTGAAGTCCCTGGTGACTGGAGAAAGGGAAACATCGCTCCTATTTTTACAAATTCTAGAAATGAGGAGCCTGGGAATCACTGAGCCACCAGCCTCACCTCTGTGCCTGGGAGCAGATCCTCCCCAGCTCTGCCAAGGCCCAGGGAGAACAGGGAGGTGATTCCAGAATGACAGCATGGATTGACCAAGGGCAGGTCCTGCCTGACCAAAGTGGCCGCCTGTGATGGAGCACCTGCATCAGTGGTGGCATTCAGGACAGACACAGACAATCCCACAAACTGCCTTTGTTTATATACTTATTTATATTTATATACTTTTCAGAGCTGCATCAAGTAAGAGCTTTATCTCACTATGTGCCCTGCTTTACCCTTTACCCTAAAGAATTTGCTGTGGCCAAGCTGAATTAAATTATGCAGTTAGAATTTGTTAAATGTGTGTTTTTCCATAGAGTAATTTTTGTACTCCATAGAGTAATTATTTTGTAAAACATGGCAGGCATTTCTTTGGTCAAAGTTCACTTTAGCAAAGATAGTTATGAATAGCATGGAATGAGTAGAAAAGAATATTCTAAATAAGTTAAAGTCAAAATCTCTCAGCACTGCTATACACAGGAAAGTTTGGTGAATCAGAGGGAAAATACACCTGTGGTTGCAATTACAACGAGCCAAACTCTGAGACATGTATATATAACATTCTGCTGTGAACAGCCAGGCTTGTGTGGGGTAGAAAATCTGGGGCTAAGAAAAATTAATTATCTAAATCATCATGAAAGCACCTCAGTGTGTAATTTGGTGTCTGATCATAAGAGATGCTTAGGTTTCTCCCTGTACTCCTGGAATTCACACATCACTGTCTTAATTTCTCCCATGGTATTTTCTTTATACGTATTTTCTATCCTGAGGTCTGTACTGCAGGGCCCTCTGGCTGAGAAGTATAGAATTGGACAGGCCTCCCTTCAGAGCATATCAAGATCATTCCTTAATTAGCTGGTGGATGCAATTTGAGTTGAGAGCACAAAGTACTGGCTCTTTTTCAGGAACGGAATGCCTTGTTCCTTGTCATGCTAAGTCAAGATATCAGCCCCTGGTACCTGACCTGGCACTGATCAGTTTTATGGCCAAGGCAAATGCCTGCATGTAGACACACCCTCCTCAACAAAAATCTCCTGGAAATTGTGATGGCTGTTTCACAAGGACTCAGGACACACTTGGGAAAGAACCAGCCAAAAGCACAGTCCTAGAGTCATGGCAACAATAAACTCAAATCCTGAAAGATTCCTGAAATATTTGGAAAAAAAACCCTAACAGTTTTCCTGTTAGTCTTGCCCAATATGTTCATGTACAGAGGTTCTGGGTATTTTCTGGTATTTTCTTTGACACATACCAATAAATAATAAATCTATCTGTTATGCATGTAATATATTTAAAGCTCAGATCTAGATGAGATTTCTCATGCAGTATTTTTCTTTCAATGTGTTAAAAAAAAAAAAAAAACAAACCAGAAGGTTTAATTCAGTCACGCCTTTTTTTTTTAGTTCACTTTTGAATCTGTTTGAGCTTAAAGCTGATGCCAATTCTCCACAACATTCGGTTGTTTATTCCACAGCAAGTCACGCCGTGGAGATGCCAGCAGATGACTGAATTCCCCAGTTCAGCCCATCACTGGAGTAAAACACGGGGTCAGGCTGCCCTCTGCGGGCTGGGATCTGGATCTGGGACAACTTGTTTTGCAACAGCACACAGAAACTGGTTATTGTGAGTACAGGATTTCGACATCTGAACACAGAATTTTGATTGATGTACACGTAATGCCAATATAGCAATTGGCTCTCTGCTGCCTGGCTGCTGCTGCTGCAGAGGGAGAAGGAAATGCAGACTGCAGGTGTCTGATGCAGCAGTCAGCACTCCAGGTACAAAAAACAGCTCAATCTACACCACCTGGGACTTCCTGGGAGACCCAGAGGATAACAGCTTGTGAGCATAAAACCAGAGAAGCTAAATGCCTGGAAATACTTCACCTGGCACATGAGCTGCCAGGCAGGAATCAAGTACAGTGGATTACAGCACCACTCCAAGATCTAATCAGGAACAGGTTCCTTTATATTAGCTGTATTGCAGACACAGGTCTGCTTACTTCAGCATTTCACAACACGAGGCCTGAATGTCAAACTAGTCCAAAGCAGCCTGAGGCAAGAGAACAGGGATGTGCAACAGAAATATTCCTGCATGATGCTGGGTCTGCTACAGACTTCATTTTCTTTGCTCATTGTCAGTGGTGCCTCCAGCTCAGTTCCTTAAAGGCTTCATCCAAGTACAGACACTTATTCCTACAGGGCTGATGACTCAGAGAGAAATTACAAAGGATTGAGCTGCACAGACTTTTTCTGGAAATGGAGTTCAGCTCAGAGTGTAGCTTCTGAACATGAAATTCTACCAGGAACTGTTCAGGTTCTTCCTCTACCCTCACCCACAGGTAAAATAATGCAATAGTGATATTCATAGTCACTCTCCCCTCTGAGTACCACAGGATAATTCAGCTAGCTGTCAAGAAGGGCCAGTCTTTAAATACAGAACCCTTCTTAAATTCATTGAGGTTTAGTTCTACTGAAAATGACACAAATATCACGTGGGATGTGAGAGCCACAGGGAGTAGCCAATGTCTTTGTAAACTCAAACAGTCCTGTAGCTTCAAATATCATCATCTGAGGACAAGTGAGCTGCTAAGACATTGGGCCGTCGGGTGTAGCAACCAAAGCTTCTGCAAGACAAGTACTACGCAGCAGTTAAATCCCAGAGATAACACTACTGGCTGGCAAACCAATTCCTTCTCTACGCGATACACAGGGATATCTTTTCCCGAAAAAAATACTGCGAGGGATTCGCTCTGAACCCGCCTACTGTCGCAGGAGTGAAGGCCGGTCCGCTGCGCCCTCTGCTGCCGAGAGCTGGGACTGGCGGAGGCAGCGGCCTCTTCCCGCTGTCACACCTGGGAACAGCGCTGGAATTGTCCCATCAGAGTCCGTGCACAGGGAACGATGGAGCGCCTTGTGGCACTAGAGTTTGTGGCACTAGTTCACCTGCCGAGGTAATTGTGCTATCAATTGTGGAAGCCCAGAGCACCGGGAATATTTCTCTGTCTGCTCTGGGGTGCCCTGACCCCCAGGGGAGCACTGAGTTTGCCCACCATTCATGGAGAAAATTTCCTAGACTTCAAGATAGACTAGAATACACAAAAGTGTGCAATAGATTATAGAGAGTAGTGTTGGTGTATCACTTGGTGAGAAATTGAGGTTTTGGGATTTTTAGTATGTTGTGGATGGAAGGGAGATGGAGGGCACAGGGTGTTGTCCTGGGTTTCTTCTTCATGCTCCTTCCTTCTTCATGGGTTTGGGTGGCACTCTGTAATTGGGCAGAAAAGTCTGCATTGCAGGCTATTGTGGGATCAGTTATTGGGTTAAAAGGAAAAATAATCTAAGTGTCAGCTCTTAATTGGATAGTTTAGTCTTAAAAGACCTTGGAACAAGAGATTGTTGGCCATTTTGTGGCTTCTAAAGAAAAGCTGCTAACTCACAGTAGTGAGACTGTTTTACTGATAACAAATAATAAACACCTGAGTCTGAACATGAACCATTGTCTCAAGTGCCTTCAGTTCAGACCCAGAGAAACCCACAACTGACAATCAATAATTTAAAATTAATCACGAAGCCACTACCGAGTGGATCATAAATATTTCAGACACTTGCTTCAAAATTAAGATGTTTTACAGTGCCAACATTTAATGTCAGGCTCCATGAGAGATTTCAATTATACCTCAGGACAAAGATATGCGAATTTAAAGTATGACAAAAACCTACTTTTAATTGTGGACTAATGAGAAAGAGAGCTCTGCTGAAAGCTTCTATACTTGGTACAAAGCTTCTGTACATGGTAGTAATGTGCCTGATTTAATTTGCATAACTCATATGGACTATCAAGATCAGCTTTTGCTTATGATTAAACAGATTATCTGATGAAATTTTAGGGATCAACAGATTATAGTCCTTAATCCAAAGATGTAAGTAACAATGAAATCTTATTATGCATTAAAAAACAAACAATGCAGTCAGAGCTGATCTGAAAATGACTCAGAAATCCCTTAGTAGGGTCAAGGCTAAGCACCTAAATTCTCCCCTGAAACACACACAGATTCTGGCTTCCAGACTTCCATCTCTGCAAGTACTCAGATGAAAGATTGAGGGAAGCAATTTATATCAGGTAGACCACTCGATTTTTTTTCCCAGTATTTTAGGGCAAAAGCACACAGCTGAGAGCACAGAACCAGAAAATTCCTGACAGAAAATGACTTCAATTCCACTGCCTGCTCCTCAGTGTGGATGTATCCTTTCTGTAGTAAAGCCCAGCATCAGAAAGGTCTGAAAATGATGGTAAATATCTCCTTAGCCCTCCTCAAAAGTAAAGATCATGCTGAACCACTTAATCTTCATTCTTTATTTCATCCAAGTAGACACTGAAAACATAGATGTCAATCTGATTATTACAAACACACTAAAATCCTGCAAAGAATATCAACAGGTATTTGACATAGCACTAATAGGAAAATTTTCATCTAGGGTAAAAAAATTTAACAAATCTTCAGGCTCTCTGAAGCAAAAGTCCAGACTGCAGGAACTTCTTCTGTAATGCAGACAAATGCATCCATTAGACACTGGCCTGGTGCCATCAATCCAAATAGCAGAGAGATTTTCAGATAAAAAGGCCAGCACATTATCTCACTGTCACACACCATCTAAATTGATTTAATCTAGACAATTTCATTAATTTGTGAGAAAGGAAAAAGTTTCCAAAAGCTCTATCAATTAGAACAGCCTCACTTTCACACTTTCACTTCTCACATTCCAGCAAAACACTAACTCACTGCATATACTTTTCAAAAAAAGAACTACCTTGTCAAAAAAAAACCCCAAAAAAACGCAAGCCAGCAGAACTGTGCTCTCAAGGGTACCAAAACAGAACTTATTAAAATAAGTACTTAATAGTGTTTATTTCAGTGGAAACAACATCAAGCATGAACAGGTGAAGATGTGTTGTTGCACATGACATGACACTGGTAGCCCATCCATAATTGCAGCATCTCCAACTGAATCCTCACAAATGAGAACAAGAACCCAAACAAAATGTAACCTCAACTGAGTTCTTCTGCACTGACACTGCTGAGATAATTCTTCCATTAGTTTCCAGTGATTTCATTACTATTGGTTGCCCGTATTTATCCAATATTCCCAGCAGTGAGAAATACATACATATGGTTGAGAAATTAGAGACTACATTAAAAGATCACTCAAAAATAATTTTGCAAGACATATAAGCACCAAAGACTGGATTCTGCACTATGGCTATGAATTCAGGCCCAATCTACTGGTTGGTAAATGCAGGGTTACATGCAGAGATTCAATTTGTTTAATAGGCTTAGGAAAAGTAATTTACATGTAATATTTTCTTTTTTTTTTTCCTTTACTGCAAGGCATTTCACATTGAGAAATCATAATAAGAAGTCAGTTTTACAACCAAAATCTTAATTTCAACCACAATGAACTGTTCTGTTTAAATAAATAATGCGTTTATATACATTAGTCACTCTTGGAATAATAAGAGGCCCTCAAGCATTACAAAGTTTTACCTCACCATCTGTGATTCTGTGATTTATGATTTCATAAATTGTTAAGTACGATTAGGAATACTCTCACAGTGATAAAACTGTCTCCTTTTATATCTTTATGATATCTTACTGTTTCTTTATTCATTCTGCTGCTTGGAGATGAGACAGCCCAAGCACATTTAAAAGACATTTCTGCAGGAAAAAACAGATTGCAAAAGCACCTTAAATGACCACATTCTCTTAGACACAGATATGCAGGCACCTTCCAAATGCAGCACCTGTCCAGATAATAATCACCTAAACACAGAGATGTTTCATCATATGGCTACCCACATAGGAAATTTACATTTCTTATGAACATCTATTGAATATAAGTTGACAAATAGATTTTAAAAACCCAACATAATTACCTTTTAAATTGATACTGACATACTGGAACTCCTGGATTTTGAGAAGGAAATAGCTCTGCTCTTTAACAACTGCAATAAAGGTGTCCACATACAATTAGTATTTACTTCCATAGAGTATTTGGGCTGCAGCTCTCCATGCCTGCAAAGCACAGGGGTAGTAATAGTAATCAGTACAGCCGAATCATTAGCAAGAATTCATCACAATATCATCAGTAAGACGACCCAGATGACACAATTTAAAGAACAGCAGTTAAATAGTAGTTTTGTCCTGTCTTTTGATTCATCTCTCTCTGCATGCTCCTAGCATATGAGGAAGCTGGTGTTCATTCCTCTCCAAAAATTAATGTGGAAGCTTTCCTTAATTTGGTACTACAGGATCTCCTCCCTTTCCCATACTGATCTATCACCTTCCCAACATTTCCCCTTGCTACGCATTGCCAAAGCAATCCTGTTCTCCTATGTCAATTTGCCCAGTGTCCAAACATTTTCCCAAAACATCATCATGCTTTGCCAGCTACAGCTATCACTTCCGCTCACCCCACTTTACCTCTGCTTTTCCTGTGGTGCCAGAAAATGGGAGGGATGGTCTTTTTCTCTGAAGTATTTGATTTGGAGGTGAAATAAAGCTCTCTGTCTTCTTCTCTCTGTGTGGGAAAAACACCACAAACAGTGAAATGAACGATGTGCACATTGCCACAAGCCCTTTCATCTGTGGTACCCTGCAAGGACCATGCCATCCCCATCACCAGCCTCTCATCCAGCAGCAGCAAGACAGGATCATTTACATGTGGAAATGACCTTCCAGATTGTCACGTCCAAGCTTTGACCTAATGCCACAATAACCACTAAACCAAAGTGCCACATCCACTCATTTTCTGCACACTTTCAGGGATGGTGATTCCACAGCTTGTCATTGACTTTCTGAGCTTACCACCCTCACACTGCTTTGTGATCCTTGAGGATCTCATCGTCCCTGTGGATGATGGCAGACCCAAAATGTCTCAGCAGACAGCAAGCTTGGCCCTTTGCCATACATGCCAGGGTTGCTCCATATCCATGCCATGCCAGGAGGAGGGTAGGGCAGCCCATCTCCCCAGCCTCATGATTCTGAGGGACTCCAGAGACCTTTGTGAAGTCTGATGGCAGCCTCAGACACAGGGACTGTGGAGGTGAGCACCCCTTCCCCTCGCCCTAGACAGTGTGTGCCCAGGTGAGCAAGACATCCTGGCCTCTCTCAGGAATAGTGTGGCCAGGAATAGCAGGACCAGGGAAGTGACTGTCCTTCTACACTGAGTACTACTGAGGCCACACTCGAGTGCTGTGTCCAGTTCTAGGCTCCTCAGTTCAGGAAGGACATTGAGGTGCGGGAATTAGTCCAGAGAAGGGCAAAGAAACTGGGGAAGGGTCTGGAGCGCGTGTCCTGTGAGGAGCGGCTGAGGGCATAGGGGCTGTTTAGCCTGCTCAAAAGGAGGTTCATGGAGGACTTTATCATTCTCTCTAGTTCCCTGGCAGAAGGTTGTAGCCAGGTGGGGCTCAGACTCTGCTCCCAGGCAACCAGCAGCAGAAGACGACACAGTTTTGAGCTGTGACAGGGGAGGTTTGGGTTAGCCATTAGGAAGAATTTCTTCACACAGAGAGTGATAAGACATTGGAATGGACTGCCCAGAGAGGTGGTGGACTCAGCACCCTGGAGGTGTTTAAGGAAAAACCGGACATGGTACTCAGTGTCATGGTCTGGTGACGCGGTGGTGTAAGGTCGAAGGTTGGACTCGATGATCTCAGAGGTCTTTCCAATCCAAGTGACTGTGTGACTGGGATTCATTTCCCTGCCCGGAGTTGCCCGCAGAAGCGGAGCTAGCTCGGGGCCCAGCAGCGGCCCGCTCGCAGCCCGGCACTGTCGCGCCCTGCCCGCGTCCCGCGCCGCCCGCAGCCCGGGGCAGCACAAGCGGCCCGGCCGGGCCGGAACGCGGCGCTCCCGGCTGGCAGCGCCCGGGGCCGGGCGGAGCGGAGCGGGGCGGGCAGAGCCGGGCCGAGCGGCGTGCGGGGGTGGCGGCCCCTGCAGGACACCCGGAGCCTCGGCAGCCGCCGCCGCGCAGCCGGCGGTGTCAGTGCCACGGTGTCCGCCGGGGAGCGAGAGGCAGCGCCGGCGCCCGCCCGCCCGATCCCCGCGGCCAGTCCCCCGCATGCAGCCCTCACCCTGGAGCGGCGGCGGCGGCGGATCGAGGAGCTCTCGAGGTCCTCCCGGCAGCGGCTGCTGCAGTCGCGGGACAGGATGTTCTCCAAGTTCACCTCCATCCTGCAGCACGCCGTGGAGGCGGTAAGGCCGCCGGCGGGCCCGGCCACGCCACGCCGGGGATGCGATCGGGGCCTAGCACCGAACGCGGGCCGGGGGCTCGGACCGGGCCCGGCGCCGCTTCCCGGCTGCCCCCCGGCGCTGCTGCCGGCGGGGCCCCGCAGGGCGAGCATCCGCTCCTGGCTCGGCTCTCCCGCGGGCTGAGGAGGCGGAGGCCGAGCTGCCCGGGCGGGCCCCGGAGGGAGCACGGGAAGGGAAGGAATCGCCCCAGCGCGGCCCTGGAGAGCCGGGGTAGCCGGGGCTGCCGGGGAGGAGGGAGCGGCTGCAGCCCGGGCGGCCCCGGCACAGCCTCTGGCTGTCACCGCCGGGCACTGCCGGCCGCGGTGCCACACGCCAGGCCTGAGGGCAGCCCTGGCCCGGTCCTCACCCGGCCGTTGCCCGGCTTTTCCAGCGAGACGGACAATAAAGGAGAGGAATCAGGAAACTCCCCGGCGTTTCCATCACGTCGTGACCGGCAGACAATAGTCGCCGTCACCCTGCTTTTGCAGGATGTTGTCAGTTTCAAAGCGCCGCTTTCCCTCCCTGGTTTATTTTGTATTTGTGCCTGGGGGTCAGGTTTGCCGGGGTTCCCTGGGCTGAGGAAACGGGGCCTGTTCGCGAGCTGCCATTGCTGAAGGCCGCGTTCGGCACTGCCTGACCACACCATTTATTTCTGCTGTTCACTGAGGCGGGGTCTTGGTGGTAATTCCCTGCCTTTCAGCGCCTCTCCCAGTAAACCAGCACACCCAGACTTGAGTGTGAAGAGGTGATAAAAATCGACAGGGAAGTACTGAAGTGAGGGTGGAATGTGTTGAAGAAAGAAATGTTAAAATGGTTGAAAAAAGAGCCTGCAGGCCAAATCCAAGTAATTGAAATAAGAGCCTGCATGCCAAATCCTGCCTCATCTGAGGGGCAGCCTTTGTACATTAATGTATGCTTCGATGCTGCACTTGAGCATATGCCTGTCTTTATATGAGCCTGTAGTTCTGCAGGAGTATTCAGGTTGAAAACTCAAGCATGTATTCATTAATTGCAGGTTCCTAGTTTGCTTTTTTAATGGTGTAGTGGCATTTGGAAGGAAATGTTTTAAATAATGATGAAACATTTTACTTGAAAACATTCAGACCACATGAATGCCTTCAATAGACAGTGCTTTCATTGGAGAGGAAACAGAAATTATTGCCTGCCTGACTAGAGAAAGTTTGTTGTGGTGAGCTGTGCCACATTTTGAATAACAGGAATAAATGGATGACTGAGAGGTGCAGGAGTGGAGGAGAAGGTATTCTTTCAGGCCTACCAATTCAAGAGATCTAACAGAAGTTATTATTAGGAGAGTGTTACGTTATTGATGTGTGCAGAAAATGAACAAAAAGACCTGCATTTAGTTGAGATACAGTAAAAAATAGGAAAAACAAATGGGCTGAATGGAACAGGAGAAGAGTAGAGATAGTAGGGACTAGACACTCCTTTTTGAGTAAAAAAATCCAAATGAAAATACAGAAGTATATTGATACCATCATTTTGCAAGTGAGTGCTGTCCAACAACGTGCTGTTTCTCCTTGCTCAACTCTGGTGTCCCTTTTAGAATTGCCTCATCCTGCTACCACCACCCTGGTGGATCTCCTGATAAATCCTGCACTAATGCATTTACCGGATTGTGACAAGTACCAGGAATGAAACATGGAATTGCAAAAGCAGGAAGATACTAAGAGTGTTTCTTTATAAGTTTGACCCACTAATACAAAGACAGAACAGAGAAATATAAATTTTTCACCACTTTGGTGGCTGTATGTGGCTTTAAGTTGTTTCATTCTCCCTGTGGTAATAAGGTGTGATCTGCTTAGCTTTGCTATGGGGAAGTTGTTTACAACAACTGTTGTAAATACTAAATATTAGCTCAGTCCACTTTGTTGCTGCCTGTTTTCAGAACCAAGAGAATTTGGAGCATCATTTTTTCCTTGCTGTTTTTGCTAGGGAGCAAGTGTAACGTGGGCAGCCTCAATTGGATTCTTAACCCTGAATATCAGCATCAGAACTAGTAATTAAGGTATCAGTTCTCAAAAGTTTTGGGTGCCTACCCCAGAGTAGGTAGAGTTGCAACTGTAGAGTTTTCAGCTGAGCTGGACACTTGAATATACTTTAAGAGCCTGGGTTTAGCTTTCATGGGTGGGACTTCCTTAAATCAGAAAGGTCTGGGTAGCCCTTCTGCCCTGTCCTTTCTCCTGCACATCACTTCTGTAATGCTCCTGCCCTGCCTCAGGGCCCCCAGGCCTGCAGGCTTCAGAGAGTGCATTTAGACAGTAAGGGTTCCTGTGCTCTTAGATAATCGTTGTTATCTTACCCTCAGTGTGCCATACCTCTGAACTCTGACAGGAGCTCCAAAGGTTGGCAGTCTGATAGACATGGCAGTATTTGCCTTTGACTTGTCAGTGTATCACTCTTGGACTGACTGCCCTTGTGACAGGACTGTGCTTGAGGCAAGCATAAGGGATCAGTTGCTTTTTGCTGTGGTGTTCCCTTTCCAAGGTTTTTCCCCAGATAGGTTGTGGTGGTGTTCAAGATTAGCCTGTTTGGGGCATAAAACACCATGGCCAAATGTAGAAATGTAGTAGAAAATGTCCTGCCCATGGCAGTGGGGTTGGAGCCAGGTGGTCTTTTAAGGTCCCTTCCAACCCAAACCTGTCTATGATCCTGTGATTCTCTTTGAATAACTCAAAACTTTCAGTAATTTCTGGCTAAATTGCCCAAGTGTTTGAAACCATATTCCCGATTTTCATTACCATTGAATTTGCCACCTCTTATCTAATGTCAGTCCTGCCTATATTTTAGTTACTTTTCTCTTTTTGGATTTCTCTGCAGCATCCAGATGAGCAAGAACCACTGTGTTACCCTGCCAACAGAGCATCCTTAAATTCAGTTGGATGTGTTGGATGTATTAGTGAGAATGGTGGATAGGACTGCTGAATTTGTTCTGTTACTTCAGGGCAGAATACAAATGCTGTTGCTTCATGGGGTTCATATTATCAAATCTGTGACAGTTTATATATGGCTTGTCCTCAAGATGTTTTCTCTTTGCTATGCATTTCTGATATCCTTTCATCCCAAAGGGCTGTCCATGAGCACTACATTGTCAGCAACAACAAAATGTAGTATACAATAACAAAGCAGCAAGTTAGACTTATTTTGCTCTTATCTTGTGCTTTTCACTCATGTTTCCCTAGACAAAATAGCTTGTCTGTGAAGTGGCTACTCAGTGTTCAAAGGACTTTCATTTGTGTTTGATTTGGGCTTTTGGATGTTTCAACCTCAGTAGTCAGTTCAAGGGATGTTCTTGAGCTGTGTACCTTGCAGGAAAAATATAATTTTTGTTGGCCTGAATTTTGCAATTTACTGTCAAACAGGAATATGTTTTGTACCATGCAATGGAATGAATGCAGATTTTGGTGTCTGCTGCAGATTCTCAGCACCCCCTCTCTACCAGCCTGTTGTTCCACTGTCTCTCTGACACTGGTGCATTACCATACCTTCAAGTAGCTTGTGAAGCAAAACTCAGCTTTGAAAGAAACCAAGTCACTTGGTGCAGGCAGTGCTCCAAAACCATGACCTGCATAACTGATTAGAACAGAATTTATTCCTCTTGAACCCACTTTATTGGATGTAATGACCTTACATTACTTGTTGTTTTAATGTTGTGCTATTAACAAATTGGATGACAAAATTTAATGCATGACTTGCAAGCATGTTCAGTCTTAATTTTATATGTGAGAGCAGTGGCCATTATAAACTCTGTGCTTTCATCAACTGAAGATTGAGTAAACCTTGAAGCATTATTCCTTTTTCACATGTTCTCTCAGACCATTCACACTGGTACAGTAGTAAGAGTGAAGAAAAACATCAAGTGACTGTGTCAGTCAGGGCAGTGTGCACGCACTTCCCCTTCCTTTCTCTTTGACCCAGTTTTCTACTCTTTTTTTTACTCTGGCATCTGACCAGACAGTACCTGTTATTTTTTTATACAGTGTTCTCTTTCCTTTGTGAATTTGCCCTAAAGATATTGAAGCATATCACCAGCTTCTGATGTTTCCATCCTTTCCAGTATTGAATTGCACTTCTGAAAAGTGTACATGAAAAATGTGACAATGATTTTTACATGCACAAAAGATTTGAGGATCTGAGGATTAAATACTGAATATACATAAGTTTCTTTGCTCTTTATGTTATTTTTTTCCTGCCTAAACACAAATTCTGTATGCTTTGGAAAACAATGTGGAATTGTATTTTGGGCAGGTTTTGTCATGAGCAGACTGTACATCTGGTCAATGATCTGTAGCTCTCCTGAGAATAGCACTTTTCCTGAAAGGAGTGAGCTTTGATTATTTGTTACATATTATCACCAGAAGAATAAGGCAGCATGTGTTAGGTTCAGCTCACTCCCAGGAAGCCCAACTGCTGGAGCTGGGCACCAGATGGAAGATCTTGCTAATCAATGCCTGCTCCAGTGGGCTGCAGTTCAGTGCTGTTCAGTGAATTTTAGCTATTTCATATACCAACATCTACACTGCAGCCTTGAAGATTATGTTGTGTTTTTTTCCCCAGCGAAGGAGAACTCCATTTGAGATTAGGAATCACTAAGAACATGCTTAATTACATGAGGATTAATTACAGAGTCACAGAATATTGTGTGTTGGAAGGGACCCACAGGGACCATCAAGTTCAATTCTTAAATGAATGGCCCATACTGGGATCAAACCCACAACCTTGGTGTTATTAGCACTGTGGCCTAGGCAGGTGATGTAACAGGGAGAAATAACTGCATTTTTAAAGTAACTCCTTCAGATTAGACAAGTAGCAGGAATTCATGGCCTTCACAAGGAATTGTGGTTTGTTTCAGAATCTCCATACAAGTACTTACACCATAAAGTGGTTATTGAGGCTGGCAGCTGTAACATGTATTCCATCTCAGCTGATAGCTAATGATTCATCCTAAAATAGGAACTATAACCTCATACTAGTACTACCTGTCCTAGTAGGGTTAAAGCATGTCAGCCAAGTGTTACAGGTTCCTGATGCTTTCCAGTGCTTGGCTTTGTATACAAATGAGCTGGGATCTTGGTCTTGGTCTTGACCTTGCTTTCGTGTCTAAATAACTAAGTTAGGAGGATTGCTTGGGGGGTTTTTTTGCTCTATTTATGTTTGTTTGTTTGCTTGTTTACTTGTGGGTTTTTGTTGGGTTTTTTGATCAGTAAACCCCTACCTCAAAATAATTTTGTTGGGGTTACATCTCCAGTTGGTGTCAGTGCTGATGGTGTGTTCCCAATAGGCTGCACTGCCCAGGTACACAAACATGCTAATGTTATCTCTGCCATGTCTGGCTTGCAGTCCTGATCAGAGAAGGCTCTGAAATCACTGGGTGTTTTAATTTGAAAGGGCAGGACCTGTCCCTGAATTATTTTTTCACCTCTGTGAAGAGTCCCTAGAGGCATTTGTTGGGAGGGAGAATGTCTATATCCACAGTTCTCTCCCATGGTGGATAAATTATTGACAGTGCTGAGAAGTGAAATCCTTTTCCTGGCACTGCTCAGAGGCACTAAATTCATCTTGAGGCAGATGAGACGAGAAGAAGTGGAGAGGAAAATCACATCAGCCAAGGATAAATCTTTAATGTTATCTATCATGTGTTACTTTGGAAATAGAGTGGTCTGGGAGGCCTGTATTCCTCAAAAGTTGTCCCTGGGTTATTCATCAGCTGGCATTGAGAGTTTGATACAGCTTTTTTTTTTTTTCTAGAAAGGATCATTACATTGCTTAAAATACACATCAAGTGCAGCTAGTGTGACATACAGAGCATGATACACAATATCATATGCTCAGTCTTCAGTTTGTTTGGTTATTCTTCTGAATTTCAATAACCTAGTAAGTGTCACAGCCAAATAAGCTGGTTTTGTGCAGGGTGGGGTGTTCAGATACTCGGTGGTAGCTGCTGTGCTCATGTGCTGCTCTGAGTGCCCAGCCATGGGACTCAGTGAGTGCACAGCCTGTCAAGGAGAGGATAAGCACTGTCAGTTTGATTTCTGGGTTGCCATTTCCAAGGGCACATTTCCACCCAGGATGGAGGCAGAGATAGTTGCCAAGCACCACTCTTTTTCCAGAGACTTGCATTCCAAAGTCCTGTGTGCAAAGGGCCATTAGCAATTAGAATTGCATTTATCTTGGCATGGCGTATTTGTCATATACTGGGCTTTACAAGTTTACCAAGATAAATTTAAGTGTCATTAAATTCAAGGCAAAGAAAAGACTGATGTGGAAAACATCCAGGGCTTTTTCAAAGAAACAAACAGTAGCCAGTAGAGACCATGTGAGCCTGTATTGTACCAGACTATATAGGAGCCCTGAGCCCTTGTTTGCCCAAGAACAGAGACAGCACAGCGCATTTTAGACCCTGTGGGGAGACACTAGAGGAGTTCAGAGTTATTAGACTCAAATGTGGTATCTGCAGCTCCTGGGGAGAAATCTTCCTTCAGTTAACCTTCCTCTGTGAGGTTAACTGACCCCTGGCACAGGTTCCTGCACAGGCTGTGGAGTCTCCATCCTTTGATATATTCAAAAGCCATCTGGACATGCTCCTGAGCAGCCAGCTCTAGGTGACTGTGCTGTAGCAGGGAGGCTAAACTGGATGGTCTCCAGAGGCCCCTTCCAACTTCAGCCCCACTGAGATTCTGTCAAGGACTGGACTCCATATCCTGTCAGGATGGTTCAGCTCCTTACCCTTCCAAAACAGACACACCAGTTTATCCTTGGGATTCTTTCTGTTTGCCCACAGGCTCATCGCTGCCATCCCGTGAAGTGATAATCCCCTATTTCAGGATGGCCCTTAAAAGAGTGACTTGAGGACTTGATGGTCAAAAAAAAAAAAAAGCCTCAAGCAGGATTAGGCCTCAATAACTACAGATCTTCATGTGACCATTGAATGGTTGGGGTTTTCCCTATAGGATTCCTTATTTTACCAGCTCAAAACATTCAGGGCACAAATTCAGTGCTTGTCTCAGCTCTCACTTTGGAGAGAAGAGTGGTGAAGTGATTTTGGTCCTTTTGTCATAGGCTGCCTGTGGTGTGAGGGGCCACAGGCCACCTGTGTCTCTGTGGGGAAGGAGCAGCGCTGATGGTGACTGCCTGGGGGCTGTGTTTCCTTCTTGTATTCCTGGTTGCTGCTCACACCCAGCCAGCCATCCCAAACTCCTCCAGGAAAGAAGAAACTTCCTTTTCTTGCAGAAATAAAATAAGAAACATATTTGTTAAAAAAAAAAAAAAAAAAAAAAAAAGAACAACTCGCCAAGCTCTGGTTATGAGCCAAAAAAAAAAAAAAAACAAAAAAACCCCAACAAACCCAACCTAAAAACTGAACAGAGATCTTTTAAAAGAAGTTGTGGCTAACAGGAAAAAAGGCATGGTAAAAACTGGATAAAGCAACTAATTGGTAGTTTTAAGGGAGCAGACAGAGAGAAGAGAACAGTGTGTACAGGAAAGGAAGAAGACATCAAGAGCAGATGTAAAAGAACATGATTTTTTCGTACAGGACAAAATTGTGTTTAAACAATGCAGTCATACATTTTTAGTGTTGCTTTGCTGTAGGAGCAATTGCTTTTGTTGCTTCAAATGGATTGTCTGGTGATAGAGACATCACAGAGATTATTACTGATGTTTACAAGCAGGCAGTGTGGCATGGGGCTCGTCCATGAATAATGAATGCAGTCCTTGTTAAAGGTAAAAGAGCAGAGAGTAACAATTGTAGCAGTATCTACAGCACTTTACTTGCAAGTATAAGATAAAACTGAATTTAATCTCTTTTTTATGTCTTTTTTTCCCCATAGCTCGCGCCTTCCCTTCCATTACAAGAAGATTTTGTTTACCACTGGAAAGCAATCACCCATTACTACATAGAGACCTCAGGTAAAAGGAAAAAGCACTCTGGGTTTGTGTTTTTATTGTGGCAACTAGAATTCACAATTTCAATGTTTTTAAAAAGTAAAGATCAAGAAATACTAATATGAATCAGGTCTTTAATCAAAATACCAACAACAACTAGTAATTAAAAATATCGTGTACTTCCATCTGTAGAAGTAGGCATGAAAAATGGTTGAAGTTTGTTTCCTGAGTACCATGTAGAGAACTGCACCTTTTTACATCTGACCCAGTTTCTGCCTTCACATACTCTGTTTAATCTAAACAGACAGCTGCAGAAATGCAGTCCCTGCTGTTAACATTTTCATTGCTTTGCATCAGGGATTTTCTTTTTCTTCGCAAGATTTTAACAAAAGTAATTTTGTGGTCATAGATTTTACCAGACACAGACGGATTCCATGTGCTCAGTATTAATTATTTTTACTTTAGTGTCTTGTCTCAGTGTAAAGTATTTTGATACCACAGACGACAAGTTTTATTAAACCTTACTCAGATGTTATGCTGCTCTTCTTAAAAATAGATGTAATGATGAAATATGGCTGTAGTTGCCATATTTCATCATTATATCTATTTTTAAGAAGAAGCTTTTTTTAAAACTCTTCCCTGGTTTGGATTTTTCCCCCAACAACTATGCAGCCTGTAAATTTTTAATTTTGGACCTAGTTATGAAACAGTTATGTTTTAAAAATGAATGTTGCCATGCTTTCCTCAAGCCTATTAGTTCTGACCTTCTGCTGCAAGAGCTGTTGAGTCTGTGTTTGTGTCTGATGATCTTGTTTATATCAATATTTACTTGTAAAACTGCAACGTGACCCTTGGTTCCAAATACCCATCTTTTGGAACACTGTGTGATGTTTCCAAAGGTGGAAATGACAGGGTGGCAGGGAAAACTGACACCTGCAATGACGTGGTGCAGAATAAAAGCTGACCTCTCTCCCAGAGTTTCAGAAGTGTTTTGAAAAAGAAGTTTCCACTCAGTGAGTATATTTCTGTCCTCTGCAGTAGGAGCAGGATTATGTGTAGGAAATTCAAGCAAAACACTCCAGGCTAACTGGAGCTTGTGGCAGAGACCAAAATCATTCTGACATGGCAGTTTCCCTGTGTGATCTTGTTGCCAGTTGCATGCAAGTGACAAGTTATTTTTAGATTATTGCGTAAACAGTAGTAACCATTTCCCTAGGATGGTTGTTCATGTAGCATTCAGCTGAAAAAAATAAAGGAGGAAAATCTTCATGTGTGGATAAGTTTTGCAATATGTGAATGCCAGCTCCTACTTCCAGTGGCATAAATCCACTGCAGTTTCATGACTTTAATATAATAAAATCAACATCTTACCCTTTCCTTCATAAAGTTTGACAGAGTTCAATTTTAATGCAGAAAGTACAAAAGAGAAATTTAAAAGCTTTGGAGAATAAACAGCACAGAGTTTGAATCTTCTGTGTTGTTATCAACAGAAAAGACATTTATTTAGTTACCTAGTTTATGAAGGAACTGATCAGCTGCAAATTAAGCTGATGTTAGAGGCCAGATTTGAGAATACTGTATGAAGGGTCAAAGAGGAAGTTATCAAGACCTAGTCCATCCTAAACAGAAGATTGAGAGTTGTACCTTTCTCTCCCTTAGCTTCTCTCTGGCAGTAGAAATTTTCCTTTTCTGACTGTGTAATTACTGCATGTTTTGAATTTTGGCACTTCACCTTTTCCCCATTGCAAGGTCAGATACCTGCCCAATTCATATTCCAGTGTACATGTTCAGATACAGTTCTGAAAGTTTTCTTAAAGACATGTTAAAAACTTGCACTGTATATAAATTTAAATATTTAAATGGATGTCGTGTTTATAAATCTTAAATTTGGAACTGAGCTTAAATATGAGGACAATTTTAAAATTGTTCTTAATTGTCTGTTTCTTTTATTTAGATGACAAAGCTCCTGTGACTGATACGAACATTCCCTCTCACCTGGAACAGATGTTGGATATTCTAGTTCAGGAAGAGAATGAGAGGGAATCGGGTGAAACAGGACCATGCATGGAATATTTGCTACATCACAAGATTTTGGAGACACTGTACACACTAGGAAAAGCTGATGTATGTATCTCTCAGCAGAACAGATTATCTCTTGTGTGAGCTCCTAGATGTGATAGAGACTGAAGTTCTACAGTAGGTGGTAGTGTGGGACACTGAACTCTAGCAGACAGCTGCTTGCTTATATTACAAATATACCAACATATATTACCAGCATATTACAAACAACAGCCTTTTACAGGTGTGATCAGTGTGAGACACCCCCTGAGGTGCTGGCAGTGGTGAAACTCACCACTCTGATAATGCTGATGGTGAAACTAGAAGTAGGAGAAACATTTTTCTTCAGTCTAGTTTTTCTGGCTACTACAAGACAGTATAATCCCTCTCTGTCCTTTGTTAAATGTTGGGGGATTCTTGGGTGAAAAGTGCTGTGTTAAATACAAATTTTTGTTTAACTTTTCTGAATGTGTTGAGCTATTGCTCAGAAAGACTTTGATATAAGAAAGCATTAATTTGAGTTGATCCCCAGAGAGCTTTCATACCTTGGCATTATTATCTGGTTCTTCATGTCTGTTTTGTGGCACACATGAAGTTACCTTCATGGTCTTGGTCCATCCTCATTGCTGTCTGTCTTGGCTGATTTATAAGCTGAAATGTGTGGGGTTGGGTGGATCATGGGGTGAATTAGCCTGGCAGCCCTTGGGGTAGAACATTTTGTATCACAGCGCAGACTCAGTTAGGGAGGCATGGTTTATCCTGTTCCAAGGATAAATGGAGCTCTCCAGGGTTTCCTTCTCAATCAGTCTTTTACACATTGTCATGAGTTTTTAATCGATTTTACATAAACAGGCAATACAGGACAGTGGCTGGCTGAGCCTGAGATGTTCCTTGCTCTGGAAGAGCCAGAGATCTGCAGTACCTGTTACTGTACCAGCTGTGCTACAGTCAGGCTAAAATACCTGCTGCAGCTGGGCTTAAAATCACAACACTGCTGTATTAAAGATACTTGCTCAGAAACGCAGCTCCTTCAATAATTTCTAAATGTTGTCAAGAAACCAAGATTAAATGATGGCATATGTGAAATGAGTAATTAGTAGTGTGTTTCTAAGAGTTGAGAGAAGTCACTCTGTACTCATACAAATATGTCTGTACAGGCAATTGTTGTACAGCCTGTCTTTACACTTTGCCACTTGTGAGTTGATACATCTGAAGTAAACACACAGTTCAGTGCCTGCAAGATGTTGCAAGGATCTGGTGCAAAATGAATAGTTCCTTTCACAGCAGTCAGATGGACTTATTACATTACTGTGGATGTGCCCTGATGGTACATATCTTGCCATTCTCTTCAAAGAATTGCTTGACAACTCAGCAATGGTTAGGGATTAAAAATATAGAGATAATTAGTTAGAAAGGAGATCCAGGTTAGGCTGTTGCCACCTCAGCTGCATTTGGACATGAAATGAGGGAAATTATGTTGGTTAAAATTAACAGCATTTATGAACGTGGTTGATAAATTGGTTATTAGCTAATTAGTTTGGGGCAATTTAGCTAGGAGCAAAGGTGCATAAAGGCCCACAGACCATCAGATCTCCTGGAGATAGGAAAGTTCTTCCATGTGGTGTGGTGCATTAGGGGCAGTAGAACAAGGGGTCTGCTTGTTCCACAGATATTTGTGATTTATATTCTGCTCAGGGAAAGCAGCAGCTTTCTCTTGTCCAGGACCATCTGTGCATTTATGAACACTTTAGCTGTTTAAGGTTAATTGCTCATGACTTCAGGAAACCTTCTGTAGGTATTAAGATTTTTATAGTTTATCATTCTGTATTTGTATGTACTGACTCACTGGATTGCTGGATTTTGTGGCACAGTACCTTAAAAGATGTCTGACCCATAGCAAATTAATTCCGAGTTAATTTCCCCTTATCACTGTAATGATACGGAATATTTTCTGGAAAGATTAGTAGAAGCTTGCCCTAGAGCAATTAACTGAAAGCATGAATAATTTGAAAGAGAAAACAGTAATGAGATGCAACATTTTTTATTGATCTCTGTTAATATTGATAAAAGTAATATGTTAACTGATGATTCCTGTAAACAATAATTCTAGATAAATTATTGCTGTTTAATTAGCCATTCTGAGTTAAAAATTTACATCTCTATTTTTCTCCACATTTATTTTATTTTTGTTGTTCATCTGTTTTTGTTTCAGTGTCCTCCAGGAATGAAACAGCAAGTTCTGGCTTTTTATACAAAACTTCTTGGAAGAATTCGGCAACCTCTTCTTCCTCACATAAATGTGCATAGGCCAGTGCAGGTACTCTTCACATTTTAAGTAAACTGTATTTTTGCACAACAAGTGTCTTTTATTCTACTGTAGCTAATGTTATTTTTAATTCTCCCATTGTCAAGTGAATTAAGGAAATTGCTTGGGTGCCATATCAGTTTGTTTTTTATAATATGCTGATGATTGGAGTCTGGGATTGTCACTGCAATGCAAGTCATAAATAATAAAGAAAACTTGTTCATAGCAGTCTAAATCCAGAGCAAATGTTCCAGTCAATACTCATATGTAATTGTAGTTTGTATATAGAAAAATAACTCAGTCTGTTATTCATAGAAAAAGCAATAACTTTCTGTCTTAATTTTTCACTTTTTGTGACAGAAATTAATCAGGCTGTGTGGTGAGGTTCTGGCAACACCAACAGAAAATGAAGAAATTCAGTTTCTCTGTATAGTATGTGCAAAGCTGAAACAGGATCCATACCTTGTCAACTTCTTCCTTGAGGTGAGTAAATAAATTCAAAACTTTACTGTGTATTTACTGTATCATATACAAAATCTAGTGGAGAACTGGTGGTGTCACATTCATAGCTTAGTTTTCATTCAGTCTGTTATTTTTTATCCCATGATATTAGAAGTCTTGTTGTTTGGAATTTTTTTTTGTCTCCCAGAGACTTTATACATCTGATTTTCACAGGAATTTCATTCAAGGCTCACAAATACACCTGCCCCAGGTTTTCCTTTGCAATGAAAGTGCCTTTAGAGTAGGGATATGAATTGCAGTGTAAAACACTGTGTAAGGGAGATCTTGGCCTTCTTGTGTTGTGTTTGTCATCCCATGGAAGACCAAGGGACAGATTGCAGGGGGCACTGAAACCTTGCAGGTTGCTGAGTGTTCTGCAGGATTGGGCCCTTATTTGGTAGTGGCACATATGTTGGAGCTGCAGTGCCAGCTCACAGTCTACAGCACAGCACCAACTTCTATCTGCAAGACAGCCTGCCTCCTTTAACATGTGGCATTATGAAATCAGAGTGGGAGGATAAACAATTTCTAGACTGACTTTCTGTTCCTATTTAAAAGAAGCATAAAAAATTGGTTTATAAAAGTCCATTTAGAAATGCCTTTTGCTCCCACTTTGCTGTTTCTTATGGTGACACAGTCTCTATTAAGTACATGATACTTAGCTGAAAAATATTCCTTCAGGACTGTTTTACAAGCTTCCCACAAACAAGATCTGTGACAGCAGAAACTGCTAAACTGCAAAAAGATGTTTTTTCCATTAAGTATGTGATTATCATTTGCATGTCAGTAGTAAAGAATCCATCTTGAGTTTGTTTCTACATCAATTAAGTATTATCCTGATTTCCATTGTATGTCATTGTTCCTGCTGCTTGTTGTACAAGCAGCAGAAATGGTATGAGGATTGAAAAGTTAATGTTTAAAAATTAAAAGCACGCAGAAGCAAACTACTGCATATATTACATGCAAAACATGGTAGAATTCTAAACCAGGATTACTTTTAGTGTTATTTGTGTAAATTCTATGGTTTAAGCCTCTTAAATAGTGCCCTTGAAACTAAACCCAAGAACCCCAGTCATAAGAACCACAAGTGTTTTGTACCACTTTATTAGTGTTTTTCCCCAAAATAGCAAGATTCCAATATTTAAAATACAGACATGGAGAAACAGATGATCCCAAGTTTCAAAGGGGTCTCTAGTTCCACAGAATGCTGGCTGTGGAGTTCTGGCAAGCTGGCAAACATTTCTTGTAGTTCCTGTTACTTCACAATGTTGTTCTAGGTGTTGTAGCCTAAAGCATTTGTCTTCATAACTGTGATGGTTGTTTCCAGATCAGTTATGTGGAGTGCAGAATTGTGTTCCTTTAGAAGAGAATATTCTGGTTGCTCACATTTGGCCTCTTAGAGGTGCTGTTGTGACTTGATCACTTTCAAATGCATGAAAGGGTAAATTTACAAAATTCTGTGTGGCATTTCTACCTCCAGTCTCCAACACTTATAAGATGAAATGCAGATGGATCTCTCCAGAGAATGTTTGTATCTGTTAATTTTACTTCCTTCTTTGACTGTTTCCAATCAGTTTATACAGGACTTTACGAACATAAAAACTGAGTCTGTACAAACTCACTTCCTTTGTATGATTCCATGCCAAATAGTTTGTTGATAGAATGCTGGTTTATATTTTAAATTTATATAAATATATTTATTATTGATTAATCAATATAGGTGAAATCTTTCACCTGTATTGCTTAACCAATAAGCCTACATGGCCCAACTATCATAACTTGGGCAAGTTATGTCTGTTGTGGAAATAAGAACTTGAAGAACTTCATTCTACTTTTTTAAAACTTAAGGATCCCTATACTAATTTCTTTTTGGTATTAATGTATTCCTTTTTCTTAAACTAAGTTTTCCTAGTTCTTGTACAGAGAGAAAGAATATACATTGTAATGTTTATTTATCACCTCTACCTTAGTTATATTTTAGGGTAAACTTGCCTCATCTCATCTTAGGTGAGATACTCCTTGCAACTGATTGTTTCTGGCAAAGGGACACTTAACTCTCTGTGCTTCAATTTCTGTTCTTGAGACCTTGAAAAAGTTCTAATATAGCAGCTAAATACTTGTGCCTTCATTTTATAAAATGAACAATAGTTTGACTATTCACTTTTACTTTCAGTACTTTGAATTATCACCTTTATATTTCTCACCACAAATTAAGTAGAGATTCTCATCAGCTGTGATATCACCATGTTTTCATAGAAATCTTTTTAAATCTGTCATAATTTAGACATGCCATCATCTACCATGGATTTTAAAACCGATGTTTACAGATCACAAAAATGCAAAAGTGTGGTTTTATAATATCTGCTTCTCATTAATGCTGAAGTCATGAGTACTTTGTTTAGAAAGCATTGAATATGTGTTTTATGTAACCTTTTCTATTAGGTCATTCAGGATCCTGTTTTGCACCTTTGCAGGAGGCAGGTGAGCAGCTGAGCTGCAGAATTGCATGATTAAACAATAGGAAGCTTAAATACACACAAAGAGTCTGCCTGTGTGATATTCAATGTACAAACTGCTTTGTGTCACCTGCCAACGTAAGAGTAATGAGCTATGGACACATTCCTAGGGGTATTCATACATTTATATATGTTAGTTCTCTCATCAGAGAGAACTGTTTTAACTAAATAAACAGTGGCCTTTCAAATGGTAGAAGAATCCAGAAAGGAAGTAATAAGCTACTGTAAGATAAAATAAGTATTTTACAGAATATTGCCCAGTTTTTTTTTTTAAAAAGCTTTTCCCTTTAGCAACTCTGCCTGCAGCTTGAGTGGTGCCAGCAACAGTGTTGAGTCCAGGATTGAAACACTGTTCCAACCTTTATGTGCAAGGGTCACTGTTGTGATTCAGATATTTCTGTGTATTGATGAGGATATTGAGGATACTGAAGGACTGCAGAAGCTCTGGTGATAGCAAACTTGGTTCAGACAGACACCTTTTTGTTGCTTTGCCAGCCTTGCACTTCTCACACTGTCAAAAAACCCCCAAAACATATTGAAGCAGTAATTTTTCTACTGCATTCAAAGAGCATCCTTATTTTATAGCATGCAGTCTGCTGCTTTTTCCACTGGTTTGCTTCTCCAGGGAATTGGTTCTGTGAGTGCATCACAATGCCCAGTGCAAATCCTCACAATGAATGCACGGCCCTCAAGCAAGTGTTCACAGCAGCTCTCCAGTTTGCTGCCTCACTGTCATGTACTCAGTCCCTGCTGCTTTGTCTGTACTAAAATCCATTAACCCCAAATGGTTAGTCTTTTAAATTATTAATGCTTGAGGTATATTTGTAATAATTTTGGTGTTATCATAGAGAAGGGAACCGTTTGGATTTATAATCTCACTGCAGTTCTCACTTGTCTTGTGCTGCAATCTAATTTATGATTCCAATAAAGTATTCCTCACCTGCACTTATGCCAGAAGAACACTGAGTTTTTGTCTTTCTGTGAGATTCTTCATGGTATCACAGAGCACAAATTTAAATGTCTTTTTATGTGCTGGAGACAGATTTATGGGAAGACAGATGGCTTGCCTTTTTTCAGGCAAAGCAGAGATGGTTTGAAGCTTCCAAGAAGGTTCTCTGTGACCTTTCAGAGTATCCAGTGCCCAATGTTAATTTCTAATACTTTTGTCCATTCAATCTACTCAATTTTTTCTTCTTGAGAAACACAATTTGAGAGTACTCTGCTGTCGGAAAAGGTGTTTCTTTCCCTTTCCTGTTGAAGGTAAAATCTCAAGAAATTTAGAATTATTTTATTTGGGTGATTCCAACTAGAAGTAGAGTTTCAGACATTAGATGAATGTGAAGCCTTGACACAGAAAGGAGTGTTTTATAAAAAGTGCTAAGTTCTAAAGGGGCCACCCATAAGATAAATTAAAAACCTCTATCAAATTGTGGGCAAATCAAATGAATATGTGCCTTCAGTAGTGAAAGAAAAAGCTGTCATCCTTTTGTAAATGGCATATTCAGCCTTGAAGCAAAATATATAGGGCTTAAGAGAAATTTAAGCAGATTTAAAAGTGTCCTGGGTTTATGAAACACCCACGCTCCCACAGCCTTGTAGGTTTTACATGGTTACTGTATCCAGCCTTGACTACTTCAAATGTTGATGTTACAAAAATTGCTTTTAGTAAACTCCTGCTTCAGGATGAACAGTAATTTCAGCTGTGTCATTCCAAAAAATGCTTTGCAGAGTAAGTTAAAAGCCATGGCTCTCCAAGGATCAGCAAGTGTAATCACAGAAGACATGATCAAAGAGCAGGAGTCCGTGAGCACAGACACGGGGCAGCCCGAGGAGACGCCCGGGGCTGCCAGGGCCGAGCTCATGGAGAAGGAGGATGAGCTCCCACAGCAGCCAGAGGAGCTCTCCTTCACTCTGGATGAACTCAATGTCACATCATCACCTGAGTCCTCCACTGCTGGTCCAAATCAAGACTATAATTTAGTGAATTCTCTACTAAACCTCACTAAAAGTCCTGTGAGTTGGTTTTTCTTATTTGGTTTTTGGGTTTTTTCCATTCTGTGTGTTAAAATGAAATAGTTGGATGCTGTGTGAAGTGGCCAGAGGGAGTGAATAAACACACTGTATTTTAGCTATAAAAAGTGAGAGTTTTTGCAGGCACTTCTTGTAAATTGGCAATTTTCTTTGTAAATTCAGATTAAAGTAAAAATACTGTTTTAGAAAATTAATACTAAACTTGTTGATGATAATATAAGTGGGTTTTTTTAAGAAACTTGTATAGGGTGCTGTATGTTTCACAGAAAAACTACACAGGATAATCCGAAGGTTAAATATATCACAAGAGAATGTTTTTAAAACTACTTCTAATTGTTCTGACTTAACCAAACCCACTCTCTTTGTAATGGCACTGAGCTATCTCTAGGAGTGGGCTTTCTTTTAAAAAAGAGTGTTGTATGTCTTACCCAGCTCAATCATCAAATTCAGACTTAGATTCTTTCAGAAAATTTAGAAGGGGTTTGTGTAAGGCTGTAATTGCTGCAGCAGTGGCGAGAGCAGAAAACCAAGTCTACCACTTTACCTCATTATTGTTACATGAGTAGTTTACAGGATTTGGTGTCTTGGTCTCAAGCTGACCTACAGCTCTAGTTCTGTCAGCTGGAAGGTTGCAGCTGGCATTCTTGTATTTCACACAAAATCAGGGGAGAATATTTATTTTGTAGCATCCAAATTCACTAGAGTTAATGGCTGAGAAGGCAACAAAATAAATGTATTCAGACACTGTGGGGGAATGGAGAGCTATTTGGAAGGTGTTTGCTTCTTGATTTCCAGTGGCCTTCATTCACCCTCTGATTAATTCTTCCATGCCCTTCTGCCAGGACGGCCGGATAGCAGTGAAGGCCTGTGAAGGTCTCATGCTTTTGGTGAGTTTGCCAGAACCAGCAGCTGCCAAGTGCCTGACTCAAAGCACTTGTTTATGTGAATTGTTGACAGACAGGCTGGCCACCCTCTACAAAGCCTTGCCTCAGTCACTGGATCCCTTAGACATTGAAACAGTGGAGGCAATTAACTGGGGGTAAGAATTTTATTTTTGTATTTAATACTCAAAGTGACTTTCCACCCTTCCCTGAAACTAATTTGATAGGTGGATAATGTGTATAAAATACTCCCACACACACAGGCTAAAGCCTCAAGGGCAGAGCTGAGATAGAGCTGTAGCACAGTGGTGCACTTCGGGTGTCCAGTGTACCTGTGATTTCTGACATGGAGCCAGGTCTGCCTGCCAGTCCCTGGCAGAAATTCCTCAGGGGGCAAGTTTCTCCACTGGGTTACATCAGCAGTTTCTAGTGATGTCACTGGAGTATCTGGTGTGGATTAATATTCTTATGCAGATATCAAGGATTTAGGAAGCATAAACTTCTCACTGAACACAGTGAGCATTGTAAGCTGCTCTGAGGGGCAGGAAGGGTCTATTTGTTAACAGGCTGTTGCAAAATTTTTGCAGAAAAAAGAAGAAGGAAAGAGTTGCTGCATAAGTAATTAGCATGAAGCAAAAAATACATGCCTGTTATCCTAACTGCTTGTAATTTAGATTCTTAAAACATTTATCTTCCCTACTCTGCCTTCATTATTATGACTTGCTCCTGATCTGTTAGTACTGAGACAAAAGAAGGTATTTACAAAATGCCTAGCAAGATTTCTGGTGGTTGGAGTTTGAAATTACAAGGGGAAAGCCCACACCTTTAAATTGTGGGATAAATAAACAGTGGAGTTTTTTACCAAAGAAAGTTGTGTATTTGTTATTCCTTACAGCCCTTAAATTGAGATAGATGTTTCTTTCTGAAAGATACACTCTATTTCAGGTATACACTGTGTGGTTTTGGTCAACTTGCCTGAGGTCACTTACAGAGTAGAGAAGAACAATTGCCTTCATTTTATGGTTCTGTGACTACAGGAGTTACTGATTCATTTTCTGTAGTCTGTGTATTCTGGGAGAACAGACTTGGTGATCAGTTTTCCCTTCTGACTCCAGAAACACTTTTTCCTTCAGCATGCACTGAATATCTGTTTTGTGATGGCACTGCCAGATTCGTAAAGATCAGCAGAAAAGCATTTTTAATGTTCCTTCATTACAAGTAGGTCATTAATTATTCTGTTAGGTTCAATAAGAATGGAGTCTGAGATTCTTCAACTACTTGTAGACTAAATAAACATTTTTTCTCTGTGTGCTCTAGTTTGGATTCCTACAGCCACAAAGAAGATGCATCTGCTTTTCCAGGGAAAAGAGCATTGATTTCATTTCTTTCTTGGTTTGACTACTGTGATCAACTCATCAAAGAAGCACAAAAGGTTTGAAATGTATTCAGATGATACAACTATATTCAGCAAATAAGTAGTTCCAGTTGTTTCCTAGCTTCTGAGTTTGAGGCACACCATTTTGTACTTTTGTTTCAGACTACTGCTGTTGCTATGGCAAAAGCTGTGCGGGAACGATTCTTCATTGATGTTATGGAACCTCAGCTGATGCAAACGTGAGTAGCATCCTACAAGACACAGCAGAACAGAATCTGAATCAAGCTGATTTTGGGGAGTGGAAATCCACTCCATATCTGATATGAAAATGTTTCATTCAGTTCAGAGATTGGAATCCTCACATCAACTGCGCTGTTGCACCGCATTGTTCGTCAGGTGACTTCAGATGTGCTGCTGCAGGAACTGGTGTATTTCATCCTTGGAGAGCACAGAGAGCCAGAAACCCTGGCAGACATCAACAGGCATCCATTGAGGCACAGGCTGATCGAGCACTGTGATCACATTTCTGATGAGGTGAGGGCTGATCTGGCAAAGGAGTGTCTGCTGGCCAGTTCTGGAGTGTGGAGAGTCTGTAAAGACACTGTTGTGAAGACTTGTCATATTTGTGTCCAGTAACATCTTTTACCAAGAAAGAGAATTCTGGCTCCTGGCCCTACAAATTCCCTTTAGAAAATGAAGGCAACCTGTTTTCTCCACCTAGTAATATTTCCTTTTTTTTTTTTTTTTTTGCTAAAGATCTTTTTGTGAATTTGTGTGCCCACTATGCATATCCAGTTAGACTTGCTTGTCTGTAAGACAGAGTCAACTGAGTTTTTGTAATTGCATTTTAATTTGTTGCTGTTATTTTCCATGTTGCGTCAGTTCTGTCTTATTATCATATAAGATACAGATAAAAACTTGGAGTTTATATGAACTAAGTGTGGTTGGAGGATATATGCAATGCCAATTAATAGATGATGTGATAACTTTAAGGTCTTTACATACACTAAGCATCATTAAAACAATTAACTTCAGTAAAATCCCTCCTCAGAAGGTCCTTGCTTCATTTTTTCCATGAAACAATTTCAGCACTCTACTTTTTCAAATAAAAACCAAGCTTGCCTGAAATAAAAATCTGTATTTTCTCATATCCATTGATTCAGTATGCTTACCTGCTCACTCTGTCAGAATGAGTTATCTCTGTAAATCAGTTATCTTTGCAAAGCTAAGCGCTCTCCAGCAGTCTTGAAAAATTGTCTTTGTATTGCCTAAAGTCAGTGTTCCTTTAAAAGCCTACATAGCATCTCCATGTAAAAGTCTTTGCCTATAGATCTAGTCACAATATCCCAGTATTACTTTCTTTTTTTCTGGGTATTTATTGGTAACTTTAAGTCCTGTTGAGGGTCTCATTTGCACAATGATAATCATCGTCCAGCATGGAACTGTAGAACAGAAAGCTAAATTCTGAGTTCTCTGTATGTTCTTTGTATTGTTATTTTGACAGATTTCACAACAGGTATTTTAACAGAAAAAAAAAAAGCATTCCCATAGTGATTTTCAAATGTGTGTGAACTCTTCATCCATGTTCATACCACATGTAGCATCATAATTTCCTATTTTTTCTTATGATTTTGTTTCCTTCCATAATGTCAATAAGTAATTGCAGTGTTCTAGAATGGACAAAGCAGATAAAAGGCAAAAAGCACAGGGCAGCAGGACATCAGTTGATTGAGTTTTTACTCTTTCTGTTGCAGATCAGCATAATGACTTTACGAATGTTTGAGCACCTTTTGCAAAAACCCAATGAGCACATCCTTTATAATTTGGTTCTGAGAAATTTGGAAGAAAGAAACTACATGGAATACAAGCCTCCCTGTCAAGAAGATAAGGATGTGGTAGAGAATGGACAGATTGCTGGAGCAGTGTAAGTTTCAATTTTAAGAGAAGTTTTCACAACAAGTAACTTGGATCCTTATTTTTAGAACAAAACAGTTTTTTTTCCAGTAATTGAAAGAAAAGTGAGCCTGGAGAGCACTTGAGTGCTCTATGTATTAATCCATATCCGTAAAGTGATGCAGAAATTCTTACATCAGCAACTTAAGGAAACTCTTAGAACAGGAACAGAAAATCTAAAATTACCACAAGCCTCTTTGCAAAACAATAGACACTCAGAGGTCTTCGTGTCTCAATTTATTTATGCATCTACCAAGCTTAAATCTATGCATATTTTATTGCAATCAGTGAGAATATTCTTGCAGTCAATAACTTCAGTGTTTTGCTTATATTTATGTTCCTAGTGATTTTTGATGGAAGAAAATTCCTGAGGCACTACATAAAATAAATAAAATACTGAAGCACTACATAAAATGTATATGCTAGGTAACTCTTATCACTCAATGTTTTAGTGAAGGAGAGGTAAGGACTGGCCACACAAACTATTTTAGTCATCTAGAATATTTTAAATATGTCCTGGAGTAGAACTCTCTCACATGACAAATACAGCTAAGTTTTAAATTACTTGATGCAGTAATTTTGTCCAAGTCAAAAATGTTTCATCTGTTGTTGACATTGTTGCAAAGGTTGGTATTTCTGCATATTAATTATGTAATACATTGTGGATATTGTTATGTTCTGGAACACATCCTCATTGTTCAGAGAAGAAAAACAGCTTGCCTTGTGACCCAGAGATTTTCCTGCCTTCCATAACATTTTGTGGATGATTATGTTTTTGTCTAATGTAATTTCACAGAGATCTGGAGGAAGATCCATTATTTACTGATCTGTCACCAGATAACACATTGTCAGCTCAGGAGTGGCTCAGTGCTTCTCCACCTGTCAGTCCAGAACATCCGAAAAATGATGGGAAGACTGAAGTTCATAAAATTGTAAATAGGTGAGTTGAAACAAAGACTTGAGGAAATGTCTGAATGTGTGGGTGTCTGCACACACTGTGCAAATTAAATGTGTACACTGTAATGGATGTTATTCTGTGCCAGCTGGGAAAATTACTCCACAGAAGGAAATTGTGGCATTTTATCAGAAAGCTACTTCTGAAAGATTAGAGCTTGCATTAATTCAAATAAATGAGAAAAATAGAAAAACTTTGCAGCTAATGGTTGAATACTCAGAATTCACAGTTATAAAAGTTGCTTTTTGCAGAAATATTTGCTGTACTTGAAATGCTCTTACAGGACTTAACCTTCCTGAACAAGTCTGGGGAGTCTTGCCATAAACCTTCTGGGGAAAAAAACACCCTCAGACTTCCTTAGAACTTCAGAAGTTCCATAAACACAGACACAAAAGGAAATAATTGCCATGCTAGAGATAACCTTCTGTTCCCTGAAAGTCAGGGGGCACCTGTGTCACCTGTGACATAGCTCAGTGCCTGTCAGACTCACTGCAAATTGGATATCACAAGGAGGACAAGCTCTGCTCTAAGCAACTTAGTGATGGTAATTCTCTTAGGAACTAATATTAGGATGAGGGCTGTTTGCTCTGTCAATACTTGGTAGCAGAGCAGCACTGGTGTGTCAGTGCTGACCTATCTGCCTGCCCAGAAATAATCAAAGGTGTTAGCCAGAGGAAGCAAACAGCCCAGGGACAGCCAGGACACAGTGACATCATCACTTCTTGCCCTCTTTCCCCCAGTATCACTATTTATAGTTTATGGTGGACATGGTTTGGAGCAAAGACACAAAGAACACTCTCCTAAATTCACCTCCTGTAACCTGCATCAGGGAATAGAAATGTTTTCTGATTTGCAGTGTCCTGCAAATTTGTATTTTTTGAGATAAGATGAACTAACTCCACATGAAAAGTCAGCTACTACATATTTCTGTATATAAATTCTACAGGAGTGTCCAGCAGTTCTTGGGGTATAATGAAGGCTGAAATTTAGAATCAGGGTCCAAAGACTGGGTTTTATCTTCTGTCCAGAAATTTCAATGGGTTTAATTTATTTTTTTTAAGTTACTAATATTATTCAGAATTTCCTGATGCATTTTACATCAGATATTGCTGAAGTAATAAGGACAGAGTATTTGACTACACACCTAGCAAAGGCAATTATAGTTGTAACAGGGACATTTATATGCAGATACTCCTGGTGTGTCTTAGATGTTCATTTTTTTGCCACAACAAACTGGTAAACAAACTACCTATGAAGCAGTTTAGGAAGAATTGTATCTGTAATTCTTCTTCTCTTTTGACTGATTTATTCCCAAGTATATTTTGTTTTAGCTCTTGTAAGATGGAGTCTGACCTTTAGCAAATACTTGACCTATTTATGACTATTCCCTTTAATCTCCATTCTGTCTGCTGATTCTCAGAAAATGCTTCCACTGATGACTTTGCCTCTCATGCCAGATACAAAACTCTCAAGTACATGCCTTGTTATTACCTATAGTAGTTGGAATAGGTAGGCTTAAATAGATTTTGTGTTCTCTGTTCTTCACATAAAGTTGTGGTAGAGTCTGTGGATTAATTGACCAGACAGTTCAGCATTGTGTGTACACTGCTACAGATGATGAGGAAGTATTGATCTGGTGCTCTGTGGAATATAGTAATTAATGTACTTTTTTTCTCTTCAGTTTTCTCTGTCTTGTACCTGATGAAGCGAAGTCATCTTACCATGTGGAGGGTACAGGTTATGATACTTACCTCAGAGATGCCCACAGACAAGTAAGTCAGTGAACTCTTCCTTAGTCCTTGAGAGTTTGAAAATGCTGGTGAGAATATACAAATGGTTCTGTAAATAGTCCTATTAAATGCATCTTTGGGTAATGGAAGATGGGAAAATTCAATTTTCATTTTTAATGAAAACTTACCTTTGGAGATCTTTTGATGATGAATTCACCTTGTATTGCACTAGTGGGAATAATGGATGACATTAAATGCATTAATATTCATATAACAAATACTGTGAGAGAAAACCTGAACTGCAGATAGATTCTTAATTTGCTTCTGCATTTATCTGCATTCTCTTGGAGAATTGCCTGCCAAGCTGTTTAAAAGAACTGAAGAGAAATTAAAATGCTGCATAGGAGTTATGCAATCTGGGACTTAGCAAATAAAGGCTCATCTCAGGGAATGCACAGCCTAAGGCATTCAGGTTTGAAGTTGGGAGGTGGGGTAGGCAGGGAAAGCTTTATGATTTACTGTTTAAAAATAAATGCAAGTTTTGCTTTTACAACCATAGTTTCCTTGGTCAGAGGACAGTCACTGTTTGTTTGCAGCTTTTCTATTGAAACCCTGGGAATCTTCTAGAATAGAAAAATCTATGCAAAGGAACAGAGTAACTGAGAGCTGTATCTAGTAGGTAATTCAAAAATTCCCTAACCTTGGAATTAGGTTATCAGCTGCTAAAGATGGGACATTAGATTTTTATATTTATATTGCTTCATCTGTAGTCTCTCCTGAAAAGAGAGGGAATAGAAAGTAGAGAATAAGGAAACAAAGGTTGATGTAAAATTCCCCTATGTTGTATTTTTGGATGCCAGAAACCACTTATCATCTTCGTCTTTCATTCATGTCTTGGGAAAAAGAGTGTCCTGGGAGTTATTAGAGAGCAGAATTGCTTTCTGTCACTTCCTGACGATGGTATGGCTACTGTTAAAATATTTCCCCCCTAAGAGTAGCCCTGCCTGTTGCTGTTATTACATCCAAATAGCTGTTCCACTTCCTTATTACTATTCCTGGAAGCCTGCAGTAGTTGGTAAGCTACAATCAATGCAGAATTTTTGAGTCTGTTTTCTGATTCTTTTGCTTCTATTCCTTCCTGTGTTCTTTATTTTCTCTGCTTCAGCTTGTGCTCCTTTCAAGGTGTAATTCCTTGCAAGAGGCATCAGGCAGCACAAAGCAAATATGGGGCAAGGTAGAGAAAAACTGCCAGGGGTGTTAGGAAATAAAGAGAGGGGAGAGGAAGCCCTGAAATACTTTTAGTCTGTATGTTCTGCATGTACACATGCCTTTCCTGTCCTGGGAATTAGGGAGCAGAATGGTTTGGATAGCAAGATCAGCTACACATAATGCAGTAGAAGTGTGGAAATCTACTCTCAAGAGGATGGTTAAGAATGCAATTCCTGCTTCAAAAGAACCCTGATCAGGTTGTGTATTGTTGGTGTTGCTTTGTGTTTTGGCCCCAGCTGCTTTTTGGGAGCTCTGTTCTCCACCCACTGCTTTTCAAACTACCCTTGTAGCAGGAATACCCAGGAGAATGAGGTGCCTGCTAATAGCGGTTTACTGATAGTGTTTACTTTAGAATGACTGATCTTTTTGAGCTTAGATTCATAATTTAGCTACAGATTATGGTTTTAAGGTGTATGGACTATCAAAGGAGATGAAACAGTTTCCATGGAGATTGAAGTGTGTTTTCCTCACTACTTTTTTGTAGTTCCGGGATTATTGTGTCGTTTGCTTACGGTGGGAGTGGCCTGGATCTCCCAGGTCTTTGGAAAAGTGCAATTTGGAAGCGTCATTTTTTGAAGGACACTTCTTGAAAGTTCTGTTTGAAAGAATGGGCAGGATTCTTGATCAGGTAAGAAAAAACAAGTTAACAATTCAATTTTTGACACTTTGATCACTTTTAAAGAGCTGATCACCATCAGGTCCTGTGAATTCTCATCACTATTATAGTGTCATATTATTGTGTAATGTGCCCTTTCTTGGTCATAAGCCTGACAAGAGCCATTTGCACATATAAGTGCACAGGGAACATGTGCAGGAAGCCAGGAGTAGCTTCTAGATCAGCTCTGATATGAATCTGTGATACCAGAAAGCTTTGCAGAGGTGGTAGTTCTCACTAACCTCATTTCTGACATAAGATAGCTCAGGCACACAAGTGAAGTAACTTGTTTCAAAGACCTCATGTACTAGACACTACCTTCTTCCTCCTGCTATTACAAATTTCTGTAGAACTGACTGTACCCTAAGATTTTTTTTTTAATTTCCTGAACTTCAAAATTTGCAGGGTTTAATCTTTTTAGCTGCAGGGATTTTTTTTTAGAATTTATCTGATATGGGGCCATTTAACTGAGTCTGCTGACATATGGACAGAAATAAAAGCTCTGTGTGAAGAAGCAGCTTTCTTTAATGCTCTCAATTAGCTGGAATCACAACAGCAATCTGTCAGAACAATGCAGCACGTGTTACTCCTTTGTTTCCTTCTCCTCTTGTGAACACCAGATAATGCTCATACCTTCAAAGCTTCCTAATGAATTGGCTGACTCAAACAGCTCTAAAGACCTTCTCCTACAGTTCAGCTAGGTAGGCAGTGAATAGATTTATGGAAGGAATTTTTGTCTCTCTCTGCAGAATAACTCTGCAATAATAACTCAAAATGTAGTGATCTCTTTTACCTGTAACATCTGTGGTCCAGGGGCTGAAAGCTTCATTTGTTAGGAGATTGGGATGAATCTATTGCTGGAGTGCCAAGTGCAGAAATAACTGCCACTGACTGGAAGAAATAAGTGCTTTCATTTCAAAAGATTTATGAGGCAACTTTGCAATGCAATAGTGTGCGGTAACAAATTCAAGAATAAGATACCTAAATATTACTTATGTGGGCACATGTAGTCAGTGGAAATTTTGTCAGAGCAGCCCCAGTAGTCCCTGGGGCTCTTAGGCTGAAAGGCAAGTAGGTGTCTCTTTCAGTGCAAAGTGAATCACTCAGCTTCCTCAATTCTGTGGACTGAAAGCTCCACTCAGGTGCCTGAGCTCAGCTATCTGTTGCCATTTTTGTGGTGTCCAAGATATTCCCAGAAGTTTGTGGTTCCAACACAGATCTTGCAGGATCCACCCTCTGTGGAACCATCCAGAGACCAGCAGATACTTGGGAGTTCTGAGATGGCAGGAGATGTTTGTGTGTGGGCAGGGTATGAGGTGTCAGATCTCTGGTGAGTCAGCTAATGAGAGCTTAGACATGCAGACATGGCTAAATGTATCTGTCTTAATCTGAGCCTGAATTCATCCAAATCTCTCAGATCTGAAAGGGGGAAGAATCTGTTCTCTTATTCTTCAGTGGGATGCTAACTTGAGAGCATAAAGATGAGAATTTGAGGTCATTGAATCCTCCTCTTCTCAGTGTGATGATGCCAGTGAGGGTATTACTGCCAATATGCAGTCAGAGATTAAATGAGGCCCTGTAATCCACTTAGATCAGCAAGGATTGACACAGAGGTGTACCAAAGGAATGTCTGTCCCTCTCTTGTCAGCTTAGTCTGTTCTGCCACTGAAGAAATGGAAGGAGGTTCTACTAGTTTGTAAATTCTGGGCTGAATTAAAATGTCAGCTTGTTTTCACTGGGACGGCAAAATCAAAGACAAAAAAAAAGTTTTGAAACATAAAGAAGCCATGGTGAAAATGCTTGCTTTTATGGAAATAAGTTTCTTACTAGAATGGTCAAATCCTTTAAACTAGGCATTTTTTTTCCCCTGGAAATTTAGATACTGTTTTATTCCTTTTGACTGATAAGCATTTTCCAGCATCTGACAGTGTTGCCTCTCCCATTTGATTGATTTGGGGAATGGAGGTAGACAAGAAGCTCAGAATTTCCTGCTGCTTTCCCAGCCCAGGACTGGTCCCATCTCCCATGGGTTGCTGCCACAAAATGGCCAGGCCTTCTGCAGTGGTTCTTTCCCAGGAAAAAATAAAGTAGAAGAGAGATAACATATTAGCTGTAAACATGGATTTGTCTCTGGCAATTTCCTGAGCTCATATACTTTACCATTTCCCAGGAGAAGCAAGCAGATGTTTAATCTAGGCTGATTGCATGCTATTTCTTTAGCTGAAGAAATATTTTATGGGAAGAAGACTTGCCCGGCAATAAACAAGTGTGCAAAAGCTTCAAGTAGTTGTAGCAGCAATACAGATAATAACATCTAATGCCCAACTGTCATATTCACAGCACTTGTGAATTTTCACTTGTTGTGAAAAGCAGAGGTTGGGCCTGTCTTCTAATCTAACTTTTTATCTTTATGTATTCATAACCCTGTGTAAAAAGGGTAATTAAATAAACTAGTAGTTAAATAAACATGAGGTGGATGAAAAGAAGGCAGCATGAAAATAACTAAGCACTGTGTTTCCCTCTTTTTGCAGCCCTATGATGTAAATTTACAAGTTACTTCAGTGTTGTCCAAACTGTCCCTGTTTCCCCATCCTCACATACACGAATACCTTTTGGATCCTTACGTCAACCTCGCCTCTGGCTGCAAGTCTCTCTTCTCTGTGATTGTCAGGGTGAGTAAACACAGCAATAATTACACAATTACACAGCAATAAGTACAGCAGTAATATGTTTTAATAACTTTGTCATTCGTGGTAGTAATTGCTGGGTATTTTAAGTTGGTAAATGTTTGTCATTGAAAGCTGATTTCGAATCAAGATTGGGCCTACGTGGGTATCTCTGCTCATGCTCTTTTTTTTCTGATGAAGGGTGTTCTTGACAGTTAAGTCCTGGATTTATCAAAAGTCCCTTTCTTCTCCAGTTCCATCTCTTCCTGCTAGACTTGCATCCTAGAAGTGCTGGCTGGTCACACTGCAGTGTCCTCACTCAGAATCCCTCGCTTACCCCACGCACCAGCTGTTATTAAGCTGGTCAGAAGCCTGTTAATGATGCTGCCAATAGTAACAGAGGGCTTGGCTCCCTCTCTCCCAGCAGCCCTCCCTGTTACAAAATACACCCTTCACTCTCCTCTTGTGCCTTCCCTAAGCCCAGGAATTCACTGGTTGATTGACTATGTCAACATTTAAAAAGACAAATTAATCATTGATGTAATTAAAGCAAATAATGCTATTTGTGACAAGTGCAAGTAAGGCTTTTATATTTCTTTACTTTCTGCACTCACTCACCCTCTTTTTGGGCAGAGCAGCCTCTCTGCAGGTTGTTCTGTGAGGATGCTGAAGTGGGCACTGAGGCTGCCATCGGTGTTAACTTTGTGTGTTGATGGCCTGGGCTTTACAGGTCGTCGGGGACCTCATGGTTAGAATCCAGCGCATCCCAGATTTCACTCCCAAACTTCTGCTGGTCAGAAAACGCCTGCTGGGCTTGGAGCCAGAAGGGCCCATGTGAGTAAACACATTGCACGTTCTCCGAGACGCGTGGCTGGGTTTGTGTGTGCCAGTCCTGATTCCTGCAATTCTCTTCCCGTCCAGCATTGACCACATGACGTTACTAGAGGGCGTGATTGTGCTGGAGGAGTTCTGCAAGGAGCTGGCCGCGATCGCCTTTGTCAAGTACCACACCTCAGCCACGCCCTGAGCAGCCCTGGCCAGCCACCCCCGGGGACACCGACAGCACCCAGAGACAAGGGGGTGCCTCCAGCAAAGTGGCACGAAAGGGGATGTTGGCAAGACGAGTTGCTTTCACCAGATGTTGAGATTGCAAATGGACTTGGAGTATGAGCGTTTGGGGAGATACCAACAGGCAGCATTTCTGTGTGAAGAGCTGCAAAAGCTGCATGAAGAACCACAGCCATCAGACCTTGGTCATACTGATGACAGTGTTTAGAGAGTTTGGGCTCTTGTATATCCTGGGGCTCATGTGCACCAATTTGCTCTTTGTGACCATATTACTTTTAAAAAAGCAAATTAATTTTATAACATTTTTATGTGTTAATTCTTCTTCTTTTCAGTTGGATGTATGAAAGAAAAACACACCTATAGTAACAACGTATGTTATTAAAAATGAAGAAGTTGAAAAAAATCCACCAATCCATATACAACAGGAGATGTTAATGAGGGATCATTTTGCTCTTGGTAGATCTGAAGTACAACTCTGAGCTTGATTCCTCATTGGTTTACTCCAAGAAATCTATCAGTCTAAGATCAATACTAAAGAAATTAATCCCGGTTCGGCATCACATCCATAACAAATATATCTGAAGTGTACATGTTTGTAGCATGCTTGTCTCTGTCATTCCAAGTGATTGGTCTCCAGGTCATCCATGTAACTAGATTTGCTTTAGCTTTTTACATAGGAACTCTAGTTGTTTGACTCATGTCACCTTTACATTATAGGTTAATTATAGGTCATAAGTAGTTGTTGCTGAAACAGTATTTTTAATTTCTTTTAAATTGATATTAGTCTGAATTGGTTTAAGAATCTTTTGTGCCTTGAAAATCAGCAGCATAAGCATTCTGTTCTTTAGAGAGACATTTTTATTGCTTATCTAACCATCACAGTGATGCCAACTCACTTAAAGCATTGATAACTTATTTAGGACCAAAATTTGCACCTGCTTTTCACAGTGCTGGGATGCAGGACTGCCTCTCAGTGACCCCTTTTCCCTGAGAATGCCATCAGGCAGGGCAGGCACTGGCATTACAAGCAGAGGCCACTTCAGGGAGCTTTGCTTCTGCCCTGCAGAGGGTCCTCACTGCAGGTGGCTGTGCTGGACCTTGCAGTCACTCCCAGTGACCTGTCCTGCTCCCCACACTCGTGGCTAGAACGCCTTTCCCCTCCTTTGAGCAAGGCCAGGTAGAGCTCAGCTCCTGTTTACATTTCTTTCCTCCTTTCCTGCCCCCTGTTTGCACAGCTAATGCCCATTTCAGATGTCATTGCTCATATGCAAACATGGACTAATTTATTCAGTCACTAGAATTCCTCTAGATTTACATGACTGTACCTAGAATCTGATTCTGCTCTTTATCTATGCCTTTGAGGTCTTGTTTTTTAATATTTATGGAAGCTGGATGTTAAGAGACCTTCTAAGTTAGCAGGTTAATTAGAGCAGTGTCACAGTTAATGGGCTAAATTTATTCTTGTCACCAGTGAAGAGCATCCTGCTGTAAAAGCTTCCAGTACAGGTTCAGCTGGAGAAAGCAGTTCTGGAACTAGGGAAACATTTTTGTAGGTAAAATCTGTATTCAGTGGCTGCCTGTACTGGGACACTTTTGCAAACACTTTTGCATTTCTCTAGCAAACAAAAGTTTTACCTCTTCACCTACTGCGTTTTTCCTGCATTTAGCTCCAAGTGTTTTCAGGTCCAAGTAGCATAGTAGGACAAAATTTGAAAAAATTACACTTCATTTTTCTTCTTGAGAAACATACCTTGAATATAGCAAATAATTTCTAGTGATCTGCGTTGCAGACAGTCCACATTAGGAGTTTACTTAATACCTGACACAGTTTAGAACATGTTGATGTCTATGCAGAGTGATGTTTAATGCATACATTTGTTATTTATAAGGTCCCAATTCAGCAAAACAGTTAAACATAAGCTTAATTTCAAGTATTTTTTCCTTAAATCACAATCTTTTTACATGTGCAAAGTTAAGCAGTTGAGCAGAAATGCTGATGCTGTACTGAATTTGGGTCTTTGTTGGTTTTGCTTGAGCTTAATTACTTTTTCCTCAAATCATCTTTTTTTTTTTTTAATCCAGAATACTTCTAATGTCCCAATTTCAGTGGAAACTGGAAGTGATAATACTGCTATAAAGGAAAGTGAGTGAAATGTTAAACAAAACTTGAACAAGCATTCCAAGTAATATAAGAATTAATAAAGCCATTCAAGAGTTGCCTGATCTCAAATGAAAGCATTAACATCACATCCTTGGTTTGGCTCTTTTCAGTGGTAGCTGAACTCATCACCCTGAAAGGCTGCAGCCTCTGTGGTGTTCTGATGCACAGCACTGCAGAGCTGCAAACACAGCTCCTTAAGCTTGTCCATGAGGAAAATAAGTAGATTGAACTATGATCACCCATAAATTCAGGCTGTGGATCCATCCTCACACAACTGAAGCAATCCTTAAAGTTGCTTTAACCTAAACTGCTTTTGTGAGTGCTGCCTACAAACCCTTATTACCATACCCGATGACAATGACCTTTATTTTTGTAAAAGTGCTTTAATCTTTCTTAAGAGATGGAACTCATTTAATTATTTTTGTGGAGATATTTTTCATGCACTTTTTTTTTAATGATTAGAAGTTAGTTCAGGTCCATGTTTTCACCTTTTTGATCTATGCATGTCATTGAGGAGCCCATTTTGTTTTTGTGTGCATGTGTTTGTATGTGGTTATTTATTACCCAGAGAGGGCCACCAGAGAAAATACTTGGCCTGAAGAGTTCATGGCTTGTGCAGATCCTCCAGATGTCAGTGGGAAAGAAAGTGCTCATCACCTTAGAGAATGGGGCCACTGGTATTAAATAGAATACTTGAGATGGGATAGAATAATTTTTTATTTCAAAAAGCAGATCCAAACCACATTCTAATCTTTGATGCACATGTGTGTAAATAGAAACATTGTTTTGTTTTGTTTTTTTTTTTTCATTTATAGTATGTATTTGATTTAGACTGATTTAGAAATTTTTGTAATAAGCCATGTGCTAGCTCTGGTAGAACAAGTTTGTCCTTAGGTTCTCCTATGACTGTAATATTCCTGGTATTCAGATTCTGTCTGTGTAATGTTCTTACTCTATATTTGTCTGTGCAATATAAAAGCTGTGACTTGATGCACAGCTTGAGTCTGGTTGTACATCACCTATGTATATATATATACATATATATATAAAAGGACCAGAATCCCAAGCTTGCTTACACTATGATTAGTGTAAAGATTGCCACACTTCATTTTACAGGGCACAAGTAATCATGGAATGGCTTTGTAAGTGCATGGTAATTTCTACCATAACCTGCTGTGCAATCTCACAGGTGACATTTTATTATTGCTCTTTGTTTTGCTAGAAGAAATACTAACCTGAAGGACTTGGTGAGATTAAAGGGTCCTGGAGTAGACCTGGGGCTACATGGAAAATCCATATCTGATATTGCATATCATACAGGGTTTTCAAACCATGTCCTCAATGCTTTCTGTGCCCTGTAAAATAGTGTAATTATATAAAATATATACTCCTTGTTTTGCCTCCTGCCTTGTTTACATTAAACAGAGGATATTCAGTAAAAATTTTCTAATAAACTTTGTGTAGGTCACTTACTAACAGTGTTGCCAAGGTTTCACAGGTGTGGGAATTTCCAATGAGGAATTGTTGAAACAGCCACATTACCAGACATACAATATTAATTTTTATGAAGGAGGTTGTGATAAAACTCAACTTTTTGTGCTAAAAAATGCATGGAGGATTAAAAGGGATATTCTCAAAATAAATTAATTTCAGTGAAGCAACTGCTTCTATTATTACAGAATCCGTAATAATTTTTGTATGGGTGACCTTGAGACAGAATATGTTTTAACATTTTACATCTTGCCTTTGATCCTGAAGTCCTCATTTATTTTGAGTCTGTCACTACAGCATCTTCTGGGATAAACTTGTTTCCTGTGCTGTGCAGGGCTTGGACTGAATCAGCATGCTCTTGGAGGAGGATGGGAAACCTGGGGGAATGGGCAGGCTGGAGCCATCCTGGAGCCATCCTGGGCACAGATTAACATCAGCTCTTTCCTGGGAGCCCTGATATCCCTCCAAAAAGGCTGCAGCTGGTCAAGGGCTCAGTTTTCTATTGCATTTGAGTGCAGAGTGTGTCAGTCACAGCATTGGTTTGTTGGAGAAAAATGTCATGGGGATGAGCGAGCATCGTTTCTTCCTTCTGGGCCTTCCAGGAAGGCTTTTATACACAGGGTTTATGTATGTTTCTAAATACTTTTAAATTGTGTTTGTTGTGTGTTTTTTCTACTTTGGGTTTCCTTCTACTTTTTATCAGTCTTTAAAAAAGTCTTGTTGCTCTGTAGGATCCCCTCTGAGGGCTGCACTTGGATTTTAAGCTGTTCCTTCTCGGTATTTAACAGCTGCAAGTGCTCTTACATCTTTAATAAGAACAGTGCTACAGCAAGATGATGCACTTGACAGCTTTCAGTTTAGCTCTCTGCATCTTTCTCCCATCCTCCTGGTCTCAGAGATTGTCATCTCCCACCCCAGATCATTTATCTGCTGTGCCTGCATGAGGCATTCAGAGATTTAGGGAGACTTTGCTTTCTCAAGCAGTGAGGAAGTTGTCTCAAAATGGAATGCTTTGCATCTTATATTATTTCCTTACTTTGATATTCTTGAAATGACTGAGTTATTGAAGCATGGTTATCTTATGGCACTTGCATTCTGATACAAGATTTTGTGGCTCTACATCCTATTGGGGGGAAAAAAAAAGAGCGCTGTCAGTGTGTGGCCTCTACTTCATATTCATTAACTCATTGTACAGATTATCAGCCAGAGTTCTCAGTGTAGATACAAGAAGCACAGGATCTACTGATTTTGTTAACCTTTAAATATCAGCAGAACTGGTGCTGTCAAAGCCTCAAGGATTTTGCTGGTTTGGTATGTGATCCAATTGGATTAAAGTGGATTAATGCTCAGTGAAGTGAATCTGTCCCAGGTTGTATGAGCCCTTTCAGCCTGAACCGTGTGTTCCTGGTGCATCTTTTATCAGCTGAGGCTCCCTTTGAATGCTGGAAGAACTGAAGAGCAGTTCAGGAATCAAGTGAAGCATATGGTGGATTAAAATTTTCAGGTGTCAAGCTTCTTGGAAATGCCAAAAAGGGAGTGTGAAATTTTAAATTTTACATGTTTTGACTGGTTGCCTTTGGAGTTAGATATGGGCCTTTGGAGTCAGGTCTGTTAGGATAAAATCTTGGATTGTGGCGTCTCACTGTTTGATTGCCCTTGCTAGGCTGGCACATTCTCACGAGGGAATCAGCCTGTCAGTGAAGTGAGGCAAACACACAGTTACACCCTCAGACTCCCAGCTGAGGAACGATTCCAGCATGGCTTGGGTTTGTTCTGCTGGAAAGCAGGGAGATGGACTGATCCCTTGAGCATCTCCTGGAAATGAGGGAAGTTGCTGCAGCCTGAGGAAAGCAATTTTCAGCTTTGCACTCAGTGCCACAAGAGCCCCTGCGCAGATGCAGCACCCATCGCACGCAGCGGGGCACGGCTTGATTAGCAGGGCAGGATCCCCCCATGCTGAGCAGCCTTGGAGAGCAGAAACAAATTACCTGCTCTCTGCATCGTCATTATCCTTTACTTGAGAAACCCTCTTCTACCTCCCTCATCTCCACATCCACAGGAAGCACCTGTCAAGTTCACATTTCTTAATTTGGGTCATGAATTTTTATTTCCTAGCGTTTCAGAGACTCCTGTTTTTACTGTTAGCAGGCTGTCCATCAACTGCACATTTCCAGACAATTTTCCTTTCAGCTTCCTGAAAGGAAAAAAATCTTTGTATTGTTTATCCTGGCTTTTAAACTTACATTCTCCTGCCTTGTTAATTCCATCCTTTCAAATCCCTGAAAATGTTTTTCGTCTTGTCCTTCACCTTGAGGATTCAGTAGTCAGCAGTTTGTGCAGCTGAGCAGGCAGGGAGGGTTATAGACAGCACGGATGAAATCAGAGCTGCTTCTGCCCACCCAGGTCCAGCTGCAGGATCTGCACAGGATCCGTACAGGAGGAAATCCCATCTGCATAGCAAACATGGTGGAGTGCTCAGAGGGAAAACCTGGACACACTGAAATTTATGGAAATTTTGCTGTCAGTAGAAATGCACACAATCTCCCCTCTCTGCTTTGCAAACTCACCGTGGCATTTTTGATAATTTTTTTTTTTTCAGAAGGAAAAACGGGGATGAAAATTAAGAAAAAAAAAATGGTTACTGAAGAAAACCAGAAAGCCTGGACATGTTTAAAAGAAAGACACTTATACCAATATCTTCTACTGACCTGGCAGCAGTTCTGAGCTTCCCATCAGCTGTGTTTGGTGCCAGCTCAGCACAGGGACAGGACCTGGATCAGCTCTGGCATGTGTGGGACAACTTGTCTGGGACCAAGGGAAATACAACAGTTTGTAACTCTCAGAAGGTATTTTAAAGAGTTACCACCAAAGAAAAGATAAACCAATGAGAGGAGAAACATATTTCATATCCAGTTATATAATATATACAATAGATGTGAAATGTGTCGTATCTATAATATTTCCAATTGCTTAAACTTTATTATTTTATGCTGTTTCTTTGTTCAAACAACCAAACACAAATTACTAAGGAATGCAGTCATCCCTTGCTTACACTGGCAAAAACTTAGCAGGATCATATAAGACACATATTTAAGCCAGTAATAACTGAAGTATTACCCTTTCAGACATCCAGCAGAAGGCAGCTTTGCTGTTGGTAAATAAGACCTTCCATCAACACTTAGAACTCTGCTGTTCCCTGACTTTTTGCCAAAATTTAGGAAAAGTAGTAGTGATACTGGCTAAATAATGCATCAAAATTGTGTGAGAAGTTTCTTTATATATATATATATATATATATATATATATATATATATATATAATGTCTGCTTCTCTGGAGCCATGATCTCAGCTTAGATCATTAAATAAGGAGTTGGTTTAATATCAGCCAATAAATCACAATAAGCCTTGATGTTTCCAAGATGGCAAATATGCTTATCAGACCATATTTTTACATTCTAAAAGATCAAGAGTGAGCACAAACCCTTTTCTCCCATTTTATAATTAATTCCAAATGTCAATTTGATCTACTAATATAATTCTAATTGCCAAATTCCTAAAATAAGGTTGCCTTTTTGTTTCTAAATATCAACCAAACAGAATAATGAAAAAATAGATGCCTTGATATGATTAAATGTGATTTGATCAACCAGTGGGACAGGCCCACAGCTTCCTCTCTTCAATTTATGTCTGGCAAGTGAGATGCTGGCAAGGACTGTTCTGGCTGGCCTTGCCTAAGAGGGGAAAGCTGCAACATGAAAAGTTTCTACCTTTTACTTATGGGGTAGAAAATGGAAATACAATGTGATAGGTACTTTGAATTATGGCATATATACTTATCTTGGAAACCATTATTTTTATATTTCATTTTATTCTAGGAGGAAGCAAAGGTGTGGGAACTGTAATTAATGCCATGCTAATAAGCCAGCCAGCCTCTGCAGCAGTTGATGCCATTTCAAGGCACATTTTACTCTGTAGCCCTGATCACTGTCTTGTGCTGCCAATTGTTTCGTTATTTTTAAGCAGTTTGCTCACCAACCACGCACTGAGGTGATGCTGAGTATTCTGAGCAATTTTGTTGAGTTTGTGGTTTTGAGTGGCAAATAGATTTTTCTCTCCCTGTGACAGATGGATGACTTAGTCTGTTAATAGAGGAAGCTGTCACAGAGGAATTCCATGTATAGACTTCATTTACATTTTTAAAGTGCAAGCTATATAGGCGAAATTCATCTTTTCAGCTCTTCAGATATTAAACTGTTTGGTGGAAGGGGCTTGACTTCTTGACTCAGTTTTCCACAGAAACTTTCTGTGCCCAGCAGCTTATGAACAATTACCAGAAGCCCCCAAGAAATTGTTGCAACATTGGCCTCACTGTTTATTACTTCAGTGGAAAAGTGTGGACTGCAGCATAAGCTGACCCAAATGCCAGATAGAGAAGTTCTCCAGGTTGGAACTGAAATTTGATAATGAAAACTTGCACCATAATGAGCCAAGGTCAGTATAATTGTGTGACTCTAGTATTTCAGCAGCTGAAGATTCCACCTGATTAACCTATTTATAGCATTGTATTAATTCAGTGCCATTTATTCCTGATGCTCCATGGAATTTTATAAACAGCCAAGGAGACACCAACCCTGAGTGCAGTATGGAATGAGCTGGCTTTCATTAAGTTAACTCCTGATATTCTGCTGATCCCCTACCTTGAGAAATGTATTAGCGGGGTCTGAATCGGACAACAAACAAATGAGAAACTTAAAAATAGCATAATAATGCAGCTGTGAATCCATGTTGTATTGTATTGCTATCACTGTTAACAGGCCACAGGTTTAGTGCTGAGTTTGCAAGGTATAAAATGGGTTAGCAAATGTATAAATGAACCCAAACAGGTCTTAGACTGAGACAAAAGCATCACCATGAACATCACAGTCCTCCTGGGAAAAGGCTCCAGACATCAGGGACCTTCAGCACCAGCACCAGCATGACCACTGAGCCCAGGGAAAGGGAAAGGGACCACAACATCAGAAAATGGGGTAAAACACAGGAAGGGCACTTTTCACTGTTTTATTAATGGCACTGGAGTTTTTTGTGCCTAGAAAAAGCTGCTTCTTTCTGTGATAATTACATCTGGGCTGATGTGGTTCTTGGAACAGACTGCAAGTATAGGAGGTAAGAGGATCAAACACAGCAGAAAAAGTTTAGTCTCCTGCTGCCAGGGAGAAGACTGACAAAGCAGGGACAGATACTTCCATCTTCTGATGAAAAATGTCATTTGTTTGGTTGTTGGTTTTGATCCTGATACTCTCCATGCTGTGGAAAAGCTGCTTGAGGGCTTTTCCTGCCTGAGATCAGTGACATTTGATCTGAAATCTGTCTGGAGCCCAGGCTGGTGATATGCATGAGGCTGTTGGTAAATACCATTCCTCAATATTTAAATGGTGCTGTAGCTCCAACTGGGAGACTTTGACTGAGTGCAGCCACACCATCCCTATTAAAGAAACAAGAGAACATCCAAGTCCTGTCTCCAACCATGCATTTTATAAGAAAAGCTCTTTTTCTTTGGTTTGAATATAAACATATCTACTCAAGTCATATTCTACTCCATTGCTGCCTCCAGGTTTATCCAGAATAAAAAATTGTTACAGTGACAGTCAGTATGACCAGACTGCTAAAATAGAAACATGGAATATCATTCAGATGATCATCATTATTTAATCCAGCAAATAATAAAATGTCATTTAAGCAGAACATACTTTTCTTTGGATTGGGTCCCAAATAATTTCATTCCCTGGTTTTTGCATTGTTTCAGTGGCAACCTACTCACACCATAATTATTCTTAAGGGGGTCATGTGTGGAACAAAGATCTCTCTCATCAGTGGGTACCATTCTTAGTGTCCATTTTTCTCTTGGCTCCCTGAATGTTGTGAAGCATTTCCAGGGAGCTGATAATCACGATTTGAACCATTATGTTTTCCACCATTTATAAGCATGTCCGAGCCAGAAACCATTCTGTGGCTGTTGCTGCTGCATCCTTCAGGGACAAAATGTTCTAAAGAGCTAATGTTGCTCTTTCATTAAGAAACCTATTCAGAACCACAGAGAGTGATTTTGACAGTGCAATTGGTAGTCGCTCTAGGGCAGGAGCTTGACAGGAGTCCTATTTTAAGCTAAATGAATGTATTCTGTTTATTTAAAGAAGCAGAGTCAGTTCTAGATTTTGGTATGCATGCACAAGTATACACCTGTGCATCTTGTGCACTTTGCCTCTCCAGATTGCACAAAATAATGCTGCCTTGATACATTAAAAAATGTCTGCTGCTGGGGAGCCCTGGCATGAAGACTAGGAAAGAAAAGAAAAAAAAAGGAAAAAGAAGAAATAAACAAAAGGAAAAGAGAAAGGGAAAAAGAAAAAACCAGAGAGATTCCTACAAACCCAAGATCATTTAAGCATATCTCATGTTTTTGTAGCATGAACACATTTTGCTTTTTCATTCAGAACCATTGAATAATTTTGGTTGCAAAGGACCTCTGTTTATTTAAAGATCATCAAGATCTTTTAATAAATCTTTAAGATCTTTAAGATTTATTAAAAGATCATCAAGCCCAGCCGTTAATCCAGCACTAGTGGTGTCACTGAACCATGTTCCCCAGTGCCACATCTACACATCTTTAAATCCACCATCCAGGGGATGGTCACTACAGCAGTTCCCTGGATACCCTGTGCCAATGCCTCATCCGACTTTCAGTGAAGAATTTTTTCCTAATATCCAATCTAAAGCTCCCCTGGTGCAATTTGAGTCCATTTCCTGCTGTCACCTAGGAGAAAAGACCAACCCCACCCATGTTTTGTTGGGTTTAGGTGTGGGTGGAGAGAGAAAGGCATTAAGTGAATAAGGGAAATGGAGGTGAAGGTCACTGAGATTCAAAGTGACAGCAGAGATTAAGTCCTTGCAAAGATGAACAAGGGTGTAGTTCACATCATGGTTTTCTGGTGGCAAAGCTGGTTTTGAAAAGTTCATATCCTTAGCTGCTGGGCATTGTGTTACATAAACAACATTACACTGGTCATTGCACCACAGCCCAGAAAGTTCAACCAGCACAGGCAAAGGTTGTAAACTGCTGCAGAGGTGGAAATGAGAGCCAGGGTGGGAATGGGCAGCACATTTCCATTTGTCTCCATGGGCAGAACTGGAAAGAGCAGCAATCTGAGAAGGAAGATGTTTATGGGGCTGAGCCATGGTCTGTGGAGCTGGAAGAAGCTGGTTTCTGTTCCTGACCCTGCTGCATGACCCATCACCTCTGTTAGCACAGCATGAGAGAACTTTCACTGACAGTATTTCTTCAGAAGGGGTAGTTATGTCTCATTAATGCAAGAGTAATTGAAGATGGTGTAAGAACACAGCATTGTAATCAATCCCTCTCATCTTTATGAGTGTCACTGCTCAGGTAATCACAGACTTTCAGAATTAGATCTCCTGGTAGTGCTACCTAACACATGCTTGTGTCTTAGCAAAATGTTCTTTGTGAAGACTTTGGAGATCAAAGAAGTCTGGACTTGATTGGAAACCAATTATCTACTGCTGTGTGGACCTTTGAAAACTAACAGGATTTTTATTTCCTTTGCACTTTGATTCCCAGAATGAGCAATATAAAGATAAGGAATATGAGAACAAAAGAGTAGAAGTACCAAGCAGAGTGGAAAGGGAAAGAAGAATGTGCCTATAGGTTAGTTGGATAGATTAAAAACCAAAAATTTAAAAATCAGGTTTCTGGATCAGGAAATCCCAGCAAGCTACAGGCATTAGCAATATATCTTTCAGCTCAGTATTTCTGTAAGTCAGAAAAACACCCAAACAGGGCTCCAGTATGGATTACCCATGGATGTCCATGGGAAGAATATTTTTTTGCTCTATATGCAACCAGAATTACAGTATCACTTGTGCAGTTGATGCTACTCAAAGTGCCATTTCTTTGCTGTAACTTTAATATTATTGCTTAAATTCTTCAGCCTTTCTCCTACTCTTTCCCTTGTTTGGATATTCCAGGAAGATCCCAAAGCCTACAAGTGTGCTTTGCAGCTCCAGCTCTGTTGTCATTTCTGTGCTGTCTGCAGCAGTGGGCCAGGGAAAGCAGGTGCAGATCCATCCCCTCCTGCAGCATTTCACCCACTTCCACGGCCCCTTTACTTTAATTTTCGTTTCACTGTCGGGGTCAGTCCTTGTGCAGGAACAATTAACACTGAGCCTCAGAAATCTGATAGGGATTTAAAGCAATGGGTGAGTGGTTGCCACCTGGTGAGAGGAGGAGGAAGCAGGGGGAGGATGAATGAGCCGCCCTTTCCTTTCTCATCCGGCACACATTAGCGGATCAATGACTGAAATGGATGAGGGTGCTGCTGGAGTGTCGGCACTGCAATGATGTAGCTGCTATTAATGGCTAGAGCTCCAGCCCGGAAATTATAGATGAAGAAATGGAAAAAAAATATATTTCTGTGGGCTCTGAATTGGTGATTTGAGGATTGTAATTTAGTGCTCGCTTTCATATATCATAAAAAGGCTACTGTGCACATTTTCAGAAGTTTGCCTGTTAGTTAAGGAAGGAATAAAGTCAATAAACTGTATTTGATCTCAATTCTCCTTCCACTCTCCATCTAAGATACGACACACAATCAGCGATGGTAGCTTTCCTTTAAATCAAGGTTCATGCTTTTCAGCAGATCTGTTTGCAGTGGGGAAAGGTACCATCAGCTCTGGCTGTCTGGATTTAGAGCAAACATACAAAATATTTTCATTTATATAGCCTGTGAACTCAGCATATTTCAAGGTCAAATTCCTATTTCACTAAAATCGCTGGCAAACACATGGTTATCTTCAGGCAGCCTGGATCTAGACACAGTAAAGAAAAAAAAAAACCCCAAACTGATCAAAGCAACCCCAAAATCCCACAGCAAAAGCACCTTGTCTTGCAAAACTGTTGAAAAGGACAAATCTGCTATTCTCAGCTAAATGTGTGACCCGGGGGAGGCTGTACCCTTCCACCAGCAGCATGACCAATACCAGAATTCAACAGGGGTTTATCCATATTGACTTTCTTTGGGCTTCCCTTCTCCTGCAGCAGTCAGACAGGTCACAGAGGGGAGCAGAGGGAGGGAGCTCAGCTCCCTCCTCACTGACAGTGATGCAAAGCAACACCCTCTGCTTCTGAGACGCTAAAAAGTGAATATATCAAACCCTGTAAGAAAGATGTCTATGGAGCAGTGTTCCCACTCTCATCTTTCAGGCTAACCTACTTTCTGCCTCCTGCTCTGAGGCTTTTCCCTTCTCCCTGCTGCGGGTGGCTGCTGGGGCTGCTGCTGGGGCTGCTGCTGGGGCTGCAGCTGCCCTTTCTGCGAGCAGCCAAGGGGAAGGCATCCCGCATGGACTGGCTGGAACAACAATAGCTGGTCCTGAAAAGCAGCTCCTACCTAAATCCACAGCAGTCATGCCTGCCGAGATGAGGGAATTCTGCCGTGCACATGATGGCACCACACTGCTGGGTGTGCAATCCCCACTCCCAGCCTTTCCTGCCCGGCAATTAATTCCCCACAGCTCTCTTGGTGGAAGCTTCAGTGTGTGCCAAAAAGGTTTTTCTCTAATTTCAGTCTCCTAACTTTTTTTCTGTGCTCCCTAAATAGCAAAGACTGTCTGATGAGGCAGCCCGCGGTGAGCAAGGAGAGGAGGCACTGAGGTAAACAACAACGGGTGATCGGGCATAAATATTTCAGAAAAATGTGCCAGCATAAAAGGTTTGGCTGCAGCTATTCCTCCTCAGGGGTCAGGCTGCAAAAGCCTCTTCCTCACTGCCCCAGCATCTGCCTCCCTGGCTCTGAGGCCACACATCCAAGCGCCCAATAAATCCCAGGGATGGCCAAAGCAGGGCAGCGATTATTTACTTTGCGCTCGTAAAACAGGGCTTGTAATTCTGCCTTGTCGCTGGCTAATTAAAGCTAGCACGGCCAGTCCATCATCAGTGGGCGCTGCCAGCCCCGTTCGGTGCCGCTCTGTGCGCCCAAGCCAGCCCGATGAGCCCCGGCCGTTCCCGGGAATTGCGGCGGCTCCTGCTCCACCGGCCCTGGGTTATCGGCAGTGGGCACATCAGCGGCCTGACCCTTTCCTAACAGGCTGGTTCATGGAAAACGCTTCACTGCAGCTGGTATTTATCTCAAAATGCGCGTTATGGAGGAAAAATCTGTAACACCCTGCCCCTAAGGACCCAAAGCACAGATTCAACGTTCCCTGGGGTTGAGCTGCGCTGCTCAGAGGCTGCGCTGCCCCCGCGGCCCCCAGGGGATGTGTCCCCAGAGCAGCGCTGGCAGGAGGGGATGATGCACCTGCTGCCAGCCCAGCTCCTGCCCCGAACACATCCGGGGCGTCCTGCGGAACCGAGCTCAGCCGTGGATGCTGCAGGACAGACAGACGGGCTCTCAGCTCTCTGAGAAGGTGGGGACGCCTTTGCTCTGCTGAATTCTAATGGCAGCTGCACTCTGAGTCTATTAAGCAGCCTCTTAGTGCAAAATATCATGTTTGTAAAGGATGATAAAGAATTTGAGAAATTACTAAAGACTGTGGGCTGTGACTGTGTTCACAGGGGTCTGAGGATGAGGGAAGAGATGAGGATCTGACTCCATGTTTCAGAAGGCTTGATTTATTATTTTATGATATATATTACATTAAAACTATACTAAAAGAATAGAAGAAAGGATTTCATCAGAAGGCTGGCTAAGAATAGAATAGCAAAGAATGATAACAAAGGTTTGTGGCTCGGACAGAGAGCTTGAGCCAGCTGAGCTGTGATTTGCCATTAATTAGAAACAACCACAAGAGACCAATCACAGATGCACCTGTTGCATTCCACAGCAGCAGATAATCAATGTTTACATTTTGTTCCTGAGGCCTCTCAGCTTCTCAGGAGGAAAAATCCTAAGGAAAGGATTTTTCATAAAAGATGTCTGCGACAGTGGGCTGTCACCCTGAAAGTCCCATCAGACCCAAATATTGTGTGCACAGAAGCATCTTTAAACCACTCAAGCTGTGTGGATCAGGGTAGATGCCAGTCTGGGAATTCTCTGTGGCTGGATCCAAGCAGTGGAGTCAAGGGTTCAAGTGGTGGGACAGCCCTGTGAATAAGCAGGTTTTTCATGGTCCAACTCAAATTCATCTAACATTTATGTTTTCTAAATGTGGAGCAATCAGGATGCCTGGAGAAGAAGAAATGGAGCAAAATCTCGAGTTCTGGGTTCACCTTGTGGGCTCCTCTTGTGCCCTTCAGAGCTCAGACAGACCTGGTGACTCTCAGCCCTGCAGCCACAAGGCAAAAATCCTCACTGTGCTCCTGGAAGGAAAAATGCTGCCAGAGCCCTGAGGCGCAAAGACTTTGCTCATGGAGAATGGGACATCTTAGAAAATCTGGTTTCTGCTTATTGATAATTTTTCCTCTGGTTCTGACCACAGAGAATGATATTGATAAACAGAATATTAGAAAGTCAATTAAACATTGCAAAAAAAAAAAATACACCTATTCTAAAAATATTTCCTTATTTTTACTTTTTTTCTGCCTCTGTAAACTCACCTGACTATATTTTCATTCAAGATATATAATCAATATAATTTTAAACTCTATTGTGAGAGATAATTACTTTCTGTATTTGACTTATTTTGAGAAAATACAGCCAGAATGTGGATTTTCCTAGTCGGGCCCACTGCTTGGAGATAAATTATTCATCTTTCTTTTAACATGTAATCTATTAATTTTTAATTAATAGTATAGACAAGACTGGACAATTATTTTTACTTCTTTTGGCCTTTTCCACTTAGCAGAGAAGTTGGAAAAATAAAGCTTATCATATTCAAAATGATTCAACAAAATGTTATTTCTGGCTCTTGAGAGTGGAACTCTCAAGACTGGTTTCATTTCACATAGAAAATAAAAGTAAATCTAATATGTGTTATATGAAACTGCAAGGGGAAAAGCACAGAACCAACACAATGGTCCCAGCTTCTTGTCCTCTAAAGGTCAGCAGTGAGGATGTGACACAGTGTCAAATTACCAGGGCAAAAGAAGCTGAAATGCTGAACTATAACAAAAAAAAAAAAGAAAGAAAATGAAGACTTGAACAATTCCAGGTCTCTACATTGTAGTCCTCAGAGCATCCAACTGCTCTGTAAATGTTGCTTAATTAAATGTTCTTAGATTGACAGCAATATTTAATTCCAGTTGCATTATAGCAGAATCACTACCTGCAATATTAATTCCAGATTCCACAGCAGAAGCAAACCAAGAGTAGGTCTGAACTTACATTGTGATCAAGAATTTATTGTGCAGGGCCAAAAGCGTCAACTCTAAGGACAATATTAATTTATTACAAGGTCATACAGACCTCCACCTTCCTGATTCATGTTCTCTGCTCCTAACTTCACCAAAAACCTGTATAGTGGTGAACTGCTTCCTCTGAATGTCATGAAGAAGAATGAAGCAAATAAGGTCACCCCTTCAAATTTTAGCTTCCTAGAACTGGTACTACATCAAGCAGATACTTGTCTTGGATGCTGTGAGGAGGAAAGGCATGGAGCAGTGGCTGAATGGGAAATCTGACATGACTACAAAAAATGGACTTATGGTGTGTAGAAAATTCAGGTCTGTCAGTCAGACAAAATGTGAGACTCTGCTAAACTAAATGGGCTTGTTTATCACTGTAATTATGTAGCTTTACAATGATAAGGTATTGCATCTACATGTCTTACTCTGTGCCAGGAACTGTTCTGCAGAAACCCAGTAAATTTAATTACGAGAGATAGAAAAAAAAATTCCTTTATTTCATGATCTATCCCCCCCTGTAATGATTACTCTGGGGAAATTCCCACTGAAGCCAAGCAGATGGTTCCTACCTTGTTGTACACCCAGCTTATTTTCTTTTAAGCTATGAAGTGGTTCACAATGCCATTTTTCTCTGGAGCTGTCTTGCATTTGGCAGACCTCTGACTGTGTGTGAATTCTCTTTTATTGTATATGTGGGTAAACAGCTAGTTTTCTTTTTTACCACAGACAGCAAATCCCACTTTGGATTCCTGTAAATAAGGACATGAATCAGACAAGTATCTGGTCCAAACATGCTTGAACAAGACGACTCCCACTGACTTCGTTACAAGGGAGTCAATAATCAGATTTAATGTCACCAAGCCACAAGGGTGCATTTCCACAAACCCCCATACTGAGCTCTGGAACACCTGTCTATGGACCAATATTGTGTATTTCTGCTTCTGACTAATCCCTTGCTCCCCTTCTGCACAGATGTGTAAATCTGCAGCAAACTGGAACTGGCTGGATGAGGGAGCTCCCTGCGTTCCCTGTGCCTGCTGGAAACCAACCCTAGGGGTGACCAGCCTGGTCCTGAGGGCAGGAGGAAATGTGCCTGTGGAACTCCCCAAGGCAACCTCTGTCCTTGTGTCAGGAGCCTGCTGAAGCCCCACACGCTCAAGGGATTTACCCAGGACAGAGGTGTGGCTGTGCATTGTTCTCAGCACAAAGGCAGATTTCTGCTATTTCTCCTTTCTTCTCATAATTATTCCAGCTAACAGTAGGAATATCATGCAGGTTTTGGAAAAGTGATGAACACTGATGATATCTCTCAGGAAACTTTTCTTGAAGTCAAATCTTTGTAAAACTACAACTGCCCAGATTAAAGGCTGAACCTAAATTGGCAGGTGCCTGATTGAGGAATAGTATATACTTTATCTGATTTGAGACTATGTAGCTCCAAGGAGTTCTTTAAAGAGAGATAAATCATTAATCCCCACAATCAGTTCAGAGCAGCCAGAAAAGAAGATAAAGTTCCTGTGTCTTTGTGCCACATATACCCCCAGGCATTTTCTAACAGATTTCTCTGCAGTTTGAATTCAGCCCTCTCCTTCAGAGTTGAGACACACAGGGAAGCCGTGTTTGAAAGAAAAGAAAATAACTGAAAACTCTCAAGAGATATAATTTAAAATGGATGGTGGTGTGATGGGGGAAATTTATTTGCAAGCATTATGTCATATTTTTTCTTAGATACCCATTAAGAGCATACACAATACCTGGATGACTTAACCTGTGACCATTATTTATTGCAACCTATGTTTTCCCCAGAGTGAGTGCCTGAATTCGAATCTTCCATTAATGGCTAAGTGCACTTCTGGGAAGGGTAAACAGAACAGCAAAGGCCTGGATCCCCAGGCAAGAAGCACACAGCAATCAAAATCAGAGAGAAGAAAAGTGGCTGTAAGTGTCCTCTTTGCTCCTGGACAGGCTGGGTAAGACTGGCCCCAATGAAAATGAGAAGACCCTGCAGTTTGCTCATTGTGCCCATGGTTTGCTTCAATCTCTCCCTTTTCTGTGGAATAAAGAGCTCATTTTCAAGCACTGGGGAGAAAAGCATTCACCCAGGAATGGCTCCAGCACAGTGATCTGTGCAATGCAGTGATTTGCCACACAGCATCTTTGATGCAGAATTGCTGTGATGATCAAAGCCAGTTTAATCAGCTCTGTGGTTTGCAAGTGTTTGCAGCCCCTTCTGCCCGCCTGCCACTGGCCAGGATGTCTCCTTCACTTTGGACAGCAATGATGCAGGGGAAACCAATCACAGCTCTGTGGCCAGCCTTCCCCCAGGAATGTGCTCACCCTCATCCTTCAATGAGAGGACAGATGGAAATATGAATTACGAGTGGGAGATGTTGCCAAGTCTACCCATTGAGGGGAGGGCTGCTGAGGGAAGGTCATCTTTTCTATCTGTTCCCTGCCCCATGAAGCCTCTGAAATGAGCTCAGAAGATTTTCAGAAACATTTGGAAGTGTGTGCCTATGAACTGAAGCGTGGCCTACCAGCATCATACAAGGCTGTTGTTTTGCTGCCAAGCCCAAGCTCAAAGCAGAGCTGATTTCAGAGATGTGATGGAGATTCTCTGACACACAAACATCTTCCTGTGAGCATCTCCTATGGCTCCACTCTTGTTTTATGCTGCTCAGACAATGTAGAGATCCCTTGAGAGAAATAAAGTGTACTGTGCTGCTGAATCTCACAAACCCACAGTTTTCAATGTTAAAACTATTGGACTTCAAAGCCAAACCCAGATGAATGTTTCTGAGGAGGAAAGCAGATCCTTTTAGTGTCTGAACCATTAAGCTGTACTTAAAAGAATGAGGGAGAGGTCTCAAAAGTCTTGTTTAATACAAGCTGCTATTCTAGATTTCATTCCTCCCCCAGCTGGTATTTCCTGCTCTGCCAGACACAGGGGAAAGCTAAGGCATTATTTAATGGGATTTCTCTGAAAGAGAAATCTTTAAGCTCTGCTATGGCACTCGAAGCAGGGGTGGCTGGGGGAGCTGCATGGCTGGTACCTGCCCAGGAGTGTGTATTGTGCAGACAGTCCTGGAGAGTGAAAGCAGAGAGGTTGTTGTTGCATAAATCTGTGTCTGCTATATCCAAGACAAATCTAATTTAAGCTTTATTTTTGAGGATTGAAGTGGGGAAGAGCCTTGTCCTTGTTTTCTGTATAAGCTGGAGCTGCTGGCCATAGAGCAGTTACAATAACTGATCTACTATTTCTGAAAAGTAACTTATTAATTTGACAGTCAAATCACAGATTTCTTTTAGAGTCTCTCTCTCTCACTGCCAGTATTGAATGGGGAGGTTCCCACACTGACTTTTTGAGTTGCCTGTCATTTGCAACAGTTCATCTATTCCAACTCTTACCCCTTAAGCTGATTTTGACTGAAACAACTGTAAACTCTTTGCAGTTCATTCATTGGGGCTCTCACTTTGGCAGAGTATCAGACTGATGCCAGGACAACCATGGCCGTGGGATTTTTTTAAGGACGTTTAGTTCCTGCCATCTGTCTGTTGGCTCAACTCTAAGAAATTTAGATTGTGCTGCATTCCTAAAGTTGTTTTTTTCCCTCTTGGACTGCTGTCAGGATATGCAATCTGTCTCTGTGAGTGTTCCACTGAGACAGTACTTGAGATGTGATAAAATGCAATTCCTACATGTGTTACTTTATTTCTTAAGACCAGGTGATGATAACGACACATTTACGATGCACGTCACTTTACAGGCAATGAGGAAAAAGAGGTTTCAACCTTTTAATGCAGACTTTGTGCATTTTAGGATTAGTCTAACAACATTTTCTACTATTTCCTCATTTTGGCCTATTAGACCACGTTGTTTGGTCAAGCTGAGGTGTGAGATGAATGATTGGTTTTTGTGCTGCCACTAATCCGGGCTGGGGCTTTCCACAGTGGAGCCATTTCACTCAGCAGTGCAGGCGTTGAGGAAGAAGTGTGGGTAGCTGCATTGCTTCTTGGTTGTGTGTAATTTGGTCAAATCCCACTTTATTTTTCATATTTGTTTTCCTCCAAGGTGTTTTGAGAGGAGCTGACATTTCTCTGATGCCCTGTACCCCTCCCCATGAGCCTGTTTTTGCCACAGTGTTAGACAGCCAGCTGGACTTGAGTAACACTGACAGACAAACCTCAGAGCCAGTGCCATAAGCACCTGATCCATTTTGATGCTGAGCAGCTGTACATAACCCATAAAAGGTTTAAACTTAGAAGTGGTTTATGAATGATTCCCATGAGAACAGGAAATCCCTACTAGAAGATGGCAGCAGAGGACACAAGTCCTTTCCTTAGGTGAGCTGTTTTTATGAAATTTCTGCTTTTGACAAAGTTGGGGTACATATTTTGTGGACCAGTTTTCAGATATGACTTTTAAGACTGGGACATGCCCAGTGATAAATCTGAAAGTAGGGCAGATTCTGTCTGTTTAGCTAAATCAGTTATGAGCACATCAACATTTACATTATGATTTTAGACTCTGCTTAAGGGCCCACTTAGGCCTAGATTAGATCTTTTATCTTACAAGGTTTGTTTATTTTAAAGACCTTAAAAATATTACATTGATAGTGTGTTTCTAGATATAACCCATACAAAAGAGACATTTAGTTTATAGAATGAAACAATAAAACCCTAAAAATGTGGGAGTGCAGCTGGTTAATCTCTGTGTTCTTGTCTAATTGACAGTTGAAAAAAAATACTGTCTCAGCCAGAAAATACAATCCCTGCTTTAACAAAACACATCTTCACAGTCCTACTTGTTTGCAGGGCTCACATTTTATCTATACAGCTGAGGTCCAAGTAAGGGATCTTTGTTTTTAGCTGACTGCAGTGGTTTTGCAGAGAATGATGATAAATCTACAACAGACAAAACCTAGATGTTTTCTGTTTCAATAAAAATTAGTTATTTTTTAAAGTGAGAATAACAACAAAGAGGCACAGATTAGACAATGTAGGATTTAGATAAATTTAGGGTTGCAACAGTTCTCTTGCCTTCAGCCAGTATAATGAATAATTTAGAGCCAAATTTAGGGGCACTCCAGGACTAAAGTATTGCACTATCTAATTTCTGTTGTTACTCTGAAGTGTAAGCAGGAAGCTTATTAAATATGAATGGAGTAATCAGACAAATTCTGTGACTGTGTGCAGGAGCTTCTCATTAATGATTCACCATCATGAAAGACTAAATAGACTGCACTGGATTTAAAAGTAATAAATATACTCCAGAAAGAAAGTAATTTAATGACCTTCCTACGAATGATGGGGCTTAAAGCAAATAGGTACTCAAGCAGAGTATCCTCATCGAAGCTCTAACGCAAGTAGATCATCTTTTGTACATCCCTCTTGATTATCTTTTGTCAAAACCGCCCTGCCATGGTGGCCCTGTGTAGTGCCTCTTCTCAATGCTGTGTTTATTCCCTGGTAAGCTCAGCCACCACAGCCTGCCACGATTTCACCCCTGCAGAGGGTGATTGCTGCTCCTTAGTAGGACAGAGCACGTACCTTCAAGCCAAGCTGGCAATTAGGGCATGATTTTCAGCATCCTTTACCTCTCACTGACTTCAACAGATAGCACTCCTGGGATCAAGCTCTTCAGCTGTGTAAGTGAATACTGCTTCAAAGGGAAATTCTCAGCTAAAAGAAAAAAAATACTCTGGCCTTTTTTCAGCTTTCCAGGAAGGGGTTTTCAACATCTAACAGAGGAAAAGATTATTTAGCTTATTTTTGTGTGTTTGAGATTACATGCACTGATGTTCCTTTCAGAAGTGGAATGTGAATCAGGATATCAGAACAGCAATTCCTTCCTCCATCAAACAGTTTAAACAGAGATTCAAATTAAACAAAAAAAATTTAAAATTGACTGACTTTCTAGTTTTGCAGTTCTAGCAAATTGTTTTGTTTTCCTAAACAAAAATATTTCTGAATACACTTCCATTATCATTTCCCCACAGTGATTACTACAAACTCCAAACCTTCTCTTTGTCAGCTGTCTAGAAAATATCCTTACTAATCCTGCAAGATAAAATAGCCAATGAAAGAATGATAAAAATACATGAAAACCTGGAAGACATGCCAGAAAACTGGGAAATACTTGACTCCATTTTACTTTCCTATTTCAAAGGAAATATAGGTCTTCAGATATGACAGGTAAAAATATAGTCTCAGGGTACTCATTGTACCAGATCAAGATATGGGATGGGATAACCCAGAGTGAGTGGAATATTGATTTAGGTATGTGTGCTGGTCAAAATATTTATTACTTTATTCACACAGACATGATAAATATGGAACATAATTTTAATGATTGCAACCCAGAATAGAAAAGCAGAACTCATCAACTTTTTGATCTCCTTGTTTTTAACAAGTTACATGTAAAATCAGTCTTTCTTCTCTCTGCAATTTTAAGTGCAACTTTATGAAAATAAAAAGCAGGCATTATCAATTTAATCCCACACTTGGCAATTAGCATCTTTACAGACTCTGAAGCCTAAACAATTAAAAGTTGAATAATTTATGGCAAATGGAACCATTTCTGTCAACAGTATTGTAACATGCATTTGAAGTATGTTTCACTGCCTGGAGCTGCTCAGTGATTGATCCTGGAGTTCTCATTAGTGATGCAATTGCTGCCCCTGCCCCTGGGCAATGGCTACTTCTGTTTGCCTGCACTTCTGAATTAATTGTAACTAAATTGTGGTTATTTGTGCTTTTTCAGGGGAGATTGGGACAATAAAAGGGAGTTGAGGAAGTGGGCTTTAGCTGCCCTCATGCCAGGCCAGAATCTTCCAGCCCAAACCTGCTGGAATGGCCACTGACTCCTCTGGCCAGGGAGCAGAGCAGACACTTCCTCAGCTCCACGTTCATTCTGGGGACAATGGACAGCAAATCCACAGCTTTGAGTTTCTTATACCAGGTAGTTGCTGGGATACAGTAAAGATGTTTAGCTGGGCAGAGAGTAGGAAGCAACTGTAAGGGATAAATGGTAGATGAATATGGGAACTGTCTGTCTTTGAAAGAGGGTCAAAAGGATTGAATAGTTACAGGGAATATACCAAAAAGGTGGCTTGGAAAAAAGCTGCTAGGGTAGAGTGAGGCTGAGAAAACACAGTTTGTGCCCATGTGTGGGATGACTGATGTGGGGTTTGTCTCTGGAGAGATTTGTTGATTGAGGTCATGTCTAGGGGTTGGTCACGGCAGGAAGAACCTGAGATGCTTAACTACTGCCTTTTGCAGGATTTCTGGACAGCTCTTCCTCTTCAGTGTGAGGACAGAGATTTCTTTCTTCCTATCAACATATGGTAGACCAGAGCTTTTAAGCAATGTTACATTTTAGGCTGTAAATCCAGAACCTTCATGTGGAGTGAACCTTCATCTCTGTGCTTGTCTCAAGCAGAAATGTTGTCACCTGGCTGTTCACTTCCTTGCTGGGAGTCACCCAGGGCAAGCCACTCTTGGGAAGAGTGTGATGGCTTGGCAGATGGGAGGAAAGACTTACTTAAAAAAATGATGTATGATATCCTACTTCTGCAGAGAATTATACTTTCTTCCAATAATTTGTGCGTTGTCCCCCTAAAAGCATTCATGCAATGGAAGATGGAGGATGCAGGGAGAAAGAGAACAGCTCTTAGGGATCAGAGCTTCCCTTGCAATCCCTGAAGTGTCAGGCAGTCAGGAAGAGTGGTGAGGGCCAAGGACACTGCAACCATCCATGCTCTGCTCTGGTAATGATGCTCCAGGTGCAAAAAGAGGCTCAAGAACTTTGCCCAGGAGGTCAAGATTTGCACCTCATAGAGAGATCAAAAAATTAAATTGGATGTTAAGAATTTTGGGAAGGAACGTAAATCACAACAGAAGGTCATGCTATAAAACCAGAGCATGGCCAGATTTACCTGCTTTGTAAAATACTGCCCACCCCATATCAAGAAGGCTGTTGTAAAATCTAAAAATAGATGGAGAAGATATAATCATGCAGAATATAAGACAAAGAATATCCTCTGTCTAAGGAGCAACTCAATAAGAAACTTCAGAAAGAATTAATAGGATTCTTCATATTGAGAGGAGACAGATGGGGACGAGCAAGATATGATTTAAGACCTTTCAAGTTATGAAAGAGATGGAGGAAGTGAATGTGTGAATTTTTCATTTTTTATTGTACTATAACTGGGAACTTAGTGCAAGTCAAGGGAGCTCAAAATAGAGGCCAAAATAAATAGCACTCCTTCACAGAACCTCCAACTGAGTGACCTGAGAAAGTCACAGCACAGAGTAAAAGTGAATGGGCTAATGGCTTCAGAGCAATTAGGCAGAGCAGACAACAGCTAGAAGACCTGTGGATAAAGGGCAAATATAATGGCCCATGTTCCAGCTTTGGCTAAAAATACCTCCAGCTGCTCACCACAAAAAGCTGGGAGTTATGTCAGGGTAAAAGGAAACTCCTAGCAGTGCCATTCTTGTTTCCCCAGCCATTTCTCAGGCTTCCAGCAGTGGCACTGGGACCTGAGCTGCCCCTGTTTCTGCAGAGGAGATGGCTCTGCCACCACTGCAGGGACAGCCACTGAACCTGGACCTGCAGGAGTGTCCTGGGAGAGAAGCTTTGCACTCTCCACAGGTGGGGCCTCCATAGACTTCAGCCTTCTTGTGCCCAGAAAATTACACAACATTTATTTAACTTTAACATGAGTTCAATGATAAATTTAGGAGGTGGTTTGTTTTCTTTGGTTTTTTTGGGTTTTTTCCTGGAGGTACAATTTCCTCCTTCCCTCAAGTGAATAGGTGAGGAAAAGAGGTCACTAGAGGAGCTCAGGTGTGTTCTTTTCTGCACATTAATCATAAACCATTAATCAGAGTCTGTATGTGTGCTCACAAGATGAGAAAGAGTTGCCAAAGGGCTGATAATTAACACATTTATCTGAATGCTGAAATTGTACAAAGCCAGTTGAGAAAACAAGTATAAATTTGAACTGCTAGTGAAGATACAGATCTAATTTTTTCCCTGTCTCCCAGAATCCCCAAATCAAGATTGAGTATTTTTTAAGAAAACACACTCCAGACCAACTCATTGCTGAATTTATTTTGTAGCTGTGGCATTACAGCTTCTCAGCTGTAAAAGTGTTTAGATCCTTTTAACCTTATGTTCTGAATTTACAGAGGGGCAGGTTGGACTTAAATTGTCCAATATATAAACAATCTCTCATATGTTGCCTTCTTCCACATGCACATCTGGTGAGTTCATCATATCTAATTATGATGCAGGTTGATGGAAAATTACTTCTTTGACAGAATCTGTAGCAAGAGATGTTGTGAATTTAAACAAGAATTGAGAATCCCACTGAGACTTTTATTAGCAGAAAAATCAAAGATCAGCAAAATGTATTTTCTTTTTTTTCCCCTCAGCATCACTGAATCTTCTGATTCCACAGCATGCATAGTCCTCTGTCATTACAGACAGACCTGGGCACATATCAGAGATTAAAAGTAACTTTCCAGATCTATCCTCACTAATGCAATATGTTTATAAAGGGTCCACCATGAGCAATTGAAAACTCTGTCATATTTTTCTGTATCACTACATGTACCAGTGGTCAGGAAAAATTGCTGTTTTCTCATTTAGCTGACTGCAAAAACTGCATTTCACATAAAGAAGAAATGGCTAAAAACATTTGGATCCTACTGTAGTCTGTCTGGTCCAATTCAAATTGGCACTCTAAGTCTGCATTGAATCAGCTCACCAAAACCTCATCTTGTCTAAACTATTCTCAATGAAAAAGAATCCCACTAATAACAGAGAATCCAGCATAAAAATCTAAAGAAAATATTTCTATAAATAATTAAGTCTAGACTTAAAATCCAGATTGGTGTAAACATTGACTGCTGATCTTCTGGACAAAATGCAAAAATCTGCTCATTAAATACTTGCAGTTTAGGAATCTGTTTTTATGGGGAGAATGACTAATTGCCAAACCTAGGATTGGTGTATGCTGTGGGTAGTTCTGTCCTCCCCTCACATTCTGTAGCTGCCATTCTTTTTTCAAACCTACTGCAGTTCAACAAGATCGTGAAGAACCTGCCTTGTTCAGAAGAGCTGCTCACAAATGATGAATGAATGATGTGCTTCATGCCTGTCTGCATGGCACTGAATGAACAAACAAATTGCTGTTATTTATCTACAGCTTCTTATCCAAACACATGGAACAGTTAAAGGGAAAAAATTAAATATTTCAGGCTTTGATAGTCCCCATTCCAGACAGAATCCCTCTGTCTGACAAGGGAGCTGTTTATGTGACTGCGACCTGAACTTTCAAACAGCTGCAACTCTTTGTTTTACAGGAGACCCTGAGCTGTGATTGACCTCCTTGCAGTTGTCTGGGCACAGATGATGAAGCTGGAATCATGAAATGAGCACAAACACAGGAATGGGCTCTTGCTGCTGAGTCTGCTTCCAAAGCTGTAATGCAGCACCAGCTCCTTCTGCATTGTGGTCTGTGAGCAGTACTTCATCCAAAGCCAGTCTGAAGGCACACAAAGCAGGGAACATCTTGCTGGGGGAGGTAGAAGGAAGTGTTGCATCTGTTCTGCACAAGCAGGTCAGGGATTTCTCCTCTCCTGCAATAGCACTCATCTGCTGTTTGCATGTACAGCAGCTACTACCCATTGTCTCTTCTGTACAATTGCACCAGGTCCTCAAGGCATTGCTTTGTGCAGCTCCAGTGACCTGAGTGGAGGATTTGGGCTGCCTCTACCAGACCTGTCATGTTCCATGCACAAAACAAGATCATCCTTTCAGTCATTTGCTGAGCCACTTTATTAGGGTTGCAAATAAAGTCAATAACTCTAATCATGCTTTTGGTCATTGTGAATCCTGGCTTGGCTGGGAATTGTTGGAAATAAACATCTCATTTCAAATAAGCTACTGAGCAGATGGTAATGACTTTTAATCACAAGCAACACAAGGAAAATCTGAAATAAAGCCCTTGAGATGAACAGTTTGGTACATCATTCCCACCATTTTGAATGCTGAATAACCTTGCCCCACAAAGAGCCATTTGAGATTTATGTACACATACACTTCCAGCAAACTAAAACACTGGCAGTCATTAATTGTTTTTCACAATTTTTATTTTGGGCCCTTATCCAATGCCCACTGAAGTTAAACCAAACCTCTTCTTTCTAAGCCTTCAAAGACTCCATCTGCTGCAATTACAAAGTGTTGTGTTTTAATTGAGGATGCAGAAGTTTGGGAGACCTACAAGAACTTCCTGCTCAATACTGAAAACAAGAGTGGGGGTAGTTTCTTTAGACACCTGAAAACCTCCCCTTAAAAAGAAAAAAAATTAAAAAAAAAAGCTGTTAGCCATTTGCTGAAACAGACTGGGGGTCAGACACTGCCCTCGGCTCATAGCTTGTGCCTGTGTCAGGTTAATGGCCTCATTTTAGACTCTTCTCAGCTTAGGTCAATCCTGAGAAGGCAGCACAGGGAGTTTTGTCACAGGGCCTGTCTGCTACTGCATTTTTGGAAAGTTGAGATGAATTAAGGACAACTTTACGCCAAGAGTGGAGCTCTCATTTCTATATAATCTCCCTCTGATCCTCTGTGATGTGTTCAGAGCAGTCTGCTTGCCCAACAATATTGCTGCCCACGACAGCGTGACAGGTTTGCATTTCAGTCCTTGTGCTGCAATCTCCCTGCCTGGAAGCTCACTAACACCATCTCTTAATGGTCATGTTTAAATAGTTTTGCTGGAGCCCACTTACAGAGCAATCTGTGTTCAAGAGCTTTTTAGCAGGGAATTGGCTAGAATTGGTTTTCAAACAACCTGATTAAACCATGCCTGCAACAAAAGCTCTATCACCATTTACAATATGCCTTCCACACAGTGCTTGGATTTTAACTCCATGTAAATCAGTAGTGATTTTCCTGTTGAATTCTTTCCCCAGTGTGGCTTTGCCATTTCATCTTCCAGAGAAGGATTCTCACACCTCACTTCCATGTCCTGCAAAGACCTGCACCGCTCACCAGGGAATCCACCCTTGCAGCTTATGGTAACAGGGAATATTTCCACAGCCACATTACAGCTCTGCAGATGAGATCCAAGCAAATAAGCTGCCTGGATAATAATGTGCACAAGAGAAGTGAGGGGAGGCTGGCTGGCATTGCTGGAGACAGGAAGCCATTCCCAATCTCATGGACACAGTGGTGGCAGCTGCAGCTGGAAGCTCTGTGCCCTGTGCACCTCTGGGGAAGGCATGGAAAGAACCACTGACTCCAGCACAGGCTGAAAACCCACACAGGGACCTTGATCCTGCTCTGCACAGAGACAGCCATTGACTTCAGCAGGAAGGTTTGCTTCTCAAGCTCTGGAAACATCTGGGAACATGCACAGCCCTTAGTTAGACATGTAATTTTTTTAGGTGCTTCTTCATGGTTTCATCTGCAGGCTCTTGCAAATGAATAAATTAAATCCATGAATGAAGCATCCAAGCTCTTGGTGCCTTGCTCAAGCATGACTTGTTTAGATGCCTTGGGAGTGTTGTCAGAGAAACGAGTCTGCACAAATCAGATGTGCAGAGGAAACCCACACACTGTACTTATGAAGGGAGGCGAGAGATCCGAGAGAAGCCTTCCCAATGCTCTCTTTACATTAAAACACCTACAGAGGCAGGAAGATTAATGGACACAGCAACCAGTCAGCAGAATATCACAGAATCAATTAGGTTGGAAAAGGCCTCGGAGATCATCGAGTCCAACCCGTGACAGAACATCACTGTGTCAACCAGAGCGTGGCACTGAATGACACATCCAGCCTTTCCTTGAACACCTCAGGGACGGTGACCCCGCCACCTCCCTGCGCTGTCCGTTTCAGTGTCTAATAACCCTTTCTACAAAGAAATTCTTCCTAACACCCAAACTAAACCTCCCCTGGCGCAGCTTGAAACCGTGTCCTCTTGTCCTGTCAGAATACAATTCTTTCCATTTGGCCACGGAAGGTAGGGCAACACGCTGCTCAGCGAACTTCCCCAGCGACGCCTGCAAATCGCTCTGTGTCTGGTGGAGCCGCCCCCAGATAATTTTGGGGTTGGTTTTTGGTTTAGATTTTAGATTGATTGATTTTAGATTGATTGATTTTAGATTTTAGCAACGAATTTATTTTCGTTTTCACATTAAACATCCGCCGATGCCCTGGCCGGCGACTCTCCAAGCGACCTTAAAGCTCTCCCTCACGGCTCCTCCCTCGCGTCCCGCCCGCGCGGCCGCGGCTCCCGGCGGCCCCGGCCGGGCGCGCTGCCGGCAGCATGGCGGGGGAGGCGGGCGGCGGCGCGCTGGGCCGCGCGGCCGACAAGCTCTTCTCGCTCAGCGGGCTCTTCGCCGTCCGCAAGCCCAAGGGACCCACCTCGGCCGCCGTGCTCAACCTGCTCAAGGAGAGGCTGCTGGCAGGTGAGCGGCGGCGGCCGGGCCGCACCTCCGGAGAGTTCGGTCCAGGCGCGCCCTGCCCGGCCCGGCTGCGGGATGGGGCCGGGTGTGTGCGGTCCTTGGGGAGCGGGAGCTACAACTCCCGGCAAAGCACTTCACTCGGCAAACCACTCCACCCTCTGCTCAGCGCTCAGGAAACCGGAGCATAAGCGGGGTTTAGTTTCTCTTTGTGCGTTTTTTGTTTGTTTTGGTAGTAGTTCATAGCCATGGCATGGCCCACCTTGGAGAATGGAGCCGTTCCTGGCTCGCTGCGCCAGGGGAGGTTCAGGTTGGACATTGGGAGGAATTTATTCACAGAAAGCGCGATTAGGTATTGGGATGGGTGGCGCAGGGACGTGGTGGAGTTGTGTCCTTAGAGGCCTTTAAGGAAAGACTGTCCCAGGCAGACAGTGATGTTCACACTGCACGGTGAGCTGTGACCCCACATTCACCACATGCACTTGTGCCAGGTCCCTGCTGACGACCAGGGTACAGCCGGACGGAGCCCTGAGGCTGGGTGGACATGAGTTTGCCCCAGCAGGGAGCCCCAGTCCTGCGGGGCACAGTGCAGGGGGTCCCGGGCTGCTTGCAGAGCTGGGGCAGGGTCCCGGGGACAGCGTGTGCCATCTGCCACAACGGTGCCAGCAGCATCTCTGCAGCACAGCACCGGCAGGATGTTCTGCTGCGGTCCCACTGCTTATTGCCGTTAAACAAAATATCACCAAAGGAGGGAAAACATGGTGTTTCGAAAAGTTTGAGAGTCCTGGACGCAGTCTGCAGAAACTACTTTTTCTGAGTGCTGGGAAGTCTGTATGTCAGATATTAGGGAAAGAAAAGTGAGATCGTTGTAAAGGTGTGAGCGACCATGGCCTAGATTTATTTTATAATGGGTATGGGGAATTGATCATCTAGTCTGGGCTTTTGGGCACTTGCTGATGAAGAGAGAATGTACTTTCAGACTAGTGAGTGCTTAGCCTGATTTACTCTGTAGTGAACTGTAGTGTAGGCATGCACTTTGTATGGGAGAATCAGGTTCCCTGAATGGAGAGATAATAGATATGGATAAAGGAGCTTAGACCAGTTGTCATATTTAATACTGATAAATAAGGGGTATTGGGCTCTGCAAAATTCTTGGTGTCTTGGTGTCATAGCAAGTTTGCTGGGTTGGGACGCTGACAGCTTGAAAGCAGCAGTGAATGAGTTCAGTCCACTGCAGAGTTGCCATAGGGCTGTGAATATGCAAATGAACATGTCCCAGTATAAGGCAGTAAATACATGAAGAATTGGCTCAGATTATGTGTAATAGATGTTTCGGGAACTCTGCTGTTGGTTCTTCCATGCTTTGTTAATGGAACTTCACAGGTTTGCTACCAGTACTTTCCAAAAATCTGTTTGTAATGGTATGTGAGACTTCATTAGCATGTAGTGAAAATACCTTACAAATACCTTTACAGGAGTAAATCTAAATTAATCATAGGTCTTCAGCAGTACAGTAATTTCTACACTGCTAATTAATAGTTTAAATATTTGATTTTTATTTTCTTTAGCAGTCTGGAAATGTGTGCCGTTTTTCCTACATTCTAAGGTTATTTTATAATGCTTCCTTTTAATTTCTATTTGCAGAAGCTGGTGTGCAAACAAAAGGGAACAAAAGAAATCAGGTGTTGAAAATTGGACATGGAGGAACTTTGGACAGTGCAGCCACAGGAGTTCTGGGTAATGAAAAATATAATTATAGTCATCAAAATGTGATTTCAGGAGACATTTTCGTGCCTGCATGAAGTCAGGTGGAGGAACAATTTGGGATACACATGGCAGGTTCTGGGGAAGGAGTGATTACAGTGGAAGAATGGTCTGGGTTAAATTTCCTGTGCATATACTTCTACATGCATGGAACATGTTTCTTACCAGAAGGCTGTATTCTTCCTTCCTACCTTCTCTCCCCTCTTCCAAATCCTCACATAATTTCTGGGTTATTACATGTGGTAAAATACAAACTCTTGTGTAATGAATTGTAAAGCACCTGAGAAATTGATGCTTTTTTAACTTAAGCTGGGGATTTATAGTCATCATAATCTGTTGAATTATTTTGTCTCAAAGTAATGCTGTTGTGGGATTTTGAGGGAGATTTTAGGGCTGCTAATACTTACCAAAAAAAAAGATGTATAAGAACAATTCAGCTGCTGCTTTTTTGAAGCTCAGCACAGAAGAACTTGGGTACCTGTCCTGTCTTGCTTCATAAAGAAGAATCTTTAAAGTTTTTTTTAAATTTTAATTTTGATAGCAATCCATGTATTGAAGTTTTTTTGTTTTATAAAGAACAGGATGTGTCAATTGCTGGTGTTAAAACCTCAGCTGTGGATGTGATTGTTCCCACATCACACTTTGTCACCAGCAGTTTTATTGATAAGTAACATGCAGACTGCAGCTTGCTCAGATCATAACCTTGTAGCTCTCCTTGGCTTGGAGAAATAACAGCAATACATTTTTGCTGTTGAAAATAAACAGGTACAACTCTGAGTACACCCTGAAAGTGAATGCTCAGAGTTTTCATGAATGACTTCTCTCAGGAAAGATTCAGCTTCAAGGGGAGGTTGGTTGCTACAAGTGTTGCTAGAGGTCTGTAGCTGGTAATTGTCACTTGTGAACCTGGCAGAATGTGACATTCTTGGGTCAGAATGGAGCACTGCCTGCTTGGGTTTGAATTTCCTGTACTCTGTGGCCTCACTAGAGAATTCAGTGTGCATTCCTGAAGCAGACATTTTCCTTTTACACAGGTGTTCCCTTTGAGCATGCTGCTTCTCACTGTGCAAAGTCAACAGCACTGATCCATAGGAAAAGCAAAATCATTTGTGCTTTTTTAATTGCTTCTCCAACTGCTCTGATACCCAGCAGTCTCCAAAGCCTGCTTCTGTGGCATGACAAAAAGTATTTGGGCTTGATGTGCTTGGTGTAGATAGAGAAGCACATCACCTTCATTAGCTGTGGGTAGATTGAAAAAAGGCATGGGATCTTTCATTCACTGCCCTACAAAACATACAGGAAAAAATCAATGGTAGCTACATTGGAAGGGACAAAACTGGAGAGGAGTGGGAAGGGGAATGTGCCCAGATTTCTTGTTTGTTCAGGTAAGGTAATGAGGAGACAGGGAAGGATACAAGAAAAACAAGTTGTTCAGAATATGTGTGCTGCTTTCCAGGATGGAGTGGTGGAGCTGGAAGCTTTCCTTCCTCATGGACAGGAGCGTGACAGAAGTATTAAATTTTCTGAAACCCCTTTGTGATCTGTACTGCTCTCTCCCAGGTTTTATGCACTGCCTGTCTGTAGCTTTGTCCTGGGAATTAATTGATAGAGTCCTGCTTAGTGTGCCAGGTGTACTGCCAATCACTGGGAGTGCTCTTTATCAGAAAACATACTTTAAATTTCTTCTCTTACTGACAGCAAATGTAAATGAGGAAGGGCCTTGGAGGCAGAGGTCAGTGCTCTGTGACATGTGAGAGAAAGGCAAGGTCAAGTCTTGGTGAATATTTTCTTTTGGTGTTATTCTAGGGCTGTGCTTCCAGCTTGCTGTTTCTTGTTGTGTAATGGGAATTTTATTTGGTTTGTTTTTATATGGCAGTAATGAATTATGCTTCCACAGTAGAAGAAAACATGAAAAAGTATAAAAAAATAAAAATTCAGTTAAATCTTTCTACATTCAGTGTAGTCTCTCACATGGGGTTTATGTCACTGTTCAATAACACATTCTCCATAAGCTGATGATTAATGGAGAAAATTGTTAGTACCTTGTTCACAAAAGCATTCAGTGTCTCTTTAAAATTATTCCATTGATTCTCTTGACACTCTTCAGCAAATTTCAGCTCAGCTGTTGAAGTTGTGTTCAGTTATGTCATCATGTTACAAGAAAAGTGCATGGTTAGGAGTCTTATCTGTGTGCTTATCTCCTTTTCTCAGCCTTCTTGCAGCTCTTCCCTATGTGGCAAATAACAGGAACAGGTTGAACTGAAGATGCATGAGAGCACAAGCACAAGTGTGACTGAAAACCCTCAGGAATAAGAGGAGCAGTAATTGAGAACAAGGAGGAATCTAATGGGTCTCAGAGCATAGAAACTGAGAAGCATTAGAACACAAGTAAAAAATTTTTTTTTTAAAGTTCATTTTCAGTTTGATGTTTTCCATCCTGGCTCTTGATTAACATGAAGCTGGTTTCCTGAAAGCTCCCTTCACTCCTCTGGTTTTATTAAAATAAAGTACATAAGCTGTTACACATTCTATGAGTTGTACACAAAACTAATTTCCTTCTAAAATTTTCTTCGGATTGCTGTATGTGGGAAAATCAATAGGAAAGCATTTTAAAGGCAAGCATCTTGTAAAAAGCTTTGAGGTAAAATATAAAATAGAGCTCTTTTTCTGTCTTTCTTTTATGAAAAGCTGACTGATTGCTGTTTTTTAGAATACTGGTGTTAAGATTGAAATAACTGTAATCTGTACATGCACAGTAAGAAGCAGTTGGACCTTTTGATTATTTTACTTTCTTCCTGCAAGTCTGATAAACCATTCTGTGATGCTGTCTTGGCTGTATTACTCTTGGTCACTGTCAACCTTTAAAAGGACTATTTGCTTACAAAGAAGGGTTCATTCATTACTGGTGAGCCATAACCTTCATCAAACCAGAGGCAGTGTTAATTGCACTCTCCATTTCTTTGGTGATTAAAAGATAAATAAATGTAGCAGTTGAATTAAAGTATTTTAACAATAGATGAAGTTTATTTATCTTTTGCTTTAGACTTTTTTTCCTTTCACTAGTTCCATGTTGTTTGAACATCAGAGATGCATTCTCAAAAAAGTGTTGACTCTCTTCATATGCTAACAGAGCATGAAAGGCTGAGTTTCTGACTAGCATAATATTTAGTATTGAATGGTGTTGAAAAAAGGAACTGCAGGGCTGTTTTGAAGTTGTATTTCTTCTTCTGTCTTTGCAGTGGTTGGTATTGGAAAAGGAACAAAAATGCTGGGGACTATGTTGGCAGGTTCCAAGGTAAGGAATGCTAAATGACTTCTATTAGCAGGGGGTTTTGTTTGCTGGTTTCTTTTTTCTGTCAGTGAAGAGCTGAACCAACATGCAGATATGTCAGCCATGCTGCATATTTAGCTCAGCTCCTTTTGCAGTTAGTCAGAAATGTGTTAGTCAGACTTTAATGTCCACACTGGTTATTTAAAAATTTTTGTTTGTCTCAGTTTTATAAGAAGTGTTAATAAATACCAAATTACCATTTTATAGGAAGATTTCTATACTATTTAGTGTACTAAAAGAAAAACTAATGAAGATGGCACTGAAACTGATGTTGTGGGGATGTAGTTGTGAATGACAGTTCAATTTTTGGTAATTTCCTTATGTGTAGATAACTTCATTGTTATTTAGCTTGAAGTAACAGATGGTCTTTGTTTCTTTTCTGTCTTCTTGAATACCATGAGGCCTTAAGAGGCACTTTTTGGAATTTAGAATGTTTTGGATTGCATTGCTGCTGCTGTAGAGGGATGCTCTACAAACCCAAAAACAGACACATGTGAGAAGCCAAAGGTAGCAAAAGCCCTGTGGCTGCAGGAGAGAGTCCAGACCAGAGCCTTGACAGATAGAAATTTTGTTCATTGCTGGATTTGATTAATTTTACTGTGTTAATTTTACTGTGGTGACCCCTCAGACTGTAGGTGTTACATACACAAAAAAGTGCAAGTACTCCCAAGAGTGATGTCCCAGTGGTGATTCCTTCCTCACAAGTCAAATCCCATGGGTTTAGCCATTATTTTTACATGAGAAGTTTAGATAAGAATGACAGATGTAGAAATCAATTAAACCTTCCAAATTTCATCTTAAATGCAGGAAAAGTCAATAATACATTATGTTCTGCCATTTTTCCCATTCTCTTCTAGTCTGGTCACTTAAGATCTGTTTCAGCTGCTGAGCTGATAGCTTAAAGGTAGAATTTGTTTGACAGTCTTCAGTTCAACTCAGAGGCAAATAATTTGGCAGAAAAGAAAACAACCAGGATAAAAGGACATAGCTGTAGAGTCTGATCCCAAACTCAAGGTAGGCAGTGCCAGTCTCTGCACTGGCTGTAATGGGTTTGCATTTGGTTTACATGAGTGCATTTCTGTGTTTTGCTATGTGCAGTAAACAGCTGGACTAGAGTGGAAATGTAAACAGTTACCACCTGACACCTCCTTTGAAAGAATTTTAAAATAAATCATAGATTTACTTCAGCTAAATTTAGTCATCACAATTAAATGTGTAAATTGTTGATTTAAAAACATGTAAAGCAATTGAATTATCTCTTAAGCTGAGGTTCACAGTGGGAACAGCTGTGGTGGAGGAAGTACTTGCAGCCTTTTTGGCAGAAGAGGGTATGCTCAGGTTCCTTGACCACTGTGAAGTCCTGTGGCCCACAACAGGGCTATCCAGCCAAACCTGGTTCCCAGGTGGCTCACAGGGGCTTAGAGCTGCTCCTGAGGACAAGGGAGGGGACAATGTGCAGTGGGGCAGCCTGGTGAGCCCTCCCAGGCACATCCATCCCTGGCCTTGCATGGCTCTGGGCACTTGCAGTGAGCAAAGATGGATCTGCTCAGAGCTCAGCAGCTGTTCCTGTGTGAGGTACCTGACATCCATGCCAAGCATGGATTCTGCAGCATTTATTACTTCCTGTCTCTGCCTTCCTATTTTCTATTTGTACTTCAATAAATTAGGCGTGCAGTAATGTGTGAGGCTGAAGGAGGTTGAAGGATCTCTCACAGATGTCTGCCTGTTGGGTTTTTTGACCACACTGACAAGTCATAATGAATCAAGAGAAGTATTCATGACTAAATAAGTTTGGGTATCTTTTTGCTTTCCTTGCCATGTGCTTGGAATTTATACTCTTCTTTAATTTTTTTCCACTATTTTGGATGCTGAAGTGTTTGTTGAAATGTGATGTTTTTCTTTTGTTCCTGTTGTTATTATAAAGATTCAGAGGAGCTGTCTGACCCTCTCTGGCCAGGATTTACTGTTTGCTTCTAGGAATGCAGCTTGTAAAGAAACACTTCAGTCTATCATTGCTGGCAGCAGAGCTGTGTGGAGTGGCCAAAATGTATGATACTGCAGTAAACTCCATATGGTGGCTCTGCCAGGAATTGGACTGGCTCTGACTTTTCCCCAAACATTGTGTGAAACTTTCCTGACTTAGTGTGGCAGCTCTGAGCATTATCCCTTGGTATGCAACTCACACATGTTCTGCAAGAGTTTTACTCTTGATGTGTAAACTGAGTTCTTCATGGTTTGACCTCCTTAGGAATTAACTCAAGACAAACAGAAATGTACAGCCAAGGGCAATACCTGCTTAGTGTTCCAGATTTCTCATTGAGTTCTTAATATTTGCCCAGAAATAAAAATGTGTACAAGCTGGCTTAGCTTTTGTTTGTTTGCTTTTTGTTGTTTCAAATGTTCCAAGTGAGAGGGAGAAGCTGAATGCTCTTGGATCTGGAATTTAAATACTGAACATCTAATAGATGTTCCATAGGAAAATCACTTTTTCTTCTTGTTCTGGGACTTGCACTTGGTCTTGTTTGGAGTTTTTGCACTTAATGATTTTTAAAGATTTGGTTTTTTAACCATGTTGACAAAATAGAGTAGAATGAAAAAAAAATCTCATGCTTCACCAGTAAAATTAACATGATGGGGGTAGACCAATATTTATTATGGTAAATTGTTTCTGAACAATTCAGTCTTAGGTATGACTTGTCTGTCTCAAACACAATGCAGAAGTGTGGTTTTTCTGGGAGGAAATGGTTTAGAAAATGGAAGCACACTTTCCAAAATGGCAGTCCCATTTAAAACATCTCATCTATGAGAATGTGCTGTGAGGCACACAGAAACAATGAGGGAAATAATCATGGGCTAATCAGAGAACAAAAAATGAGAAGCACTAAGCAATGAAATTCTTCATTAATCTAATACTTTCCATGGGGAGGAGATGTCTCCCAACAAACAGAGCCTTTATGGATAACTGAAACTTTCAGACTTCAGTTCTGTGCTTAATTTGATTATTTTTCAGTGACATAGCACCTGGGTTCAGGCTAAGAGAGTTTTAGTCATACTGGTGTGAATGAAGATCTTCACCATCCCCCAGACTGTCCTTGCAACCCCTGCCTCTCTATGAGTGGAAAGCTTGGGGTATATTGGTTTTATCTGAGGATGCAACTTCTTGTCATGCTCCACATACAAAATACCTCCCCAAGTGTTCTGTGTGAAAGAAATTCCCTGAGTACTTTGTGGTGGTGGCACAAGCTGGGGCAATGACTGATTAAAATAGAAAATTTAATCTCAAAAGTTGTGGCTTCTCCAGAATGAAGCTGTCCAAAACCCCCCCCCCAACCTCTGGGTAGAGTAAAACCCAAGCTCCAAGTGTTCTCAAAGCCTAGAAAAGGAAGAAGAGATTATGGGCAGAATGAAGATACATCTGTGACTTGATATGTGACAACTTTCATTTCATATAATAGTTAAAATTTGTGTTCTTATGAATCCTGGGTAGAAAATGAGTGCTAGATCAGTGATTAGGTTTAAATCTTGCCAGTCACACTTGTATGGTGTGAGAGAGGGCTTGTCTGAGCAGGAATTGGTTCAAATCACCTAGCAGAACTTCTGAGACATGTTAATTGCTTTTTGCAGTGTGATTCTGGGATTTGAGCCTGTGTATTGCAAAATTGTTCCTCTGGAGGGGTGGCATCAGATCCTGCAGAACAGAGTGTCCATAAACAAGGTTATTTCTTTACCTCCTATGATTACCTTACTGTCCTAAAATCAAGTTTTTACTTATTATTAACTTCTCATACTTTAAGCTTTCTCCATGAATTCATTTTTTTTCAGTTAAGTCCTTTGCTTGCATCTTTTGGCAGTGAGTGCAGTGAATTAATAACACATCAGAAAGCACATCCAGTGGTTCTACAAGCAGCAAAACTAATGAAGCCTTTGCTTGCGACTTCCTTTGTTTACAGCTCGTTAGACACCAAAGCCCCATGTGGACTTTTTGGTATCCAGTAATTCAGTGGGGCTCCCTCTGGACCCTTCTTAGTGGAAGCTGCAATAGATTTATTTCCTCTATCTGTCTGTTTTCAGGAGGCTTATAAGAACTCGGCATCTCTGAGACCTCTATTCTTCTGCCAACATTTGTGTATTTGCACATTGACATGCACACCATGATGGTGTAAGTGCTATTTCTTTTGAAATTCTCATTTTCATTTTAAATAGCCTCACTGTGCTGGTTTGTTGCTTTTTCTTTTTAGTGTATTTCAGTGTTTGTGCTCCAGTTCATTTTTGAGTTGCAAGTGCAAGAAAATTGAGCTGACTTTCCTTTCAAAGGATCCTCTTGGTGGTGTGTGCTCTTACTTTTAGTCTTAAAAATGTCTCTAGAATATCACCAGCTGAACTCTGTGCTTCATTGTGCTTTCTTTTGGAGCTGGTGAAACCCAACCCACTTATTCATACAGTGCACAGGGATGTGTTCTGTTCTCTTTTTCAGATTCTGGTATTTTTAACATTATCTTGGAAGGACAAGATTTTTTGGTAGTAGTAATAATTTTATTAGACTAATTGTTATGGTACAGAAAACTAGGTGCTTGAATATGCAAGCCCTCTCTCAGATCTAAAATAGAAGCCATAGATTTTAAAACTAATCATATTTCAGATTTTTTTAGAGCTTAGTGGAATAGGTATCTTTTAGATCACTTCTGAAATAAAAAGTAGGTAATGCTTGTGTGTATGGTTTACAAACAGTTCTGTGTAGGCAAGCAGTTATATAGGTAATATCCCAAGACTGCTCCACAAAGATAGGCTGCATTTTATTACCTGCTTTAATAAAATACATTTAGAAAACAGTTTTATTTCCTGAGTTGGGCAGCAAGGATTTGTTCACAATGGATCAGCCAACTTCCCAGGCATAAGGCAAGGAGGACTTACTGCTAGCTTGATGATTCTTCAGATCCACCATGCTTGTGTTCATCTGCTTTTGCTTTCAAATTGTAGTATTTGTCTTTTTTTGTCTGTTTGCTCTTTAGCCTTTTCCCTCAGAAATTTTTCATCTGCAGCACCTTGTCATTTTTCATTCTATGGTTTATGTCACAGGTTTACCTTCTCACACCTCTTTGTTCATGCTATCCCATCCAGGAAAACCAAGGGTGTGACTGAATTTCTTTTTGTAGTGAGATGGGAGAGGTAACAAAGTGCAGAATGTGACGTGCTCATTAAAAGAAAATGGATTGTAGCTACACAAAATGTCACTACTTTGCCTTTGCTCAAGCCCTAAGAAATTATTGTTTTCTTACAAGGGAGATAATTTTATTAGACTAATTGTTATGGTACAGAAAACTAGGTGCTTGGATATGCAAGCCCTCTCTCGGGTCTAAAATAGAAGCCATAGATTTTAAAACTAAGCATATTTCAGATTTGTTTAGAGCTTAGTGGAATAGAGGGAATAGTAGAGGAGGGAAGAAGGAGATGATAAGGTTATCATCCTCTTTAGGGGAAGGAGAGAGCTTGGTAAATGATATGTTGTGGCACATGGAGGGGTTAATGTGAGATAACATCATAGTGTGCCTGAAATCCAATATCTCTATTGGAGTCCATAGGTTTTTTTCAGCCCAGTGGAGTTATGAATTTTAGTTCCCAGGCTTGTTTGGAAAGATGTTTTATGGGTTTTCCTTGAGGAGCAGGACTGGCAGATTGGAGATGGAGTTACTGTTTTATGAGAGATGTTGACCCATGGGCAGATGGATGCGTTTCAGCCCTTGTAGGCTGGCTAGGTGAATTCTTCCTGACACATACTGGTTGCTTAATTTCACCCATTTAGTTACTATTCTGATGAAGTATAATACATTCCTGAAATATAGGTATAGGACAGAGAAGTTTTGACATTTCTGTTCTGTGGTATTTGTTATTATTGTGCAAACATTCAAGGAATACTTCCTCATATGTTTGCACAACTCAGTGCAAAGATGTCTATTAATAAAACCTGTCCTATTTAATATCTGTAGCCTTTAACAACTACATCTAGCAATTGCTGTAATAGTTTAGTGGGCATTTTTTAACCACTACTGGCACCTGAGAAGGGTTTTGCAGAACCAGAACTTTGTACTATAACTCCATGAGCTCTCTAGAGCAGAGGAGATTGGTTCAGAGACCCATTGTTGGCACTGGTTTCTGTCTTGTGTGTTAGTTTACCTTATTGACAATGAATTTCTTGTTCCCCAAATGCCACCATATATTAGATCAGTGTCAATTTTTGAAATCACATTGAAGACATTGTGATTGTCTTCCTTATTTTGTCAAAAGGAAAATGCTTACAAAAAGGAAGGCTGGGAAAATGCATGAATTAAGTTGGTTTTGATGTGTTTAGAGAATGTGTAGAAGGTGCTAGCAAAACTTGAAGTGATGTCTGTACAAAAGAAGTTGCACTGAGAGAGAATGCTGAGCCTGCACAGTGGGGGATGCAGGAATTGGGAAGGGCTAAAATGTTAGGGGATGGAATGGCCTTACACACTGTCAACATCTTCAATTACCCATTACTGCAAAACATATGATACATTTTTTTAACCTGCTTTTTTGGTAACAAATCATAGGAGGAGAGGCTGATTTTAATATCTTTTCTGCCCTGCCCAATATCTCTGAAACAAAGTTGTAGAAGAAGAAGGTGTTGAATAGTACAGATACATCCTGTACTGCAGTAATACCATCAGGAAGCTGGCTGAACATGCTGTGTAGTGCTCAAGTCTCTTTTATGCTCACCCCAGAGGCCTAATCTATTAATAGCTCAGCTTCATGCTCTATTAATATTCACACTCTTTTTTAAACTGTTGAAAATCTTGAGGAGACTGCACCTATTGTGCTGCTCTTTCCTCCCCAAATGCTGAATATTTTAAGAGCATATTCTGGTGTGATTTTCCTGTTCTTCCATTCACAAGGTCAGTGGTGCTTTCTTCTGTCTTGACCTTTCTATAATTGTGCATATGGCTGTGCTTCATGTGCAATTCTAGCTTGGTTTCATTAATAAAATCAAGACTGCAACATGGCAAGGCTTTTTTCTCATTCTTCTTAAAAATAGCCAAAAAATAAAAGTAATGGTAACCTATTTAGATTAGCCAGTTTACACTATTTTCTCTAGTGTTCATTTCTAGTAATTTGGAGATGCTCTTAGCAATGCCTTTTAGAATTTGGTGCATCTTGTCTTGTCAATGCTTCTGAATTCAGCCAAAGACTTTCATGCATTCAGTTTTATCTGTGATTTTGTATGTAGCTATAAAGTCTTACCCTTCTGGGTAGACTGTCTTCTGTTTCTGGACAGAGAATTTTGTATTTCCTTAAAACTCCGTTTCCCAGGTAGAATTTGGAGGTCATCTTTCTTTATTTTGTTTTATCTGTTATATGGGCACTAGAATGGTGGAACAGATACTAAAGCTGAGGATGACATTTAAGAGCCAACCTGAGACATTTTGATGAGTGAGGGAGGTTTCCACAGAGAGCAGTTGCCAGAAGGGTTTGCAGAAAGAAACTCTGGTTTCAAACAGCCACCTTTGCACATTAACCTGCATCCCCTCTTGGATGTGTGAGCCTGCATTGTGTTTGTAGATGATGTGTGGCCTGGTCTGTCTCAGGTTCCTGTGACTGTTGGCACTGTTCTCTCACCTGCCCCCTTTCCTGCACTCCCTCTGACTCCTAAATTTAAATTTGATACGGTTTTTAGCTGAGTTTCTCTGAGCTACAGGCAAAGTATCTTCAGTTGGGTTCCTGTTAGAGGGAGTTCTGGTCCTTCCTTCTCATGAAAAGTCTAGTCATCCCATAATGTGTGAGCTCTTTAAAATAAGCTGACATAAGAGATCAGAAAATCCTGTTAGTCCACAAAGTAAAGATCAGATAGTTCTTCAGCAGTGACAGTGCAATTACAGCATCCAGCACTAAATGCAATTTAGTGCAGGCTTAGCACAAAGTCAGCTTTTTCTTTTAGGAGAAAAAAAGGAATGGTAGAGAAGTTGTAAATGTTTATGTATATCAAAAGGTCATGCTTGGTGTTTGATAATTTTGAATTTGCTCTATTGTAAAACTGAAACTCCTCCCTCATCCTGCAGTCTTTATTTTGCCCTCTGTGCAACCTGCTTTTAAGAGATTAGGGCTCTGTGCTCTTAATATATTGGAATCTGCTTAGTGAGAGTGCTTTGTTTTGGAAAATAATTGAAACTATGGCAACCCTTGGGGTTTTTTCCAGCTTATTTGTCTACCTCATGCACTTCTCCATTTTGGTGGATGATTAGCATACTGGAAACCAGTGGTAGCTGCTACTGTTATACAAACAGCAAAATAATTTCTGTAAATATTAAATCCAGAATTGTTTATTTGTGCTTTAGAAATCATTGAACACAAACTGAATGTCATTACAAAACTGAGAGTTTAAGGTCTCTTCACTATCTCAGTGGCCTAAGTCTACAAATCTGTAAGTGCAGAGCAAATGGTTTTGGCACAGGATCACTAATTCTGATCAGTGCTTGCCTGCTGTGTGCTCCCCCTGATTTCCATCAGGTTCTCCAGAGCACTTGTTTTATGTTTGTTTATGTTCAAACTTGTTAACCACACGCAGACATCAGTTTACATAAATTGAATTTCTGTTTCTCTTGAATATGACTTCTCTTTCCCAGCTTTCAGTCTCTTGCACAGGGGATTGTAGCCTTAATTTATTTATTTTTCTTTTACACTTCTGTGTTCAGTTGCTGCTGTGATTAGAAAATGGGTCATCCTTGGATGAACTCTTATGAACTGCCTCTTCCAGAGAGCTTGCTTGCCTGGGAAATTCTTGTAGTGGGAGCCATCTTAAAATCTTCCTGACAGCTACTGGTGACCTTGTTTTGTAATTACTTGTGGTTCTGTCTAGCTCTTCTAAAGTGTTGCTTCTCCATGTATGAAAAAGCTTTTAAAACACATTACAATTTAGATTTCCAGTCTCTGGCTTCTTTCCAAATAAAACCTTGATGTCTCAACAGTTAAAACTGAGAAGCTCTGTTGCATGGTCTGTCTGGCATTTGCACTGATAAGTGGGGCAGACATGCCTGGCAGTCAGCCCAGGGGCTTCAGCCTCCTGGAGCCCCCCTGGGTGGGGTTGTGCAGCTGAAAGCTCTGCTGCCTGTGCAGCCCCTGAAATGGGAGGGGAGTCTTCCTCCTCCTCCTCCTCCTCCTCCTCCTCCTCTTCCCCTTTCCCAGTTAAATATGCATGCTGATAAAGTCTTGCCCTTATTCTCTCTCTTTTTATGGATATTCTTTCTCTTTCTGTGCTAGTCTAAGCACTTCTCTGAAACTGGGTATGAAAATAGAAAAAGCCAAATTATAGCTACTCTCTTACTAAAAATATTATGGTAAACATATGGTTTGTTATTTGTGAGAATGTTGACTGTGCCCTGTGGTTGTGACACTAAAACAAAATTCCTCTTCCCAAGACCTGTGAGATTTATTAGAGGTTTGTAATTTGTTTCTTATAGATTCCTGAAATCCGATTTTTTTATCCAGTACTGGCTTTTTATGGTGTATTTCTTTCTGGTCCTGGGTATGGTGCACATGCACGACCACCCAAGCATTTCAGTGTGTGTCTGGTCTTGCTGGGGTTGCATGCAGCACATCCCCCAGTCTGTGTGACAGAGTTTGTGCACTTTCATTGACAGAGTGCAGTGGATTGTCACTGTAAAGCATCTTCTTAAGGCTTTCTTCTCACTGCTGTGAATGGTGGAATATAAGCCCTTGCTTATACTCAAGGGCTTCTGGTCACTTTGCTGCCTTTTGTTTCACTTGCCATAATGGTTTTTTTTTCCAATAAAGTGGTTTTCTGATTGGCTGAGAGGCACAGCCATTCCCTGCTGCAGGATGGTTTGGAAAGGTCTGTTTGTCCTCAGGGTGCTGTTGTGCAGTTGTGAGGCTCTGCTTTGGGACCAGCCCAGCTTTCTGTGTTGGAATTAATGCTGCAGCACTTGGAAGTCGTGACTGGGAACGCTGGATCTCAGCTTTTAATGTGCTGCAATTGCATGTTTGCAATCCACGGGGAAGTTGAGATGCTGCTTTTAATCTTTAAATGATTTGAGTCCTGGTCTCTTGAGTTGAGTAGAGGGCAAGGATGTAGGGGCTGTGGGCTGGCAGGATGCTCTCTGAGGAGCTGCAATATAGGGGTGCTTTCTGTCACAGTCTGCTCTTGTCAGGCTTTGCCCCTGCCTGCAACACCTACTACATTGCTTTTTTTGTTTTGTGTTGAGTGGGTTGTGAGCAGTTTCTGTCTGTGTTCCTGCAGTGATTTGTAATTTGAGAGTACAGTGAGAATGCCCCTAGATGTATTTCATAAAACTGAAAGAAATAAATGTTTGCCAACACAGGTGAGAAAAGGTCACTGAACACTTATTAAATGACTCAGAATCCATTGGTGCTTCTGAGGGCAGTGTGAGTGAGAGTGTAAAGAGTGTTAATGCTGAATTTTGACACAAATAATTCTGGACTCTTGTATTATCTCCTACAACCTCCAGGTTTTGCACCCTATCAAAGGGGAGGAAGTAAACCTTATCCAGTGGCAAGTAAGAATTCTGATATATAATTGTAGGTAGCCAAGGGCACTCCAGAGACTCATCATAAACCAACTGTAATTCTTAATTTCCTACCCTGTTACAGCCTCCTTTGCAGATAATTGCATTTCTGCTTGAGTATTTTGTGACTCCTTAAATGCTCCTGTAAGGAATGGGGATTTGTGACTAACATTTAAGGACATTCTTTTTACAAACTGTAAACCCTTTTGCTCTTTTTGCAGAAATTAAAAGGGAAATATTGAGATGTGGATTGTATTGTTCATGCCATTCGTGTTTAGATATTAACAGATGAGACATTATCTCTGTTGCTGGCAGATCAAATACAACATGTTATTGTAATAGATAGCCTAAAGCAAGATAACCAAAACCAGAATTCAAGGAGAAGAAATAATTTAAACTGAAGTAGTATGAGTATTTTGATTTGGAAACATCAGAAGACAGAGTGAGAATTTGTAAATTTTCAGATTTAGAATTTTGCTGAACTGCTAAGATCATTCATCATGCTTAGGATGATGATGATCTGCTCACGTGTTTTTATTAACCTCTAGGTTAGGTGCTGAATAGTGTATTTCTGGCAGTGCAATTAAATGTTCAGAACCAGATCATTAGATGTCTCAGGAAGCAGTCAATTTTATGGTCCTAACAGCTAATATAGTAGTAAAAGATAATATACCTTAAAGTTTATTTAAATATTTGTTGTGGAGCAGCATTCATCCATTCTTTCTTTTGTTTCTTTTTTCATGCATTCCAGAAGTGTGTTAAATTGAATAATTTTTTCATGCATTCCAGAAGTGTGTTAACTTGATGAATTTTATTTTAAAATACCAAATTTTGCAGAGTTATCAGGCATCTGCAATATTTAGGGAAAACATAGCCCCAGTGTGGTGTTGTGGTTGAACATGGCAGACAGCTAAAGCACCACACAGCTGTTTGCTCACTCCTTGGAGTGGGATGGGGACCCAATCAGAAAGAAGGTGAAACTCATAGGTTGTGATAAAGGCAGTTTAATAAATGTAATGGAAACATCTGTGTTATCAACACTGTTTTCAGCATAAATCCAAATTTTCAGCATAAATCCAAAGCATAGTCTCATACCGGCTACTATGAAGAAAGTTCTCTGTATTCCCAGCCTAACCCAGCACATGAAGTAAGGAAAGAATACAGTTATTTTTATGTTAAAGTCTGCACTCTGCTGCCTTTTGTCTGACTATTTCTGCTGCTTCCATTTTGCAGCAGTTGCTTGAAGAAATACATTGAAGTGGCAGGTTGTCACATGGAACAAAATCAAGGCATGTCTTACTAGTCCAGTGGTGTGGGTGTGATTTATATGCCTACACTGCTATTACTTGAGCTTGTTTGTACTTTGCAAGTACATGAAGCAGGATGCATTGCTTCTCACAGTAAAATGTTAGTGCTTATGTCTGTTTGGATGTGTTCCAGTAGAGTTTGGTCAGCCAGCTTCTAAAAGACACATCCTCACATTTGTATTAGTTCAGCTGGGAGTAATTTCACTAGAGCCTTACTGGGAAATAGAGGAACATTTCGATTTTTCTCTCCCAGGCTTTATTTGAAGGCTTCTGGACTTAGCATAGGGAAGTTGAGGTGACCGGAATGGGATAGGCAATGGGTCAAACCACTGATGTAATACTGATGGTATCCCTAAACTTGACTCAGACTCCTGTTTCAGAGTGAGCCTTGGTGTGCTGACAGCCTTGTGACAAGTCATGGAGCAGCTGGTGCAGGGGAAGCCTCTGTCAGCTTCAGCAGGTTGTGCTGTGTGCTCAGAGCATGGCAGTTCTTAGGGTGAAAACGTGGGAAAGGAGGGCATCAGGTGAAATGTAAGGACAAGAGCTGCTGTCCTGGGGTCAGGCTGGTTCCTTCTTGCAAACTACAGACATATACACTTAAGAATTTTTTAGAGAAGAACCCTGAAAAACCCTGAAACAAATATTCAGAGAACTCACAATGAACAGAAATGTTACTCAATGACCTTGAACTCCTTGTGCTGGTCACAAGGTCCATACCAGATCCCGGGAGTTCAAAACTGCAGCTTCAGGCTGCTGCAAATCCCTGCATTTCATGGCAGAGCCATTGTAATGCTTTGTCTTGGCAGTGGGTGTTTTGCTTTCACAACTGAAGGTCTTTGTGTCTTTTTTTTTTTTTTTTCAGTGTGCAAAGGAACAAAAATTGTCTGTGAAAGGTACTCCTCTGTGCCTTGCTACAGCCATGACGCGACACCCCACAGAGACTTTGATGTTACTACCCTATTATTTACCCTATTATTTTCTTTATGGTGTTGATGCATTTATAGTAAAAATTAGATTCCATGTTGCTTCTTCCTTGGGTTTCTAAAACTGAAATCACAGGCACATGTAATACAGGATTTACTTTTTTGTTTGGTTCCGTGTTTTTTCATCTTGACTTCTGCTTACCCAGAGTTGCTGGATTTACCACTTAGGCAATATTCTTCCTGTTCTGATTTGAAGCAATTGTTAGTTGCAATCTTTATCTTAAAAAAATAAGAAAAAAATGCTAAGAAACAACCTTGAAGACTTGGCTCAGTAATCTGTTTTATTCCTTCCCAGAAGTACACTGCCATTGGAATGCTGGGCAAGGCTACTGATACATTAGATGCTACAGGAAAAGTAACTGAAGAAAAACCTTATGGTAAGCATAAATGTATCTGTACACTCAATGCAATTTGAAGGCATAAGTGGTTTCTGTCATAGGAAAGCGGAAGAGATGTTTGGGACTCTGAATTAAGTTTAAATGTGAAATTAAACTAAGATTATTTCATCTTCAACTTCAGTGCTCATATAATTCAAACCAGCTTCATGCAATTATGTCCAACGCAAGTGTTCATTTCTGCTGGAAAAAAACAAACCAGGCATTAGATTAGGAGGGAGGAAATAGAATTGGGCAGGACTGTGTCATTTTCAATCTTTGACAGGCTGACAAATGACGTGCTGTGTCCATTTTCCTCTCTCACAGTGCAGTCCCAGGAGTCCTCTTTTAGTAAAACCCTTTAAGGCCAGTGGAGGAATAAAGTACTTGGATCTTCCCTCTAGGACACCACTTCACCTATAGACTGCTTAACATTTAATGAGGATGGCATAAACTACATTCTACATATGGCTGTTTTCCAGATCTTGGTCTTGCTTACATCTTTAATAAATTAAATTCTCTGACTGACAGAGCACAGGGCAAGGGTATAAAGCTTCAGAACTCATCCTGACTGTTGCTTTGCTGGGCATCTTAGAAACAGTGTAGTAACACAGTAAATGTATTTGTTATTAGTTCTTTCACAACCCTGTGGAAAAAAATTAAAAAATAATAGGTAACCAGTTGCTTAGCAACTCTACATGTCTGACATTCTGGTAATAGGTACATGAAGTAAATAATCTTTTTTAATGGTGTGATGAAAAGCCTGGATTTCATTTCTCACTTCCCATCTCCTTTCTTTTGCAGTTTTCCTTTTCTCATGAGGCAGGCAAGAATAGTTTCTTGTCCACATTCTAAATAGTGTTAATTACTAGGCAGTGTTATTCAGAGATGTTGGATCATTTATTTATGCTTCAGGATCAAGCTCTAAGTCTCTAAGCTTCTGGAGGCCTGAGCATCCACATGGTGTTAGAGTTGCCAATACCTCATGGTGCTTGAATGAAGTGATGATTCACTTTCTTGGTATTTATCTGTATAAAAATCCATTTTTTGAAACACTAATTTTGCTTTTTTCATTCTGTGCTGTTTACTGCAGACGGAATTTAGAGTGTTGTTTTTGTGTGTGTTTCTCTCCCTGGCAGCTCCTGTTACAGCAGTTCCCACCTCTGTTGTGGTGTGTGCTTTCTGTGCACCACCTTTCTGTTAGGCTGTGTGCTTGGGGAGCTGATTTGGCTTGAAAACATCCCCTTTTTTTGGGTTGCTTGTCATTTTAAACAGAGATCAGTTGGATGATTCAGTTCATCACTTGGTCTGATGAAGAGCAGCGTTGGCATTGCTGGGGCAGTGCTCTTTGGGGTGCAGTTTCCTTTTGCCTAAAGTGATGGCTGAAGGAAATGCTCATGACATTGGTCTCAATTGCTTTCCATGTTGGTGCAAATCAGTCAGATATGATTTCTTCAGAAAGAGAAGAGCATGGATACTCCTTTATTACTCTCCATGGTACCTACATGTTTTGTATTCCTCATCTTTTCCAATGTCTTCTCCAAAACAGTTTGGTTTTCTGCAGGATACTCTCTTTGGCCCACCATCCCTAGTTTCTAACCCTGATAGGTACTCCAAGAAAAGGCAAACCAGATGTTTAAGTTCAATTTCAGTTTTCTTTTGACACCTACGAGAATGCTTGGAGAAGCAGAGCAAGGGAATAAATCCTGCAGTGCCAGCATCATCCAGGATTGGGCCTTAGTGCAGAGAAAGGGCACTAAACCAGTTTGCAAGATGTACAAAACTCTTCTTGAGTGACTTCATTGGAACATAAGAGGAAAGTGCCTGCAGAAAGTTGCCAGCTATATTAACTGTAAGGAAGTGTTACATTTTAGTGCTCCAAGTGTCCCTAGACAGCAGCTTAGGAAGCAAACTGTACAGTTAGTCACAATGTCAGGATGTGCTGAAGAGAACTCCATGCTTTTAACCCCTTCTGAACTTCTCATAGCTTTTTGTTTCTTACCAGACAACGAGTTTGCATTTCCTCATGAAATGAGGTTATGATTCCATACTGCTGCCAGGCTGTCAGATGCTGACTTTGGAAGCAAGTAGCATTTAGTATTCCTCTGATGCTTTTTTGGACACATTAATGTTGGTAGCCCTTTTTTAATATTTGTAACTGTGTACAGGAATGTACATTCTGAAAGCCACTTCTTCCCAGCTGCCTACAGGCTATATCCAGACATGGAGAACAAAATTAATGAGGCTTTTCTCAGGTCTCTGATGATTATGCTGAAATATATGTTTAATAGAGGCACCTGATTCATTTTGATAGTGTAGTCCTTTCAGGATTCTGGTTGTCTGTTTTCAGATAATTTGTGCTGGGTCAGACTGAATTGAGGTAATTTGCTAAACTTCTGGTATGCTGTCAGAGATAATTCTTGTGTTCTCCTTTGGAGTAGTTTGTTAACAAGCACAGGGCAAAATCACCCTTCACTGAAGGCTTTTTGAGGTTGTGGCACAAATGGCACCTTTGGTTTTGGTAACTTTATTTTCCTTCCTTTGCAGCAGGAAAATCAGTCAATAGTCACCAGTGCTCAAAAGCACACCAGATCTTAGCAAATGCATCTGTAAATATTTACTTTGATAACACACAACCAGCTCTTGTTTGTTAATGGCTTAATGCATCATTCTTCACGTGGGGATATTTTTTCTCCTGAGACAGAGCTTGCCTGTATCATGAGTGACTTCCTCAGAGGCCACATGTAACCTCTCAGTCAAGGGAATATGAGATCAGAGCCAGAGCTGAACTCAGGTGGCTCATTTAATGCCCTGGCCACAAATACGGTTCATGGGGTGAAGATTGGAAGGAGAACTCCAAGGGGCACTTATGCTTACTTCTTAAATACAGAATTTTAACCTGAAGCAGCCTGGGGTTCACAAGAAGGCTGACAACATCGCTGTCATGGGGCCAAGTCATGCTGACTCTCCACCATGTAGTTTTGTTGTGATACATTGTTAAATAGAAACAAGATTGAAATAACAATGTAAAAAATATTCAGAAGATTCAGAGTTACTGTACAATTGATTTTGTTGTTCCTAGTCCATATTCTGATGTAAATTGGTCTCTCTCAGCATCTCAGAGTTTTGTGCCTTGTGCTTTGCAACCTTGCTGTTAATAACACATCTTGGGACAGCTGTTTGGGCCATTGGGGCTGCAGAGTGTGCTTTATAGAAGTGAGGAACCACAGGATCATCTCCCAGAGCTGCTGTGAAAAGAAATCTCATCTTTTCTACTTACAGCATGAAGTACATCTGGCTTTTAATGTTTACAAATAAATATCTGTTTCAAAATACAACAAAGGCTTGAAAAATAAATTTGGTTAGTTTATGTTCCAGAATGCTGTTGACTTAGCAGTGATGACACTAATTAAATATTACTTATGAGAAACAGGGCTAGTCAAACCCTAGACAGTAGAAATGCACTGAAGTGCATTGTGATTGCAGATCTTATGTTTGCACTCTCTAAAAAAATTAGGGATGGATGTTATTTCTGTTGAATAGAGCTTCAGAAGACCAGTGCAATCAGCTACTTAGGTTATAGTCTTCCAATAAAAGTGGGACAGATGTCTATGTGTACTCTTAAAAGAAAGTACATTGCCTAAACCAGCTGTCTTTCTTTTACAGAATTTTCTTAGTAAAATTGCCTTACTTAATATATAACTATACCCCAGAGTACATTTGCAGGTTAGTTGTTTGACAGGGAAATTTTGATGTGTTGTTTCAGATAAAGTCTTTTTCTACACCGGTGGTTTTGTTCTCTGATAATCTGTTGGTTTTTTTCCCTGCAGTTAGGTTCTTTTAGAGAGAAGTTCCCGGGGTTAGATGAGCATTTTATTCTTTTTGGTGCTTTTTTAAAAAAATAAGAATATTCCAAACATTGTAGCTTTTGTATAGTTTCCAAGAAAGATGAGTTTGCAGCCTTAAGAGGGGAATTACAAAAGAAAGTATTAAGGAGGATTTGTGCCCTTCTGAAAGTATCCAGATTGTCCTGATCACCTTGGACAGTTTGTTCCACTCCTTTTGTGATAATTCACATTCCTGCCTACAATCTGTTTTTTATCTCTTTTCTTTGGTGTTTTTCACCCCATCTAAATTCTGAAGAGAGAGAACTCTTACTTGTGTCTGCTTGCAGAATGTGATTGGTGCCATTAGTGCCATGTGAATAATCAATACTAACATACTGACTGTTTTCTTTCTACAGACCAGGTAACAAAAGGAGATCTTGAAAATGTTCTGCAGAAGTTCACAGGGGACATCATGCAAGTTCCCCCACTGTAAGTTCATGGTATTCACTCACTCTTGACACTTGTGTTCAGCTGTCAGGGCTTGCCAACAGAAGTCAGCTCTCTCAGAAGTATTAAGACACATTTTGACAAAAGGATAGAGGCCGGGCAGTCAGGAGTTTAACATTTGCAAGTGCAGGTCATGCCTATTTGAAGATCCAGCACAAATGGTGACCTGTGGGTGTTTTGGGTAAATGTAAAGTAGCCAAAGTCTTGAACAGCTTTGCAGGGCTTGTCTTCTGTCTTCCAATCTCACTGCCATCTCTGTGGAAGTGCCTTAAATGACTTTGAATTAGTTTTTTGAAAACTTATAGTACGATTGAGTGATTAATGACTGAGCTTCTGTAGCTTAGCAAATTTCATGTGGTCAGGTGAGCCATAGTAGCTGGCAGTGTGCATGACTTAGCTTGTGACAGATGGCTTTTCTGGTGGTTTCAGCCAGCCTGCTTTCCTTTGCATTTGCCATGTGTCACTTACTGTGCTTCCAGTGTGAGCCCTGTAAGGTCAGTAATGCCCCACGTGTTCTGCTTCATGTGACCTGTTTCAAATTGCCCTCTAAAATGGTCAGCAAGATCCTTTTAGATTTTTCTGTGGTCATCTTTCTGTCATGACCAAAGTTGGAGCTTTGGATAAAGTTCCATGTAATCAGTGAAATCAGTTTCTGTGGTTCTGTAGTGGTTCCCTAAACATCCTGGAATGTGGCAGCTGCTGTTCAGGAAAGATCCTGGTGTGGGACAAGTAAAGGGGCAATGTAGAATGACAGGAGTTGCCTGAGTGGCTCCCAGTGCTCACACTGAAAACAGAGGATGCCCTGCTGACTGCTGAGACACAGGATGCTAGAGGCAGCTGCAAGTGTTGTAACCCTTATTGAAGCCCTTTTATTTCATAAACTGCAAAGTGAGTGATAAAATGCTTTTAAAACCATAGAGCAAGAGAGAAATACAAGGCCATCTCTTGTTTTCTGGTTTATGTAGCTGCTGGTAAATGGGATTATTCTGTGTCCAAGAGATTTCAGCAGCACTCACTGGGTTTTTGTGGGTTTTTGTGAGTACTTGGAGAGTTGTAAAATGTGTGCTACCCTAGTACAATATTACCAGGATCTGGAGAATGGGAAGCCTGTTCTGTTACAACCATATGACACACATTTTCATGCTCTGTCTGATCAGCTATTCTGCTTTGAAGAAGGATGGAGAAAGGCTTTCAACTCTGATGAAGAGAGGGGAGGCAGTGGAAGCAAAGCCTGCTCGGCCAGTGAGAGTGTACAGCCTTTCTCTGCAGCAGTTCCAGCCACCGCTGTTCACGCTGGGTAAAGGTCAAAGATTATTACATAGAGCAATGCTCCCAGCTTGTTAATGTTTATTTACACTCAGAATGGGACTAACAGAGTGAAATGGGTTTCATTTCACTCAGCTACTTATTTTGGTGTGAGCCCATGTGCAGAGACTTTCACTTTGTATTAAAAGCCCTGTATTTTGGTTTTAAGTTAAGCTGATTATATCTAATCTCTCAGTGAGGCAAAATTCTGAGAGACTGGTCAGGGGATTATTTGCATCTGTCCATGATTTTGCAACCTCCAGCTCATTCCTCTCTCAGGTCTGCTTACTGCACTTTGCCATTCCTACATACAGATTCCCAGACCTGCTGGCATCTCTCTCAGGACCAGTTTCAGTTATTGTCAGCCCCCTTTCTTGTTGAGGAGGCAGGATCTTATCCTTCCTTCTGTCATTCATCAAGAAACTTGGCTAGTACATTAAGAAGCATATTAATAAATAAACCAGAAAATACGCTTGTAAATGTTTAATGCTACTGTAAGGTCAAGATGATGCCTTGAATTGATCTGTCTGCCCAGTTGATCCCCAGTCCTGTGATGGACCAGATGTTTTATGGTGAGCAGGTATGAGTGACAGAACTCAGTGCTGTGTGACTTCAGCCCTTTATGGTTGGGTGACAAGGAGCTGATCACTGGCAGAGGGGAAAGGGGAGGGCTGAGAGAGCAGGGAAAGCTAAAGGTGAATTTTAAAATTTTAATGGAGCAGCAGCACTGACAGTCTGCAGTGTCTGCAGCACTGACAGTCAGTTTAGGCTATACTAGAAGTAATTTGCTTTCATCATTAGAAATACAGAATCAACCTGAAATGCTTAAAATGAATAGGACTGAAACATTTCTTAACATACCATAGCAGGTTCTTAAATTCTGGTGAGTTAGTACAGTTGCCATTTTATTTGCTTTCCCTCCTGTCTAGCTTAGCAATTTCACCCTCACATATGTTCCAGGATGAATAATTGATGTTGCATCCTATAAATATTTTATCACTGGGTTGTTTGCTTAGCGCATTTTTACATTTATGTGGGGGCATGGCTTCTATGTAGATTTCACGTGGCACTGGCAATTTACCATGTCACTTTTAACATTCCAGATGTTGAATGTGGCGGTGGCTTTTATGTCAGGAGCCTGGTCAATGACATTGGCAAAGGTAGGCATGAAAAAACTGCAGGACAATGTAAGGAACAAGTGTGTGTTTATGGAAAAAATTTGTCATTCTGTATATCTCAAGTAACTAGACCTGTGTGTTATTTTGCAGAACTGTAGTGCTATCACTTGTTTTTATATACTCAGGTAATTTCCTTAGGGGCATGGGGGAATGATGGCTAAATAATTGCCAGGGACCTTGGGGGCGAGCTGATAAAAATGGAGCAAGCAATAGCACTGAGCAAGATAATGCAAGGCAAGGGGGGGACTTTTTTCCCCCCCTCTCTTTCATGTGTTAAAGCTAACTCAGATTAAGGATGAGAAGAAGAAAGATACTGTCTTTTTAAACATTATTCATCACATTTTGAAAACAGATTGCACAGAACATTACCATGCACATAATAAACCCTATTTGCTGGAAAGACTTCCACACTGGTGATGATTTTTTGAGTGTTTTCTTTCTCCTCTGCCTGAACAGTGAATAGTTTTGCTTTCCCACAGGGTTATTTGTCTTGTCATCTGTATCTATCAAACTGCATGATGGAGAATATATAATCCATTTCTAACTTCTTTTTTTTTTTAAATGATACATTTGTAGGAAGGCAAATAATGTGGAATAACCCTATGAATTTCAATGTTGTTATTTGTGCTTCGGCAAGTCCAAGTTTCTGTTACTGCCTTCTGAGAATACTGGCTTATGTTTAGACCTTTAATGAAAACCAAGATAAAGTCTGTCCATGGCTGGCTTCTTTTCAAAAATTGAAAATGAAATAAAAAGCTTCCTGCATCAGAAAGTATGGGAGAGAATATTTTAGTGTACCTGTGTGCTTACACTGACAACAAGTCAGTGCTTGTTGCTGTTATGTTTTGTAGCTTTTTGATATGTAATTATGTCCTGCTGGTATTAATTTAACATAGGAGAGCATTTGTATATTTTTTTATTTTTCCTTATCTTAGTTTCTGTTATCCTGGTAGGCAGCACAGGATAAAAATGTTAAAAATACCTCTTGAAGGCAAGAAGTGCTAAGGCCTCAAAATGTGTAAAAAAATAGTTCAAGGTCACTTGAGAATGCAGAATGTTCTGCTTACATCTTACAACATTTTTTCCTCACTTTCCATTCTGATCTAAATCTGGGAAAACTCTTGACAGCTTTCTGTCAATTTCTGAACTCTTTACTACACTGGACAGTTATTGAAATCAAAGGACATCCTTGGGTCAAATTTAAGAAGATACAAATGAGTGGTGAATCTTCATGACCTTCCTTGTCAAACAAAGCAGAATAACATAAAAGGCTACATACAAAAATGTATATTTAGTGAGCTGGAAGTGGTTACACTTTTAAAGTTCATCCATGTGCTTAGTCCAGTCCCTGTTTCCTCCTTTGCTGCAGAGCTCTCCACCTGTGCCTCGGTGCAGGAGCTGACGCGCACCAAGCAGGGGCCGTTCACGCTGGAGGAGCACGCCCTGCACGAGGACAAGTGGACAATTGATGAAATTGCTCAGTCCCTGGAGCACTGCAGAGCTCTGCTCCTGGGAGAGCCAGCTCGGAAAAAATTGAAGACAGAACATCCTGGTGAAACTGCTGTGGTCTGTGAGGATAAGTGATAAGTTGGATCAAGGAAAAAGACTGGATGATTGAGATGCTTTAAGATTGGATTGGGATTGTCTGGCCTCCTGTGTAAATCTACAAGTCTCTGCTGGGAAGGTGACAAGCTGCAATACAAGAGAAATGGTTCTTTTGTTTCCTGGGGTTAGAATGTGCACTGAAAATATTCAGTGCTTAGTGTTTCTTGATTGTTTACTTTCCTTCTTGCACACCATAACTGATGCCAAATTTTTATAGACTTTTAAAGAACTTTCAGGATGCAAGATGGCTGCTCTTGAGAATTCATCAATAAAAAAAATTATATACAATAATGTCTGATAAATGTGTTCCAAAATATGTTTCTTTTTCTTTGCAGCTGGTAATCAAATCCTGAAATGCCATGGTGACAAGTCTCTCATAGCTTCAAGGACCCAAGAATGTGGTGTGGCAATTTGCTTTCTTGAAATTCATTTCAGGATATATCCATTTTACCAGAGTTTTTCCTATGCAGGTTGTTCCCCAGTCAAATGTTCCTAGAATGCAGTATATGAGGGTGCTAATATTTTAACTTAAGGGAATAGTTTTAAGTACAAACAATCCCTGAAGATGATGGGTTTGTGCCTGCATCTTACAAAAAGGTGGTACATTAAGTGTTGGTTCCAAACTTATTTTCAGTCTAAGAATTAAATGAACATCGTGAAGTTCCTCATTGCAGGGTACCTTTCCAGAATCTATAGGATTTATTTTTGTTTTCTATACAATAAGAAACTGAAGTCTATGCAAGATTAATGAAGATTTTGTTTAGACGGAGAATAGACTTTGTTTTATTCAGTAAACAATTTTCTTCCTTTTTATATTCTTGTAAAGAACTTAAAGGAAATGTTGAAAATAGCACAAGCAAATTGAAATGGTAGAGCACTACAGCAGCAGCATATTTAAAGTACAATATGAATGAAGTAATGGATACAAGAAATTCTGATTTCAAGGATGAAGAAAAACTTTTGTCCAGTGAGGTAACAGTGGGAGATTTTTGTTTCTTTTTGGAGTGTGTTTTCTGGTACTTTGGGTAGAAACAGGGAAACAAGAGATTTTTTTCCTAAAGAAATCAAAAAAAGCAGAAAATTTAATTTTCCAGTATACTTATCTTGAATGATCAAAGCATTTCATTGAAACACAGCTTCTCTTACTGTCCAAATCTGTATTTTCCAGTTTGTTATCCCAGTGGTTTTCTAGATTAAGTTCTCATTTTATTTATCTTCCTGATTTTTGAAAAATAGCACAGTAGATATAATTCTATTAGTCTCCTTCTTTCATCTTCAGGGATTTGTTTCTTTAAAAATCAGTGCAATTGAGAAATGTCTCTGTTAATAGGGTACATTTGGATACAGTGTTGTAAGTGTCTAACACATTCTTAATCTCATCTGTTTGTTTAATGCTCACCAAGCCTTTCTTGCTATTCCATTTGAGAGCCCCTGATATTTTTAGTTTCAAAACAATTCTATTTCCATCAGCTTTTTGGTTAGCTTGCAAGTGGTCTGCTGTAAATATTGCTAACAGATCTGTGATCCTGAGAAGACAGGATCTGCTCCATAGTCTAGTCACTGGAGAGGAATGGAATGGTAATTAAAAAAGGCATCTTGTGGGCATCAACAAGTTCTGGTTTGGGCTGCCAGTCCTGATACATATGGAAAGCATAGGAAGAGGTGGAATGCACTTGTTCATGTTCAGGAATCTGCACAGAATCATTCAGGCTGGAAAAGACCTTTAAAGACCATCAGACCTGACCATTACCCCAGCAGTGCCAAGTTCACCAATTCACCAGCTTTAGCCTTTTTTCCTGGAATCCTCTCTTCTTCCCCAGTGCATCAGAAATCAAGGCAGAATTTCTTTATCTCAAGTTAATGACAAACTTCTCCCCACATAACTCCTCTTGAAGTACAGAAGGTGTTTCCCTCAGCAGCTGGGTAGCAGGTGTGTTTGGCTGGAGTTGTGAGTGGCTGGACAAACCCATGACAGGCAGCAGGAAGTGTTCTTGGAAAACACAGTGTGCAGAGTGCAATAAAGCCATGAACACATTTTGCAGTAAGCACTGATGAGTGTCACTCCCATTCCATTCCTAAACACTTGAGCTATCTGTTCAAACATTCCAACTCCTCAGGCTCCTTCCCAGTGCTTTCCCTGTGTGCTGGGCCTCACCTGTGTGCTTTATCCCAAGTTCCTCCATGCTTTAATGGTTCTCTGTGCCCTGAGCTTGTAGTTCTACTGAATAGTTACTGGGAAGCTGCTGAAAAGTTCTGGAGTAGCCTTTTTAGTTATGTTTTAATAAGTGTTTAACCCAGTATCTTGAAACTATCCAGATTTGGACATGTTGTGTTCCCATGAGAACCTAGAGAAATACTTGTTTTAACTTCCTTATTCTTACTAGCATGCTCATCCCAGAGCTACCAGACTTCAGAATTGAGGTATATCCACAGCAAAATGTGTTCTTGTCAGAAGAAAATATCTCATGATCCTGGATTTGGTTACTGACAGTCATGATAACATTCAAGAGGAAAAATGTGTATACAATATTTCTGAGATTTAGAGTTAGTACTGTGAGAAGAGTTTCTGAGATTTAGAGTTAGTACTGAGATCACAGCTGAAGCAAATGGTAGTTAATAGAAATTTTATGGTACTCTGGCCAGAAAATGTGTCTGTGATTTACCATTTCAAATATACCCATGACACAGATTGAAAGATTTGTCTGATTTAAATGAATGTTGTTCATGAGGAAAGTCCTGATGCCAAAGTGTGTCCTGCTTTTTGGGCTGAGTATTGTCTGTCCTAGTGTGGACTTGCTGTCTCCATGGAAGTCTGGTACCATGGCCTGGCCCTGAGTGCTCCAGTGCTGCTGCTGCTTTGGTGAGTTTGACAAGGGCTTCAGAATTTGTCTCCCTTTAGTGTCTCTGCCTAGCTGGCTGCCTTTCTTCCTTATTTAAATGGTAATTTTCACTTCATAATATATTCCTGCTACCAGCAAAGTAAAACTTTGAGTAACTCCCCCAATTTTGGGATACCTTATTTTTTTTATTTTAATAGATGGTGAATTTGCTACTCTCTGTATGAATTTTCTACTCTGTGTATGAATGGCTCCCCAACTAATGAGTAGGGTCATGCTGTTTGCTTGGCAGAGTCAAGGAGTGAGTTTGCAGAGGTGTTAATTTGATTAAAAAGTCCTTGCAGAAGCAAAGTGAGGGTGTGACTGCAATGTACAGCCAGAGGGAAATCACAGAGACAGTGAATGGATTCAGCCAGCCTGGGCAAAATTACTGTCTCTATTAAAAGGCAGTCATTGTTTCTAATAGCCATGGGTTTAATTCTCTTCTTTGTGAGACCTGATTAGGTAAATCACCAATAGTTAAAGGCATGTGAGGCAGGCAGGTTTATCATGTGAATGCTTATGTCTGCTCTGGGTGAGGACATGCCACATCTCTGCCATCAGCTGCTAAGATCATATAGGTGCAAACTGGCAAAGCAAGATATTGGTAATTGGCAGTGGGTGGTTGCAGTGATGGAGAAGAAAAGGACTATATTGCAAGAAAAAACCCAATATTTTGCAATTCTTGTTTTGGGGAAATGTTGGGAACAATGCCATGGTTCAGAGAAAGTCGTAGCATGGCTGCCTGAGAAACAGGCCTATGGTTTTGTTATGAATGTGAACGTCTGGGACTTTAATCCTTGTCCCTCTTCACCTCTAGCTCCAAGAAGTGGGTTAAATCAAAGCTGCAGCCTCTCCCCAAATTCTCCATGTCACATTGCTCCATGTTGGGACTGGAGCAATCTCCTGCTCAAACTCTGGGCTCTAAAGGGGATTGTGTGGCTTGCCCAGAAGTTAACAGGAACAGAATGAGGAGGACAAAAAATGAGGCAATGGAAATTGAAATATAAATACAAAATAGCCTCCTTCTTGCCAGACATATTCATTTTAGGTTACAGCCTTTCCACTCTGCATCCCATTACCTTATCTACTGTCTGAGACAGTTCATCCTAAAACTTTTCTTATCCTGTCTTTTGAATTCCTCTCTGGGGACATGGGAGCCTTGGGGTGTATGGTTTTTGGGGGACAGGAAAGCTGGTAACAAAGCAGAACTGAAAAGGATGAGGTGTGTCTGGCCCTTTTCTCACCATGACCCTTTTGTAAGAAAGACATGGTTCTGAATGCTTTAGTGCCATTTCCCTGGGATCTGGGATTATTCTAGATATTTCAGATTTAAGTACTTCAAAGTCAAATCTGCAGCTGAGTGCATGCATTAGAAACAAAATGCATCATTTCACAGATGTCACGCTACTTTTAGTGGCTTCAGAACATGATTTTACAGCTTAAAAGGAGGGGGGTAGAAAAGGAACAGCAAAAGGTAAATGCATATTTCAGTTCTTATATTTTTAAAGTAGATGAACTCAGTTTTGGTAATTATGTAAGAAAAGACATCAAGTGTTACAATGGAGAAAAAGTAAAGAGAAGGAACGCATTTTTTACTGCCTTTTCTATTTCTTTTAGCACAGAACAATTAGCTTAAATATGCCATTTCAAAGCTTAAGAAGCTTTTATGTGGAAATGCTTGAGAGATTGTTACTGTGTGCTGATGTGAAAAAAGGCATTTATTTTCATTTCAGCAGTTGAAAAGATAGTTTTCTGTGATGCCCTTCAAAAGGCAGTGTTTTCTTTTGCTTGTGTGAAATTAGAGTAAATCCTTGGCATAACTTCCTCTTGTGAGTGGTGTGTTCACAGTAAATCATTTCCCACAGCTGGCTGTCCTGGGGATCACAAAACTGTTTCAAGTTCTGCAGGTACCTACTAGGCATTTCCAGTGGAAATGGAACATTTTGTGCAAACACCAAATGTATTTAGGAAACAGGACAAATTCTCAGTAATCTTTGCTATGCAGATTGCTCTTTTGGTGAAACAACATCCAGGCTGCGTTAAACCTCACTGCTGCTGCTGTGCTGAGTTGCTTTGTGTACAGTTTTTTACTCTTAATTTCACAAAGGGCACTGGCAGACTGTTGATTTCTTGTCCAGGTGATTAATTTCCCCCAGCTGCTGCGTACACAGGGACATTCCTGGCTTTACCCTCTCCATTTGCTCCGTAGGATTCCCAAGGACGGCAGAAAGGAGCGCGTGGTCACCCCCCCTGTGCCAGCCATGGGCTGCTCTGTGGCGTGTTCATGGTGCAAATAAAGCAGAATGGTGGGAGAAGAGCCTGTGCCTCATTCTGCTGTCCTGATAACCTCCAGCAAAAGATTGAGAGAGCAACAGGGGACAACAATTTTCCAGTAATTCTCCCTCCAAGTAAGAATCAATGGGAAACAACAGCGAGGCCTGTGGGTACAGAGCTCACCGAAAGCATGTGATCATTTCTTTTGACCTCAATGAGAAGACTCCTGTCCTGTTTTATTAAATTATGTAAGTTATTACTCACTGAATTAAGGCCTTGTGTGTTTCATTTTCACCTATCATGTTTTGGGGTTTTTTTCTTCCATTTTAGTAATGCAAACTGATGGTTTGAAAAATTGTATTGCTTCTACAGAAGGAAAAAGAGACTAAAATAAATATTAATGGTGTGGCACAACACTTAGAATTGTTCCATGTCTAATGAATATGTAGCACTTCTATTTTCTACTTAAACACAGAAATTGTCAGAATAGAATTAGTGCTATTTTTTAAAAAAATGTGTTTATCTAGGAAATTAATTTCTCTAGGGAGTGTTATTAAAGGCTGTACAGAGTGGAGAAACTTATTTGAGTGTGTTGGTGATCTATTTCTAGAGTTAGGAACATTTTTATTGAATTGTGTGCCATATCCCTGTACCTCTGTACCAGTTTTGTCTGGTTTTCTTTGCTGTACCATAGATGTGAATTCCTGGAAAGAGCACAGTGATACAATCCAAGCTGCTGTTCAGCCATCCCTTTCCAGCAGTGGAAATAGGGAGTGCACATCCCCCCTTTGCTCCCCTGCCTTAACAAATCCAAGTTGGTCCTTCAGAATTTTATAGAAGCAACCCAGAACTAAGCCATGTTACCACAGAGAAAGCAATGAATGGGATTTCAGGAGATGAAATTGGGGAAAATGGGGGGCAAAGAGAGAACTCAGCAGGATTGCCTATCCATGAATCAATATTTTGATACTGAACACACCACACCAGAGAGATTTTCCAAGGAATGCATTTTGTAGAAGAGCATCAGGAGTACAGGATCACAGGAGTCAAGTTCCCACCATTTCTCAGTGGGATTATCAGAGTAATTGGGTGAACTCTCATCTCTCCTTTGCTAAAGGAGCTCACTGGTTCTGTTTGACTCTCACACTCCAAGGTGAGTTTTCAAGCTCTTTGGTCAGCTCTCAAAATTCCTGCAGTGACTCTGTACACACCAGATGTGATTCAGAGAGCAGCTCTTGACTCTGCATTTTTTAAATTTTCACCTTTTTAGTTTAGAGGGAAAAAAATAGAAAGGAATGCCTGGCAGCATCTCTGTTTCAGGCACAGGCTTTTTGCTTTGTGCCTGTTGTGTCAGGTAAACCTGGCATAGGAGAGGGCATCCCATGAATCTCTCCCTGTGTAAGAAAAACACCCCTTTCTCCCATCACTTCTGCATCATGTGCACGCTTGGGGTTTTTTTTCAGAGTTGGACAGCTTTTTCCAAGCCCTCCTGCTCCTTGGTACCTTGGAATCATTTATCTCTCACTGCCACAATGAGCTGGTTTCATAACTGGCCCGAGGCTATAAAGCAGAGTTACAGTCTGGGGATGCTGCTGACTGTGGTCTGGAAAGGAGAAAAAAAATTGGCCAGGAGCAAGTAATTGTTGAGTGGCAGAAACACCTGAGAGGTCTTGGTAAATCAAGAAAAATGGCTGGTGTCTGGAAACACTGGTGTGGTGCAAGGCTGCAAAAAAATGGGATTTGGCTTTCCAAGGTGTTTTTACAGCACTTGGCTTTGTTCTTTCTCAGCAATGTAACAGCACTCAGAAAAGTGGGATTGTTGGTATCCAGTCACACTGTTGCAGGTTTTGGGAAGCTCAGTTGATACAGCATTTGTTTATTTTCTGGCAGAATTTTCTGTATATGTAAATCCTTCAGTAAAATGCAATAGGTTGTCAGCAAGGCTGGAATTCAACCTCAATTTCCAGTGAATTCCAGTGCACTTCCCAAGGAGCAGCTCTGGAGGAGTGAGGGGGCCCTGTGGCTCCATTCTGTGGGGTGCAGAGTTCTTGCTCATGAAGGTTGAGGCATTTTTCAGGGATTTTTTTTCAGCTGGGAAGAAAAAGAAATCTTTGGCCTCTACGTTAGTGTATTTTACCCTTCAGTGAGAAAAATGTCTTTCAGCGTTTGTTTGGAGGTAAGGTCAGCCCAGTGACTCGTCTGTTATATATAACCCAAGCCACAGGCTTCATCTTCCATTCTGGAGATTTATTTGACCCAGAGAGACCAGTGAGGAGCTGCAGCCAAGGGAAGAAAACACTTTATTTCTCCAAACTGATGAAATACCAGGTGTGTGCCCACAATGGAAGAAATTTTAGGCTACAGTTACCTGAATTCATTTGCATAAAGGAATAAGAAGCTTTCTGTTGTGTCAGCTTATTTAATTTCCTAGGATGTTCTCTCATTATGGGGGATTACTTTAATTCTGCAATAATTATAATTCAACCCCATTGCTGTGTGCATCCCAGTGTATAACTGCAGAGAGAGATCTGATTCTTGCCTCTAAAATCTGCTCTCTGTAGACTCCAGTGTGAGCTGAGGACTCCAGTGTGAGCTGAGGACTTCAGCCAAGCCCAGCTGATCTTGTTATTTCATTGACTATGAAAATCTTTAAAAAGAGAGTGAGTATCAAGAATGATTCCAAAGCGGAAAAAATATTTGTATTTTGAAATATTTATTTTGGCAAATAAACCTGTCAGTAATCTCAGGGTTAGCAGGGAACTTTTCCAAAGCAGGGATTAATGTCTGTTTAGAGAGGAGGATTCTTAGACAAGCTGTTGAATATTCTGGTCAGTGGGTTCAGGGAGCTGCTCAGGCCTCACTGCCAGCTCAGGGGTTGCTCCTCACAGGCTCCTGCTAAGTCAACAGGATTTAATTTGAGCTTGTGTTTCTGTCATGCCAACTTGGTCAGTTTGTTGGCTGCTCTGTCAAAGTTACAGCCTGGTGCATCAGAGCTTGAGAGCTTCCACACAGCTGGCTGAGTCCAAGAGATCAGAATTAACTCTGTAGGAAAAAGGCATCGTATGAAGGAGCAGAAGTTGGAGTAGGCATCAGGTATGCAGGGAAAAATGTGAGGAGGAGGGAATTTTTTTGGTTTTTTTGCTTTGCAACTCTATTTTATTAGCATTTATTTGGATTTGGTTTACTCAAGCTTAGTCTATGCAGTCTATGGCAGGCTGAAGGTAGAATGAAAAGAAGCTGCAAATTCACAGAAATTGTCCAGGTCAGAGCTGTTATTGCTAATTGCAGAACTGTCAGTGTCATAAGGTTGTGTCATGTAAAGGCATTTTTGAGTAGTAATTAATATTTACCTGCTTGTCTTGCACATCTGGAAGTTCTTCATCTGCCCAGTGATGCTTCACAGAGGAGGAGTCCAGGAGATGAAGGAATTAATGTGCTTTAATTTCATAAGCAAATGGTGGACTCAGGACTGTTGACTCATGGTCACAAGGGTGTCAAGCAGGGCTTTAAGGCAATTATTGAGGATTTTAGTTCACTTAGAGTAGGATCTGGCTTGTGAATGAGACAGCATTAATGTGAAACATTAGAGTTGCTTCCCAGACAGTGTGTGTATCACAGCAGATGATGTTTTACCTCTCCATATGTTTCCCAGTTGAAGTAGGAAGCCAGACAAATCATGAGGAGAGGAAATAAACATCCATGTTTATGGGTGTGAACTCTTAACAGCAATTAAGATTAACAGATCTCTTAGTCAGTCTGAGATTAGCAGTTACCTGGATCGTGGCTTGTTCCACCAAATTGAAATTATGCTTGTCGTATAATTTAGGATTCAGGTACATAAGGTTATTGGAAATATAAACTGGTCCCTTAGGGCAGGAAATGCAAAAAATGTATAAAATGTATAAAACTATTTTTTAATATTTTGGGGAATAGTTTTATGTGCCTTAAAGCTTCCAGCTTGCATGTGATAAAGTCAAATTTGATCAAAACAACACGTGCAACCCGCTGTGCTCCCCTCACCCCTTCACTAATGGCAGAATATCTGCCTGTCCCTTCTTGTAATTAGATCAGTCTTAACCACTTCAGCTCAAAATTGTCTGTGTAATGCCCAAATATTTCCTCTGACTTCACTGACATTATTCCAGATTAATACTTGTGTGATGTAGAGCAGAAATCTGCCCTGGAGAATGTGGAACCCCAAAGGCATTCACAAAAGCCATTTTTTAATAAGAGCACAAAAAGAAGATGTTACAGTTGAATGCCATTTGTCATTGTCTCCCATTTGCTTGTGCCCAGTTACAAAGGAGGGATGCAGGGAGGCTCTGCCATCAGCTGCTGGCTCAGTCCTGGTTCCAAAAGAAAGCCCAGACCCCAGGAGTCTCCTGTGAGCCCTGGGCTGATCTCTGAGGTCGCTGCTGGGAGTCCCTTTAATCAGCCTGTCCTGTGGCTTTGCTGGTTGCCTGAGCTGTTATCTGAGCCCTGATTAACTGGCTACTTTCAAATGTAATCGAGGATGTTGTGTTCAAAGCACTGAGCTTTCTGAGAAGGGCTTTGCACTTTAACAAGTCATCTTCTGATGCAGTGAACAATGACCTCTGTCCTGTTTTGGGTAGAGATAAAGCTAACATGGAAGGTTCTGGCATTCTTTAAATGTCCCAGCTAAATATACTTTTATATTTCTGAGGTCAAAAATGCAGATGGCGTTTCAAAGTCTGGGTTTTACTATTTTCTTTATTCTCTAAGTAATTCCTTTTACTCAGCACTACTAAAGGAGTTTGGGCATAAGGGCTGTTCTTTTATAATGCCACATATTCGTATTGCATCTCTTACCTGGGGATAGGAAAATAATTTGCAAATGTTAATTAAGGGTTCCACCTTAGTCAAGTGGTGAGGCACTGACAGATTTTCTCTGGGAAAATAATGAGTTAGGAGAGGGTTGGAGAGCAGTGCAGGGTCCTGTGTTCCATCTCACTGACCTTGACCTCTCCTGACTGCTCTGTCTTTGCCCTTCCTTTACCTGCTGCTTTGTTCTGAAGTTGTTTATGGCAAAAATACCTTCCCAATGTGGGCAAAAATACCTTCCCAGTGTGGGCAAGCCTCTTTCATTCTGGGCTTTAGGAACACCATAACATAAATGGGTCTATGCTTGTGGGCTCAATGTGGTATCTGCTGGTGGATCCATGAGAAGGAGCAGCTCGTGGGCCAGCAAAGCTGTGGGGTGAGGTGTCCCCAGCTCTGCAGCTGCAGAATCCAGGGAGGGCTTTGAGCAGCTGGCAGCAAACTCAGCACCTGCAGTCCCACGTCTGTGTGCCCTGGTGGGCTCCCTGTGCCTAATGAGCACTGAACAATGGCCCACTCACACTGCTGGCTGTTCCAGCAGCCTGAGGAAAACCTTATCATCAGCTCCTGATTAGCAGGTAGTAAATTCTGCTGAGCAGAGAGGAAGGGTAGTGAAGGACTGTGTTATTTAAAAAATCTCTCTTGTACCTGCATGAGACAGCCCTGGTGTGGCACCACTGCAGCTTGGGCCACCTCAGCAGAGGCTGCAGGCGGATTTCTGGGGTGGCAGCTTCCCAGGGTGGGAAGACACTGAGCAATTCCCAGCTGTGAAGAGGAAACAGGACAAACTATCACCCAGCCCTTGCTTGTGCTTCCCTGGCCACCCTGACTGAGCAGCTCATCCTCAGCCTTGCAGAATTGAGAATAAAATTACATTTTGCAAATGAATAGATATTCCAGAACTTTTTTGGTTTACAAACAGATTGATAGAAAACATTGGTTTCTAGCATGATCAGAGAAATCACTGATGTATAGCCAATTAGTGCATCCAGCAAAAATAAACCGAATTTGCTATTAGTTACAAGACTAGTACTAAACCAATAAAAATATAAGGCCTATAAATTATTAGAAAGAATCTCACTACAATCATATAACAAGTAAATACTGTCACCTGCATTTTGGGAAATGTTGAAGAACTGTAGGAGCTGTGATGCCCTGGAGCACGAGGCTCTGTGAGAAAATGTTAAGAAATGATGGAAGTGTGCTGGTGATGAAGGGTAAACCTCAGAGCTGTTCCATGTGCAGCTGCAGATTCCACTCATGAGAATATGGACCAGAAATTTCATGGCTGGAAATTTGTTCTGTGGTCCTTGTTATCCTCATTCCTGATGGGATCTTCTCTGAGGACTCTGAGGACCTTCTCCTGCCTTCTCCCTACCACGGACAAAGATTTAAAGCCTGGAGAAAGTTTATCCAGCATTCTGTGAGAAAAGCTAAAATTTCTTCTGGATTCACTGCCAAGGTTGCAGGATTGTGTCTTCTGTTAGGAAGATTTGATTTAGACTCTGCAGATGCCACCTGCAAGCAGAGTTAAATGTCAGTTTAGCTTAAATCTCTTTCAGTTCAGGTCCTAACCTGTGGCTCCCTTAGCCCTGTCAGATGCTGTTGGAAGGTTTGGTTTAGTTTTAGGCCAGTGCAGGAGGAAGGAGAGACACATCCAATAATGTAGGAACTGCAGAGAGTAAAACTTTGATTTTTCATTTGCTTGTGGGCATGTTTGTGGTGTTGCAGCCAAGGCAGTTGTATCCCATGAAGTTCAGGTGATGAGTCTAGACTTTCTGGAAGATAAATTACTTGGTTTTCATTTTATGCAATATTGGACTGCAGCTAGTCTGAGGGAGTTTGTGCCTCTTTGCAGATATTTGGAAAGTGGAGATGCTGACCCTTGGGCTGTAGCTAACAGTGCCATTACAGGAAAATCTCTTCTGTCAGGAACTCCTCTCTTCTGGCCTAGTTTCCCCCCAGCAGCTGCACAGCATGGCACCAGCACTGTAATTCCAGTCTCAATTTATGGAAGCCTGTTAAAGTGCAAGTTGCACTCTCATGCACTGCTTGTTCTCAACCATGTTAAAGCAGTTAGAAAATAAAGAAGAGGAGGGAAAGAAGGCACAGCAATGTAATAATAAGAGTGGAAAGCACATTTTCACATCTAGTCATCTAAGAAAAAAACATGTTAAAGGATTCTGGGGGAATGCTGCAAGCTTGGGGCTGTGGTAGATGGCTCAGAGATTTTAGAGGGGAAATGTTCATCCGTGGAGACACTGCCTGCTTGTCTCTGAAGGGCTGCTGAGCTCAGCCACAGCAGCCAGAGATGATCAGCTCTGTGTTCCTTCTGCATTCAAATTGTGCTTGAAACCATCAATAACCCGGGGTGCAAAGACAATGAGGGGCTCCAAGTGGTGCAGAACAAAAAGCTTTCTGAATACCTCGAAAATCCCAGACATTAGCATCACAATCCTTTTACTGTCTGTTCCCATGCACTAATTATAGCTAACCTGCTTTGGCAGGAGCTATTTCTGACCCTTTCAGGGTGAATTCTGTCCCAGGGATGCCCCCTCACTCCTCCTTCCCCTCTCCCAGCAGTTTCCTGGTGACCTCTGTGGTGGCAGTGTTAGTTCCCTACCTCAGCATTTTCTGTTTATAATGGGTTAGAGCTCTCTGGTCTCTACTTCACCCCACTCTACTGTTTCTACACACATTCTTTATTTTTTGTTGTTTCTTTTTTTTTTTTCTCTGTCCTTGATTGGCACTGTGGTTTGACTTTTAAGAATTTTTTTGCTGTTTTTGCTGTAGCAAGGGCCCAAACAGCTGGATTTCTCCTTTCCTCTATCCCTTTGTATTGTCTATTTTTCCTTACACCTTAATGAGCACCACACTCCCTAGGTTTCCTGTACAATGCAGGTTAATCAACAGGGGTTCTCCAGCATTTTCTTAAATTATCCTGCCCTTAGCTGTATTATTTACTGTTTTTTCTTTCCCTTCATTGTCAGCTCCAAAACAAGAAACTGGACTTAATTTGTGATAAGCAATACACAAACAGAGGGAGAGGTTCTATGTCAAAGAACCTGAAACGTGGCAGATGAAGGATGGGAGGAAAGATGGGGCCCAGAGTGATGAGTGGTGCCCAAGAAATCTCCTGTGCTGAATTACAGCACTCCAATCCCTGAGGAGTTAAAACAAAAGCAGTAAGATGTGTGAGGGGGAAAATATATTCCTAGAGATTTCTTCCAATATGCACTCATGTACCTGGGAAAATGGGAGAATGAAGACAAGGCAATATTCTCTATTCAAAGTGATTTTCTCCCTGGTTCTTTATTCATGTCTCTTGGTATTCATCCTTCTCTTTGTCTCACCCTGACCTAGGATCCTGTAACAGTAGGAGCCTGCTGTGGACCAGAATTCCAAAGTGTGAGATGATGGATAAGCTCAGAGCCAGAGCAATCACAGGGCAGGGGCACAGGGGCAGGAGGAGCCTCTGGGATGGACAGGAGTGGGGAAAGCTCCCAGGGGCACAGAAAGGGACTGCAGGGTGTGGACTGGCATGGCAGTGCTGTTCATTAAAGGTATTACCTTCACAGTGACCCTCTTTTCCTTTTACCTCCCTCCCAGACCGGGAGAGGAAGGTGAGCGTCCTCCAGACAATACACTGAATGACTGACTAAAGAAATACCATTTCCCCCTTTTTCATGGCTTTCTTCATTTCTGTAAAATCATCTGTTTTCAGTTCTCTCTTGCCAGCTCAACACGTTTCAGGTGTTCCTGTTGCCTTCTAAATGCTGCTGCTCCTGATCTCCTCCCTTCCCTGGTGTCTCTCACCAGCTCTCTCCAGCATCTACCTGTTCCCAGCCTCACTTTCCCTCCTTTGAACCACTTTCTGAGGGTTTCATCTGTGCCTTTTCCCTCTCCGCAGCCTGGGGAAGGTGGGGGCAGCTTTCTCTGAGTGAAGGGAACGTCTGTGGGCATGTACCTTAACTCTGTGAACAGCAGAAGGAATTGAATTGTCAGGTTCCTGAGCTGAGCTGATGCGAGGCACTTTGCCATGGAAGGGTGCTGCAGAGCTGTATTCTTAAATTTTGAGTTAGAGATGTCAGCAGTGGTTACCAGGGAAACTTCTAAAATTACTCTGGCAATGTCTCTGCTCAAACACTGTATCAGATCTTGGGGAAATGGCACCGAGTGAGCAGGCGGAGATACGCTGGGAAAGTGTCTCTGTGTAAGGCTCAACGATGCTTTGCCTACAAATAAAATAAAAATTTAAAGCTTTGTGCTGATGCAGGGTCTCCAGCTCTGCAGTCCTAAGCCTGGAAAAGAGCATAAGTGAAGTAAAAAGCAGTGGTTTTCTTAAAATGTCAATCAGACAATAGATTTCATAGGTTTGTAGTTAACCTCCATTTTGGGTTTTGTTTTCAGCACTAAAAAAGAGAATTGTTTCTAACAGATAATTCACAAAAATGGTAACTTCCTATTAATGGGAGAAGGCCCTGCACTCTGCCACTCCCAAGGCCCCAAACAAGGCAGGAGTGTAGATGGATCATGCATATTTATGTACATGCTAATTAGAAAGAACATTTGGGATTTAAGCAACTGTCTGAAACCCATAAAAGGCAGAGTTACAATTGCAGGTTCTCTACCTGAATGCTGTTAAACCTTCTCTGGCTGAGTTGGTCTGAGCCACAAGCTACTGGAGATTGGGACAGTACTTTAATCTCTCCCTAATTTCCCTGTGCTGGTTCTTTGTTTTGATTACTTATTGGAGGATGGCCAAAGGTAATTTATTGGGTTTGATGGTCTTGGATGTGACCTGACACAGATGGGCTTATGTAGGGACAAACATCTGTCCTTCCTGGAGCTGTCAGTCCACTGATCCTTGGAAGGATGGGCCTGTTACAGGCAGAGGGAATTTTTCTGTAGCTGAAAAATGGGAATCTTTCTATAGCTGAGCCTCAGGTAAAAGCAGTATGTCCCACATATTGCATGTCTAAGTTGGACATAGTTTTATTTTTGTCTTCACCCATATAGGCCTCTGCTCTACTACATGAAATATTTTTGTCTATAATAGATATTTGTGTATGTAAGAAAATTTTGCTTTGAAAATACATTGTCTGGTCACATATATTTATTATTTATAATATATATATTATTTATTTATATATATTATATGTATTTATTATTTACTATTTATAACAAATGTTGTTGGGTCAGCCTCTTGATTCAATAACATTGGTGAAAAGTTACAGTTATATTTTAAAAGGTGTTAAAAATATCTCTTGTTGCGTGGTGCTGACTGCAGAGTGCTGATGCTTCAATGGGATGATTTTTGCCTCTTCCATGCAAGGGCTCCAGGAACAGAACCCAAGCACATGAGGAATGTGCAGAGGTGTCCCTGTGCAGCCAGTGACAGGTAATCCCCACCTCCAGAGCTCGGGAATGCTGCTGGGAGGAGCTGATTGCTATGCTGGATCCACACCAGAAACAGTGCTAGTAATTAATCACCATATGATTAATCAAAAGCTCATCGTGCTCTGGATGAAACAAAAAGTAGCAAACCCTCCTGGGGCTGTCAGGAAGGGGCTGTGGCTGCTGCAGGGATGAGCAGCATCCTGGGCTGTGGGTGGCTGCCCTGGCTCTCTGAGCTGGGCGGGAGTAGATGGTGCCATGGACACCCTGATATAGGAGAAATAATTCTCTTTGAAATTTGGCGATAATTGAAGATAACATTAATTCAAAAATATTAAAAATCAATATTAAAATATTAAAATATTAAAAATGAAAACATCAAGCTCTGTTTTGATTTTGTCTGCACAAAATGGTTGGGGTTTAGGCTTTGGTGTGACAGCATCTGCAGGCAGAGGATGTTCATGGCAGTCCAGTCCTGCAGAGCTGGTGGGAGGGTGGCTCTGAAGGTGCACAGTGCGAGTGGGTGGTTGTTGGAGCCACCTCAGGAGTATATGCTGACCTCTTGATGCCATTTCTTTATGTCTCTTATTGTTTCACCGGGAACACATTTTTCATTCTCCATGTGAAAAGCCGGTGTCCTGAAAACTTCAGCGCTTTGAGTCATGTCTGTGCTGAAGGGATGTTACAATCTTTTTTTTTTTTTTCCCTCTCTGTAGCAGAAAGCCACTAATGATGCAGCCTCTCTTTCCCGAGGAGCAGAGCTGACACGCGGATCAGCAGCTCTGAGGAGCTGGGGAGCATTTAATGAGATGTGCAGCGTTTGGGCACAGCTTGCGGGCTCACACCCCGTGGGGAAGGGGCAGCTCTGCTGGCTGGGGGTGGGCAGAGCTGCCCAGCCCTGCCTGACCTGGCTCCATGCTGTCCTGACCCACCACTGCCCATGCTGTCTCCTTCCTTAGCTGTAGGGCAGACACAGTGCAAGGGAAATGTTCCTTTTCCTCTGAAAAGGAGAATATTTTTCCCAGCTCCTCAGAAAACCCTGTAGGAAATGCAGGGGTTTTCATCACAAGCAAATTTTTTTTCCCTCACTCATAAATTATATTTTATGTATAATTATTTGCATCACAATAACCACACAAAGCTACTTCATGAAAACTTGGCGCTCTTAATTTAAAACCTACAAAATTTCTTTAATCTTCACAGAGATGTGGAGAAAAGCTTTAAAAAATGTGTGTGAGTGTATAAGATATTCCTGTTTCTTTAGGGTAATGTTTAATGATCAGGCAGTGACTGAGTTTACATACATTAAATATTTATTTTTCTTCTGTAGAGCTGAATGGGGGAATGTGCTCACTTTCCTGCCAGATCACTAATTGGGTAAGTGTGGCTGCTCAGGGTGTTTCTGCAGCAGCAGCTCTGGCTGTGGAACTTGTCTCATTAAGGATTTTACTGTTTGTATTCCACAAGTCACGAATTCTCCAGCTGGGGTTGGGACTTTGATAAATTGTCATTTCTTATGCTTGAAATATAACTTTATTGCCTCTGAGTAATAAAAATTGTCAGTTTGCATTTTTATATATATATATATTTTTTTTTTAATATATTTTTAGAGCACAAATTTCTATTCATTCTCAGTGTTTGCAAAACTATGATTTTGCTGAAATCAGTGGGTTTCTACTGGTTGATCTGACTGCAGAAACAAGGCTACCCACACGTGGGATGTGTGACATTTCTTACTGCTCCTCTCTGTCTTCAAGCTCAGATTTCTGGTGGGAGGCTTTGCTCAGACCTCTGCTTGTCCTCAAAGCAGGCCCATTCTCCTGGCAGGCACAAACAGCCTTGGCCTTTCCTGAGGACAGCAGCCCTCAGCAGGGGAATGGATCCATGAACCCTTCCTGCCTCCTGTGTGGGTGCTCTGATGCCAGCGCCCATCTCCAGCTCCTGTCTCACTGTCCCTGATGCGTTTCTGGGCTCTCTTTGTTGTGCTGGGTTAAATCTGGCCCCAGGCAGAGTCTCCTCCACCACCAGGGCAGCAGGGTCAGCAGCTGAGGCACTGCTCAGTGTTTGTTGGGGAAGGCAGACTGTAGAGCTGTAGGAGCTGTCCCTACTGAAGTTGTATTTTAGGCCATCCCATGTTATCTCTGGGCTTTTTTTTGCTCTCACAGGACAAGGATTCCCTTCCATGCTGCTTCCTTAAGCTCCCCTGAGCCCAGCTGTGATGCTGGCAGCTTCATCTGCTTTGCTGTCCTCTGCTTTCCACACTCTGTTTTTCAGCAGGAGAGCCCTTCTCAGGAGCTCTCTGCTTTGTTGTTATTAGTTTTTGGTTGCTGTTAGGTGCAGCTTGGCTCGTCCTTCTGGGCCTAGTATTTTGCATCAGGAGAGGTCAGTTAGGTGGGAGGCAATGTTTTGTCCTCCTTTGAGCAAGTTGGTTATGCTTAGGCGGTGGATTAAAGGGTTAAAGTATCCTAGGGATGTGGAGAAGTTTGAGAGAGGGGTTTGTTTTTTAAGGATGAGTGTTTGGGCTATTTTTGAAATTCCTAGGGCTGTTATGATCAGGGCAGTTATTTTAATGGACAGTGGTTTGGTTGTTGGAGGGGATTTTGTGGGGATGAGTGTTTCAGCCCGGCAGGAAGGAGCTGAGCCTGCACAAGGTGTGCAGGGAAGGATCCTCCTGCTCAGCAAATGAGCCACACCTTTCTTCCTCCCAGGAGAGCAATTCTGTCTCCTGTGTACTTCACGCTCTGCCCCAGCTTCATTCTGGGACTGTAACAAGTACTTTTAAGTCTTTTATCAGTGTTTGGGTGGAAAATAACATTCAAATAGAGTATGGGTGCTCAATCTCCCACTTGTTTGCAAAAAGCCCTGGGATACTGAAATACTGCACTCTTCAGAGAAGGATATTTATTTACTCTCTTTCACCCTTTAATTTGGCACCATTTGCTGCCCTGAGTGTTAGTGCATAGCCTAAGTATCACTTTAAAAATGAAATTTATGTTGAGTCTTTAAAAGATTTTTCCCTAATGGTGTTTTAAATACAGATAACTGAACACATGGCATGTGGAGGCTTTTTCTGGTTGTTGTTGTGGTTTGGTTATTCTTGATTGTTTGCTTAGTTATGACTGGCTCTTTTTCTTGGCACATTAAAGGTATTTATGCATGGAGTGCTCTAAGGGGGCCTCACAGCCAAAATATTTGACATTGCAAAGGGTCAGAGCTAAAATTCTTTGGGCTCAGCTTAGAGTCCCATTAATGCAACCCACAGCTGATCATTTCTAAGGTCACATTGTGCAGGTTTATTTATCTCTTTGTAGCCCATGAGCAGTCTAGTTACTGACTACTGCTTTTATAGGGGAGAGAAAAAAAAGAAATCCACACAGTTTTGTTGGAACTTTCATCTTTAAAAAAATATTTAATATTTATGTTGTCAAACTGAAAACTTCCTTGAGGTAATGACAACTGAAACAATTCAAAATACTCCTGGAAGAAGAGAGCTGTCAGCCTGGCATTGCTCCCTGCCCATCCCCTGCTCCTCTCCTGACTGATCTGCCTTGGAGCCTTTAGCTCATATGAGTCTCTCTCCTGCCTGTAAGGTTGTATATAATACTTTCCTTATGAAACAAAGGTTATTTGTAGAGTGGTTTTGGTGGTTTTTTTTGCTAAAAAAATATAATTTGTCTGAGCCACTCCACTGTTACAGTGTCAGCTTTAAAAGCAAGATTTTTCCTTTATAACCACATCCACTTAGATACACAGTAATGTATGTCCTTTCATTATTGTAATTATTTATGAGATATTACAGTATAGGAGGCTCAAACCTCAAGAAAAACCTAATTGTGTTTTTGCTTTTTTTTGCTTTAATTAGTTTTTTACATCATTTCAGTTTGGTAAGATCCATAATAAGGGAAACCCAGTCTAAGTGTGTTCTATTCCAGAATAATCTACTGAATCTATGGTTTCCATAAATAAGTTTAAAGCTAAAGTAGACATTCATGCATCTACTGTCATTAATAGAGGTTTTTAATGCCTGTTATGAAATGGGTGTCACCTAAAGTAATTATTTTAGTAGAGACTGATATCAGTGAAAGCACCTGCAGGAAAGTTGTTAACTGTTCCTGCAGAAGATTCTTTTTTTCCTTTTCAGATATTAAATATATTCTCTGAGCTTGAGCAGTTGATTTATTTAGGTTGAATCTGGTGATTTTATGCTGATTTATGTATCTGCATTCAATGTTAACTGATGAAATGGACTGATTTATCATTACTTTACACAAATAGATAAATAGATAGAGATGCATACAATAAAATGAACCACTAATGGATTAACACAATGTTTCATAGTGAAAAATTCTACAGAAAACCCTGAATGCCCCGAAACAGAATATTTAAGGGAAGAGATCGAATTGTCCTTGTCTCTGCCAGGGTGTCCAGATGCCAACAGGACCAGCTTCACAAAACAGCACTGCAAACCAAGGTACAATGTGATCATTTTTACTGTTTGAATGAACCAGAGAAACTCTAGTTGGGCCTTAACTTTTGAGTGCTTTTTTCCCTTTTGGATTTCAATCCTTTATTTGATAAAGGGTATCATGCCCAGCTTCAGTGTGTGCTAGAGAAGTTGTTGACAAGACAGAGAACTGAACACAAAATGCAGCTTGCAGTGTGTTTGTAAATTCTGGGCACTGAGTGATGTTTCAGCTCCTGCAGCAGCATTGCCAGGGGGGAGAGGTAGAGAGGTGTCATCTATTGAAGAGTTTAGACAAATAGAGAAACAGAGGAGATCTGAGGCCAGACAGCTTGCCAGTCCTCTTCCTCTATCAGCCTGCCTGTCCCTCATCCTTAAAATTTCCCATTGAAGAAAAAGCAAAGACTGAAGAGCCTTGATTTGTTTTACAGCTGAGCAGTGTGCATTCAGACAAGGGCTCACAGGGAGCCCTGACAGTTTTTGCAGCCACAGGTGGGTGGTTCCATGCAGGAGGCTGCAAACCTGAGAGCAGAATGAGACCTTACGTCCCCAGTGAGGTAGGTGTACCTGTTAACTCACAATAAAGAAAATAATTCATAATGAAGAAAAAGAAAAGCTGAAATGATTCAACTCTGCAAAGAGAAAATGAAATATATATTATAAAATCCTGCTGCTTCTGGGAAACCTAATATTTTGCCCAGTTCTACCATAATCTGTAACCTAAAGCAGGTACCTTTCCCAAACATAGCTTTCCTTTCTTTTTCCTAGAAATACTCACCACTTAGGCCTCTTGTTTTAAGGAAAAAGTGTTGTTTTATTCATTGTGGCCTTTATAGAAGGTAGTACTTAAAGTAGATTAAATCCTAGTTTCCCTCTTTTTGTTATTTTAAGGTCTTATCAGGAAATGTTAATGCTCCTGTGCCATTGCTTAATGGTTTTGACTGTTTCTAGAGGTCAGAAAGAACTACATTTCCTTCCATTTTTAGAACTTGCTTTTGTATCCCCTGTGTATTATCTCAAATTATTGCATATAATTTTCATTCCTTTTTTGGCTTGTGCTCTTCCTGAAAGCAATGTTCTGCATTGCACGTTGCTCTGTAATCTTCTTAAGTCATCATTTCACTTGCACTGTAAATAGAAATCCATTTGTGTAATTAATGATTTTGTTATTATAGGAACATTTTTTTCCCCTTTAATTTAATTTCTCTTGTGCATAGCTGTCAAACATGCTATCTTTAGCCCAGAGCTATCCAGCAGAGTGTGTTTAGGAGCCTGTTTCTTGTTGGAAAGTTGAGGCTTTCAGGTAAGAAGTTACATTTTTGACCTCATGATTGTGAGAAAGGCTCTTCTCAAAGTGGAAATCAAAGAGTGGAAACCAAGTCAACATCTCTGAGGGAGCATGAGCTTCCCAGTCCCACTATTCCAGTTCAGGAGCTCATCCCCAAATCTCATGTATAAATCAGCAATCTGCTCAGTCTCTTCTTACAAGAGTAGGGAAGTGCTGAGATGCAAAGCCCATGAGTGAGGGGAAGAAGTGCAGAGGGAATCAGTGACTGGATCGTGAAAGAAAAAGAGAAGACATGGAAGAGACTGCAGAAATAAAAAGGTAATGACAGCAGATTAAAAAAAATAAATTAATTCTGCTCAATGAAAGAACACAAGAGTGGAAAACTCATGCCCTCAGGATGTGCTCAGAATTAAGAGAGTATCTCTGTGTTCAGAGTTGTTTATGTCTGACTTTCACTCTCCATGTCAGTCTTCTCCTGACCAGAGTGGGTTTTGCTGCTGGCAAATCGCCTGAAGCAGCATCAGCTCTCACTGTGGCACATGGAGCTCTCTGCTCCCAAAATGGGATCTTTGTCTTTGGCAGAATAACCCAGCTGTGCTGCTTAATAAGAAGAAACATGCACAGTCCATTTCAAGCTTTTTTCTGCTTTAGCCATATCCAAAGCAATGGAATATCCCCAAACTGAGGTGGGAAAAGTTGAAAGTCATTTACTCTGAAACTGCTCACTGATGGGCTTTCATTTCCAGCAAGATGGAAAAATTCTCCTTACTCCTTTTTAAACAGAAAACTGGGTTCAGGAAATGCAATTTTGAATTCTCTGCTTGCTGTCAGGAAAATATATCTGTGGTTTTCTCTTGTGTTGGTCCCAGAACTGATTGAAATGCATGCATTTATCAGTGCATTGATATTTAATTTCTTTAGAGTCCCCATATCTGAATTTGATATTTTGTATTAAAAAGGAATTACCCCCAACCCTTCATTATTATGAAAAACCAGAAACTGAGAGATGTCAGACACTGAGGAAACCATATTCTTTTATGACCCTGTCTTGCCCTTTATAAAAGCCAGCTTAAGTTGGTTAGAAATGCCTGTGATTGCTCATCTTTTCTAGTCATTACTTCCTGCATACACATAGCAGAAGAAAAGTCTTGTGCCAAAGAAGATTAATGAAAATCTACATTACACTTCATTCAAAGCATCTGCCTGCTTTGGAAGTCATGCACTGGCACACATACTAATTAGAGCAGAACAAAATGTGCCTTTTTAAAATTCTTTTGGGGAAGAAATTGAAAACCAAGAAGCTATTTTCTTCCTATTTTTTTAAAATGGTCACACCAGCTGTGCACATTGAATATCTCATATGCAATGTGCATTTTGTAACTGAGACTGCTGCAGGGGTTAAGTTAATAATTCTGCTTTCTCAGAAAAAGCACAACATAACAATCATCCTCAAAGAGGGAGAAATCTGCTGTTCTACAAATGAAAAAAGTCAAAATGATCTCTAAAAATATATCTGCACCTTGAAAGAATGGCTGATGCTCTGTGCACACTGGCTGCTGACTGAAGGGGAAAGCAGATGGTGCATGGTGACTAATTCTTTCAGTGGGAATAAAGCACAGGTAATAGCATGCCTGTTAGCAGAGAGAGCTGTTGAGGAATTTCCTGGAACTGTGGAATGAGGTGTGCAGTAACACTTGCTCATGCTGAGGAGATTTTTCCTGCCTCGTGGCTGTGAAGGAACGGGCGAGGAGGAGGAAAATCAATCCATGAGAAGGTGAAGTTGATCTCCCAGGGCAGGTGTTGCGCTGGGACAAACATTCCTTGTCCCTTTGTCTGCCTGCCGGCTGCGTGTTTTCCTCAGTGCCAGGCTGAATCCAGCATATCCAGCCTGTTCCTGGGCATGGCCTTGCCCCCAGCCCTGGAAAATCCCTTTGCTGTAGGGAGCAGGAGCCAGGAGGAGCGGGTGAGTTATTGCCATGGAGCATCACAGAGGGGAAGCCAGAACATTTCCTTGGAATTTAGAAGATCACTCAGTTGTGCTGTCAGTTATGAGTCATCAAGGAAAGGATTTCACATGGTAGAGAAGAAGGGGTGATTCTAGTTCAACATTCAGTGTAAGAGCCTGAATGAGAGATGTGGGACTCCAGGTGTCTCTCCAAAATGCAGTGTGTTCCATCCAAGGTGTCACAGCAGCCCAGGGTGGTGGGTGACAGAGCTGTGCCCACAGCTGTCAGCTCCAGCTGCAGGCAGGCCTGGAGACCCTTTGGTTTTGGTTACATTGCATTAGATACTTTTCTTTGCTGAGCATCTCAATACAGTAGAACCAATCTATACCTTAACTATTATCTATAGCCTATCATAATTACTATAATTACCATATTCATGTTACTGTTCTCCAATCGCTAAAAGTTAGTACATTACAGTTTAAGCTGGAAGTTGTTTTTCAGTTTTCTTGCAGTCTCAGAAAATTCTGAGACCTTTTTTCTACTTGCAACTTTGCTGACTTGTTTGCCTGTGCCATCTTTCTGCTTGGTAAAAACATCTTCTTGTTTGGGGTGGGTTTATCCTTTGCTCTAAGGATAAACCCTTCTAACTAACACACCCTTTGCCTCCTTGGTTATCCAGTGAGACTGGCACAGAATTCTTTTTTTCTATATCAAAAATTGCTTCCATCTCTATTCCTTCATCAGACTCTACATTTAAAAATCTTTCTCCTAAGCATCTGCCAATCTGTGAGACTTTTTTGTCGAACTTTCATCCTTCCCAACAATCCAGGAAAAGATTTCAAAATTGGCTACTAAATGTATATATTAAAAAAACAACAAAAGGAACAACCAACCACCACCACCACCAAAATCACAAAAAACCCCATCAAACCCCCACCAAACCAATAAAAAGCCACATAAATGCACTTCCAGTTATTTACATCTAAGATGGATGTGCTTAGAAGAAAGAAAACTTTACACATCTCCTCATCCAGCTTGCCACATGACAGAATAACATCCTTCAGTCTGTCAAGTTTTTGCCATCAAAAGGCTATGAAATTCAAAGAAATGTGTTCTTTATACATTATTCAGTGTAGCTTTCCAGTTGTGTACTTTGTAAATAGTATTTTTAGGGGCTTTGAAATGATGAGAAGAAGGGGATGGGCAGTTTTCATTAGATTACCTCACAATTTTCAGCAGAACACAAAATAATTCTCTAGTGCTATAGAAGATGGGGTAGTGCATGCAGAACACAATCTCCCATTTTTTTCCTACAGAAAAAGACCCTTCTGTCAGTGACATGTAGTTCAAGTGAAAAATCAGAGTACATTAGCTATGTGGCTCCAATTTTATATGTAAATTGCCTTCCCACACCCTCTCAGTATTAGTGCTTTGGTGACAAGCAAAGAATGTAATTCTGTTTTGAGCTTCTTATCTGATGATAAGTCTCTGTTCTCACTGCTCCCTAACTTGTCACCACTGTGGTGAGATCAATTGCATCTTAAGTGCTTCAAGTCATAAGATATTTAGCATATATTCATTAAAATTCTGTATTTTCCTCTATTAATATTTTTAAAGGAACTCCCTAAGGTTTTGGGCTCCCCTTGGTGTTAAAGCTCATTTTCAAGGACTTGTTTCAATAAATTGTTAAGAATATTTGCTTAACATTAATTTCTTTTGTCAAAGGGTGATCGTTGCTTTTCTTCAATTCTATTGAGCTTGAGTGCTCAAGGAGACATCCAGCAGACAGTGCTACACTTCAGAAAATTGGCCTGCAAGATTTTACATTGAAAAACTGGGATTGATTCCACCTCAGAAATTCATGACACAGATATATGTCTTCAGCTTAGAAAACCTGGGCCCAGAAAATCAAAACCTGAGAGCTTGGATTGTCCATCTTAGTGAAGTCAAGTCAGAGGAATGTGGATATTGATGGCCAGGAAGGAATTGTGGGGAAGAGGAGAAAATGCCAGGGAATGTCAGAAAGGATTGGAGGCAGAGCAGATCACAGCCCTGGCTCCAGTGCTGAGCCAGGTACAGCCAGGGTGCAAATGAGACATTTAAAAAATATTTTTAATGACATTTCATTGATTTTAAAGAAGACTTTGGCTTTGCAACTAGATTCATAATGGCAATAGCAAGAGGAATCTGCCTGGGCAGATGTCAGATGGCTGTGGTGAGTGCACACTGGGGTTTTAGGGCATTTCTCCTGCAGGTGCAGGCAGCCAGGCTGAGCCTCAGCTGTTCAGTTCTCAGTCTCCAGAAGTTTTGCATCTCATGTAACTGTTAAAAATCAAAGCTTTGTGCTGGAGGAGGTAGATCCTGAATTTTGGTAATGTGGTATTTACAGAGTTCAGGTTCTGTCACAAACTGTCTGCTGTCTCGTGGAATAAAGGGGGAAAGAAGGATATAAATATATATTTATTTTTAATGACTGCCAACACAAGGATTTTAAAATGATGCTGAAATAATTTATAGCTTCCTTCATTATATCTTCATTTCCTCAGCTGCCATTTCCCTCCAATACAAATAAGCTATCCCAGTAACCCTGCTGGTAACCAGCTCTCTGGTGATACATGATTGAAATATATTTAAATCTAAGAAGAGAAACACCTGACTGACACGTGTTCAGGTGTAAATTCAGTGTTTCTTTTAATGGTGCTCAAGCTTTGAAAAAAAGAAGCTGCTCTGAAGGGGAGGCTTGACAACAGCATCTTTGACTGCTGTATTGCTTGGCTGGGCTTGCAGGCAGCCATTCTTTCAGGATGAAAAATCAGAATTTATAGTGTATAAAGACACTTTTAAGGCTCCTTAGGGTGCAGTGTGGAATTAGCCCCCCTGTCAGTTCCCCCAAATGTTGTCATGTCGTGAGACACAATGAAATTTATGAATGAACAGTTGCAGCATCAAAATGAAAAACAGTGCATGGTGCCAAGAGCTGGAACAAGGCAGGAGTTTCTTGATCAGGGCCAGCAAGAGGATGTGAATGTGAGCAGGGGCTGCTTTATCACTGTGATCTACTCACAATGACAACGAGTGAAGAAATTCAGGGAATGGGCTGACAAAGAGTCTTCCTCAGAACTGGAAGGCAACATCCTATCACAGCAGGTACACCCTCAGAGAGAGAGTGCCAGGGCTGTGAACACTGATATTATCTTCTATATTAAACTCTCACACTGCAGGGGGAAAAGGACACAACCAATACCACAAAAGTGCCTGATAGCAAGAGAGCAGCAAAAGCATTTAGCAGAACTGAGACAGGCATGGACTGCAGATAATGCTAATAATGTGTATTAGGTTGTGCTCTTATCTCTGCCCTCCTTTTATTTTGATTATTATAAACACATTCCCAAAATTCTTATCACTTCATTGTCTCCTACACTGAGTGTGTTATTAAGATGACCTCATACACTGTTTATTCCTCCTGATGTATTGGGATGGTTTGTTATACTGTTGTATTCCAGTTCTGAGATGCTGAAGATAACAAGGAAATTAATTCTTTTTTAAAAGATGGGGAAGGTTTTTTGTTGTGTATTTTTTGTTTGTTTATTGTTGCTGTTTATTTATTTGTTGTTCTTTACTTCTCTCTTCCACTTGTGGTTCTGGGAATGGGAACAGGCAGGTGCCAAGTCCTAGGTACTACTGGACATATTTCTCAATTAATGTTTCAACTTGCATACCAAAAAACCTTGGGGCAACTGAGGCTCAAACCCTAAAGATTCCTTAGCATTGCCCAGGATGAGCCACACACTCATTTTAGAGCACCCTGAAGGTGCTGCAGCAGCTCAGAAACAAATGTGTCAGGAAAAGACAGACTGGAATTAGGCAGATCTGAAGAACTTAGGCCTGTAAACCTGCAGGAGGCTGCTTAGGATAACAAGTAAATCCAGATTTAAATATTTAAACTTCTAAGTATCAGCAAATGAATGCATAAATTTGAAGCCCTGTGAATCTGTTTGTCAGTCAGTGTGTAAGGTAAGGTCAGGCAGGCTGTGCCATCTGATTTACCCTGCACCTTAGCTTCAGTGTTTCACTTCCGTCAGAACCAATTGCTGAACTTTTGAAAAGTGTTTCTTTACTTGTTTCATGATGCAAATTCATATAAAATAGCTCTCCTTGCTAGAAAGGCAATCTGGGAGAGCACCAAGGGTGCTCTCAGTTTCTGCATATTTAAGAAATGCTCGGAAAAGTCTGTAGGATTTATTAAAAGATATGGGTTTATCTGTGAAATAACAGCAATATTTCAAGTTTGCTTGCTTAGGAAAGGGTGAGAACATCACTGTGGAATCATTACCAGAGATGTGTCTCTGTGTCCCATATAGAAATTGGATCAGGAGACACCAAGCTCTGATAGAGCTCTTCACTGGAAACATCATGGATGAATCCCTGGATTTTCTGCTATCCTTTTACTTAAGTCCTTGCATGCTGTGGACTTAAATAAAAATGAGCTGATCTGGCTTTGGCTGAGAGCAGAAGAGTGGTCAGAAGTATAATTCTGCTCCAGAGATGGACAGCAACTTTTGGCTTCAAGTTTGGCCTCAAATTCTGACATTTTTTAGTGTGTAATGTGGAAGTGAGCAGTACAGGCCTAATTTACTGTTTATTGGTTAGTTCTTGGTTGTTTTTTTTTTGTTTGTTTGTTTTGTTTTGTTTTTAATAATGGTCTTAATTCTACTGTAATGCTTAAAACAGAGAGAGAATTTGTTACCTTATAGTGCAGTCAAATAAATGCAATGACTGGGAAAGCCTGGTCCCTTCTGATTTAATAAAGTGATGCTATATCTGGAACAAGGTAAAATTACTTCCTATTTATCCACACCCCTGCTGAGACTAAAATTAACCTAAAGAGGTGCTTAATGGCATCCACTAAGCCATTATATTAATTAAACAGCTTTATAACATTTACTTTCCAGGAAAGCACCTTTTCCTTTATTTTCATTATTTCTTTTATTTGTAGAAATCATATATTCTAATAACTCTTATGTCACTACTGATTTTCAGCATTTTTTGGGAAGCAGCTCCCACACTGTTCTTGGCTATATATATGTGTATAAATTTATATCTTCTCATCAAAGAGCTGGCAAAACATCCCCTGCCATCACAGGCTCTGACAGCTGAGGTGGCCTGGAAATGCCAGTTAATTTGGCCAATACAAATGTTAAACCTAATTTTGTCTCCTTTTTAGGGGTGCTGGAGGGGTACAGTGGAAGGGGGGAAAAGGCTGGCTTGGATGACATGACAAGGGTCTGCTCATGATAATTCATATATGGAAGAAACATCCAACTAAACATAGTGATAAAATGTACTGGAGGTGATTTAATATTGATTCTGTGCTTATGTTTTAGCTTCTTTCAGTGTGCCATTGCCTGAAGATTTCACAGGTACCAAGGAGTGCAGTGTTCCAGGAGCCTGAGGGGCAGAGAGGCACCAGAGGAGCAGGGAATAATAACCAGGTTCTCCTGCTTCATACTCCCATATTTACATTAACATTTTTCTTCTTCTTTTTGTATGTCATAGTGACATTGGTGCTGCTCTAAATGCAGGAGAAAAAATGAGAATTGTGACAGGAAGGTAAAGCTCAGCAGAGGATTGAACCAACATGGATAGGATGGATAAGGATCTGCACAGGTACAGCAACGTTTTCAGGGATCTGCTTCCCCTTTTTCTCCATCAGAATTTAAATGGAACAGGCAAAAAATGGTTATGTAAAGGTTTCAATTTACTTTCTCTCTTTTCTAGAGAAACTTTAAAATTGCTGTTTATCTTCCTGTGTGAAGATGATATACATACTCATGTTTCCAGACTTTCTGTAGTACAAATCCCTTTGTGTTTCCTTGGAGCCATTTCAGCAATGCTCATGGCTGAGGATGTGCCTTTCACAGAGGGGAGCACACACCTTTTCCTTGCATGGCCACATACCTTTTTTTCTTTTCCTGTTTTCCTTCTTACAAGTAAGCAAAAAGTAATTTCCTTTTTAAAAATTTTGTTTACAACTGGCCCATAATAATAAATAAATATAAATAATAAATACAAGAAATACAATAATAAATATATAATAAATAAAAATAATATAATAATTATAATAACATACTAATAATAAAATAAAATATAATAAGATTAATAAATATAAATGGTAATAATAAATATAAATAATAAAACACTATAAATAATATAAATAATAATAAATATAAATAAGAAATACAAGAAATACAATAATAAATATATAATAAATAAAAAAGAAAATAATAATTATAATAACATACTAATAATATAATAAAATAAAACAATAAATATAAATTATAATAATAAATATAAATAATGAATAAATAATATAGATAATATAATTAATAATAATAATAAATTAAGACATTTTGTTTACAACTGGCCCATAATAATGCTCAGTTCTTAAATCTATCAGAACTTTATTTGAAAGTCCAATTTGCCCAAAGGCTGCAGCCTACACTTTTATTCCTCCTGCAGTGCAGAGGCAGTGCACTCTATCAAAGGGTGTGGTTGGAATGGATTCAGGGAAGATTCCAGGTCAGCTTCAGAGCCCCAGGGCTGGGCAGGGAGGAGGAGCTGGCTCCTTCCTCCTGGGCACACAAAGGGCCAGGGCATGAGTGCAAACTTCATTCAAACCATCATCCCCAGGTGCCTGCAGGTGCCAGCCCCAGAAATCCCTCTCAGAAACAATGCTGTGCATTCCTAGGGCCAGCACAACCAGCTGTGCATTCCTGGAATTTGGTCCCTGGAGCGTGGCTGAAGCCTCCTGCACAAAGGAAATAAGTCTGGTTTAGCAGAGGAACCAGGAGAGACAGCTATTACTGATAAGAAGTTATTGCAAGCAGAGCCTGGGATCCCATGCCAGTTGGCAGGCTGAATTATCCACCAGATTTTCATCAGAAGGACTTGGATCATTTTGAAAAGTGATGCAGGAGCATGTACTCGAGCTGAGCTATCTAATGATTTAAAGCTTTGTATTAAATAGCTATTCAGCTGCAGTCACTGAGTCAGTCCTGCCCACCCTAAACTCCTTTCCCTAGCTTGGAGCATTGTAAACTTGGGGAAAAACACCACCTTCCTTTGTGTACATTAAAAAAAAAATTATTAGCTTTTTAGAAATGATGAACAGTTGAATTCACAGTAATTGTCTGTTACATCATAACTTGCATTAACGGATTCCCACTGTGATACAAAAGCTGAAAGTATTTTTCCTTCAGCTGGTTAATGTATTCAGAGTCTTTTAACTACGGCTGGGAGTGATGAAAACATGTCATTTTTCTGACATGTATTCTCAACCAGGAACTCTTTACTTGTCTTTTGCAAGTACAATAGACTGTCTATAATAATATCTTAGCTCAAGCTGGGGTATTTTTGAAGCAGATGCTCATGTTAGTCATCAACTCCTGCACATATTGGTGTGCCTGAGATGCACCAATATCTCACTGAAGGCAGTGGGGGTTTCACTGCACAGGTACATTCTGACATCAGTTGGGGCTGCATTATCCAGCCCCTGGTGCTGAGGTCTGTGCCCAACGCACAGAATGTGAAATACTCCCAGAGAACGGAGCAAAAGGAAATTGAAAAATTAACATAAAGCATATTTATTGCTGGCAATCATGGTAAGTTTGGGAATGGCTTCCATATGAACTCTGCTTTCCCTGGGCTGTGGAATTTGTTCTGGGGAATTTAGATATTTTTGCCTTTTTATTTTTCAGATATTGCCATTTTGTGTATGATTTCAAACCCTTACATTACAATTTCATAGCTGTTCATAAGGTCAGCTGGAACACTTACATATTTTAGAAATTATCACTTGTTTGGGGCACTGCATTGGCACTGAGAAAGAGCAGAATACAAAGACAAGTAGCAACAGAGGAATGTATGTACAGTAGCATACAGAATGCTCAATGCACAGAAAAAAAACACTTTTGTAATACCATGTCTCCTTGCTTTGAGGTTTGACAGCCCACGCTTGTGCTCTGGTGGGCTGCCCCATCCTTGACAGATTCTGTAAATTCAGATTCTGCAGGATTGCAGCTGCCCTGTGACCCTGTTCTTCCAACCCTGCCCAGCAGCACCTTCAGAGCTGAGCTCCTGGGCCACAGCAGCACAATCCTTCATCCAGACCTGAGCCACAGCTCCTGTGAGCCCCTTTGAAATGCCCCAGGCAGGTGAATTCTGACATGGTGTTGGTGAAATGCTGGGAATGGCCCAAAAAGAAAAGACATTGCTGCAGCAGAGACAACAGCTTTTAAAGCAGTTTTCTGGCCCACATATCTTCAGGTCAGTTTTGGTTATAGGTAGTCAAAGCTTAGCCTGTGCATTTTCAATTATTTGCTGGAAATAGTTCTGTGTGTGACATCCTTGGAGGGAATTAGTTTGGTTGCTGGATGGTGAAATGATTATTTCAGCTATTGTCACTTTATCCTCCTCCTGTGAGCACAGATTTACATATCCACAGAAAGAGCAGGGGAGAATTATGGTTTCTAGAAACGTTTGCCTTCTAGCTGAAGCTGCAGTGAAATGATTAAGTTCATCTTAAAATAAGGTTTTTCAGAAAGTAAGCTGACAGAATGGAGAGGGTTCACTACAGGGCTACAAAAATGATTCAAGGTTTGGAAAACCTGCCACGTATTTAGAGGCTTAATTAGCTCACTCTTCTTTAAAAGAAAATTACCATGTGATCTGATCAGCCTACAAATACTTACTCTGTCATTCCTAGTGACAGCTCCTTTCTCTTTCCCACAAAAGCATAACAATATCCAGCCAAACTACTCTTGAAAAAATAAGAAACAATATTTCTGATTGGATAGATAAACAGGTAAGTGTCCAAAAGCAGAATGGATACTTGAAATCTTTGATTCAAGACCATTGACTTCCTGAGGGCTAAAGGACACTCAGCAGCAAGGACATCCAAAAGATCAGTCTGAAGGAGGAGGTGAGATGACAACAATTATTCTGCCCTGGTAATCTGTGACTGTGTGTAAGGGAGATGGATAGGTAGCAGAGAACAGAGCTTATTTGGAATAGACATTATTTTACAGCCTACTAAAGACTTCAAGGCCAAAGTGAATACCATAATAATGGCAATTAAGGTAGAGCTGGCTATCTTTCCAGGTCAGGCTTTCCAGTTAATCATGAAAAGGTCATTGCTAATGCCACTCAAGCACAGCAGACAGGTAAAGCCACCTCTAAACCACTTCTGATTAAAATGAGCTGCAAATCTTATCTTTCTAACTAGCCAACTTAAAAATGTGTTATTTTTGTCAGCTGTACAGTTTTCATTTTTTTAAGGAATATGTGCTTTAGAATATAAGGCCCATTCTTACAGATGTAAAATATTTTACTGGAATTTCAGCCATACAAGCAGAATTTACTTGAAATTGCGTCAGTTAAAAATATGGTATTGCTAAGTTTGTTTAACTTTTCCTTCAGAAAAGTAAATAAATACTGAAGTGAGATAAATAGATACTGCCTGAGTAGGCAGGAAAACAGAAATAATCTTGGAAGTCTGTTCCATAGAATGGGTAAATTGCATATGAAGTATAGCATAAAATGTGATTGTTTAAAAAGGAAGCCAATTACACTTCTGTTTTGAAATACAAATCTTGCAGCCTTATTCATAGATTTGCTCTCCACTATTCCATGCAGCTTGCAAAATTCTCGATGAAAAGAAATATTTTTTTCATCCCTTGTGGAGAAGCTGTTCCTATTGAGATGCGCAGGGAATGTTCCAATTATTAAAATTTTCCTCCCTCAGAGTGTGCTCCCTCAATGGCTTTTCCCTTCATGTTTTCCCCATAATTAGGAGAAGGCTCTGTTTGAGCCTGTGCTGGCAGAGCAGGACCTGCCCTGTCAGGGCCGGAGCCTTTGCAGAGGATGAGGCTCTGCTGTGCCCCCACAAGGAACTCACTGCCAATTATCTGCAGGGAAGAGCCACCTCACAGTAAACATCTCTCTCTTAATGCTGACAGACCTAGTCAGGAGAGTGAAGTAATAAATCCTACAGAAACAGGGAGCTGGCCACATCACTGAAGGAGAAATCGCTCCTGCCAGGTGCTGAGAACTTTGGTGACAACACAAAAGTCTCCGAGCCCTGGAATAAAAGTATTTTGCATTTTTAAAGCATTTCATGTCTTCAAGATGCAGAACAGATGTTTCATAATTCTTCTAATGGTTCTGTGAAGCGGGTCAGCATTATCTCAGCCTTACAGATGGGCACGGAGTACAGAGAGGTTGAATGATTTGTCTCGGTCCAGGGTATGAATCACTGTCAGAACCAGGAATAGGATTCAGCAGCTCCTGGGAGTACATGCACATGCTGAAACCACTCAACCACACTGTACCCATCACAAGAAATGGAAATTAATTTTTAATATTCCTGTTTCTAAAGCAAGATTTTGGATTTCAGAAAAATTAAATATTTATTTCATTATGTATGACTTCATAAGCCTATAATTTATACCAGATAGATTTATTGGCCTTATTTCCCCATGATAATTAGATAGTCCTTGTTGATCTAATGGGTTTGTGATTTTTAGTGATGTATCCATCTGCCCAAAGAAACAGCATTACTTGCCTCTTATGTACTTAGGAACAGACTTAAATGATATGCACATAAAATCTTATGGAGCTACAATATTAAAATGAAGAGGTTTTCCTTCTCCTAAATGCAGGTTAAATATACTAAATTAATTTGCAACTACTTCAGCTTTCTAAGCAAATTTAATCCTCTGATATTTATCAGGCTGGCAGCATGGCAATCCTCTATGTACTTAAAATATTGAGTATTTAAACTGCTGATATGCTGCAGTGATACCAGCAGATTGCAAAGAGTTTGCAAACATTAATTAGTTTGCCTTTAGCAGGAAAGAAACCCCACCCAGAGCCTCTGGCTGGATGGTGATTCAGGCCTGTGTGCAGGACAGTGACTGGCACTGGGAGAGAGAACATTCCAGACTGAGACAACTGCAGAGGAGAGGTTTTCCCTTAATCCCAGCAATCTCCTTTTTTCTCAGCATCTCCTGAATTACTCCACTGCTGTTCCTGTGTTACTGAAGTCTCTGCAGCCATGCTATCATCATAAACAGGAAATCTAAAATTCTAGCCCTTTGGCCTGCCCAGCCTCAAAATTAATTTCTTTCCATCTTTTTTTTCTTCTCTCTCTCTCTTTTTTTTTTTTTTTTTAATAAAAAAATCATTTCCCAGAGCCACAGAACTCCTATTTTCCCTGTGCAGAAATTAGTCTCAATCTCCTTGTCCAACAAGTCAAAAACTCCTCCTGTTGCACAGGCCAGTCTTAATTCCTTAACATTTTTTCCTGGGTGAAAACCAGATTAAACTATATCTTCTTTGTATAACTAGTATACAAGAAACTGTGAAAACTGTGGCACTGAACATAAAAATCCTAAAGAGTATCCTGACCTTTTCCACAAATGAACATTACATTTGCAGCTAAAATGTAAAAATAGACCCAGCATTATCATATTTTTCACTCCTGCATTATAACGTTCATGATAAATTTGGGGAATCCTGCAGGTGTATTCAGCCAGAAAGTCAAAAGTGGGGCCTTGATGAGTATTTTTGAATAAATGTGTCCTTTAAAGGTTAGAGGATGTAACATTTTTGTTCAATTACACTAATGTTTTAAAGGCAGCATTACTGTCAAGCCAAATAACATTTTAGGGAAAGACAAGGATGGAGGGAGGCTGAAAGAGTGACCCAGAGGAATCTCTATACAAATGTAGGAAAAAAAGGACAAAAGTAGAAAGAGTGAATGGACTAAATTGTGAATGGATGTATTGGTTGTGATCCTGCTTTTGCTTCTTCTTTCTCTTTCAGTCCCAAATTAGACTTCATCCATCTGGGTGCACATGTCCTGCTGGCCAGATTTCTGCTTAGCCTTGCAAGGATCAGAACCAATTACCCAAGCAAGAGATCCTCATCTGCTCCCCTGCCTTGACCTCCTGTTGGTGCCCTGCTCCTCTCCAGACAGCCTGTGCACACACAAGAGCCAGAATCTGGCCAGTGTGCTGGCAAAGGGAGGAGGATTTAAGAGGGAGAAAAGAAATGCAGATGGCTGAGAAGCACCTGTCAAGGATTCCCAGGGTGCAGACAGATTAGTGGTGCTATTTTGGTTGCAATGGATGCAACAATCTCTTCCCCACAGCACTTGGTGGGGACAAGTTTCTACTCCAGGGTGAGTGGTGGGAAAGGTGGTTCCCCTTTTCCTCCACCTGGCACATAGGGGAGACACATTTAAAGCCAAAATGGAGAAATCCAGCTGTATATGAGAGTCAGCATTTTCTCCATTTCACATGAATTTTCTCATATAATAAGCTAGATATCATTTTTTCCTTTGTCTTGTGCTCTGTATTAAGGGCTATCCTATTGTGGCTGGTTTGACAGCCATATCTTTCTTGTTTATAATACAATTTGACTGACAATAAGTCAGGGAACTGTGATTTGAACTCCTCATTGTGACTGGCCTGACAATAATCTCTTTCTCATTTATAACCATTTGATTGACAATAAGTCAGGGGATTGGCAGCTGGTTAGGTTTTTTCTTTCCCCTGAATGTATATTTCTAGCTAAGACACGACATCTATTCTTAAATAGTTTGACAGATAATTTGTACAAAATTCTAGAAGGGTGATATTCCTCAGCATTCTTATTAAAATAATATTGTTCTTTGGCTTTGTACCAATTTCACTTTTAAGATGATGGCTTTCCTTCTTTCTCCTGTGCCAGTTGTGTCTCTAATTTTCATCACCATTATTAAAGCATCATAAAATTGCAGTTTATATGTTAGTAACTGTTACATGTGTTCTTGACAATTTTTCTTCTTAGCAAGTATGAGAAAAGCTATTATCTGCTTTGCCAAATCAATGTAGATGTGCTCTAACTGGGAGGTTTGGGGAACTCTTTTCAGTGGTTCGGCTTGTGTATTGTAAATTGTTGTCAGTCACTTCCGGGATATTTTCTTTATTTTTATAGAGAAGGAATTTTGGCACTCACTGTGGTGTTGATAGGTATCATCTCTAAAGAAATCACTTTCTCTGACACTTGGCACAGCTCTGCCTTCCACTAGTGAGTCTCAAAGCCAAAACCAGCACAGTTTGTGGTGATGTAATAGCAAGCAGTAGTTTGCAGTGACCTTCTTCAAAACTTGGCCAGGAATCAATGCCAAAGTGGCCCATGAAACATTCCCAGGGCAGTGGAACCTGTCAGGCTGCCCAGTGCATCCCTGCAATGTCCACAGGCAGAGGAAAGTGTGGGTGTGGATGGAAAACAGAAATCCTGGAGAGCATTTTGATTTAGAGAACAAAAAGAAGCCCCAAACCCACAAACAGATGTCTGCATATCCCTGCTGCTGTGCAGTTTCACTCTGAGCATGAGGGGCTCTCAATTGGATGTCCTGCATGAGTGCAGCCACTGTGGAGGGGGCTGAAGGGCAAGGAGAAGGGGTCGTGGGCAGGAAATCAATAATGGTGCAATTCCCAGGGTGAGGCAGCAGAGTCTGCAGCCACTTGTAAGTCCATTTTTCACATCAGTTCCAGTGTCCATGGTTATAAAGAGCATATTTTTAATACCCCCATAGCCCTACACAAGATGGATTTAATACAGCTACAGAGAAGGACTGGTTTATATTTTTTGCAGAGCACCCATGAATTTTTTAACTGGAGGGATATGATCTCTGCATAGTTTAAATGTCCCACTTTCACATGCAAATATTTTGTATAAAAATACTGGGGAGATTTTCTCTAGTCACTGAGTAAATATTCTGCTCAGAAAGAATTTCAAAATTCTTCATAAGGAGTCCAGTCAGCTCCATCATTTAAATATGCTTGAGGGACTGAAGACTGAACAAGGAAAAGCATGAAATGCACTTGAGCTACTGAAGAACAAAAAGTAGAACAGGTATGTTTGTGTCTGTGCTTGTTACTAAGGCATGAAAGTGTGAAGAAAAGCTTTAAACTGGTACTGGAAATCATTAGATTTTAGAATTCTGATGCAAAATTATTCAGCAGAACAAGAAGCCTAAAATGAGAGCTAAAGGCACTAGGCCAGAGAATTGAAATGAAGAGTTTCTTCACTGTGGAGAGAAAATATTTATTTCTTGTTTTCTATTGCAAATAAATTTCTTCCTCATGCTGTAATCTCATGCTGCTGTTTATCTCAACTTGTGACTTTGCTTATTCCCTCTTCTCTTCTAAAAATCATGAAGCTGGTGGTGCATTCAATCACCCTCTTTCCTAGATGATGCCAAATAAGGGAGCATATTCCCATGAAACACTTGAGCTGGTGAATTCCCCCAGTTAAATACCACCATTTTAAACAGGGAAGATTAACACAATAAAAAAAAAATCAAAGGGAACAGAATTATATTTCAAAGCTACTCCAGGCTAACGTAGCACAACGCTGAGCTCTGTGCTCTCACAGAGAGCTGCTGGCCTCAGGCAGGCTAAATAAAACGTGTTTTACATCTGGATCAGAGTTAGGAAAATCTTCATACTGCTTGGTTTTTTCCCTTGAACAAATGGTGAGGAATACAGCAGCCACTGGTGCTGTAGCATGGCTTTCATAAAACAGAATGGCTGTATTTTCTCACTCCACTCATGCCACTATTTGGCTATCAGATAGGGTTATTCTCTAAAATCTTTTAAATTAGCTGCTGGGGGGCTGTTTGGGGCACAGTAGGGCCAGCTAAGGGGTAGAAGCAGACACAGTTACTCACCTTTCCAGATCCATTTAAAGTGGTTCCTACTCCATGAGTAAGAGTTGAAACAGCTCTTTTTATGAAGTGGAAAACAGAGGGATCTATGAAGTCTCTGTCTTTTTTTTTTTTTTTTTTTTCATTCTGGGGGTGCCCTAAGCTATGCTTCCAGTAGTAGTTAAATTTTTAATATTTTGTTAATTATGGATCCTCCCATTAAAAAGTGGAAAAATTGACCATTTTGTCCTCTAGTGAACTATAATGGAAGACTGCAGTGCAGGAAAGAAAGATACAGGACCAAAATTGGAAGTTCTTAATTTTTGAAATATGAACTCTTTCCCAGGTGATTGTATGAAAAAGGAAAAAGAAAAAACCAGCTGTGGTTAGACAGCACAAGAAGAACATGGAAACCAGCTTCCTTGTTCAGGGGGCTATTCCTAGGGAGTACTGCTAAAAGTAAATATGCAAAGACATCAGAAAAATATGCTATATTTATTGTCTTCTCTCTAAGAAACTGCCAAACAGCTTCCTCTGATTTATCACAATTAATAACATTTAGCCATTAAAGAGTATCACAGGTAAGAGTTATTCTTGTTTTTTCCCAACACTTCCAATTAGCATGTCCAAGTTACATGTTCATAGTTTTAAATGACAAGGAAATTCTTATTTGTGTGAAAACCTGTTCCCTCATCCTTGTCTTACCTGAAATACAGACACTTGCCAGTCTGTATTTTATCTGATATAATGCAACCCAGACAGTACAATACTTGGAGGACAGGTTTGGTTTTTTTCTTTTTAAATTGGTCACTACCATTTTTTGTATTAATGTTTCACTTTTAAGGAGGAGAAGAATGCAGTTATGGCAGAAGAGCCAATTTTCACTCTTTCCACCACTACTGTTAAAACATACTCCCAGTACATGATTGAGAGAATTGACTTTCAGCTCTGATAGGTTATAAATAGAAGGCATTGTCATTGTCTAGCAGTTCTCCTGCAAAGGAGAGCTAACTTGAGTAGATTAATAAAATATTGTCATTAAAAAACCATTTTCAGTTAAATTTTAAAGTATCTGATGAAATATTTCTCTAGCAGCCTTGTCTGCTCATGCTCCAAGTCATAACCTGTCCTGGTTGCCGTTTTTGTGTTTGGTTGGTTTGGTTTTTGTTTCTTTTTTAAGTAAAAGAAAATTTACCCCAAACCTAAAATATCTGAGCCTGGGGAGAGTGAGAGTGTCCTGGCTTTAGAGCTGTAGATTTATAGAATGCTTTGGGTTGGAAGGGACCTTTAAAGAGACCCCATCAGACTCCAGCTGGTTCCTGGGTTCAGTTCAGATGGGCTGTGGGGACAGTCAGAGATGGGAGATGGTTTGTCCAAAGTGGCTCTGTTGTGGCTGCTGCTCTGCCCTGCTGTGCTGAAAGAGGTGAGCAGAATGTAAAAATGGTCTGGGAGTTTGTTAATACCTTTAATGAGGTATTGCCTTTATTTTGTATAAAGTACAGAGTGTGCCATATAAGGTCTGGTATTTCAGGTACAGACAATTAAAAATCTAAGAGTAATTTACCACTCTAACATCAGCCAAAACATCTCTGTTTGGATTTTAATTCTTCTCCAGCCAAGGGATGACAGAAATGAAGATTAAAGCTTTTTTTATTTCTCTTTATGATCTCAGCAAAGTGCAGATTTGAAACACAGAAAAAGGTTGACCTTCATATTAACCTGAATTTCTTTTCCTGTTTCTTCTTGAACATATTTTATTCTCTTTATGCACAGTGGGGCTCTTTCTTCATGTGCTCTGCTGTTGAACAAAATGCCAAAAAGATGGAGTGTGCACTTTTACATCAAAGAAATGATGAGACCGTGAAAACTCATTTCCCTTGTGACTTCTTAAATTGCTGCTAAGGAATTGAATGTGTCTGTTTGAAACAATGTGTCCCTTTAAATTCTGTTTTCTTATTTTTCTTAAAACAGAAAACCATGGTTTCATTTAGATCATGATCCAAAGGCCACTGGAGTTAAGAAAAGGTTCTTAGTTACTGCAGTCAGATTTTTCAAGTGTTTCACTGTGTAAAACCAAGGACAGATAGTTTTTAAAAGAATTGCTTATCTAGAGAAGAAAAAATTGCCTACTGTATTTTGTTTATTCAGCTAGTTAAAAGTCTTACCTTCAGCTGGGCAAGAACTAAGTGAATTCCCTTCTTACTGCACAGAATGGATTTGACAAGGACAAGAAAGGTCAAGCTGTAGTTAAATTCAGAAAGACAAACCAGGGAAAATATTGATTTACTTCAGTTTTTCTCATGCATAAAGGTGAGGTGATGTAGAAGCAAACACAGTAACGAAATCCACAACATAAACTCTGTGGGAGGAAAACCTTTTCCAGTGCTACACTACAGTTGTGGATAATCCCTCACTGCTGGGATGAATGATTTGTCACTGCTACAGTCCAGGAAGCTGCTAGAAATGCTCTTGATTGGAGTGAAAGGCATTGTAAAGCAATTAAGTTCTGACTATTAATAAAGCTCCCACAGGATTCATTAATTTTTAAAAGTAGACAAAGACTGCATTTAGTAGCTGTAGAATTGTGGCTACACTGAAATATGGAAAAATGCTACACCATGTCCATGCTGTTGGAAATATTCCTTATCAGTTTCCAGAAAAAAGTTGTGAATATCTAATTGAGAAAAGCATTTAAGCATATGATGAAATTTCATTTTGACTGGATATAAATTAAACAAACAGCTAAGCCCTTTGCTTAATAAGGAGAAATTTGAATATCTGCTTATAGCCCAGATTCAGATTTCATTGAAGTTTCCATTCCTTTGAATTGGAGCCATAATCCCCTGAATTGTCATGGTGTTTTCTGGGTCTAGAATCCATAAAATTTCACCTTCCTCTCAGACACAAAGCAGCCTTCTTAAAGACACCCATAGTGCATATCCATGTTGCTTTCCAAAGCTCCAGTCTTGTGCTGTCTTTAATTTACAGTTTATTTCTCACTCCTAAGACATGTAGTAATTTCAGCAGGTGATTTTACAGCTCCTCAAAACAGTGATTGCTTACTCTACCAGTTCAAAAGCAATCCAGTTCTGGAGAAGATATAAACCTTCTCTGTGCAGCTCTCTACCTCTGGAGGTGCTGAACCACTCATCCTCCCTCTTCCCCTTTCTGTCCTCCTGTCACACTCACACCCCATTTCTGGTTGGTCAGACTCTATTTTATGCCTAAAAACAGTCCCTCTTTGCTATGATCCCATGCTGGGATAGCACAACAATGGAAAAACATTGCTACCAGGAAAATATGTTTAACTGTTTTGAAAATTCCGGAGCGAGCCAGCAGCCCGTATCAAAGCCTTTGCAAAGGCATCCAGCCAGTTTCTCAGATTCCATTGTTTATAATCTCACTTGGGCTATTTCCCAACAACTTGGAAAATGTGTGACTGGTTTTGTATCTGAATTTGTCCAGTGCCAAAGTGAGAATATGGGTATTTACAAAACAAGGCTATCTAGCATGACTGGCAGTCGGTAGGACTGATTAACTGAGTGGTTCTAGCAATTGTGTTACTGAAGATATGGCAACTGTATTCTGAATTACATGGGGGCATTGATCTGGGTTGTGTTTTGTTTGGTTTATTTTGTTCTTTTTCCTGGTAAAATGACTGACTTCCTAAGCCAAGTAGTTGAGCCAGGTTTTGTTCCACATTACTGGTTCTGACTCTGTTAATGCAGCAGATGCAGGAATATGGGTTCAGAGAATCATGAATAGATAAGTGGGCAAATTTGCTCAATGCTGCTGATTGCAGAGCTCCTTGTGCTAAGCTTTTATTATCTGGGAGGTAGACAGAAAACCCCTAAATGTACAGGTAATTTTAAAATAAAAAAAGCCTTTCTTGTAAACTGCACTGAAAGTGGATATTTTATACTATTACTTAAAAGTCAGAATATCATAACTTAGGTTTGAAATCCAAAGAAAAGTACTCATGTCCAACAGTGTTAGATGCTGCAGCCTTGATTCCAGAGGATGTAAGGTTACTGGCTTCAGGGCTCTTGGAAGCAGAAGAAATGCAGTTTGGAAGGAAAAAAAGAAACCATCAGAAGACCCAGTGTTCATTTTAAACCAGTAGGTTGCATTTAAAATCCTGCCTTGGTACTTTTCCTTTCCCATCAGGAACAAATATATATATAACAAGTTCATAGCTTTCAATCTAAGAAAAATTGATGGCCCTCACATGTTGAAAACCTGCTATGCCAACAGATGAACTCTCCAGACTTTCAGGAGTAATTTCATTGCAGGGGTTCTGCTGATATGCTTTTTTCTTTTAAAATAATGGTGGTTTCCACCTGGTGAAACACTTGGCATTTTTTGTAATGTGCAATAACATAACCACTGCCATTGGGTTTGCTATCCACTTTTCAGTATCACTAATTTTTTTGGGTAAAATATTTCAGTAAATATGGGGTGAGGCTTTTTGGTTTTTTAAGCTAAAAAATTACTTTAAAGAAGAGGATAAAGATCAAATTCCTGCATTGAGGCCGGTAAAAATTTGTTCTGCTATTTACAAAGTGCACCAATGCCTTCTGATTAAAACCAAAAGTGAAAAATCCAACTCTAGCTTGAGAGCCTTAGAGACAAAATTCCTTCAACGAGACAGAGAATGAAAGGAGATCCAGGCAGCACCTGTGAACTTCTGCAGAGTCTCAAAAATGTTCAGCTCTGGAAGAGCTGTTCCTAGCAGTGTGAGGGCATTTATCTGCAAACATTCCTTCCACCCAGCTACTTGACTCAGCTGCTGTGTTTTGCTTCCACCTTGTCTAGTGGAAAGTGTCCCTGTCCATGGCCAGGGGTTGGAACTTTTGGGATGATTTTTAAGGTCCCTCCCTGCCCAAACCAGTCCATGACGTCCTCTGGGACCTTCAGGAACATTTATTGCTTCCATATCTACTCAGCCATGCAGCTGAGAACAAGACAATCCCTACTCTGCAGCATATTCACTTAAAAAAAGAAATCTATGGAGTCACTATGTCCTGAATATCTCCACAAGAGGAATATTTTCAAGAACTTTCCAAGATAACATCCTAAAAAATGCAACATCAGAAAGAACTGCAAGGCATTTGCATAGAAATGATCACAGTATTCCATGGTGGCCTGATTTCTGCCTGTGTTTTAGGATGTTTATGAAAATTCCAGGGCTGATTATTATATTAATTTCATGGAAATGGTAGAAAAGTACTGAGTCAGTGCATTAATCTCTAAAGCCAGTCATAAGAAATTATTTATCTCAGTTATCCAATAGTAAAAATTATATTGCTCAATTTCTTAATCTTTAGTGTACGCAATAACATAGAAAAAACACTTTGCAAAATGCTTTCTGTGGAAATTCCAGTCCACAGTAAAGGAGTGCACTTTGAAATAATGAAAAACATCTTTTGGGGCTATTCACAAAGGAAATACTTAGTGTGTTGATGAATGTTAAACTCTAAATAATGTTAGTTATGTGCTAGTAAATTATGCACACGTATAAAAAGGGAGCATGCTCAGCAACTGAGGAAGAAGTTGTTATGACACTTAGGACAGGTTATAACTGGAAAAGAATCTTCACCTGGATTGCATTTAACAGTGAAGAATTGAAAAAAAAAAAAAAAAGGACAAAGGAAAAAAGAAAGTTTAATAATAATTTAATTTTGCCTTAGAATGAATTCCCTTTCAGAACAAAGGAATAACTGTCAAAGTGGGTTTTGGAACAGAGCTGTGAGAGATGTTAGAGACCAGTCAGAGGTCCAGAAAATATGATCTCTGAAGAAAGACTGTGTGAACTGGGGCTCTTTTAGATTAAAAAAGAGAAAGCCAGGGCTAGGTGACCTCCCTTCCAGCTTTATATTTCTATGGAAATAAAAGGATCTGAAGTAGGGTCACTGCATCCAAAGACATAATCCTATCTTTCAGGAAATAAAAATTGCTTCTGTATAAAAGTTGAATTGCCACCTAACCTACAGGCTTACATGAAGAAATAAGGGGAAATTAGTGTCCTTTTATTCCCAGAAAAAGCAAGAAAGCAATGTGCATGGGATGGCAAGATTTTTTTTTTTATATGCAGGAGAGTGGGGTTTTGATTAAATTCTGGCTAGAATAATGTTTGATGTTTTGTTGTTTTGTTAATATTTATTATAGAAATATTTAGCTACCAGATCAGATGGTGATTGGAAGTTTGTGGTATTAAAACAGTAAATAAATATCTGGTTTTTAACAGTTGGTGGTAGATGTTTTTACAAATATCATCACAAAGAGCACCTGGCCACCTCAGCAGCTCCTGACAACCCAACTTTCTAGCAAGACTGCTCATCAATTATACACATGAAGTATATTCCAATGGGACATGTACTTTTCACTAGGATAATAAATGGTGTTTTCCTTTATAAAAATCATCTTTATAACAGGGAGAGGACTCTTAAAAACCATCAGATGAAAGGGAGAGGAAAGGGAGATCATTCAAACCTGGTATGAACAAATTGGGAAATTCTCTGTTCACTGTTCTCCAATCTGTGATATCTGTATATCTGTGATAACATTTGGGGTCCTTTATTTTTCGTTTTTTTTTTTTTTTTTTTTTTTTGCTTTGCTTGCAGGAATGCACAGGAGTGCTTTTTGGTTTTGGGCGGCAGGGGTTTTTCCATACCTGATGTTGTGAGAACAGGTAGCAGAAGAGGGGGAGGATGAGTGGAAGAAAGGGTGCATTGCAAAGGTTGTTGTAGGTTTTGATATTAAATGCAGAAAAATGGAATTCTCTGACTTGCCCATATAGAAAACCAGTGGTAGAATTGAGCCTAGTACTTAAATCTCTTGTTTAGTGTTTATTCTCTGGTTAATCAAAATCAATCCTGTCTATCTTCCTTGATTGTATAAATATATTTAGGTTTCTGCTATGCTTTCCTTCTGGCAAGTGCAATGAACAGTTAACAGTATAGAAAGTTTTAAATAGATTTTTTTCAGATTGTGTTTGCTTTTAGATTATTCTTTTGAATCAAGCAGGAATAGTGAACATGTGAAATTGTTATTATTTTCAGTTTTTTTAGATGAAGAAAAATTCAAAATCTTACTGGTTCTATTTCTGGGAGATTCTAGCAATGTGCTTCATCCTCTGTACAGTTGCTGCAAAGAGGTGTATTAATCTGAGACATTTGTTCTTCTAATTTTTTTCCATTTTATTCTTGAGATTCTGCCTGGGAAGGAGTTGTTTAAAAAATTCATTATTATTTGATTGCAAGCTGGATGTCAGCCAACTAAATTTTTGAATTTGAAAGAAAATGCAGCATCAGCTTCTTTGGAACTATAATGGAACGAAACCCTCCAAGCACTCATTAAAAGGGTTTCTGATGTCTGGCAAAATTAGATGAGGTGTAAATCACTGAACTACCATATGTGGTTTGAGATGGAATATTTAATTTTGTAGAATCCAAACCCAAGGCTAAAGGGAAATTTAACTGCACCAGCATAATATTGTGATGATGGAAGAAGTAATACCATTTTAGATGTTTTATATTTAAAGTTTAATTAAAAAAAATGTTTATTAAGGGAATCTCCATTGTTATCTGGCATATAGGCAAAGGCTTGAGGAATAATACCAAAGTACAGTAATGACTTTTCTCCACTGAAGAGTTTCTGAAGGCTGTAAAAATATTACTGGAAAATTTTGATTGTAGAAGCATGATCATAATAATTATTTCTTCCTTTAGCTTCCTCCTGGTAATTCTGTGCCCTTTGATGTGGCTCACATCAGGGTAAGTTAGCTATTGCTCCTCAGCCACTGAAGAATGGAGCTGGTTCCATTGTGGAGGTAGAAGGGATCAGGAGCTATGAAACAGTTTTGCCTTCAATCTTTCCTGTATTCAAAATGGAGCTGAAAAGCAACAGCTTTTCCCCAATAACTATAACTGTTATTATAAAATAATATAAATAAATATTTCTATTAAAGATCTTTCCATTGACCCTTGTTGGGATTGGGGTTTATTATGTTAATGCCATGCAAGTTTCAAAGAAAGAGTGCCTGGCCTGAAGTCTTTGTAAACAGACAGAAGGAAAGGGATGTAGGTGCATCACCTGAATAAATAAATATACAGAAGAATGGGTCTCACTTTGTTACACTTGAAGCAATATGGTTTTGTGAGATTATATAGGCATATTATAAGTTTTTGCATTAATTTAAGTTGTCAGGCTGTGACTCAGCCTTTAACTGTACTTGTGAGAATAAAGGTTGGATGGTGTTTTTTTTAATCATTATTATTCTCTAAATGCCTTTATGAAAGCAGACAAGAATTTATTTCACATGTGGCAAAAGCTTAACTGCCCCAACATGAAAATGAGTTTAAACAGAAAAACACATTTGTTTTCTTGTTTATACTGCACGTAAGAGTGGAATACATCTGTACAGAAATGTACTTCCTTGTGTTGGGATGGATGAACAGACTTTGATTCCTCAAAGAGAACTATTTGTTTGTCTCTTCAAGCCAGTCAAGGGGAGACTTAAAAATTACATTTTAGGAGGAAAGACTTTGAGGGCAAGGGAGAAATCATGTGAGAAAACTGTCATTTGAGGAAATCTTGTGCATAGTTTCAAATTTATTAAGAATAAAGACATTCTTCAGAAAAGGAAGGAGCTTTGAAAGATTCAGAATGTGCAGCTCTGTGCTGAGAAAAAGGGAGATTTGGTTCCTACACATTGTTCTCTGGAGTGGGGAAGTGGAGCAGTGGGAGGGTGTTGGGATCAAAGGATGGTTGGTAATTTATTTTGTGTCCTTTTCTACAGCTACTTTGATATCCAGCATAAGCTGAAATGAATAATGTTCATTTCTTGAGGAAAATATGGTGCATTTGAGAACCAGTGTTCAAATGAGCAATAATCCAGTCTGGCTTCCTTTGTGTTATCCAAAGCAGCAGCGTCTTCAGCTTCAGAGATAAGGGTAGGAAGACTGCTTAATTTCAAAGGTTTTCACTTTTATCTCAGTCTGGGAAATCTGAATACTTTAATGGGTTTAGGTTTTTAATTTAATTCCAGGTTGCTCATCATTTCACCTTTCAGCTGGGCTATAGAGATAATTCAATCATATTTCCCTTGACAAACCATCTGAATTACACTTTTATTTCTCTGCAGATGTGAAAATCAGCTGCCGTAATAGAGAGTGTGACAGACTTTTGCCTTCCCTCCTTCTTTCTCCCTTAATTTAGGGACTGTTCTGGTCTTGCTTCATAATGCAAATGTCCTCTGACACAGGCATGTGAGAGACAGCCCTTGTATAAAACAATGGGCTGGTTTTTGCACAGACACCATGTCAAAAGTTTTGGAAGTAAGTCCAGAGAGCAGTCATTAGGCAAAGAAAAGCACCAAATTTGCAAAACAAGGACGTTCTTGAGGTTTGGAGATTGTAGGCTCTATTTTTGCCCAGAGTTCAAGTAATGTACTCATTTGTTTACATACTTTTTCCCTTCCATAATTCTTTTTCTAAAACTATCCTTTTTTCCAGAGCTACCCCCTTGCTCTCCACCACATAATCAGATCTTAACTCCTGATGCAAATAAATGGACATGGAGGAGGATTCTCTGCTCTGATTCTTGATCCCAAATGGGTGATCAACAAAGGAGAAAAGGAAAAATTCATTTCTTAAATGAATGTTTTTTACTGTAAGCCTTTAGAAATCAATTTTGTATGTGAAATGTCTTCTTTTGGAGGAACCAAGAGAAAAGTTCCAGCTTTTCACAGGTTTGGCAGAATGCTTGCTAAAGACAATGTCACATTTCCATGCTCAGATGAGGTCTGTCTTTTCAATGTTCATCTTCTTTTTGAGGTCACTAAACATGAAGAATTTTTTCATCTCCCACATGGATTTCATCACCTCTGTTTTTATGCTACCTCTAGAGGTGGAGACAGCACCAGCTGCTCAGCAGTTACACCGGGCTTTGCTGGATTTAGAATTCCTCAGGTGTGAATTGCTACCACCATTCCACAGAGAGGTTTCTGCATTCTTTCCTTTAGCAAGCTGACTGTACTGCAGGCATTTTCTTCTAGTTAAGAGGCAGAAGGCACATAAAACAGTTTTCCCTCGAGGCCCTGGCTGAAATTCCTGAGTTTATTCTCTTTAATTCTAGACCATACAAGCTTGTGAAAGCTCAGAGTCTAAACCTATCCTTACATGATATGTTGTTGTTCTGCAGGTACAATTTTCTGACATTCTTCAGAGAGATGTGAGCATTAAATTTTGCCCAAAATACTCATAGGAATACTATCAGTTATTTATAAAATTGCCATTTGTTTTATATTTGGCAGGTGTTCATACCCAACCTTGGATATCAAACAGCCTTTTTATTTGAGGCATTATTGGTATTTGCTGAAGACAGTCCCTTTCAGCAAGGGAAGTAACACCTGGATATTTCTACTTCATAAAGGCAGAGTGTGGAAGAAGGTGTGTAAGTAGGTGAGGTAAGATGAACTAAAAAAATTCCTAGAATAATTAAAAATTTTTAAAAGTCTGCTACTATGTGTGTGTTGTGTGCACATTCATGTTCATGTGTTTGTACAGGTATGTTAACCTTTTAACACTAGGATGAAACTTTATAATATGTCTTAAATTATAGTGGTTTTTAAGCCAGTAAATTAAACAGACAAAGTTCACTAGAGAAAAATATCTGTCACTGTAATTAGACATTTGAATTAATTAAATGGATGGAAAGCAACTCAGACCAAATCAGGATTTTTCTCACTTTATTATGGGGTAAATGACAAACCAATCTTCCTGTAGCCTAGAAAACAGAGGGAAAGGAGGAAAATTACAGAAGCACAAAATACAGATATTTATATTGCAGTGTAAAAGAGTGTTGTGCAGTAAGAATATTTTGCATCAATTTTTTTCAACAAGATTTTATAAAACCTTTCTTTTCTCAGGCTTTTTCATAGCCTGTTTGTCTTCATGGCATAGCAACACTATTTGTAGTTAGAAGTATAACCCATCTGCAGGATTACTTTTCAGTGTGTGGCTCTCTTGATACTGCTGCACAGGTAATAACTTTATTTTAGCAGTGATGAAGCCACAGATATTCTCTGTGAGACAGAGCCGAAAATCGTTTTTCATAATCTTGTTTTGAACATCATTTTAATATTTAATATGACCACGTGTGACTCTGACAGATGTAAACTGTGATGCATGGGATTAATTTCAGTGGGCCAGGTTCATGTCTCATCCTGTGATACCAGTGGACAGGTAAAGTCAATGTGACTGGCAAAGGCACCTGAGAAAATGAAACTCCACCATCTGTCTTTCTTTCAAGTTGTGAAATTGCTTTTAGAGGATTTCAAGAGTTACAGATTGGTATGAGATGGAGAATTTGGAGAGGCAAATGGGTCAAAAACGATTGACAAGGCATTGTAATGTGGTATAATCCTTTTGGAAAACAGTTGAAGTTAATATTATTTCCAGCACAGATCTGTCCCATTTGAACTGAATATGAATATCATCATGCTTCTTGTGGCTTAGTCTGTGCTTCAGCATTTTTTCATTTTATTCTGGCTTGCTTGTGCTGCTTCTTTATACTTGCCATTATAGATGTGTCTTTTTTCTATATTTTATGGTTTTCTTTTAGATTTTCAGATTGTTAAAGAATTCTTGATACAATCATCTTAATTTTTGATGTACTTCTAATCTTCCTTCCACTTTAGGATCATTTGCTGTCCTGTCTTTATCTCTTGTATTCTTTTTTGTTCCTTATCACTGCTAGATACTTGTATTTCCCTGAGCTATTTGAAGTCCATTAGCCTTATTTTGTTAGTTGCAATTTAAAGGAAGAATGGAAGACTTATCATTTTTATTATCTTTTTCTCTTGAATTAACTTCCACTTTAAGATTCTCAACCACTTCCTCCTAGAGAATTAGAATTAAATCTAAAATAGCTACTTTCTGTAGCTATTTCCTCTAATTTCCTCCACTTCATGAAATAAAAAAACAGTCCCTAGAACATCTGAAGAACTGAATAAACAACTATGTCCTGCCTTAATGCTTTTTCAAAGAGATAGTTGTATACTAATCCTACTAGGGAATGTATTCCCATTCCCATGAGGTCTTGAGCTTAAGTCTTTCCAAGTTTCTGCCCCTTGGATACTTCCATAGCTTCTATATTGAAAGAGCCTTCTGGTCAAAAAAATCTTTGGTTTAAACCTGTCATTATGTGCACTTTGTCTCTCCCATTTTTCAACTGGTGTTTGCCAGATATTTCTGCCAGTGTCTGGAGTGCATGTTCTTTGAGGAGCAGTGGGAGCTGGGGCTATCTAGCCTGGAGAAAAGGAGGCTCAGGGATGACCTTGTCACTCTCTACAGCTCCCTGGCAGGATGCTGGAGCCTGGTGGGGATTCAGCCTCTTCCCCCAGTGACAGGACAAAAGGACAAAGTCTTAAGCTGCACCAGTTTGGGACATCAGGAGGAATTTAATTCTGTAAAAGGTGATTAGATTTTGGAATGGGCTACCCAGAGGGGTGGAGTCACCATCCCTGGAGGTGTTTAAGGAAAGACTGGACACGGCCATGGTGTGGTTCACAAGGTGGTGTTGGGTCATAGGTTGGACTAGATGATCTCAGAGGTTTTTCCACCTCTGATGATGGTCTCAGAGGTTTTCCCACCTGAACTGATTCTGCGTTTCTGCTTGTGGATCTGTGCCGCAGGTGTTTGATGGCTCACTTTGCATCCTCCCTTTCTTAGAACCTTTTCAGTTCCCTCCCTCTCTCCTTGACTTAGATCATACAGATTCTAAATCTGTAACCTGAAAAGAATAGGGAGAAAATCTTGTGGATTTTTTTCTCTGGCACCTTTAAAAACTGGTCTAAAGCTTTGCTCATGATGAACAACTTGCCAGGCTGGTGAGAAGGTTTCCCTCAGCAGTCAGTCCCAGAGAGAAGCATCCTGCATGTCCACCTGTGCAGCCAGACCTGCCCATGGCACATCCTGAGCCTTTATCCCTGGCTGAGGCCGTGGATGAGGTCAGCATCTCAGCTCACAGCTTCTTCAGCCTCCCCTTGCAGCACCACCAGTGCCCAGGTACACAAACACACAAACAGGAGGTGCCACATGCATCTTCATGCTCCTCTGGGGCAATAAACCTTGTTACTTCAAGGAAATAATGTAATTCTTAATAATTATTATTTCTACTGTTATCTGAAGCTATGGAAATTAATGTCTTCAGCTAATTAAATAACTGCTTGTGTGCTTGACAAAGTGTTATATTTATGCAAGAGAGTTATTTCTTCAAATTGCTGAAAATAGTTGCATTGAATAAATACAATATGCCACTTAGATTCTTGGCATATAATGTCTGTTTCAACATTAATACTGAGGGAAAATTTAATCTACTCAATTCTTTTATGACATCTAGAAGACAAGACAGGGATCAATGCATGCATAGCCTCTCATTTTTGCCAACTTTATGCAAATCAAATGGCAAAAAATGAGCATAATTTTGTTCCATTATTCCATTATGCCTAGTACAATTATTGTTTCACTATCCTTGTTGCAGACTATTTGATGTACTTGTTTTTCCACTTTTTGCAAGTATCACTTTCCAGAGTCTAATAGTACAACTATTCAAGTATTGACTGAAAAAAGAAAGAGGTAATTTTTTTAAATACACAAAAGCAAAAAACAGCAAAATTAAATAGGCTCCAAAAGTAGCAATTGGAAAGGAAAAAGGAATTTCAGGAAAAGCAAATAATTTCACTGCAGTATTAAAAACATACTGTAAAATTAAGTATTAAAGTATTAGGCTACCAGTGTAGCCATTATTAGAAGGTTGGGGTTTTTTTTGAAGAGTAAGAAATCTACATGAGATTATTTTGAAGTAGAATCACTAGGACTAGGCAGCACCACTCTAAAGGAGATGAACTGTGATATTAAGATGAAAATTGTAGTAATCAAAATACTGATTACACTGCTGATTTAACAGTTACCCAACAATTTACTTTTTGTTTTGGTGGATTTTTTTTTTTATTTAAAAAGAGATTAAATTCATCAGCCTGACAGCATGAAGAGAGAAGTCACACTTAAATAGCCTTGGAAGAAATTGGTGGACTTACAAAGCTCCTGGGTAAAGTATAATGTGATGAGTAAGAACCAGTAAGCCACCAATAATAAATGCATTCTTCCTAAGCCTTGCAAAGGAAAAATAGTGGTTAGGAGAAAATTGGAGCAGATGATACATTTTTATTTTCAAAATCTTTTAGTAAGGTTTTGTTTTTTTAATATATCATTCAGCAAACTAGCCAGAAAAATGTGGAAACCTCTGCTAAATTCTGAAGGAAGGGTGTAAATCCCAGGAAGGTCAATGGAATTCCATTATCTTCTAATAATGTTTCCAGTATTTTGTTGAATCTATGAATAAAAAGAGCAAATACAGAAATAAAGGCAACAGTGGTTTGAATCCCAAAGATCATGTCCTAATTTAGAAAAGAATGAGAGAAAATAACTCAAAGTGAATGCTTTCTCAGCTAGAAAAAGTCTAATAGCAGTGTCCCTTTGGGATCATTAAAGGGTATTGGATAAATTCAGTACACCTACTAATGATGTGTAAGAGAGGTTGAATTGTGAGATGGAGCTTTGCTGACAAGGAAAAAATGCCCTAGCTTAGTCAAGATTAACCAGGATTGTGAAAAACTCCAGAAGGAATAGCACGGAAAATAAAAGGCAGCTGAATGAATGCAGAAAAAAACCTCAGCAGAAGCGACATTTGCAGTGGGAAATGTCAGTGCAAGATGCATCAAGGTTTCAGCATGGCATACAATTACACATCTATTCAGTAGGAAGACTTTTTAAAACTTTGTATTTTAAAAAATAAGAGGTTCATACTCAGAGTCAAGATCAATGTCGGCAGATTGGTTCTGTCATAGATGGAAATGCTATCAGATTGTCTATTTAATTTTTTTGTGCAGAAAGAATGTAGAAAAAAATATAGAAAAATGTAACATGATTTTATTCCTTGACTTGGTAGATTTTTAGTTGAAAGCAGAGAGGTGTTTCAAGTAGCAAAGATGTCATTACTAGTGCTGATAGAACTTGGTGTTGTCTGGTCTCTGCTTTTCTGAAGCCTCTTTCACCTTTAAATGGACCTGAAGCCAAATTGTAATTTATCCTGTAATTCTTCATCCATGGCCTACAATTTAAAAATAAGAGTGCAAAAAATATGATTACTTTTTTTTCTTCATGAAAAATTCTGCAGAGGAATAAACATTCCAATAGAAATCTGGCTCTTTCTTTGTAGGATAGATTTTACACCTCAGCTCATGCATATGCATAAAAAATACAGCTCTGACTCTAATTTTTTTCTCCACATAAAAATGGAAAAAAAATGGAAAAAAATACATAAGCATTGATTTCCACCTCTGTTGTTTCATAGATGTTTCTGAGTTTGGTAAACTTCTCACAGCACTTACAGTCTTTATTGTATGGCAGTTTTCTTCTTGGAGATGATGGTAACAAATGCGACTACTGCAGCAAAATACACACATGGGTCTTAAGAAAGGTAAGATTTTTCTATCAAGCTTTCACTTTAGAAGTGTGCCAGTGAATTTTCCGTGAATTTTATTTTTTTCTAAGTTTAGAAAAAATAAGTAGGTAAGGGAAGGCTTATATTTCTTTCTAAATATTGAAAAAATGAGTAGGTGAGGGGAGGCTTATACTTTTAATCTTAGAAAATTGATACCTCCCAAGAGCTGACTTACCAGATAAGACAATAGGAACAGAAAATTGTAACATGCATTATTCTGTTAGCACTGGAATCTAATAAGTAGGGACAAGTTTCTTTTACCTCAGGAAAGAGACTGATGGTTTCCATTACATCAGAAATATTTTTTTTTGGAGTGGCTCAGGTGGCTCAGTCTTTCTCAATGAAAAATTAAAAATTAGTGTGGGATTTATGAAAAAAAAAAAAAAGAAAGCCTTTTGCTGTCCTCTATACGAAGTGTTGGGTGCATATTTGGAAAGCAAAGGGGAAGGCTGTGCTCAGGTTCCTGTGCACTGCTCTGATGTGTTAGGTAGAGCAGCTCTTGAAGCTGTCAAATCACTCTGTGCAGCCATTTCCTCCTGCCTACACTCTTGCTTTACCAATGTGTCAGAAGGCCAAGGCAGGTCTATATATCCCTGTCCAGAAGCAGTGCAGAGCTGGGCCCCTTGCACTTAATGAGCCCAGTAATATCTGTCCCAAGGAGAAAGGAAAGGGCATAGGAAGCATTTGTTTCTCTTAATATCCTTGCAAAGAGGTCAAGCACAATGCTATTCTTTTTTCCTCTCTCTCCTCTTCAGCCACTTACATTGTTCTCAACAGAACTGCAAAACCACTGGGCTGGATGCTGTAAACAGTACTGAGCATCCTTAAGTGAGGAGGATTTCTGCAGTGAGGCTTCATTGATCCCAGCCTGCGTGTGTGCTTGGGGGGAGGGAGCAGAGCATGGTCTCCGCTTTATTCTTGTCCTCAAAGTTTTGCAGATATCCTGAGCAGCTGGAGAAGTCTGTGTTTGGGGGCTGTTTTGCTTTATCTATTCCACTCTCTCACAACAGCAACCACGGAGAACTTTAAATATGCGGCTTTACCTAATGAATGGAAATGTATCAACATTTTATACAGGGGCCTAAGTTTTGATAGTAATAGTCTAGAAGCTTTATACTTTATTATAATAAAGTATTATAATACATAATATACATAATTATAATATATATACTATATAATAGAAAGATATAATATACTTATATATTATAATACTTTTTACTTAGTCTATTTCTCTTTCTTACTACAATGGATATATTTTTGGAAGGCTTTGTTCACACAGCCTTCTACATCATTACCTTGTAATCTCATTATGTTTTTATTCAGTAACTTGCAACTTTTGAGAACTTATCCAAACGCTTTTAAGTTCTAAATCTGCCCAAGATGGTTCAGTACATTAGTTCTTTAAAAGTGTAAATTATTTCTGTGTCAAGAACAGAAAGGATGAAAGGTGTAAAATGTTACACTTGCAAGAAAAGTGGAACTTACAGATATGCATGTAAAGATGAAAGGATTGACAGATCTGACTTCTCTCAGCCAGATTTGTTAACTTCTTCTGACACCAAAAAATCCCATCAAATGAGCACAGAAGAGAACCAATATTGGCATTTTTACATCATTCTTTTCCTAGATTTATGAAATTTCTATTGCATAGCTGTGGCATACAGCAGCCAAAAGTAAAGTTTGCTTTCCTTCATTTTCATAGCATGTTAGTTCTTAGCCAGGAATCAGTAGTGCAATATTTCTTCCTTGATGCTCTACATCTAGAAACCTTTCTAGTTGGGCTTAGATTTTTATTTATGATTATTTATGCAGTAAAAGTACTATCATGCTATTCTCTGCACCTCTTACAACCATACTAGTCCTTTTCTGTTGGCCTGTTTGGGCTGTTTTGTTTGGTTTTGATTTTGGTTTTATGCTTTTGAATAGATCTCTTTCCTGGTAAAGGATTATTGAGATCTTGGCTTTGCTGTGAAAGGTAATTTCAAAAGTTTTGAAAGTTAATTTCAAACATTTTCAAAAACTTGGCTGATTTCTGTAGATCTGAAACAAAATCTTCCTTTAGTCTGAGGAAAAAAAATGGCTCAGATGGCTTTAGAACTTTTTTGGTTGGTTTGAAGTAACTGAGAAAGTGGAGAAGGAATGTATCTCCCTGTCATGGTGAGCAAAACTATTTCTTAAAGTGTTTCTGTATTAAAGAATATTCTTGAACTGACTTTATGTCTTGGACTGTGATCTCCTTTTAACAGCATTTCTGGTCCCATAATAGTATTGAACAGAGGACAGTTGTTCAGCAGCCTTAATCACATGTGATATTGTACAATTAGCAGACTGTTCACAAAGGCTTCAGCCTCGGCTTTTTATCATAAAACATAAAGCAGTAACACAATTTCCCTTTCCTCTCTTTGCATGAACTCACCAATTCATTACCAAACACATACAAAGAGATGTCTAATAGCTCAGAAACGTGTCTGATGCAGGACAAAGAAATAATCTATCTCAGCTCAGGTAGGAAGACAATGTACTCCTGGACTGAGAGCAACTTGTGGACCTCCTTAAACCCTCTGGAATTAAACTGGGAAAATCACTTTTCATCTCGGTTTTCCCCGCATACTTGATGGGGCTATTCCCTCCATTAAGACTATAAACTCCTTCAGTCACAGACTCTTTTTCTGTGATGTTTGTACTTTGACTTTGACATCCTGATTTTTTTTCAAATAAAGCTCAAATGGCTGCTGCTGGATGTTACTGTGTCCTTTACCAGAGTACGATGGACTTTGGAAAGTCAGATGAAGGTTTAATGGTGTGCTTGGGAAAACAGGTTAAACCAAAACCCAAACAAATTCCTATGGGCTTCAAGGGTAAAAGTTTAGGAATCTGGGGAGGGGTTGATTTGGATACGATTCCACACTAATGGAATTGGACCCATTTAGAGAGGGTACCAGGAGACGAAATTAAATACCCTTTCTTCATCTGCTTGAAACAGAGACATCACATCATACATTTCCAATTTCAGTGTTAGGAAAAAGTTTCTGACTGATGGTAAAATGAAAACAGGTTACAGTAGAGTTGAAAAAGGCTGTGGAAGGAACACTTAAAAAACCCAAAAGGACATTTTCAGCAACTTTAACACAAGGATTACTTTTGTATTGCTCCGTTTTCAAAGGCAGCAACTTTGTGACTGCTCATCATGCTATAATCAGGAGGCAAGGTCTTGATTCGAACCTTAAATTTGGAGGATGAAGTTGAGAGGGAAGATGTGTGCTAATGTCTTTACCAACAATTCAATGGGTGAAGGCACGGGTGGTATGGTAAGGTCTTTGGAATGAGACTTAATGCGTCTACTAACTTTGGGTAGCAGGTTTGTTGCAGAGCCCAGCCAGTTTGACCCCTGAAGCAGACAAGTGTCTGTACCAGCCTGAGTTTCTGAACTTTGGGGTACAATAACAGGTTCAAGGGGGGATGTGGGTTAGCGGTTCGGGAAGGCTGGACCTTCCTAGTGCCTCAGCTGATGGGAAATGCAAAAGGGAACCATGAGGCCGGGAGTTTAGGATAACAGGAGCCTGCGCCCTGAGAAACCTCGAGAGAGAAAACCTATCTTCCTTTACTCGAATAAAGTTGCAGGACTCCTCTGTCTCCTTTATGGACTCTGGCTTTTCATAGCGTGACTTTCTATACAGAGCAAACCTTAGGAAGGTGAGGTTCCCCAAACAAGCTGTGCCATCTCTCCTGCTACCAGCCGGGAGGAGTTCAAGGCAAAGTGCCTCTGAACTTTGCAGGACCTGAGGCGAGCAGAGGAACCAAGGCAGCAGAGCAGGGAACATCCGAGCCTCCGGCCGCTCTGCCAGGAGAACGGGGCCCCCAAGGAGCACGGGACGGGGCGGGCTCGTCTCGGGGGTCCGGGCTGCATTCCCGCTGCTGCTCCATTCCCGGTGCCGCTCCAGCTCCCCCCGGCTCCTGTTCTGGAAGCGTGGGCGGCAGAGGCGGCCGCGGGAGCCTCGGGCGGGCGGTCAGCCCGTCGGACCCCCCTCCCAGCGAGGGACGGATCCACGCGGGCCGAGGGGCGGGAGGCGGCTCCGAGCGGCGGTGACAATTAGCCTTTAAAAATGGCTGCTTGGAAGCTGTCAGCTGGGACGCGGAGGGGCTGCTAACCCTCCTCTCGTTGCCTTCCGCCTCCCTTCCCCGCAGGGCTAATAACGGAGCGGGGATAAGAGCTCTCCAGCCTTTCCCCGCCCCGCCGGAGCGCGATGCCGTAGCGGCTCCGGGCCCGGCCGCCCTCACTTCCCAGCTGGCTGCCTGGCGAGAGGACGGCGGCCCCCGCCTCCCTCGCTCCTCCTCGCCGCCGCTGCGTGTGTGCCGCGGGCACCGGGATACAAAGGAGAAGGGGGAGCCGCGGGATACATGGTCCAGGGTGGCGTGTGCGCGGCCGTGGGGGCATATCTGGCGAGGAGAAAACACAAGGTCAAGAGGCAGCTCTCCTCCTCCATGGAAGAAGACGGGAGCGATGAGCCCTGAGGAGGACGACGAGGAGAAGGGGCGGATGGCTGAGGGCTGCCGGGCTTCCCCTCGGGAGTGACGGGGCGCGGAGGGCTGAAAGGGGCCGGAGGAGGCAGCGCTGGGGTCGGGAGGGAGGAGGAAGCGGGGGGTTTGAATCTCCCTGGCTGGATTAACTCTCCTCAGGGGAAGCTGCCATCGCCGGCCGCGCCTCGGCCCGCGGCCCCCGCGGCCAAGATGGACCTGGGCAGCGGCGGCCGGAGAGCGGGAGCTGCCCCCGCGGGCCCGGCCGCTTGGAGACCTTTCCCCTCCGCCTGCTGCTGCTGCTTCGCCTCGCTCCTGGATGTGAACAGCTGGCTGCTCTTCTACGGCTTCCTCTACCTGGCCCTCTATGCCCAGGTGTCCCAGTCCAAGTCCTGCGACAAAATTTCCTGCTTCTCGGGTCATTGTGTCAACTCCACCTGCGTCTGCGACCAGGGCTGGGTGGGAGACCAGTGCCAACACTGCCAGGGCAGGTTCAAGTAAGGTTCTGCTTATTGTGAATTTCTTCTCATCCCTACATCCTTTTCCTGTCACTTTCACTTGCGGTTTTTTGTTTGTTTTGTTTTGCTCGTGTCTGCTATGATTTTGTTCGTGTGTGGTGGAAGTATGTGGCAGAAGTTATGGATAAAATAGGCTCCTCCAGCTCTTAAGAGCACAGGACACAGCTCCGGCTGACTTATCGCTGAAAATAGGCTGCTCCACTTCATGGGAACTGAGAGACGGGAGAAATCGGCCTAAAGCTGTGTCGCTGCTGTCCCTTCTGGAAATGTCATGGAAATGACGTGCACTTCATGGGGCTGTCCAGAGAACAAGGATTAGTAGTGGATTTTAATTACTTTTTCCTCCTGAAGAGTGAAAGGTTTAGCTCCTTCCAGCCTTCCGTTCTTTCAGTTGTTTGAGCGAAGTGGGCATTAGTCAGTTTCATTCAGGACAACACAAGTGCAACTGAGTGAAATATTCATCCCTGGTGACAAGGTTTGCAGGAGTGAGTGGCAAATAGGAAACAGTAACATATTTTTGCGAGGGAAGGCGTACTCAGTCAAGGTGTAACTACCTTCTCATTCTTAAAAGTCACTGTGATACCGAGTCATTGATCAGTGAGAAGGAAGCTTACCCTGACACTTGCTTTTCTCTATGGAGTGGGAAAGAAGACTTAATTTATAGGGCTGTCACTTTCCTCCCGCCCCCTTTGGTATCAGTGTAAAGACTGGCTGTGAAGAATACTGTTTGCTGTTATTTCGCTATATAATCTTGGACAGGGCATCTCATTTCATTCCCTGTAAAACACCCCTTATAAGCAGGAACTCCATTTATTAAGTATGTTGACATACATAGCTAGAAAGTGTTCTAATATCTAACTAATAGCAATACATTGGTGACACTGTGTCTTGGAGAAGTCAAGTTCTTTCTGTCTTTGGGAAACTACTTTTTATAGATTAAATATCAATAACTGTCTGTTTTAAAATTGTGTTTAAATTCAGATTTTCTCTCTGGAGTACTGAAGTTAAGCTGTACAATTTACAAGTCTTTTAAGCATTTAATACTAGCTCCCTCATTCCTAAATAAACAAAAAGTAAATCCAGTAACTTGTTAGTCTGGGAAGTTAAGGAGCAGTTGAAGTCAGACATGTTGGCTGAAGTGAGGTATACAGTGCAGAGAAAGAGCCAAGTTACTGGTATTTGGTGGATATTGCAGCAGTAAGATTATAACCTAGCCATAAAACTAAGACAAGGCAAATATAGTGCATTTCTTTTTTTTTGCCTATGACCCTGGTAATAAGGTTTTAAAGTTGGCCATTTGTTGCGTGTGTGTATTGGATGTTTGGGGTTTGTCCTGCTGTGGAACAATGGGCTGATTATGGAGAGTGATGAGAGGAGGCCCAGGTGAATCTTTTTTGTGTGTGGATCTGCAGAGCTCTTCTTTCCTGGCTATAAAGAGATTACTTGTATCCTTTATTAGTCTGTATTACTCATAACAGACCCTAACAGTGCCAGGACCAAAGTAAATGGTAATTTCTTAAATTTCCAAGCTTGTTGTGAATGAGTGTATTCTCTGAGTTGTTACTGGGCCGTTATCCTGTCCTTACAGGCATTATCTTTGTCATCTTTTAAAACATCTAGTTTTTTTTAACCTTGGTTGTGTTTGTCAAGTGAGGAAGCACAGTGGTTACATTTTCCCTTCTGGTGGAAAGTTAATAATCCATCCCCACCTAGAGGAAGTTCTGTCTGAGTGTTGGAAGGGCTCCTCTCCTGAGCTGAGCTAACGCCGTGTTTAATTGAAGTGCTGTTAGGGGTTTCGGTGAAATCGGAAGATTTCTCATTAACTCCTCTGTGTTTTTACATGCTTAGCTTTAGGAGTGACAGTGACATTTGCATTATGATTTTTCTCACGGGAGTAAGCTGTTGGAGAGCTATTTTTTACTGAGGACACTTTTCATAGCAGTGTCTTTGACAGCTCATCTTTAATCTTCATTCTTGGAAGCAAAGTATACTCTGCACTGAAAATAAGCATTCTAAGATTTAAAGCTTTTCAAGCCCTGGGAGTTGGGGATGGAGTGAAATATGTTAAACGTGTCTTACACTGCTGCAAGCAGCAAATCGGAGTGGTTCTGTTTTGAATCCTGATAATTCAGATGGGTGTGGAATGGGTGATGAGCTCCGTGTATTTCCACCTGAAGAGCTGGAAAAAGAATGTTACTCTGCCTGATGGCTGGGTGATGAGAGACCTTCCCCATCTCTGTGGCAACCGATGCTTTGCCTTATTGCCGCGGAACATTTGCCTTTATTTCCTATGTGCTTTTACCCTTAAGTAGCCAAGGCTGGACTTTTGCAGCAGGGCTTTGTCAGGTCCCGTCGGGTGTACATCACTCATGCTTGTGTCATTAAGGATTATCATGAAGATCGTTTCAGAATGGCAAAGGCTGAAGAGCGTGTTGGGCTGTTAGAGCTGCACCAACAGCCAGTTCGGAGGTTGTAGATACGATCTGCAGAGATGTTAATAGAACCTTGTGTATTACTCTAAACATTTACAGGCTTTCCAAGTCGCAGCTGTTTGAAGTGCCTGCCTGTGTCCCTGTTACCCAAGATGTAAATTGAACTTTTAATGACCTAAATTGGACATGTATAAAACCTGTCACTACAGTATTTGAGAAAAAGCAGATTTTCAAGGCTAGGCTTAAAACACTTGAAAATAAGATTTTTTCCTTTTTCTCATGTAAGTGAGGTATGGTTGTTTTTACTCTCTGGGAATGAGTGACTTGCATTAGCAAGTACCAGAAACATTGTGGTAAGAGGAGAAATGCTCTGCCTGAGGGTGTCTTGGGACCATTAATTCTTTGGTGAGAGATGTGTAGTATTTTTGCCTTTGTTTTATTTCTCTTCTAAACTGAGAAACAGCAACACAGCAGAGAGACATCAAAAATAATTGATCAATCTTCGTAAGCAGGTGTCAAAATTAATTGACAATACTATGGTAACCTTGCCTTTTCCCTTTAGGAGAGCTACTGAGTAAATAAACTGCTTTGCAAATGTTGCTCTGCACTGGATGAAGGAAAGGTGGGTGGGTGGGGAAAATAGGCCAAGAGACTGTCTAGCACCATTTTGCCATTTTATTTCTCTTATTTACCAAGTTTTGAATTTACTCTTGTTATTGTGAAGCCTGTGGTAAGTCTGTAAAAATGCAGATGTTGCTATTCTTACTGCAGGGCATTCACAATCCTGTCAGTCACTATTCAGAAAGGTTTAGGCCTCGTGTCTGCCTGGTGGTAAATTATTTTACTCTCTGTCCAGATTGGTTATCTGAATGCAGCTCTGACTTTCTGACTTACTTTCGTCTTTCAACCTTTTTTTCCCCTTCCATCCCTTCACCTCTACTGTGAAATAATGCAAGATCTTTTTTTAAAACCAAAATAAAAAGGAGAAATTTAGTTATAAAAAGAGAAGGCAAAGTAATTTTGCCAGGTGAAAGGTAGGAAAGCCAGGGTGAGCAAGTTCTGTTTTTATAGCAGGGAGCTTCAAGCAGCACAGTTCTCAAGGTATAAACTAAACCACAAGCATTAAAGGGCAGTGTACAGTTTTGTTTTGCAAGGTTGATTTATTAAAGAAGTGATGCTTTTAATGCTACATCTGCCATTCATTCTTCTCCTTCTCTTTGCCTTTGAATTTGTTGGTCAGTTGCACTTTTCCTGATGGTAAAGTTTGGGCAGAAGGGAGAGGAAAGGGCTGCCAAAATCAGTTCTGTTACAAGGCTCCAGGGAGTTCAGGGACACAAACATTATGAATGGCCCAACTGCAGTGAAAACTGCTGTCACAGCTTCTATGTAGTTAGATGTCAAAGTCAATAGTCTTGAGATGCAGCAGTGCAGGAAAACAGGTTTCAGTAGTTTTGCTACTCACAGAATGATTTCTTAGAAGAAAAAAAAAAATTCCTCCAGGTTGGAGCAAAAAGTTTCCCTATTCCCAAAATGTGCTCTGCTTTGCACTGGTTTGTGGAGCAGCATTTGAGAAAACTTTGTGCATGGAATTTATCTTCCTCTGAAGTTTTTGTGGACTGGAAATACCCACTGTAATGTGCTGCCTTTGAAAAATTAGGTTGTGCCTTCAGAGGTTTATGGTTTTTTATTTGATAGCTGTGAGTGTGATGTGTAATGAAGCAGAAGAGGACAGGTGAGCACCTTTGAGGACCTACACTTCAGTTAATCTGCTTTACCTAGTCCTAGATATGCAGTTGTTATGGAGAGAGTGAGAGCAAATGGATTTGTTTGATTATTAAACCTTGCCTCCAGATGTTCTTATTGTACTTTGAAATTACCTCCTGCATGCTCTCCTTAATTTTTAGAGCTCCTAGAAAAGATACTGCATTCTTCAAGGACAGAACAATTTCTAACTACAAATACATTCCCAACTGAAATGTTTGAACGGTATCAAATTTTGTTAGTCCATGCAAAATCCTTATTTCAATCTAAAACTCTGAATTCTGCTGTCTGCAGAATGACTCATGCAAAGAAAGTGTCCTTAAATTGCAGATTGTAAATGAGTGATAATGTTGTGTAAGAAGAGATCTTAAGAGAAGAAGTTAGCTTTAGCTGCAGCCAGCTGAAGTTCAGAGTGCTGTGAAAGGGGCTGACTTTATCCTTCACGCTTCTCTTTGATTACAGCTTGCTGGTTCTTATGTAAGCATTAATATTCCTGCTGAGAGTTGAAAAGTATCAACAGGAACAGATCTCCCCACCTCCCAGCCAGTTTTTTTTAAGCTAGCTCAGTTTCCTCAAGTTGCTTCACTTACATAAGGCTCCTGCTGATCCAAAGGAGTTGGCAGCATCAGCAGGTGTAGATAGGAGAAAAAATTTGTTACTTTTAGAATTGGTCCAGACTTAGTTTTCCAGAACTTAAAAGTAAAACAACATCACCATTAAAGTGCAACTTCTGTTTCACAGGGTGAAATCCCTGAGTCATGCTACAAGTTGCAGCACTGTCTTTGTCATCAGAGTGGCCTGTATCTAATCCAAGAAATAATTACTCTTATTGACATCAGTGCAATTGAGTGTGAGATTTTGCACCTGCAAATTGCCTTTTTAAAACTCAGCATGTGAATGGTAGTAAAATTAAACCCCTGGAAAAGCATAATTGATTATGATTTTAGCTTATCAAGTGGTCTTTATTTAAGTTATTTCAGTTATGGTGCTCTGAAAAACTATTTTTTTATGATTTCTTCTCTCTGTCTATATTAAAATTCAAGAATACAATTATAGCTTATATTATAAAGATATTTTTGATTTCTAAAGAACAAATTTGTTTTGTAAATCTTGTTCTGAATGTAGAAACATAAAACATAGTGCCATAAAACCATTTTAAATGCCTCTTGAGCTAAGCTATCTGCACTGAAATGTGCTTTTTGAAAGGAAAGCAATCTTTTTGCAAACTTAAAAAATTAATTTTATTGTGATGTGTTTTATTGTCTGCTTGATACTTGCTACATGAAATCTTTTAGATTGGAAAATACCCTTAAAATCAGAGTCCAGCCACTGTCCTAACAATACAATTTCATCAGTAGCCATTTCAGTGGTTTTTAAGGGTTTTATAGGGAAGACCAGAGATGAGCTCTGATTACTTATTCCCTCTTGCATTTTGTAGGCTTTAGGCTAACTCTGAATTACTTCCTGTGCGAGTTGAGCCCATGCTTTAGAAAGCATCTGTACATGTCTGAAAACACTTCCACTGACTCAAAGCCCCTACAGCCTTTCAGACTCCTTTCATTTGCTAGTTATCCTCACTGTGTTCTATAACCAGAAAAACAAATGTAGGAATTGCTAATAGACAGATCTTATCTACCTTATTTTTTCTCTCTTTTAGTTACCCTGTTTTCTCATGTTTTGAGTCAGGTCTTCATTGCAGAACCTTTAGTAGGAGAGGTCTCTGCCTGTGCAGATGGAGATATGGCCACCTTTTCCTCACTGAGATGGAAAGTTCCTTGAGTTGTCTCAACACAAAACAAACTTTTCCCTCCTTGACTGCTCTCTTGGTTTACAGCCTCCCCTATTTTATCAGTGTTCTTGAGCTATGAAGGCCAGAACTAGATGCTTTTGGTAATGGTCTTGCTGGTAGAATGTAGATGCAGAGTAGCTTCTCCCCTGCTGCCCGGGCTCCTGCTGTGCAGCTGCAGCCTGTGCAGTTTGGCATTCTGATTTTCTACCTCCAAATCCTCTTGGAGCTGCTGCATCCTCAGTATCGAGGCCCTGCTCTTCTCAAACCAGCCTGTGAACTGAAAATATCCTCCCCTGCTTCAAGTGACAGGGAGTTGTGGGGCTGCAAACACGTTTAGGATGGAGCTGTGCCCTTTTAAAAACACTCATCTCCCCTCAAAGCAGTAGAAAATTAATTATGTATAGTGTCCCTTCCTCTGTGTAAATCTGCAGCCATCCATAGGAGTGAAACCAAATGCAAGTTAGGCAAGGGCTGGTGGATTCTGAAGCCTGGTTTGTCTGCAGGGCTGGTGGATTCTGAAGCCTGGTTTGTTTGCAGCTAAGCAATTTGTTATTTAGGCAAAGAAGTGTGGGAACAGATGGTTGATGACCCTGCCAGCCCTTCAGACAGCATCAAAGGCTGGTTGCCATTGCTATGGGTGGGTAAAAAACTCAGTTATACCAATACATGCTTAAATCTATCCATAAATAATACATGAATAGCTGTACAGGTTATAGCGTTAATACTCTTAGTATGTTTTAAATTTAATTTGGCAAATGAATTTAGTCTCTCACCGTGTTTCTCTTAGTTCCTTTAATCAAGGGGAAGGCATGATGATCGTATTTTGGAAGGCATTACCATAGTTCATGTCATCTTTTTAAAATGAGTAGTTTTTGAGAACTCAGTCTATCACACTGCACTAGAAATTGATTTAATTGTATCAAAATGTAGGCAGAAAAGGTAGGAGGTAAATATGAGATATTACAGGAATACCCTTGGGATATTCCTACACATCCTAATAAATGCTGCTGAGAAAAGACCTTATTTTGAAACATTACTACCTAGACAACAAAAATGCATTGGAAAACTCCTGCAGTACTGAAGAATAATTATCTGTCAATGTCTATGAAATTTATTATTTGCTGTATAGTCTAAGCCTGAAAAACATCCTACGAAGTTCCTGTGAGGAGAAATAAATGATGATGATGATACCTGAAAACATGAACACTCCAGTGAATTGCAGCTGCTAACAGTAATAAAAGTAAACCAGTAAACTGTAAGCAAAATAGATGTTTTAATGTGAGGTGAGTGAGCAGTGGGAATTTTCATACCAGTTTTATAGGTTGTCCTCTAAATCTTAAAAACCTAATGAGTGGAAAAAGTGTTGCATTGGTTCAAGAGCTCCATGAGGATCAAGATTTTACTGAGAAATCATGGAACTAAGCTTAACACATTTTTTTACTTAGTGTTCCTTCCCAAGGTGCAAGACCTGCATTTAAGTTTGCTCCATAGAGAAAAACCTAAATGTTTTTAGACCTCTAAAAAATAATTTGGCCACCAGCTATAGAATATTCCAGGATAAGCATCTTAAACTCTGTTAATGCAACAGCATTAAAAAAAATAAATTCTATGAGTCAATCTCTTCCAAAATTTAAAGCTGTTACTCATCTGTAAGAAATGGATTCTAGGATCTGTTTGAATCAGTATTTTTATATTTCTTAGCTAAGGATGAAAATGGGCTGCTTCCATCTCTGATGGCAAAATATCTACTCTGTTCATGCTAGTGGTATTTAAAAACAACCTAGCTGTAGAATATTTCCAAGTTTTAAGCAGCACATATCTGATAACCTTGAACTGGGCAGGGAGTTTTGAATCCAGGGTATTCTAGGATTACCTGGCAACCAAACAAGTACTGAATTACTTAAAGATTGGATGCAGACACCCAAGATGACAGACACTCAATGTCTACATTTTCTTATGGATTTCTTCCATAGTTTATGTGCTTCAGTTTTTCATCTGTAAAAAGGAAATAACACTTCCTGTAAGCTTACAAGACTTGAGGTGACCCATGAGGCACAGCTAATAAGCTAGATAAAATGTTAGAGATTGCATTTGTTCCTGGAATGCGATAAATATTAGAGCATGAAGTACTGTTGTCCAAACTATGCTGTGTATCTGAAACAGATGAGTAAAATCACTTCCTCATTAGGTCAGATGGAGCAAAACCTGGCAGTCTGTGTTATTGCAGAATAACAGTCTCATATTATAGATTCACTGGAAAAAAATTGTAATTGGCTGTCACTGATAAGATTTGGTTTCAGAAGACTCCCAAAGACCCAACCCCTAACCCTGGATTAAATATTACAAACATAATATTGCAAAATGCTGCAGTGCTTGATGGGTATTTTGAAGAGTTGCTGCTTTACTTGTAGGAATACAATGTTCTACATTAGCAATTTCATTCCTACGCCAGTATCAAGGAATCACACATTCCTAATTTGTAGGTTGATGGCATTTATGTTATTACGCAATCCAGTCTTTAAATGTAGATTTTTATTACGGACACGTATTTTTGTGTGCAGGTTTTTGTTTTATCCCATGCGTTTGAGTTTTCAGCCACTTCTCTGTTATCTTGAGGGTTGATAACTTGCCTCCTATGAAAAAAATGGTTCATGTTGACTATGTCACAAAAGGACTAGACTTTAGCTAATGTCTGTTACCAGTTGTGGCAGTATAATATGAGCAGCAGTGATTTTGGTCCAAATCCTAGGAGGAGATCTGGAGTTAGAATGTCTCTAAATATTCTGGTGAGCTTTGCAGAAACTTTGTTCAAGGTGCAAGCAAACCACACACTGGAACAAGAAGACAAATGGGCTTCTTTCATTGCCACCCACAATCCTGGGACAAAGATAAATTACTCAGGAAAGTATCTTTGCAATCATGCTGCAATTTAAAGTACTTTCCTTCTTGTAATGGATAGAAGTGACTAAAATATGGTGAGCTTAATTTTCTTGTTAATTAATCTCAGTTTTAGAAACTCAAGAAGACTTGGATACATTCTGACTTCTATAAAGGAATATTTTGATAATTTCAGCTCTATTAGTAAAACTGAAATGCTGATTAATCCAACTGTAGGATAATTTGCACCCTTAATTGTTTGTTTTGTTTTTTGTTTTTTTTTTTTAATAATCTATAGAGTAAGAGTGTGTGTATGTAAAGCTATGTATTTCTCACAAGGAAAACCCAAACACAGCTCCCAGTCCTGTTTGTGTGTGCAAGCCCAGTTGATGAAGATGCTTTGGAGGACTCTTGCTAATCAAATGTTGATGTGCTGCATTCAGGGTGTCCCAAAGCAAGCGTGGGGAGAGGGAAATGAACCCTGAATGTTTCATGGGAAGCATCCCAGAGCTGCTGGAATGAAGCTGGGTGCATTTGTGCTTCTCTCATTATCAGCACATCTGTTTTGTTTGTGTCATGAGTCTTCTCCAATAGGTAACTGAAACCACAACGTTGGACAGGAGCTGGAAGGTAATTCTGAAAAATGAAAAATACTGAACAAACAAACGGCTGCTTTTGAAAACATATGGATTTGCACTTGTGTGCACTACTGTACTATCATATTAAGACAATTTTTTTAGAAAATATTTTTGCAGATGTTTTCTAAACCCTAATGCTGATATAATTATTAAAATCAGAATATGTGTATTTAAAATCCACACCCCATTCCCCCTCACCACCCCAGTCACTTTAGTACTGTAGCACTTTGTAGGAGCAAGCATCTATTTTAAACTAAAAATGGCATAATTTTTCTAGAGTTTTTAACCTCTGAAGTGCTTATACTATTTTAGATTTCACAGGGCTAAAAATCCCCATCTATATTCAAGGAAGGACTTACCTCCACTCATCTGTATCATACTCCACCTGGATATCTTATTTAAGCACTGGGTAGCTGCTTGTCACAATGGCCTTGGGAATGGGAAATAGACACTTAGTTTTTTGAGCTCTTTTACATGTAAGAAACCTGAATTTGTCTGCTTGTCTAAAGTAAAATAACAAATAAGTGGCTGAATTGAAATGGAAGCTTGAGAATAAATACAATTTTCTGTAAGTCTGTATCAGTCCTCAGTTTAGGAAGACTGAATTGTCTTCAGTTTGCACAGGATTTTTTTCTTGCAAATATACAATATAGTTTGAAGTTCTGTCTTTTCTCAGAGACTTCTACTATGTATTATAAGAGAGAATATGAAGTTTACTATTCATACATACATATATATATATGTATGTATAAAATTATAATTTATATATTATTCATAACTGAGGAGTTTCATTATGGTATTTTACATGGACGGTTTCAAACACCTACTGTATGTCATTCAGTAAGTATATGGGGGGCCTCTGTTAATGCAGGTATAAATGCCAGTATAGGTTAGAGGTTGATGGGTACTTAGAGAATTGATCTTGCAAAGGTGGACCCAGGATATGAAAGATGGAATGAGTTTGTAGCTGATCTCTCGTTTTCATTTTTTAAAGAGGGTGGAGACAGGGAACAAGCAAGCCACAGCTTAATGTATTAACTTTACAAAATGTGTTCATCATCAGCAATGTTGCTGGATAATTTTATTTTCAATTTTATATAAATCCTTGAAGTGTACTTACTGTATTTGGGCTTTGTAGGCATTTGGAAATCTGTTCTCTAACATAAAACTCTGAAGTGACAGACAGCTGAAAGTATGCAGAATATTCCTTAAAAGTTAGATGTGGGTTTTCCAGTTTAGATTGGCTGCATTTCTAAGTAGCAATTGGACTGAAAAGCAGATCAGTGCATATTAGCTTCTCTTAGCATGATGAAAGCTTGCAATGCTACACTGAAATGGAATTTGAGACCATCTTCCTCTGACATTTTCCTTTGAGTTGCTGTGAGAGTTTTGAGCTCATGCTCAATAAAGATCTTAAAAAGTCCTACCTGTTATTAATAAAACCCCCTGTGGCTGATCAGCTCTTTTTCACACATCACCTGTAGCTCCTCAGTCACTATTTTTTAATCATCCTGATAAATGTGTCCTTTTATTTCCATCTGCTAATGAAAACCAAAGCAGATGAAGAGCACACTTAACCTTAGTCCTCACTATTAAATACAGAAATTGAGCTGTAGTCTGGTTTTCTGATGATCCAGGAGAGCTCTGTGCAATGTGTGATATTCTAGTTGATGTTGTAACTTTGCAATCTACAACTTTCCTTTTTGTAAGTCACTGGATGTGCATAAAAATTATTGTGCTTCAAGGCTGGGAGAATGACAAAAATAAATATGCAAATTTTGGTGAGTATGAGCATAGTCACACTTGATCTTTAGTGGAAGAAATATTCTTCTTTGTTCTCATAATTATGCTGTTGCAGGCCTAGACTTCAGTGTATGGTATCTCTTATTCTGGGGCTACTTGAAAGTATGCTTTTAAAAAAAACCCTACATTATTGATGAAGGAAATTTGCAGGCATCCTCTGTTTAGAAATCTACAGTTTTTTAAGTTGCAGCAACTTTTGGGGTTGTCATCTCTATTAAGACCTTTTTTTCCTTTGTTTTATTTTTGTTTTTTTTTAACAGACCAGAAGTACTGAGGAGGCTGGCCGAGTTCATGTGGCACTCTAAGATAGGATTATATGCAAACTCAGGAAGTAGATGTATTCTGGTCATGTAGTTTAAATGATAGGATGCCTTTTTTTTGTGTGTTTCTGCTCTTAAGAGTTACTTTGATCACTCTTGTTGGATTCTCTGTTCTTTGCACATGATGTTCTTCTTGGTAGGACGTTCTTGCTTTATTGTTAAGGTTTTTCTAGTCTAAAAGATCTTGTCATTGCTTCCACAAGAAAGTGGAAAATGCTGTGAATACCTGTATGGAAATGCCTGGGAGCCTGCAAACCATGGCTCTGAAGGGAATTATGACCTGAGCTTTAGCAGGTTTGTGTGTGGGGCTGCTGCAGTGCAGGAGGAGCTGCATTTACTGGTCAACACACACAGGCACAAGGTGGTTCTTTTTCTGCTTGTGCTCAGCATAAGATGGTGATACAGTTCAGGACATCTCTGCACTTGATTTCAGTGCTAACTTGGGTTACAGGCTGCATAAATCTGACCTGCTGCTTGTTATGGACTTAAAGATCATCTCATTCCAGCCCCTCTGCCATGGGCAAGATGCTTCCCACTGGGCCAGGTTACTCAGAGCTCCATCCAGCCTGGTCTTTAACACAGTCCACAACTTCTCTTGGCAACAATTGTCTGTGCTTAAGACAATCTGAAGCATTTTTGTTTTCTCTAATGTTGAATTATACTTAGTCCCAATTTACCTGTGTTGTTCTTCAGGGTTTTGTGTGCATGTCCGATTTTTGACTCTTAAATTATTCGCTCGAGCTGCAAAGAGAAAATGGCATAGCTGTGTGTGTGTGCATGATGTCTGCAGATCAGAAATACTGAGTGTTTGTTCATCTAATTAATCATGTTGAGGTTTGAGAGGGGGAAATAGACTTGTTCAGAAAGTAATTTTCAGGAGCTGTGTGGATAATGAGCTCGGTTCAGAGGTTGCACGTACTTGCTGAAGAATTTGCTTGAGGCAGAATTTGAAAGAAACACTCTCTAAGGAGGTCACTCTATGCAAAGTAAGGAGTGTTGTGGAAGCAGGTGAGATTTGAGGATGTCCACAGAGTAAGATTTGGGGCTTGTAATTGATCCAGGATGGGAAACAGCTCTTGGTTTTGTGGAGAGGTTAACTTTTATGAAGGCATGCACCAGCATGGACTTGGCAGTAGTTGTAGGATAAAAAATTAATATTTTATTCACTACTTAATTAAAAATAAGATAGTTAATAATAATATATAAGGAACTAAAATTATGTTAAATTTATATTTTCTCCATTAAGTTAATATTTATGGTATAAGAAGGAATAATGAGGCTGTTCATAATTTTGCACTTGAAAGTAGACTGCAGTTCTGACTTTCATTTGCTGTAATCTTAAATTGTTGTATTTCATCTGTTTAGGATTTGTTCTTTAATATGAAGGTAAACTTCAGGAAGCTCATAGAATGAAATGGATAATCAGACTCTTACAAAATTATGTATATATGACAAAAGTGTGTCCCTCATGTATACGTGCTGAAATGGTTGTTATCTTGCAGATTTTTAAATATATAATGTGTGTGGGTGTGCATATATATTGCTTTAAGTTTTAGAATACTGATTTATTTTGCCTATTGTGTTTGATTAATTTTCTTTTAAAATTACAGTGAACTGAATTTAAAAAAAATTCCCAGTGAAAGAACATCAGGATACCAGGGAGGAATTACATTGATAATCAGTGTTTGTGCCATATGCTTTTGGAGTTTGTGTGGCTGGATAGAATCAATCCTTTTAGAGAGATTTTTAAATTATATAAATAGGTTGATGAAATAATCTTTTCACCTAATGAACTGTTAGGGGTCAGTATTTTATGTCCTGGTACTTTTAGAATCAAGCTGTTAAGGTGTTGTCTCATGCTAAGAATGTTTTTATATTACCAACAATTCTCCTCTGAATGAATTTAATTATGTTAGTATGGCACTCAGTAATTATTTCCCCTTCTGTTTTTAGTTAGGGTTGTGATTTCAAATATTTTGCTTGAGTTACAGATGTCCAAGGGAATGTTCTCCTAAAACATGTTTTATCCATGTGAAGAAAGTGAAATGCTAGCTTTTGTTCAAGTAGAATTCCCTCTCCTCTCTTAAAATATTTTTAGCTTATCCTTGTCAGAGGATTCTTGAGAAAAATAAGAAGAGATGCTCTTATGAAATCTCTGGGAGCCTTGCTGTGTTTGGATGCAGAAGAGAAATCAGAATCTTACTGTGCAATGGGCACTTAAAAAGCAAACCAATAACTGGACTGTAGTGTGTGACTATTATTTTGGAGCAGTTGAGTTTTGAATTTGTGTTAAAGATCACAGTTTAGAAAAATGCTCAGGATGAACTTTTTTGGTGTAGAGTTATGTGCTGAGAGGTAGGAGGAAAAACGGAGTAAGTGTGGAGGTGTTTTTGTGCAACTAGTAAAAAATCTGGGTATTTGATTCTGTAGCTATTTAAGCCTGTTTCTGTTGTTTCATTGAACTAATGCAGCATCTTAATAATTAGTTTTCTGTTTTCAATAAAAAAACCCTGGTGTCTGCATTGCTCAGTAGTGGTGTATTTGTCAGGAATGTCTGAAGTTATTGGTGTCAGGGGGGATAGTTATTCCTCAACTAATATTTTCTGTTATTGGTACTAGACATACTTGATGTTGTAGGAATTGAATGGCAGTCTTTTGTAAGTGTTCAAAAATGTTATCAAAGTGCATTTTTTTCTGATTTAGGACCATGTCTGAAGCAGACTTGTTGCTTGTGTTGTGTGGGCTGAATTTGCATGACTGTATGAGTAGAAAGGCCTTTTGTATTCAGTCATTTGGCAATTGCATCTCACCAACAAATATCAGCAGTTAAAGCAAGAAATCAGGAAGCTTTTAATTATAAGTAGAGGGGCATTTCTGGTTGGAATGTGTGGTCACTGAACGTCTTCCAAGGATTTCAAGTTTGTCTGTGTAGTGGTGAAAAACAGCAGCAGTGACAAATCAAACAAAACCCAAATCGGTAAAAAAGTGATGTTTATGAAGACCAATAGATTGTTCGGCATTGCTTTTTAATATATAAATTTGTACTTTAAATTCTGCTGTCTGTGTTGTGCGACTGCCATCTTTGGTGTCTTTGGCAGAAGGAGCCAGCCAAGGGTTCTCATTCTGTTTGGAAGAACTCCATTGAGGGGGTTTCTCTGTCCAGCTCAAAGGCTGAGGGAAGGTCTTCACCAGAGTCCTGTGGCTCTACACCACCAGCCTTTCAGAGTGATGGACTTTGCCCATCTGTGCCTCAGAAGAAGCTGTGGTTTATTTTATTCTGGACCAAATGCCTCAGGCAGGGTTTTCATGTGCTGGTTATGTTTTGTTCCCATACACAACTGCGCTGTTCTTCCTGAAGGGTGGCTGTGGTGAGCTGGGGGTCGGTCTCTTTCTCCGGGCGACAACAGATAGAACAAGAGGACACAGTCTCAAGCTGCGTCAAGTGAGATGTAAGTTAGAATTAAGAAGGAAATATTTCACAGAAAGAGTGGTCAGATACTGGAATCATTTACCCAGTGAGGTGGTGGAGTCATCATCCCTTGAAGAATTCAAAAAAAGACTGGATGTGGCACTTGCTGCCATGATCTAGTTGAACAGTTAGAACATCGGCTGGACTTGATGATCTTATAGGTCTCTTCCAGTCTTGAACTTCTGTGATTCTGTGATTCTTTAAGCACTGCACAGACCAAGTTGCAATGGATAGCACTCACTTGTGAGTCTGCATTAAATTTTGTTGCAAAATAATGATCATCAAATTGATTTTTTTTTTGAAACTTTGAAGTGAGTATTTAGTGATTGTTCCTATTTAAAAGCTGCCCTGTGATAGGGAGTTTGAGAATTTAATTTTTCTGAAAAATGCTCTAGAGGTTTTCTTACTGCCTTTACAATAAATTATATGCTCTCTTTTCCTATATCTTTTTACTGCTCTATAAATCAGCAGAGAGGTTATGAATTTGTTTCATATTGCTGTGTTGCACATTTGTTGATGAAACAGCTTATTAGATCATAAATAGATGTAATTGCATAATCTAATGGGAGAGGGGAGGTGGATTGAAGAAGGGGAGGAAGCATAAATAGCACCAGAAATTAACAGAGAGGAGAAGACAAAATTTTGTTACTAAGCTATAAACGCAATTGAGTGGTTATGAAATGCAGAACCAAATAGTCATTTTAACCTAGATCATAATGGTAAATGCAAATTTATATATCAGGAAAAAATGTATAAATGACAGAAGACTTGGTAGCACCCTTCCTAGCATAGCTTTAAACTTCATTGATCTTTAAGGTTCATTTTCCACCTCAGCTACTGCAGTTTTGTGTTTTGAGCTGTTTCCTCCCTGGTGTTTGTATCTGCAGAAATAAAAGGCTTTGCTTTGTTTATGATTTAGATTTCTATAAATCACTTGTGAATCTCATATAAGGACTCCTGCTCACCTCAGCTCTCTCCTAAATGGGAGGAAAAGAAACTGTGCAATGACATTTGAGCTCTATTTTAATTTCAGTTTCTCACAATTTAGGAGACTGACAGCATTCTTTAGATTATTTCTAACCTCTAATCCTGGAGCTATGACCTATGTGTGTGTGCTGTATTTTTTTTAAATGAATGGAGTTCTGTGAAAGTGGAATGTGCTCACTCTGGATGAGTTTGCAGGTATGAATTACCGGACTACTGATGATGGTCTTTCACAAAATGATAGATTTAATTAATGGCTGAACTATTATTAGTAACATTAAATTTATTACTTATATTATTAATAGGAAAAATAGGTAGGATTTCTAAAATGTGTTTCTAACTTATAATGCTCCAGTTATTGTCAATGTTCTGGTAATTTCATTTTAATATTTTTTTTCTTCTCTAGATGAACATTGGAGTTGTCTGAAACTGCTAAAACATTACAACCCTGAACAATGAGGTAGAGAGGTCTGGGCTTTATGGAGGAGGGAGCAGGGAGTTCTAATTAACAAAATAAAAAAAGAAAAAGAAAATTACCAACACTGAAGGTCAACATTAAATACTAGAGCTGCGAAATTTGAATGAACATAAATGTTTTAAGTTTCTTTTATTATTTCCATTATGGTTCAGCCTTCCTAGGACTTTATTAGAAATTGCATATAGCAACTATTGTTGCATTTCTTGTGAGATAAATGAAAATTGACTCCCCACGTCCTAATTTATAGTTGCCATTTCTAGAGTATTGTAATTTCTTATTATCTAAATGTGAGTTTTTAAAGTTGATATGAGCATTTGCCTCAACTTCTGAATTTTTTAGTTTAACATGAAACTTCCTGATGATGCTCCTGAAGTATTGTATTTTTTTGGTATTTCTTTTTTATTTTTTTCCCCTTTTCAAGCACTTTGATTGTTTTCTAATGACTTGCCTGCCTCCTCAACATTCTGGCAAATTGGGATTAATTAAGAAGGCGGGCAAGTTGGGATTAATTAAGAAGGCATGCTTATAAAAGCACCAGGGATTTGTATGAGTTAAAGGTGAAGTCTTGCATATAAAAGGAAAAATTTTCTAAAGCATATAGGTCTGCATATATGTGTATACACATATGTAGATATGTATCTACTTTTCTATTTATGTATATGAAACTATCCTTGAGAACAGAATTATCCAGAGTCTGCATGAGAGTAGAGGCTCCATGCTGGTGGTTCTTTGACTTGAACAGCTACAGGATTACTGCAAACCTTCCCTTATGTGGGGCTAGTGCCTCTAATCACTGTGCAGCTGGATGACAGTGGGAATGAGAAGGAGGGAGAGTTTCATCTTCTCCTTATGGGCTCATATTTTAATATAAAATCACTGCCAGAGCATTGCTGTGAGCTGTGCTCCCAGATTGCCCATCAGGGTCTCTGAGGAGTTGGCTAGGTAGGTTCATGTGTCTGTGGAGATGTGACATCCACCTTCATCCAAGCAATTACAGCCTTTTATGGATGCCTGGGAGTGAGGCTGCTGAGGAGCTCACAAGCTGCAGTGGGGGAAAAAATTCAGGTTCCTGTGAAGAATAGCTACCTCAGGACTGGACTGCAAAGCTGAGCATTTTGGTTTGCAATTTAGGCTTGAATACTGCTTTTACTCTACTTCAGTCTATAAGTTGCCATCATCTTCATTTCCCTCCAGATTTCTGTCTGATGTTACCAGACAGAGGGATTGAAATTGCTGGCTGCTGACGTCTCTGCAGAGGGTTCATCTCTCTCCTATTTTTCCCTTTTCTGTTCCCCAGTTCTTGAAGGATTACTACCCTAGTCCATGCACACTATTTGAGAGGCAAAGGCATCAGTTATTGATCTAAGAACTGCGTGAAAACATTGTATACTTCTGTTTTTTTAATTATTGTGTTGAAAGAAATTCTTGGTTATCTGTATGTGGCAGATATATGGTTCCCCATCATTACACTCAGAGACATATTTGTGTGGGGGGGATATTTTATGTTTGAAAAAATAAATAAAGGACAAAACATCAGCACAAACCCCTACAATCACCTCTTGCAGAACAATTTGAAACTTGAGCATCTCTTAGAAGCATGCCCTTGTATTAAAGACTAATTTATTGAAGTCTTTATGCCCTACTCCCAAACTCTGTGGAGAGAAATGGCAGTATTATGTAATGAAAAATGCTATAAATGCATTCAAGTTTCTTGACTCTCACATTTGGGCATGGAAATGGGCTGCCCAGGGAGGTGTTTAAGGGTGTGGACCTCAGTTCCATGGTCTGGTTGACAGGGTGGTGGTTGTCACAGGTTGGACTCGATGATCTGAGAAGTTTCCAGCCTCATTGATACTGTGATTCTGTGATTTCTGACTGCCTGAATTTGGACTGTCACTCTGAATTTGTTCATGCAGTCTCCTTTATACATTTTTGTGTGCACAGCCACTTAGCCAGAAGAGCTGTTTTCTCCCCATTTGCTTTTTCATTTTGTCCTCTTTATATATGGAGTCATATTTTTGCCTCAGATTTCATTCTGCTGGGATAAGCAAGTGTCTTCTTGCTAGGCTCTTATTTCTTCTAGTCATTCAAATATCATTCTCTGTTCCAGTTTAATCTTTCCTCTTCTGTTTCCTGGCTATGGCTTTGCCTGGTTCCTGTGCTGTGATGCTGTTTCTGCCTGCTTGCTTCTGGAAATCCCACATCTGGATCACTGCCTGATCTCTGGAAATCCCACACTGTAGGATCATTTTTCTTTTTCTGGAAGTGTTCCATTGGTGCCATAGTCATTCTCTTGCTATTTTAATTATCTCCCTTCTCCAATGGACTAGTTAAAAGTATTTCCCTCACTAAGTCCATGACTTTTCAGACTAAATTACTGAATTTGCTCTGTTCTTAGTGTAGCATTACCATCACCTAGTTTTCTGCATGGGATATAGCAATCTCTAATAATATGAGCAAATTCATGCCATCAATAAATTCCATTAGCACATTGGTGCCATCATTGTTAGGCGTATTTTTAAGGCTAGTTTTTGATTGACTTCATTATCCAGTATTAATTCCCATATGGGGTTAATTTTTTTTCTTCTGCACAACCTGTTGGCCCCATTTCTATCCAACTTGTTACTTTCATTATGATTCTCATATTAACTTGGTTTCTAGCTTTAATTGCACAGCTTATTATCAAGCCCTCTTACAATGGTAATTTTCTTTATAGTTGCTTTATCAAAGATAGTGTGAGATATTAATAAATTTATGATGCATTTTATTCTTCTTTCCCCTCACATCCATATTTTTAGATTAAACTATGAATATAGAATAATGAAAAGCTAGACTAATAGATTCTATTAATTCTCTTCTTTTTTCTTTTTTGCATTAAATTTAGGTACAATATTTGCTAGAATATGACAAATGCTATAATTTAATAGATATAATAAAGTGCCTGCTGCTTAACTTGTAAGTTAATGTATTGGTTCTTTTGTTTCCTAGGGCTCTTGTGTAGAGATTCTTGTCTCTGTTCTGGTAGGACAATAAGTTCTTTGAATTTTTTCCTAGTAAAAATGTGATACTATCCAACTCAAGATGCTTTGTTCCATGAGCTGCCGTGCTTTTGCAAGGTAATGCTTTGCATCATCATCTTGAGTCAAAATCACTGAACATTTTCTTTGTTTTGAGCTGTCTGCTGTTTCTGTTGCCTCTCACTTCCTGATGTTTTTGCCATTTGTTGGACAAGTTTGTAGCCATATAAATATGTACTCATACATGATTTAACAAATTTCCTTAGTGAGAAAGCTATTAAAAAAAGAAATTGAACTGGAACTTGTTGCTCTGGTGAAATTAGTGTTATACATTAAAGCTCAGATGTTTTGGTATTATGGTTGATTGCCTTGTCATGTATATATTTCTTAAAAAGCCAAAGTGGGAATAGAACAGGAGGTAATGCTGACCCACTTATGGATTATATTCACATTAACTCAGTTTGCTTTATAAGATGTAATTAGATATGAAGTAATTTAAGATTTGTCTAGAATTTTTGGTCATTTTAACCTCACTTGGGGGTTGGGCAGTATTTTAATTCTGACTTGAATTTCCACCTCAAAGTACTTTTCATGCTTTAAGGTAAAGAGCAGAAGATTCATCCCCATTTCTTCATAAATTTCCACTATGTAGAAAATAAACTCAATTCTGCTGAATACTTCTAGAATGCTCATGTTTCATATTCCCTATTTACCTTCTATCAATTACCTTAATTATTAATTGCATAAATGAAAGTATGAAATCCTTCAGTTTATGTGAATACTGACTGTCACTCAGAGCACATTCTAACTGGCAATAACAATGAAATAATATCTACTTCTAGTAAGTTTACAATTCCACAGCATGTATTTTACACAGCAGTTTGTGAAGATGAATTATTTCTGTGCTAATCTAGTTATTAAAGGTAACAATTTAATCAGTGACTGATCTCCATCTCAAATTACATCTGGAGTGATAATGAGTATGTAGAGCTGCTTTGACTTTTCTATTATCTCCATATGGATTTTCAATCTGATACCAGTCCATAATGCATGTGTACAATAGTCTTCCATCCTCTCTGTTCTCTTTTCCCTGCAGTAAAAAAGTAGTCACTGATGAAAAATTTAAATGGAAATATCTAAGACTTTAGGGTCATACATCCTGGCTTAAGATGTGCTAATTAGTTACTCTTGGCAGTCAGAGGAATTATTCAATTTGCTGAGTATGAAAAGTTTTGGTGCTCTTCTATGTTCCAATAATGGTCTTATTGTTAAATACTTAACACACCTGGTACATCTGATTTAGCATCTCTGGTAGATAGGGTGGCAAAGTAAGTATTTTTCCTGTGATTTCCCATGCAGAATTCCCTGTTGGAAATACCAGTGTTGGGTAGAGAATGCACAGTATCCTGGTCAAATATTGCCATATTAGCTTGGGTTCAACAGCACCTGCAAAGCTTTGCAGCCTGTAGGTGATCTGTGACATAATCTGCTTGTCACAGCCCCAAACAGGCAGTACTTTAGGATTTCTGGAACTTCATTATATAGTTGAGTTCAATTTATAATTATTTTAGTCTTTAACAGTTTTTAAGGAAGGCTTTGAGATGAGAAAAGCAAATGCAGACATATGGTTGTGTGAGTCAGCAGGTGCTAGATGCTGTTATTGGCACCTCTTTCCATGTTGATTCCTGCAGATCTTGGAGATGGGAACTTGTTGGCCATTGTGCAGCAGTGTTGCAACTGGGACATTCAGCGTTGACCTAAATTACAGCATTCATCTTCTGATAAGATGGACATTTGATTTGATCTGTCTGATAAGATGGACATTTTATTTGATCTGCCTTCATTGTTGTGTGGTTTCCTTCAATGTTTTTTCTCTCTTGACTTTCGTGGTACTGGTCTTAACTTGAGACTCTCAACTACTTTAAGTGCTCCTCCAGTGACTAGCTGATCTATTTTCCCTACTAAGGAGTAGAAAAACCTTTGAAACAACTACTTTTTATCTTTTTTAGCTGTCATTCTCAACTTGATTGCTTGTCTGCAAACTGTCTCTTGCTGCTGATTTTAAAATACATTCTTCTAACTCTTTAAATAATCTTGTTCATTCACCTCCTGAGATAATAAAACATTTTTAAAAGGCTCTGTGACCCTAAATGTCGAACACTTCACTAGGTTATTTAACATTTCTTGCAAGTCTTAGATGTCATTGAGATGGAGTCTTAGTATATTGGTTTCCCTGTGAATTAATTCAACTCTTGCACCTTTAAGGCTGAAAAATTATTTTTTGAAATTGTCATATGAGTACACAGTTCAAGAGGCAAAAATCTGCATATAGACATAGGAAAAACTAGTCATTCAGATATTCTTTGTAAAAAAAGCCTTCAAGAGGCATCCTTGGTAGTGAATGCTGAGGAGAGGGCTCCCTGATGAGTGATTACCATGCCTCACCAACTGACTCAATTCATGTGTAACTTTTATTTTTAAATCAATGAATGGAATACAACTATGTTCAACCTTATTCATAAGAGACATAGCTGTGCCTTCTGGTCTGGTCTACCACCAGGGACTGCTTAAAACTGTTAAATTCTTTTTGTGCAGACACTTATGCAAGGTAACCTTAGACCTGACAATATGTAGCCATCCTATTTTCTGGTAGAATAGCAGGTGGCTACTTGGAGCTTCCATATGACTTATTCATATGTCCCAGTGTTTGTTTGTGTCAAGACATTAGAGAGGTTCTTTCCTGTTTGAAGCAGGTGGATGTCACTGACCTCATTTGGGATGTTGCCTGATCTTGTACATGCAGCAAATGTATCAATCTTTTATGCAGTGTAATGCTTAGGAAATCCAGAAACAGATGAGTAGCACAGATCTGAATGGCTGTGCAAAAAAAAAAAAAAAAAAAAAAAAAGGTAAGATTTTAATCTATAAAAATTAATTGGAAAGTTTACCAAAAGGCATGTTTCCTCCCCTCCCCAGGCCTATATTGTCTGCTTGGTAGCTTATATTCACTTCTGGAGATTGATGCTTTGTCTCTTAAATATCTGTGTTTGCAATTTAGCTACCCACTCAAGGGACAAGTCATTCAGCTTAATTTTCTCCAGTTGCCCCAGTTGTTACCTAAAGGATCCTTCTTCACTCTCCTGACATGTGCAATGTTAGTTTTGTGTTTACACCGTCTTCTCTAATGAGAAAAATATGTGGAACTACATCCTAAAAGTGTTGAAAGCCTTCCAACAGGTTTCTGCAGCTGAGCTCTCTTGCCTGTAATACCCAGTCCTGTATCCCTGTTATATACAACAGGCAACTCTTGTAGATTTACACCACAGCAACCTAGACAAGGACTGTGTCCATTTTTATGCTTAGTAAAATTTTTAGATCCTTTCAAGTTTTTGTGATGGTACAGGGTATGTATTGAAATTCAAGAAATATGAGTAAATACTTCCTTAAAGCTCATTTTTCAACGGAAAGCTTTTTAAAGCAGCCCTGTCAGTTTAAATTCCCTAAAAGTATCATATGTAAAATGATACACATGTGCTCTATAATCCTATCTTTAGTAAATGGATTTGCAGCCTAAGAACTTCTATGAATTGGAACACTCAGATCCTTAGGCTTATTCAAGAAAAAGCATTTTAAAATGTAAAGGGATTAAAAAAATGTATTCCTGGTGATTTTGTAAGCAAAGATTTAGCTTATTTTCTAACTAAATGCAAAAGCTGATGTTAGGCTGGCAATTCCAAGAGGCCATCTCAGTCTTGTATATTCAGATAACTTTAAGATTTGGTGTTTCAAAAGTAGCAATTTTATTAAGAGAGGTATTTGAGGGTGGGAAAGTGAGACAAAATCACCCTGAACTAGTGTCTCTGTTGGTCAGGAGCTGGATCCTGGTGATTGTCACTCCAGATGTGACTCCAGGCTCCCCCGGCTGGTGAGTACTCATTGATGGGAGGGTGCAGCCTCTGCTGTGCTGGCCACTCACTGCTGGCCAGGTCAGCGTGTTCCCGTTGCAGCTCATGCCTGGCTGCCATTCTGGACAGAAAACTCAAGGGAGAAGGGGCTCTGCTTCATTTTTGGTTAGCTGGGAGGTAGAGATGGTGCAAAATAAACTCTGTACAAGATTGTGCCTTGTTCTGCCTCTGTGGCTGTTGGTGGTTCATACAGCCTGATCTGTATCTGGCACCTATTTTGGGATGGAGTACATATGGTAAAGTACAAATGCAGGTGTGGATTTTATGAACAGCTGACAAAAATGAGCCAGTTCACAGATCAAAGTAAAACTCTTTCCACAAGCATATAGTTTATGCTTGTGGAAAGAGTTTTACTTTAAACTAAAGTAAAACTAAATAACAAATTATTTGGTTTAATTTATGTAATCACTGAAACTAAGATGCCACATGTTTTGATGAACATGTTTTTCCCTTTCAATTCTTCCCCTAAATGATTTATCAAAATAGCTATATTTAAAAATCCTAAATCTTAAACCTTTTTCTCTTAAAGCCCTGGCTGAAGCTTCCTAATTGTCTAGTTTGAGATGGTGTAAAATATCTAATTCTCTTCTCTTCGGAATTGCTGTAATTTTTTTTTCCCATTTGAGAGCATACATCCATAGAGGTGTGTTTTAGGGTTTTTTTCAATATTAAATAAAAGCGTATTTTGGGGATGAGTCAACAAGCCCTTTGGCTCTTTTTAGGCTGATGATAACCCTCAGCTTCCTTAGTGAAAAGCAAGCCCTGCCAGAATTAGTTTGAATTTTGCTTTAAGTGTACTAGGTTCCAGTTTAATCACCTACTAAGAGTCCTGGGCACAATGCTGTCCTCAGAGAGCTGAGGTCAGGAGTGATTGAAGTTCAGATTAATGATTTAAGAGCACCTTCTGGTGACTAATCAAAGGCCAAAATGGAAAGTTTGTTTTGACTGTGGGATGAACATTTAGAAATGTACCTAGAAGTAAGTCCTGAAAACAGCTTTATTCATTTTACAGCTGAATATACCCGAATATTGGCCTTTCTGCTCTTGAAGCTTCCCCCCCTCCTCCCTCAGCTCTTAATCTCTTTTTAAGCATTGCTGAACAGATGCTTATGCAGATAAGATCTAACAAAAAGAGTAGCAACAACCAGAAACTCTGTTAGAAACTGAGATTCAGCTGTGGTTTTAGGTAATGCAGATTTTTCCTGAAACAGGGAACATTCTTTTGTCCATAACTTCACTTGCTCTTGTTTTGATTTCTGCCATCTTTGATTCTAGCAAGACTTTGGTGTAGAAATAGTCATATGTTGAAAGAAGGCTATTTATTTATTGCAGCAGAATTGAAAGGCTTTAGGGTCAGCAGAAAATTTAAGGAAATTTGTTTCCTTTTTTGTGACTTGTTACTGGTATTAAGCTGTTAATGTTGCAGGAATTAATCTTTGAAAACATTTTCTTTACAAGAGAAATTATTTTTGTATTGATAAGCATAGAATCAGTTTTGATCATCTAATATTGATATGAAGGAAACTTAGAGCCTACATTGTCTGAGATCATAGCACAAATGCCAAATCCTAGTCCACAAATGCCATATTCAAAGTCAACAAATTGAGAGCTGAATAAAAGTAGTATTAAGACTTTTGTTATTGTGAGAGATTTCTTTTGATCTGGATTCTAAACCAGTTTTGGAATTCTGGATGAATAGTGCTTTCAGAGCATGTCGATAAGAGAGTCTTTCAAGGAATATTTGATGAGTTTTCTCCAATAAATATTAAGAATTTATTGCAGTTTGTGTGATTTTCTAGGATTTAGAAGAAAAATGAGTTTTGTTAGTTTTCATATCTACTCACTTATTTTTACCTGTAGTAAAACTTTCTGAAAAGCAAAACCAAGCATCCAAAACATTTAAAAATAAATTATTTTTGTTCACAATTAAAAACAAATAAATGAAAATATTTATGATTGAATTATTGATGATATAGAAGGTTCTGCTTATGTCAGTGCATGCCTTATTTGGAATAGTGGACTGGAAAGGTACTCATGGAACCATCCAGTAGATCATGTAGGGAAGGAAAGTAAATTTTATTTTTAAACAGTAATAGTTTTAATTGGCATCCTTGCAATAATGATCTTCCTCCAGCTGAGCAATATCCTTTCAGATGTCTGTCTCCTCTATATGTGAACCAGTGCACTTCTTTCTGAATTTGCTGTTTTCCAGTTTTGTTTAAGCCAATAAAATAAAGCAACAATTACTCTATATTTATTGAATCTTTCAAAGCTGTTTTTGCAAGATTTCCACCATTGCCAGAAAATTAACTCCACATTGACTGTTAGATGGCTTGTTGAGTGAGATGACTAGAGAAATTTAGATTTCTGGTTTGATACATTCCAAAAAAACAACTAAATTATAGTTGAGGCAGTGAAATGCTGACAGGAATGCTCGATGGCATGTTTGGAAACTGGCATATTAAATTACAGAAGTATCTGTTTGAATGCTTCTTTATCTATCTAGAATTGCCAAGAGCTGGGGAGGCTTGTGCACAGTGTGGCCCATGGAGGGTGTGCTGCTCCTGCTCCTTTGGCACATGATCCATGGAATCTGAGAAGGGGCAGCACCAACCAACCCATCCTTCTCATTCTCCCTGACCATGCAGCTGTGTTGGAACAATTCCCTGCTCTTGTGCATTTGGCTACCTGAATCATCTCTTTTTCTCTAAGCCTTAGGGTCACTGCTTTTTCCTGATCCTATTCCAGAGTGATTGCTTGCCTTCTTTCTTTTCCTCTACTGGTTTCTTCCAACAGCCTAATTTACTGACTTCAGATTTCAGTGTGTGGCTGCTTTGAATCCTGCTGGCTTTTGAGCACTAAGCTGTGTGCTGTTGTAATTTCTGTTTATACTGTCTTGGTGAAGAGTGGGTCCTTGTTTCCAATCCATTCTGTTTGTGTTGGACCTGAGAGGGAATAGATCAGCAGCAGCTTTGAGAGCTTCCCCTGAGAGGAGTGAGATCATCAGCTCTGAGAGCCTGTTATCCTCAGGGCAGTCATAGGGATTCCTGCTCATCACTGATGGTCCTACACTTCCTGTGGCCCCTCACTGACAGGGCAGGCTGGCTGTGTGTCCCACATGCTTTGCTCTGTCCCTGAGCAGGCCCCTCAGGGTTCTGGGTTTGTGGCTGTGTGGTGCTGTTCACTCTGTTAAGGTGGGGCGTTCCAAGCAATGTTCCCCTGACCTGTGTTCTCCTGGGGGGGTAACAGTCCTGTGATAAATTTTTGTATGTTCTGTTTCCCTGTTCTTATATTTAGCTAAAATTGCTAAAAACTTTTTTTTTTGTCATTTTAAATATGACATTTGTATTTCTTTCATTCTGGTTTTGCATTTAAATGCAGAACAAATTACAGGCCAGAGGTATCCTCCCACTGCCCTCCAGAAACCCCAAAACCAAAAACCCACTGATACGAACAGAAACTCCCCCAAAGCCCTCTACCAATGTATGAAATGATTGATTCTGGGAAACTTGGAACTGTCATAGTTAGAAATGAAAATATCATAGTCTCTCTTTCTTATACCTCTTCATCCACTTCTAGAGGGAGTGTTGGAGGTTGCTAACAGTGTTGTGACATACCCATAAATTATGAAATCAAGCATAAAATATGAGTGAAATGACACCTGCCACATAAGTAAAATGTATTCTGAAATGATGCTATTTTATGACTAGTAAGAATCTTTCATATCCCCAAACAAAAATGCTTTGTAATACCCTAGAGACATGAATGCCATTATTCCCTTTCTTTACAGCAAACAGAGGGATGGGCTTTATAGTGTAATGTTCTGATAATGGCTACAGCCAGAGAAGTTGGAAGTACGTGATTATCTATATAATTATCTGAAAGACAGTACTTGCAATCTACTCAGTAACCAGCCCTTTGAATTTTTTAATCAATTAAGTTTTTAAAAGAACTATTATCTCTTCTTATCTCAACATTTGTACTGAGGTTGTGCTCAGGGGCTGGGAACTTCTTATGAGGCTGTGTGTGTGCTGATGGGAAAGGGATGAGAGGAAGAAGGAGTTGCTGGTTTGATTTTGATTTTATATATATATATATATATATATATATATATACACATATGGATTTTAAAAAGTCTTGAGAAGTCTTAGATGCTAAGAGAAAATGATACTTTTTTTTCCCTCTGTAAAGTGTCTGTGTGTCAAATTTTACTGCAATTTTATGTTTTCAAAACTAATATAGCTTTTGGGAGCTGGTGCTTGCAGCCTTCTGATATGAGATAGTTTCCTGCCATGAGAATTCTGTGCTGAACAGACATGAAATCTGATGGTTAGATATTAATCACTCTAAATGATTGAAAGGTAGAGAGAGGTGCCTCTTGGTGAGCGTAGAAACTTGATTTAAATAGTCAAGGAGAAATTTAGGAGTTGGTGACACACTGGATTTAGAGCATTTGCCTGTTACCTCAGGAAGCTTAAGTTAAAACCCTGAACTAGGTCACAAGTGAAAATGAGATTTATGGTGATGTACAGTGAAAAATTGGCACAGTGCATTACCTTGTTGCCAAGTATCTCAGCCTGCCTTGCCCATATGCTTTTTGCTCCACATTTTAAAGTACTGTAGCATGTTTGATTAATTATAGAAGTCTTATAAAATACATATAAATGGCTCAGTATATAAATATATACATACATCTGTTTAAAGTTTATCCACAAATGGATAAAAATTCATAAATAACTTTATCCTTCACTCATGTTAATCCTGTGATTAGATCAAAACCTGTAGCCAATCTTACTTTAATGTACACACTACTGAGATTGAATTCTATTTAAAGTAAGGGAAGTAGGTGGAACAAGAGACCCCCTTGGCTTAACTGTGAGCTTCTGAGTCTGCTGAAATGAGAACTGTACCAGAGATGGAAAAGCAGAGAAACACCTAGTGAGGAGTACAGGGGCATTTCCAGGCTGTGTAGAGATGCAGTCAGGAAAGCAGAAGCTCAGCTTCAATTGAAATTGATCAGAGGTATTGAAAACTAAAAGAAAAATGTTCTTCAGGTTCTTCAGGCAGAAACAAAGCACAACATTGCCTGTTGTTAAACAGCAGAGGTGAATTAGTCACCAACAATGTGAGAAGACAGAGATTCTCAGCACTTGGTTCACATCTCTCTTTGCTGGTGCTTTGAGCCCCAGGCCCTGGGAGAGAAAATCCAGGGTGATGCAAACACAGACCCACTGTCAGTGAAGGAAATGGTGTGGGAACTATTACAGGAATTTGACCCCTATAAATCAGTGGGCCCTGACAAAATCCACCTGAGGCTGAGCAGAAAGCTGGTTCATATTGGAAAAAGGCTCCACATTTACAGCACACCACAACAGTTCATGTTGTGAGGCTGCTCTGTCACCTCTGAGAAGTTGTGGAGATTGGGGGATGTTCCAGAAGAGTGGAAGAAAGCTCATGACAACTCCATCTACAAGGAGGGCTGAAAGGAGGGTCCAGGAAATTATAGACCCATCAGTGTTACTTTTGTTTTTGGGAAACTTGGAATGGAATGAATTCTCCTGGGGCTATTACAAGTCAGATGAAGAACATGAGTGGGAAAAGTCAGCAGAGATTCACCAAGGTCAGAATGTGCTTGATGCCCTGATTGCTTTCTATGACAAAGTAACCTGCTTGTCAATGTGGGCTGAGACATTGTCTACCTCAGTTTCTCCAGGGCTTTGGATATGGGTTCCCACACCCTCCTGGTACAGAAGTGGATTTGTTGGGGTCTGGACAAGGGATCTGTGCAGTGAGTGAGGAGTTTTCTGCCTGGTCATGTGTAAGAGCTCCTGTCACAAGTGGGATCTCCCTGGGCTCAATATTGGGCCCAACAAGAGGAGATCTGGAAGATGAACTGTACCCTGACAGAGTTTAGAGATATTAACAGAATAATGCCAGAGCATACACTTAGCCACTTTTGGAAATGGAGGTTGCCTTGTGGAAAATAAAGCCTAGAAAAGAAAAATCTCTTGCTGTTAAAGGAACCTAAAGTATAACCTATTTCTGTTTGTTTTCAGCAAGAGGAATAACATAAGGATAATGTGTTACTCTGAGTGATCTTAAATAACATAAGGGTGATCTTAAAGTAACACAGTCTATGAAGGTACAGAATTTTCTAAATGAAATAATAACATTGTTAATGTGGTAGGGAAAAGTAAGTAATAGGACCACTTCAGTCAGGTGGAATGTGTTCTTTTTTTTTTTTTTTTTAATTAATTTCTTCATTATCTTGGCAACATTTAGCCATAAAAATAATTCTTGGCTGAAGTGAACATTGTAAAATGTTAGAGCAGTGGGGTGTCTCCTTGCTTCCTGGCAGATTCTTTCTGAATTCCTGTTTGCTTCTAATAGCAACTATCTGCATACAGGAGAAACCTTTGGGATTACTGTTAATATTCTTGTGAATCAGGACTGAATTGTCAGAACTTTGAATATTTCAAACCTTGCTATTTTTTTTTGAGAAAATTAGTAAGTATGACAGAAAATAGAGTGCAAGAAGTCAAGCTAGTGGATTGGGTTGGTGGTCTGTCTCTTACTCAAAACATGAATTATTTTTATACAGCTTTTTGACCTCTGGGATTTTATATGTGGAGTAGCATTTACAGCCATACTTAGATGAGAGAGTGATATAGAGTATTATATAACGTTTTGGTTTTGTATCAAATGCCAACTTGATTTTCTATCAATTTTTAATTTAAGCATGGTGCCAGGCCTATTTATAGGCAGAATTTTGGATGCCATCTATGCACTAGCCTGAGCATTTCTAATAGAATATGTGCTTGTCTCATATGATTTTGTCCAACCATGATATTAAAATAGGAAATATGAAATGTCTGTAGTATTCCAGACAAGAGAGGTGAAGCTACATTTCTTTCACTTCATTTCTTTTCACTAAGTTTTTTCCAGGTCAGTGGAGGATATCGTGCTATTTGCAGTATCTTTTAAAAGGCACTGATCTCTAAGCTGAGATGGAGAACCACTGCCACCTGGAAAATGTTGGCAAGATTTGAGCTGTTAATTGGTGTAGTGGTTCTGTAGAAAACATGGAGCTTGCTGTTGAACTCTGTAGATTGACTCAACTCCACTCCATTTTATAGGAGGTTTTCATAAATATTATGTGTAAATCCATCTATGTGTAACACTAAGTAGCATAAAAAGTTTTTATTGTTTACTTGTGAATGTTTTGGGGGTAGGTGACACAGTTCTTAGTAGTGGTGCATTTCTTTGTTTAGATTCAGGCAATCAACATTTGGATTGGATTTTTTAGATAGTTATGGTTTATACTCACATATTTTAGGAGTATATATGCATCTAATCTAAAGAAAGATCTGAAGACAAACGTCAGGATGGATTTTTTCAAGCTCCATTCTACTTTCAGTAGAATTGTTTTCTCCCTTTTTGTATCAAGCTTTTAAATGAAATATTCCTCTCGTTTGTGCAGTGGGAGAGATTACTGTGCCTGTTATTCACCTTATCTCTTGGACTATTCATCTGTAATTCTCTGAATCATTTTTGTCCAAAAAACTTGAAATGGATCATTCTGACATGTGCTATTACTGGAAACTAAAGGAGAAAATTTCTTTTCATGAAGGAAAAGTAGAAAGCTCTTTTTTCATGACTACTTTTCTTTGGACTTAATATTTAGAACTGTCAGGTGGAAGAAAACTTTACTTTAGTGCCCCTTACACAGTGCTGGTGTCTGGCAACTGCTTCGTTTTGGCCAACACAAAAAATGGTGCCATGTTGTAATGGCTTGAATGACTTGCATTATAGTATAGAAAATTAATGCAACTGTCAGGGTGGAGACCATGGGTGCAGAGGACTTTTACTTTTTGCTAGTACTGCCTTTATGCTAGTGGTATGCTGTGCTTTGTAAGGTGAATGAATAATGAATAAGAATACTTAGAAGCTGTTGATGTAGTTGAGTAATAGATAAAAGGGCTGTTATGAAAGGTGCAGGAGTTTTTATGAAGACCTTTATCACAAATATACACAAACAGAATTTTTTCTGTTCTTGTGCAGCTCATTGCTGTTGGAGTAGGGTTCCTCACTATGCAGTGTGACCAGAAGTTACAATCTTTTAGGTAAACACTTGTATCAGAGAAAGAAAACTAGGTTTTCCTACTGAGCAAGTGATTATAAATGAAATTTTCCATGCAGCAATTTCCAGCTGATGTGAGCTGCATTGATCCCATACAATCCAGCCTGATAGGGGCAGAATTGGATTTGAATTTCTACACTTGAGCGGGTGTGATGAACCTCAGTAAGGGGAACTGCAGTAATATCATTTAGTTCCTCCTGTGGAGGAAGGTGGCAATCTTGGGCAATTACTGGTTGTACACAAATCAGCATAAAAGCAGTTCTTCTACTACTTGCATTCAGGAGAACTGGATTAAGAACATTATGTATAATAAATAATTCTCTGGTTGCTCTGCTGGTCAGACTACAGCTGGAGAAGTAGGTACCATTTTGAGGTGCAGATGACATGGAAAAATTCTAGAAGAAGGAAGTCTAGAAAGTTACTCATGCTAGATTAAATTGCTTTATTCCTCTTTTCAAAAGAAAGACGAAGAGTTTTACCTGATTCCCAGGTCTATGTTCAGGAAATATGTGTGAGAAAAAAAGGTGAATTAGATGTTCAGAAATACTTTCTAATAATAAGTCATTACTGAAATAGATTGTCTAGGAAGGTTGTAGACTTCTATCATTGGAATTATTAAAATCAGGTTAGACAACTGAAAAAAGATTTCAGTATAATCTGAATTATAATAATATTATAATGCAGTTGGGATAGGTGTTAGGACATGTTGTAACTCAAATGGCAATTTAAGGTAAAACAATAAGCCAAGTACCACTTTGTGAGCAGCTAGAAGAAAATTCTTGAGTAGTTAATGCAGTATTTTCACATTTTATTTTAAAATAGAATAAATATTACATTTAATATTATAATACTAATTTTATCTTCTGCATCTGATTTGTTTATTGTGTCTTCTATTGCTGTGCCCACATTTCAAGTCACTTTGTGGATTCCCTCATAGTCACATATTCAAATATCCTATTCTAAACAAGCTGTCCTGGTCTGTGCTCTGTGAGTTTATATAATGTTGTGCAGCCTAAGCAAGGGAACAGATTTCATTTATGTAATTGAAAATGCATTGCATAAGTAAGATGCCATAAAAGTTTGGACTTTGAAAGCAAAGCAACATCTACTCCTATACAGAATCCTTTGTTGTTTTGGGACTATTGCAAAAATGCACTATAGAACAGCAGCCTTTTTCAGAAACAGAACACATGCCAGAATTAACCTTAATTCAATGTTTTGCACCAATCAAGAGTTTATATTCCTCCTAATTTAGTTGGGGTTTTTAGTTGTGTGCTTTTTTTTCAACATAAGTGTTAAGCGTCTTGAAATACAGGGTATCTCCTCTTGGGGAAAAATTGTTTACATGTTCTAATCTTGATTTTAATTTCCTGGGATTTTTGGATTGTTTTGGAGCATGGCTTTGTTTAAAATAATGTAGAAAGATGGACTCAGGATGAACTGAATTAATCATGAGGGTTTTCACTTTTGCAAGAGAAACTACTACTTGGTCAATGAATAAACTGAAACCTCTCTAAGAGCAGGCCTGTGATTACTTAGCATGTGAGAAGTTGTCATGAGTGTCCTTTGTGTTTCTAAATATAAATTCTTCTATTACTGCTAAGCAGTATGTAACAAGTAGAGGAGTGTGATTGGCATATGCAAATATTTCCTTAATGTATTGAATATTTATTCCTCTTCATTAGTCATTGAAGAAAATTAGAGCTACAGTATGTTCAGTACATCCTTTTTTCATATGTGAAAAAAAACCCCCAGCAGCAAGTTATACAATGAATGTAAAAATGCAGGAAAATCAAGTGCAAATTCTTTGAATTTTTGTTAGGTGCTAGTCAATACTTTAGGCCTGGAAGAGAAAAATCTGCCTTTGTGGGTTTTTCAGACCATACTGTTTTTCAGATATTCCTTTGAAAAAATACTGGAAAACCTTCTTAGTCTGTCATTCAATGTTGTAGTATGAGAAATGGCCTCTTGATCACTTCTGCATTTCTTTCTCACTGATTCAGGCTTGCACTGTCAGGTGGTTGGATTTTTTTCCCCTTCTTTATTAATATATTCAGCTGATCTCAGATCTGTGCAGTCTCTTTCCCTGCTGTAAATGTTAGACACAAGATCTCAACTAGAAAGGTTGCCAGTACTTCTATTTATGAAGAACTTGATCTTTTAACTTTGAAGCACATTTATTGATTTTTATTTCTTTTTAATAAAACATATTTTCATAAGAGATGAAAAGGAGATGGAGCAAAATTTTTCAGCAGTGGAGAGAATGACTCTTGACTGACACACCAGTACTGATATTGAGATGGATCTGTGAAGCAAAATGTGCTCTATATTGTATATTTAGAAACATCTGAAGTAGGAATTGCACAGTAATCCCAACATTTCCTAAAATAATCAATACAATTTCAACATTTCTTAAAATTATCAGTAGAATTTCAACATTTCTTAAAATTATCAGTGACACTAAGTAATATAGAAATAAATGAATTTTTTAATAACTATTTAATAGTGCATATTTGTTATATTATGAATATAGCTTATGCTTTTTCTCCTAAAGCACTGATATTATAAATCAGACCTCTGTCCATCTACCAGCAGTTTTGTGGATCTTCATGTTCTGGTGGTGACAGAAAATGGCCAATAACTTTTCTGGCTTAAATTAGTGCCCCTCTCTAAAAGATTTGGTGGTATTATTTTTTGCAGGAGGATGCAGGAGATGACAAGACTGTGTTTTTCACAGCTCTATAAATATTACAGCAGGAAGGGCCATTTTAATAACCTGCTCTGACGTCTTATGTATTGCAGGCGTAGATTTCATCTGACTGCTCCTTCACTTTGGACCAATCATTTCTGCCTGAAGTAGAATGTACTTTTTTCCTTGAAATGCATCAGTCTTGGTTTAAAGTCTCTGCAGTGGTAAATATTGCCACTGTACATTCTTTATGTGCCATAATTTTATAGCAGTGGTAATATTCCAGGTGAATGTAGACATCCCTTTGGTTGCCCTGTGTTGGCTTTAGGCCTTGCATTTCTGGTGTGTCTGTCTGCTAGGTGAAACCCTGAGGTGTCACATATTTCATGGAATCTGTTGCTGACTGATTACCTTGGTGACTGATCTGTCACTGGTGCTTCTGAATGCTTTTAAATGTGCAGCATGCTGACGTCTTTCTGTTGTTTGGTAGATCTGTTTTACAGTATACTGAGATGGGAAATGTTCTCTTGGCATGCACCCTCTAATTCTTTATAGGCTTTGATTATAACCCTACTAACTAGGAAAAAAATATTGTTGAGAACATTATGAAAGCTGATGTGCAATTTCAAATGACAGTGCACAGCATCAGCTGCTCCCCTGTGTGTTCTGTTTAGGAGGTTGGAGTGTGGGTGGGATTAACCTGGGGTGCCTGGCAGGTCACACAAATGGTTCTGGCTTCCTCTCATCACTGGGGCTTTCTCAGTGGTGAGCAAGGAGCGGGGTGCAGTGCAGGCACCTCTGTGACTCGTGAGCGCACAGTCAGGGTGACTCATCTGGATTGTGGCTATTTGACAGAATCACTGGTGGCCACAGAGGAAAACTGCTGAAATACCTGGCTTCATATGAAAGAGAATATTGCCCTTGGTTGAGCAAGGGGTTACCTGAAAGTGGTACTGCTTATCTTTGTGAGTTATGGGATTTGGTATTTGATAACACTTGGAAAGAAAAATAATACAGAAAAATTCTTGGTATGACTCAAGAAACTTACAGTAATTTCCATCTGTCTTGCTATGTATTTATTTTAAATAGAACAAGCCCTTATCTTACCATTTTCTGCAAACATTACTGCCGAGTAATGCTGTGCTCTTATTTATTTACTTTTTTTTTCCAACAAAGTGAAATGTCTGTTTCAAAGGCTATCTACTCTTCCAAAAGAAACTGCTTATCAAAAAATTACCATCCTAGGAGACAAGGGAAATTGTTTGTACTTTACTAGTACCAAAGGGCTGATCTAACAAAAACAACTCTTGTAAGTCACCTCCATTGCACTGTACAACCACTAAGAAGGCAATGGTCATGACTGCAAATGAGTACTTCTGATGTTTCATACTTCTGCCAGGAAAATCTATGTTCTGTGGATAGCTAAATAAGACTTTACTTCTATATATAAATCATATGACAGCACTGAAATTATTTTGATTGGAATATTATGTATTATTGCCTTTTATTTAAAAAAAGCACACAAAACAGATGAAAGTTTTTCTTATTTAGTGATAGTTATTCTTAATTATTTTCTTTCTACAATATAGTGAAAGAAATAAGTGTTTCTGAGGATGTTTTTGTATTTGTTGTTATTTGTTATTAAAGAGTGAGATGATCTGTTTTCCCAGTGGAGTAAGGCCACTGGAGATGTGTGTTAAGGCCTGAACATAATCATAAAGGATGCAGAAAGTAGAATGGATTAGTGAAGATACAATGTGCTGAAGGTACCAGGCTCTTTTAGAAAGCTTTTATGTTAATAGATTATTGAATTTCATCTGCTGTTTTATCACTGCATAGATTAATACAAAGTAATAAATATGAATGGGTGAAAAAGATTCTCTTACTTGCATAAAAAGAATTTCTATATGTGATGAATATTGAGCTATTAACACTCAAAAAAGTTACAGCAGATATTTCTGTTTCAAATGTCAGAATGGTAGTTGTTGAAAGAGCAAATAAAATCTTAAATGGGAATAGAGAATAAAATGGAAATAATATTGCTACTGTAATAATATGCTACTGTACAGATTCATGGTTCACTTGCATCTTGGATACAATGTGCTGATCTCTGTTGCATCTCAGCAGGCTCTAGGAGAATACAAAAGATTTATTACAGGCAGTGAGCAAGGAATTCTCAGGTTGGAAAAGGGGCAGAGGAGGGAAAGAAGGGAAATAAACCACAGATCATTACATTCTGAGTGGTATAAAGCATGAACCCAGAGGCACAGCTGTGGACTGAAACTGTCCCTGAGCTGCAAGTCATTGAGGGTGGTGTGATGCTGTGTGGAGAATCTGCAGGGGTTCATCCTGCTGGGTAATCACTGGGGAGCACTGTGCAGAGACAGGGTACTGAGTGGGCATAACAGAGCAGCAGGCTGCCAGATGTGCTTATTCAAATTCATATCTTAATTTGTCTTGATCTAGGAGAGTTTTCCTATGGCTGGTGTTGTCTAATTTTAGAAGTAAGTCGTAAGGCAATGGCAAAGCAAATAAGCAAAGCAAACAAAGATGCTCTTAAACAAACCCCCCTTACATTGGCTTGGATCCATTTCGTGTAAAGGATAATTTAAATTATTTGCTACTGAGCTAGAAAGAATACAAGTGAATGCCTGGGGGAAGAAAGCAAATCAATGATATTAAAAGAATTAGAATTCAAGTTTTTGTGAGTACAAATTGTGTGATGAGGAATATGAAGAGAGACTTGACTTTTCCCTACCCCAATTTTCTTTTCATCAAGAAAGAATCTATTGGCATGTCGATGATTCATGTTCTGTTGTCTCTGGTGTATTACAGCCCTGTTTTTCCTCTTGTAGGTTAACAGAACCTTCTGGATATTTAACAGATGGACCTATAAATTACAAATATAAAACTAAATGCACGTGGTTAATTGAAGGATAGTAAGTATCTATTTTCATAGCCTAAATTTTCTAAACAGTTTGGTACTATGTGTTCAAGAGATCAAAAGAACTCCTGACATAGAGATTGCATGAGGGTGTAATATGAACAGTTTGGTGTTTTGTTACTTTGCTTTGGTTTTGTTTAAGTTTTATATAGGATTTAAAAAAGAAGGTATTAGGATTGTCAGGATTGCTTAGAGTTGGCCAAATTCCATTTCCATTCAAATTGCTGGCAAAAATTAGGCTGACATTGATATATGGCTGGTGCTGCAGGCCCTCAAAACCCCGTGATAAATTTGTTGCATGTTTGAGTACCTTTGCATAAGTTCCAAAAGTAGTTACAGAATCCCTTTATTTAACTCATTACCTGACTTATCTTATTTAACTCATATCAGTGATAAATCAGCAATGGCCTCAAGTACAGAATGCTTATTCAGTTTTGTGTTCCTCAAAAGTTAGTGCTTCTATAAAGTATTTTCTTTTGCATTCTACAGTTCCTCATGTACTTAGTTTTGAATTAGTTTTATGCCTACAGTTTAGGTTCCTCATGCCTGTTGCTAATTTTCCAGTTTATGCAGCACAGAAACTCACAGACATGCCTGAAGAAATAATGAGACACATAAATTAGTGTGGCTAAGTGTTAATGGCACAAACTGGTTACATTTCAGGATGATTCCAGCCCCCCAGGATATGGGTTAGGTTTTTGCTGACTCTAGTTCACAATTCTAGAAGAAAATGAACTCCTTCTGTACTTCCATGTTGTTATAATCTCAATTACCTTGGATATCTGCTCCACTGCTGCAGTTCAGAAATGATGTGTCTGATCTGACTTTGGTCTGCTTATATGCAGACAGTAATTTAAACAAAACAGCAGTGAAGTTGTGAGTGTTTGCAAAATAATTTAAATTTTATTATCTAGAAGACCAAGCTATAACTGAATATGTGTCTGACCTAGCTAGGCTTCTCTTTTTGCTCAGGAATATTTGTACTGCATTGCACTAAAGTGGAAACACACCTCAGCCCCTCGGGCAAACTCTGCTTTGAAGCTGTTCCCCACTTCATTCCTCCTGCTCTCAGGAGATGGCAGAGTGGGGAGCTGGAGGAATCAATGTGCTGCACAGTCTGGGGAGGAGTGAGGCAACCAAATGTCAGCACACAAGGAATTCACATATGTGTACAATACTGAGTCTTAAAAAATGAACAAAGAGCTTTCTCCAAAGGATCTGTCACAAAACCCCACATGTTTTCCAAACTGACAAATTTTACTTAAGCCTGTCTACAGAGAGAATTACCAAGAAAATAATCATTATGTTTCATGGAATACATACACACACACACACACATATATATATGTATGTATGAATGTCTGGTAATTCTGTGATATGTAAAAATTCCCCTTTCAAAAAGTTTACAGATCCATTTGGACCTCAGCCAAAATGTCACTAGTGACATTTCCCACATGTTGGCAGAGGGTAGGAGGCAGGTACTTGCACTAATACTGGTTGAATTTTAGATTTGTGTTTTAAGATTTTTATTTGCAATAGTTAGTGTAATACTGGGAAGAGGATGTGTAGGTGATTTTATCTTGAAGGATTCTTTAAAGTTCATACTCCTGACATTGTAAAGTAAATTTAGTGTATTAAAATGAGATATTTTAATTGCTCTAAATTTGTGGTTCTGAACATTGATAAAATCCAGTGAAGTTACACTTCTCATTAACTATAGGGATTATTAGCTGTGGACTGAATATGTTATTTTAAAATTTTCTAAGATAAAGGGAAATATTTTCTTGCCCTGGCTTTTGTTATTTAACACTTTGTTAAAACATTTTGAGTAGTAATTAAATATTTCAGAGTTACATTGGCATGATCAATTCTACTGTGAGCTCTTGATCTTATGATCTCAGTAATTCTGTAAATATGTTACATCAATGTTCTTTTTTTTCAGCCCAAATGCAATACTAAGATTAAGATTTAATCACTTTGCCACAGAATGTAGCTGGGACCATATGTATGTATATGATGGAGATTCTATATATGCACCTTTAATAGCTGTATTTAGGTGAGTGTATTTACTAATATTACTGTCCATGTAGTCATGTATGGACATTTTCAGTTATTGGGGGGAATAGTAACATTAGAGGCTTTAATATGTTTGTTAGAGTGCTTTCTTATCATAATATTATGGGAACATGTATGTAAATTTGTATTGGAATGCATTCCAAAATGTTAAAGTTTTGGTTAGATAATCATAGTGGAAACCCATTTTTTGGTACTTACTGCTGGCATTGAATGGAATGTTAATGCTTACACACAGACACTTTCCTGAAAACCCCTGACTTACCTTGCACATACATGGACAAGTTTTACATACCTTGTATACCTTTTATTAAAAAAAGTTTTAAAATTATATTTATGAGTAATCTTGTTTATATAGTTAACCAGCAGAATACCAAACTCCCTGTTTCCTTTTTTTTTTTTTTTTCCCTAAATATACCAAAGATTGCTTAAAAACATTTTTCTCCTTCTCTTTTCCAGTGGTCTGATAGTCCCTGAAGTGCGTGGAAATGAAACTGTTCCTGAGGTGGTTACTACATCTGGCTATGCATTGCTACACTTCTTTAGTGATGCTGCTTATAACCTAACAGGATTTAACATTTTTTATTCGTAAGTAGTTTTGTACTAAGTAATTACCTTTGTTTTTTTCAATAGCATAAATGATACTCAGTGGTAAGTATCCAAAACCAGGGAGCTGGGCTTGTAATAAGTTATTAAGGTATGAGTTAGGGGAAAAAAACTCCTAGAGACAGAGTATGGTTTTTTGGAGTGAAGTCACATGGCCATTCCCAGAGTATGTTTTTCCTGTGCCATATGGAACTAGAATGTATCCCCTCCAGTGTTTATCCAACACATATAGTTGTCATATGGACTAGAAGGGAGATTATATCTGCTGTCATATAAATTCCCTTCTCTTGAACTGGGATCATCTGTTGCTTGATTTCTCTTGCTGAATATACTATGGATTTTGAAACCTTCCAAACAGTTCCACTTGTATTTTTGTGCCAGCCACAAAGATTTTATTCCATTCTTTTCCTCTTCTTGGGTATTTCCCATCCTGTTTTCCATCTCAATCTACACTGCCTTTGTAGATCTTATCTGCACTGTGTGTCTTTTAGTTTCTGTGATGTCAAAGTCTAATCTGATATGACCATGATTGCTTCATCTAGCAGACCTGAGCCTTTTCCTTTTTATATGCACCAGTTGTTTGCAGCTTCTTTCTCCTTAGGGATGTTCATGTGACACAATGCAACATCTCTTTCTATTGCCTGCCTTGGCTCAAGAGGAAATTGCTTGGTCCTGTTGGACCTATTTTTTCATGTGAGTTTTTCCATGATTGAAGATGTGCCTGTTGTTCTTGTTCAATCCCTTCAGATTCTGAAATAGCAGTTATTGGGATATGCTGGCCAGCACTGCATTTCCTATGTCGAAGTACATGCAACATTTTTGTCATATTCTTTATTAGTTTAAAATTCCTATTTGTGTTTCTGATCATAGCTTTGGCTCTTGGCACAATATTGGTACATTGTCTGTGGGAAGATTATTGCTGTAATTTGCAGCAGATTGCCCACCCTTGGCCAGATAATAAGTAGCTATTCAATGTTTGGGAAACCTCACTATATATATTGCATTGGAAATAGCAGCCTAGAACACTGGGTATTTTTAATTTTTGTCAGTTGACATCAGTAAAATGCAATCACCTGGCAGACTTTCTATTGTAATTAGTTACATTTTTCAGTTATCCCTGAAGCTTTTATTGCATGTTTTTATTTGTCTTGGGAGCAAATGGCAATTAGACTTGGCATTCTTAAGAAATGAGTGTATGTGCATTCTTTCATTATTTGGTAATGTGGTGCACATTGCATATCATTACGTAATTTTTTTTTGGGTAGATTTAAAATAAATGAAAAAACTTGACAGTTTTTAATTCCATCACATATATAACTCATGAAATTCTATATATTCTGTTCTTCTGTGTCTTTTATTGCAATGGATACTTTTAAAGCATTTTTTAATGAACCAACAGTAACATTTTTATGATAAAGAAGTACCTACAATTACTTTTTATGGTTGCATTAACTTTGCTTCTGTCACTGGTTTATTATACTCTGCTTCTCTTACCCTCTTCCTTACTTTTTGACTTCATCTTGATAGACCACTGTATTCCTTAATTTTGGGGAAGACAGAAACACAAAATCTGTGACCAAAGTGCCATTTCAGTAGCAAACAACTGTAATTACTTCAGAATAGTCTGAGTAAATTTTCTGTTCCTTGGAGTCAGGCAACTTTCTTCCAATTCTGCTGATCCAGTTTTTCTCATTTTGTTTGAATCCTTAATGAACCAGTTGGAGTGGGAAATGGTCTGCTTGCCAACTAACATCTCCTGGTGGAAAAACTTAACTGTTCTCCCCTTCCTGCAGAACACTCCCTGTGAGGTTGGGGGAGAGATTGCTCCCAGCTGTAGCATATAGCTGTTAATGCCATGTATGTTACCAATAAAACCCCCAGGAGATTTGGAATGATGGTCAGATGTGGGATTTTCTATATCAGTCCTTTGAGAAATTAATCTTTAGAAGACAAAAGTGTTTCCTCACTGTCCTACCACAACTACATTTTGTCAAAGGCCAGCCTTGAACAATTCTTTGCTGACTTTTAACAGCTCTTTCTTCATTCAGTTAGAGCTTCATTCAGTTAGGAAGACTGTGAACAGTATCCATCTCATAGCTGCAGGGAGTGGTCTGTATTATCATCAGAGGGTTGTAGTAACATTTTATTCTGAGTTTGCTGTGAGTCATTGAAAGAGTTTCAAATCTTGCTTGGGCTTCATCAGGCACACACAGCCTGAGTTCATGGAAGCTCTTGGACCCATGTATTCCATGTCCTCCATCTTCCCTCATTTCAAGGAGTTGCCTGCATTTCTGGAACCACTTTGCTTGATTTTGCACTCCCATTGCCTGTGATCTCAGTGTTTGCTAGGGTGTATCAGAGAAATGCAAATTCCCAGAACAGTCATAGATTTCTTTCAGCCTAGGCTCTCCTGTTTTTGCATCTTGGACTGCAGAGTTATGGTGGCTCTTTTATTAAGGATTCAAAGAATGAAGTGCTGCCTGTAAGTAATTTCAGGATATTAGCCATCTTGTATTTTTCCTTACTTGTTCTTCCCTCTTTTATTCTCCCCAGATGTTAGGCACACTGTTTATAGTATGGACCAAAGCTACCAAGGAAAACCCTTTAACTGTATGCCTGTGTGGAGAGTTTATGCTCAATTACATACAGTGTGGTTGTTTCTAGAGATAACAAGCATTTGAAAGGACTGAGTGCTTATACTGGAATGTAGGGCAAAAATAGGTGGTCATCTGTCCAAGCAGGGCCTGTCCTTCTGCTTCATGTCAATATTTGTTGCAGTGCAAGGTATTTGTGATCCTGAGTGCATCAAAGACTTGGTATTTAAGATTGGATCAACACCTTTTGAGCTCATTTGCCTGTAAAATCATCATTAAACTTGAATTTTATCAGTAAATAGAAATTTTTCATAATAAAACATACTTTATCTAACAAATAGTGCTGGAGTACTGTCAGATATCTTACTTTTTTCTTTTTATTTTTTCAGAATTAACTCTTGCCCTAATAACTGCTCAGAACATGGCAAGTGCACAACCAGTCTGTCTGCGCCGAGCCGGGTGTACTGTGAGTGTGACAAATACTGGAAAGGAGAGGCCTGTGACATTCCCTATTGCAAAGCCAACTGTGGGAGTCCAGACCATGGCTACTGTGACCTGACAGGAGAGAAGCTCTGTGTCTGCAATGACAGCTGGCAAGGTAAAGTTTGCTTAGCTTAGTGTCTAGGTGATTTGATTTTCTCCCTGCCCTCCTTTTAATGTCACATCATTGCATCATATTTTTAGTGTTTCCTGAAGTAAAGCAGCCACTGTCTGCTTTTTGTTGGGTGTAATTTGTAGCAGCCTCTCAATGAAAAAGGAAGGTGAACTGCTTTGTTATGATGGTGCAAGACTGTCTGTGGGCTAATGGATGTACTGTAAGCATGTAGTGCAGTTTTTCTCCCAGTACCATAGATCATTGTTTCTCATTACAGATAAATTATTTAGGATCCTAAATGTTTAATTCACTTGCTATAATTATGCTAGATGCTTGTGGATTTTTTGTTTTTATTGTTTACCACTTCTGTTACAAATCTCAATTGGCTTAGCTTGCTATGCTTAGGAATTGCCATTCTCTTAACAGAAAAATTAAAATCCTTGCAGATTACTTAGCTGATATGCCTTCTTCCCATGACTTCCTGCCTCAGTTCTGTTTTATTGCTGTTTCTTTTGGCATGTCAAAGGAAGACTTTTTAACTCCTATTAGCTGTCACACCTATTACTCCACAGTCATGATGAGATCTAATACATTTCACTTCTTAATAATTATGAGTTGATCATTCAAAGGCAGTCTGTGCACCCACAGAAGGGAAGTGTTTTAGCATTGTGGTTATTGAATGGAAATAGTGTAGACTTATTACTGAGTCCTTTAAAACCTTCCAGGACTGTAGTGCACAAAAAGATCCTGAAGGCTTAATCTCTGTCCAGAAATTGTGAATAGAAATTGCAGCAAGACTATCACCCTTTTAGTTGTGCATAAATTCCTTGAAGTGTCAAATTGCTGAGTACAAAATGGGGAAATGTCACAGATCTTTGGAAATGCTTTTAGGCTATACCTTCAGGTATAGTGCTATTAAGTTAATTAGAAGTTTTAAGCACAAAATAAAATTACAGATTTGACTACCGCTGCCAGTGCCTTCCTTTCACCTGGCATTTCTGTACATGCTAGCTTCTCACTCCTTCCTGCAGATCATATAAAGAGAATTTGCTTCATCATTCCTTGGATTTTCACTGAATCTACATAGATTTCAATTTTTTTTTTTAAATTCTGTCACAGATGAGCTGGCTTGGATATATAATTGTTTTTCCTTCCTAAATATCAAACTTTCCTTAATCTCTGGGAGACAACTTCCATCTCTGTTTTTTCTTGATTTATTTATACCTGTATATTCTGTACTTTCTATACTGATACGATCTTCTGTGCACATTATTTGCGATGATGGAATCATAAATTTTTCTCTTGCTGTCTGACAAGTTTTTCTTGTGTTTGGTAATTCAAACCAGGTGGCTGAAAGGTCTTGATTTGTATGCTTTAGGAGAGAATATCATGTTTCATTTTTATTGCTATTATTATTTATCTTATTTTGAGTGACTTTAGTGTCTGCATTAAAAAAATCACTGAAGTGCATTGATTTGGATGTATGATAATTAGAATCCCTGATTCAGAATATAAATGTCAGATTTCCTATTTTTCTGCGTAGAATTTCTTTTACAATGGTGACATCTTGTGGTAGTCATTGAAGGAGCAGCTCTGAAGAACATTAAAAAAAACACATGTAAAAAAAGTATCCTGAGAAAAGGGAATACTTTAGGGTATTCTTTGGGATAGAATAACTTTTTTGAATAAAAAGTAGGATCCCCTGATTATTAGATATGTCTTGTGGAATTGAATACAAGGATCTTGTAGATATTTGCTTTATTCTATGTTTGTATTTGGTTGTACAAATATAGAAAAAAGCTTCCATATTAGACTTTTAGACTTTGAAGACAAATAATTGACATAATTTTTATTTTTAATATGTGTTTCATTTAACAAAACATGAACTAGTTGAATGTATTGGGTTTTTTTTTAAATCAAAGTATTTTTAATAATGCTAGTAATCTTAAATATTCCTGAAGTTGGTGTAAGAACAAAATTTAGTATTTACAGAAAATCTGGTTAATCTAAAATTTTCACCCAACATAAGGGAGTCTGAACTTTTCAGACTAAGTATAATTTTCTTTGAGTTCTGTACCATAATACAGTGTCCCATTCCTGGTTAATCTGTCTTGATATTATCTAACACAAGGCTGTGGATGTAATTCAGGGAGGAAAAAAATATGCCTTAAAACTAATGACTTGCTCTCTCTCTGGCTGAGACCAAACTGGTGACTCCTGCACAATTTGACCTATTTAAGAATTCTATAGAAAAATGCTTTGGCTGAATATGTTTTCACAGCCTGAAGATTCTCTTTGATACCAGGAACACCATGTCTTGGATTGTTTCAAGCTATAAAGGAGAAGACAGATTTCCAAACAGTTAAAAACTTCTGTGACAGGTGAAAAAATTCATGATGACTGAAAGGATACTTTAAAGAGGATTAAGTGGACTGTCTTTGAAATTGCTGAAAACATTGCTGAGTCCTACCTGTAGACAGAGAAAAAAAAGAGTTGAAGGCTCTTGAAATTGAGAGAAACTTTATTGATACTTTGATCACTGAACATCAGCACTGCAAGCAAAAGGGGAATCTATTAGAGAGGAATTACAGACTGTCTTTAAATTAATTTTAAAGAGGATGAGTAGGGTACCTTCAAGGCAAATCTGATACTTCATGTTTATTTTGTGTTGGATTGCATTGTGAGGTGGTTTGGAAACAGAGGAAGTGCTTTCCTTTTGTAAGAAACTACATCAAAAATGGGCTCTAGGGTTGCACATAATGCTCTCTAGGGTTGCACGTAATGCACACCAGCCCCAAACAGGCATTCAGCCCCAATCCAAAGTTAAAACACCAATAAAATTTCTGGAACATGTATAGTTAGTGGATTCTCCCTACAGAGCTGCTCCTAGCAGATAGAGATGTAGGAGAAGACCAGATTCTGAAATTAAACTAATTAACTTTGAAATAAATCCATTAGCAATTGAGGCAGCTTGAATTTTATAACATCTCTCCAGGGAAAAATGAGTCTCTGTAAGGAGAAGAGTAAACAATGAAAGTATAAAAGGAGCTATGACTACTGCAGTGTAAATCAGTGTTTTGCTTGCTTGGTACTATGGCATCATGAGTGTGCCCAGAACAACTCTGTCAAAGTCTGTCTAACTCAGGTTATCCTGAAAGGACTCACTGGATTTGGGTTTATTCCCACTTTTCAGTGGAGGGCTTTGATGTGAAACTCTCTTGTTTGGCCTGCCTTATTCCCCAGCGCTGACATAGAGCAAAGCTGTGCTTGTGTGGTGCTGGGTTAGTGAAAGTGGTGGGGAAGGTTTCAGATGGGGGCTCAGGCAGCAGCAGGTGAGATGCAGCACTGGGAAGAGCTTGTGCCAAATGCCTGGAGATCTGAAATCTGAGATTTTGGCCTGGATGTTGTTGAACAAAAAGCACACAAGTCTGTGTGTCTTCAGAGATGAGGACCTGTGATGTAACATTTGCTTTGGACAGACCTGTTTTTGGAAGGAAAAAGAAAATAGAAGCAGGTTTCTCATAGATACTGTTCTGCCCTGTGATCATGCCCTTTTTGTATCAATTTTACTTTTCAGGTCATCTCCTGGCCAAGTATCAATTCAGAAAGGAGAAACAGCAATTTTACAGTCTGGGAAATGTCCTTTTAAATATATGTGCATTTATGCTTTATATGCAAATAAAGACACATATCCAAGGAACATTTTTGTCCCTCAATTTTAAGTTAAAATCCTATTTCTGTGCTCCATGTTTGTAGATTTTTTTAATGTTGATCATAGAAATGAGAGCTGTCTAAGAAAAGTTTGTCTATAGAATTGCTAGGAAGGAATTTTCTTGTAAGGAATGGTTATTTCAAATGTACTGGAAATGTTCTTCAGATTTATCTTCAGGTGGAATTTAACAACTTGATAAGCCTTCTTGGAGGATTGTGCAGTTTGTAAACAAAGTATAGCTATTTTAATTACAAATTTAATGTCTTAAAATTGTGTGAGAAAAGTCAAGTGTCCTTATTGCAAGAGAAAAAACATCACAGGTAAATGAAGAGCCAGCTACAGTTTTAAATACCTTTATGGTGTCATTTGACAATTAGTGAAAGCAAATTTAGCAGAATTTATTTGATTTGTTTCACTAAATGGCTCCATTAACCGGGTTGATAATGCTCTCTCTGCCTAATTAGGATGAGATTTAGGAAGGGAGTCCCCTGCTATTTGTGAGTTTTAACGAAAAGTGTAATCCATTTATAATAAATCTATGACCTAAATATTTATTTAAAAGGCATACATTTAAATGTATGAAAATAGAACTTGATTAAAATAATGATCCCAAGCAATACTTTGTCCTGAATACAACAAGTAGATGGTGCTGATCTCCCCGATAAGGTAAAATACAAAATTGACTTTGTAATCTGTAGCACCTTCATTTAAGATTAGGAAGAAAGTGATTAATGCAGCTCAAAACCTGTTAACTTCATTTCAGCACTGTGTAGAGTTCTAGACCATAACTTGAGGAAAGAAATAATGAAACATATATTGTGATTAATAACAGAACAGTTGAAATCTGAATTTATCAGTGTAGGTCATACAGAGATACTCTGTAAGAAAATTGACATGAAAATGCAATATATTTTGTCTGAACTTCAACATTTGATGACAGGAAATCTTTGAAAATGAAGAGTGCAGTGGGTACACAAGGAAACAGTAAGGGGAACTCAGCTGCTTCATCATGAATTGTGAGTGGGTGTGTTGAACACATATGGAAAAGTATCAATGCTCCTTGAAGGCTGATCTTGGGACTGATAGTGTTACATCATTTTTTGTAATCTACCTATAATGCTGCTAATGAAATCTGGTAATACAGAGGTGGAGGGTACTTAAAATACGAAGCGGAACCAGAATATCCTGCGAAAAAGTCTGCAAATAATGTGTAGGATTTAATTAATTCAGTATAAATTGTAAATTAATACATTTAGGGACTAAGAGCATTAAGAATTTGTTTTATAGTCTTGGATTGAAATGTAGAAAGTGACATGGGAGAAAACTTGCTTGTCTGTCTCAATTAGAGCATGAACTAATTAACATTATTACTTTTATATGCTCTGCAAACTCCAAAGTGCCAAGAGCACTGATAGGATGATCACTCATAGAAGTTCCAGTTAAATATATGAAAGCATTTGTAGTATGTTTCATGTTTTTTTATTACAGTTTTATGAATACAGATAGAAACAGACTCAAGAGGGAGAAATGGACAGGGCTATGGAAGGCACTAACAGAGCATGGTTTGTTTAAACAAGTAAAATCAAGGCTGGGAGGGAAGAGTGTTGCTGTTTATAAACATTTCAGGGTGTATCGACAGACCAGGTCTTTAAGTACAGTGACATCAACACTGGTAGAAGAAAAATCAGGATGAACTGGTCATCAATACACCATTTAAGAATTGAGATGAGGCTTTTGTTGTAGAGCTGTGAAGTTTTCCAGAAGTTTTTAGCAGAGCTACTGGAGCTTGGTACCTTGCAGCCATTAGGATGGAGTCTCAGAATCACTAGTCCAATGGGTATTGTCACCTATAGCTGATCTCAAAGTTCCTGCTTCTTTTAGAGCCTGAGGAGCAAAACCTGTTTTTGTTTAAGATGACAAATCTGATGTGGTGTCTACCAGAGACTGTACTTGTTCTCAGTTATGGAAGACTAGGAGAGCTTTTCCTACTTCTAGTAGACAATGCTGTGACATCTGGCCTTATCTCCTGTGCCAGCCTTGTTGATCTTGAGTGTGGGATCTGGAGCTGATCTGTTAAAGGATGCAGTGGAGCTGTACCCACCCATGGCAGGCCCTGCAGCCCTTCTGGCTCCCCTGCTCAGACTGAGCCTGGGCATCTCCCATGGCCAGGTGGCCTTGGGTGATCCCCTCTTCCTGCCTGAGGAGACAAACGGGCTGAGGAGCAGCACCCAACACCCAGGGGCATTTCAAGAGCTGCATCAGCTCATGTGCATTAGGATTTTTCTGTCATTCCTGGAGGAGCTTGAGTCCTGGCACAGCTTGCTGCCCTCTGCTGTAGCTGGACACCTCACCGGGATCTCTCTGCCTGCCATTGAGTCTCATTTTCAGCAAGGTTGTTTGAAGGAAAGGAGAAATACTTACTTCCAGTATGGATATTGCAGAGCTGTGCAGGGGCAGTGTGGGGATACATGGGTACACCTACTGTAAAATGCCTAGAAGGAATTACTGAGCCATTCCAGCACAACTGAGTTGACTGTAGGACTGGTTTCAATCACTGAGATGTGGTGGTTGAAAAATTACATTAATGTAATAATTCTCAATTCATATGATCAGACAAACAAAACCAGAAAAAACAACAAATACTTTTAAAATTGCTTTGATTAGATTGCATGAAGAGCACCGTGAAATTTAGATTCAACACATCAACACTTCTGCTTTTTTCTTCTGTGCTCCCAAAGGAAAAGATTTGGTTTGAAGACAGTAGATGATGTTTAGTCATTTAGGTGGAAATTGATCTTATGACTTAAACTACTGGAACAGATTGTTACTATGGCTTTTCATGAAACTCCTCAATAAATAGAAATTAGATTGTCTTTTGTGTGGTGGGGATAAATTGCTTTTTTAAACCTATAGGGTTTTTTCCTACCTTAGAGGATAACGTAATTGACTTCTAGTTCAGGTTTATAAAGTTGTTTGCTGTTTTTAAAGCATTCCCCCCTCCACCCCCAGTGCATTGACTGACACATTAGGAAGATAAGAAAGAAACTCAATTTTAAATGAGTGGAGAAAAATAATATTTGCATAAAACATAACAAAGCATATTTTTCATGATCTTTGTTCTGCAGCTGTAGTGCTCTTTGTTGCACAGAAGGCACATATTTAGGGAATGTAATGTTTCTGAAGAGAATATGTATTTTTGCTGAAATAATGGTGTATGTATTCAAGTAGGAAAATCTATAAACGCTATTCATAAATCCTACACTTACCTTGTTTTTATAAAGTGATAGCCATACAAAAGAATTTGCTTTTAAAATGATGTTTTGATAGAGGCAAGCACTATTCTATTATTCTGCCTTTCTGCAGCTGTATACTCCATTTTTGTCCCGATTGACAGATAACGCGGTCAGCCTTGCCCATGGCAGAGGGGTTGGAGCCAGACGATCCGTAAGGCTCCTTCCAGCCCGAGGTTTTCTGTGACTCTGTGGCACAGTGGTGTTTCTGCTTCCCTCTCACCTTTCCTGCCGTTCAGCTCTCACGGAGCACTGAGGCTGGAGGAGGGCTGTCTGTGACATTCTTTCCATCTCTGATCCGGCTGAGATTTTTGCATTCTTAGCTGAGTATGAGGCGGTTTTCCTGCGTTCATTTAATTGCAGCCGGTGCCCGGTATCTGTGTCGGATGTGCCGCAGGAATTCCGGCTCCGCTCGCCGCTCGCCACCAGGGGTCCCCGCTGGCCGCCACATCCCGAAGGCCGGCAGGGATCCCGCTGCTCCTCCTGACCTGCAGGCGCCGTTTCCATCATTTTCAGCTCTTCCCTGATCAAAGAATACATAATCAATTGTTTATTTTAAAGCCCTTTTATATTCAAATTGTTTCCTCCGGTGATTTCCCAAAATCACGATTTTGCTGAGGTTACAATTCTATTATAGTATCAATTATTAATGCTTAAGAAATAATACACTGAATTGTTCATGCTCTCGTTAGAACTCATTGAGATACCATTAATCTTTTCTAAGGAGAAGGTATAATGAACTATGGGAATTGAGTGTCTCCATCGTTTAGTGAATGGAAGATAATTTGGATACAAGTGGACATCATTCTTCTGTAGTATACTAGGAAAAGTTGACAGCTGGCTATGTACACTTTGGATGCCTGGTTGTTGTGTATAGGAAGTAACTGTAACAATTTGCCCCCAAAATGACAATAAACATTGGAAAAACATTATCTCCCTGCACTCCCATTCCCCCAAGATAATGTTTTAAAATTATTGTAAACTTGCTTATTACTTATTTAGTGTACTTAGTCAACTTCAGCGTCTCTCTATTCTAAAATTGTCTGATCTCTCCTTGACAAATGTAAATATTTGCATCTGGAGCACCCTTTGCCAGGGGAGTATCCTTGCCAAAGAGATCTGATACTTTTTACATGAAGAGCTGTCTCCTCTTGTTTGCTTTGAGCATGGCTTCCTCAAGCTGCATTTCATAGAACTCAGCTCTTTATATTCAGAGAGACTGTGGGCTCTTCATATCCACCCTCTTTTTGTCACTTATTTTACAGACATTTAGAATTCACTTCCAAATTTTGTGTTTTTCCAAGTGAAAAAGTCAGTGGTTCAAAGGAATTCAGTGGTTTCTGTAATTGAAACATCCTTATTACACTTGTGTAAACAGTGTCCAGTAATCTCTTCTGTTTAAGTAGGACACAGTTTTCTAAGGTTACACAAGCCACAGATTTATGCAGTGGGGTAACAGGATTCTTGATTCTGACACGATTCTTTATTTTGACCATTGCTGAGTGATGATGTAATATTTTCATGAGCTATCCTGAGATGATCCTAAAATGTACCTTACTTAACTTTCAATTTAACTATGTTGAATTTTGTATATTGTTTTATTATTCAGTCACATGATCAGACAGGAACTTGTTCTGTAGTTCTTCAAAGGCCCTGAAATAACAACCTTTATCAGCAATATTTATATTTATATATATATATATATATATATATATGTATATATATGCACACATATCCCTATATATTCAGGTTTTACATAAGATCTAGAGCATAAACTGATGATGAAGCGATCACATTTTTGTTATCGTGGAGCAAATAAAAACTGATTTTGCTGTCCATGATTGTAATAGTCCTATAGCTAAAGAAATGATGCATTTTTCTGACTTTTCTTACTTTGACAAAAATGATTGGCTGAAATATATTTGAAAATCGTATGTAGTAGTAGTTGTGGGTTTGGTGGCTTTGTATAATAGTCTATAAAATGTTATAAAATATAAATATTCAAATAATCATTTTGATAAAGCACTTGATAGTGTATTTTTGTCTTGAAAAATGGTGCAGAATGCCATTTCCAAAGGGAAAGCTTTACTTCTAAGACAATATAGTATAATGCATTTTGTAACTTAATTTACTGTAATATTTGATTTGATATACACTTATTCTGATTCAAATACAGTATAGTTTTTCTCCAAAGGTAACATAGAGTGCTGAAAGTTTTAAACCTATATGATAGGTCATTTAAAAATGTGACGCTTTGTGCCTTTCTTTCAATGTGTGACTCACGGTCTCTTTTCTGAGAAGAATGTGGAAATGAACGGTTATTATTTGAGCTAATCTAATGCTTTCAATTAGATTGACATCCCATGTTGTCAATTTTTTCATTGAGCATCTGTTAAACATAAAAGTGTACACCATATTTTATCAAAATGAGCAATCCTGACATCTGTAATTAAGCCTCCCCTGTTTCTGCTTTATTGGTTTTAACATCCCCGTCTAACAGATTGCGCAAATTGCACATTTGTTTACAAAACAGGCCCAGATTGTTCTCTGAACGTGCCCTCCACGGAGTCCTACTGGATCCTGCCCAACGTGAAGCCCTTCAGCCCCTCTGTGGGCCGTGCCTCCCACAAGGCCGTCCTCCACGGCAAGTTCATGTGGGTGATTGGTGGCTACACCTTCAACTACAGCTCCTTCCAAATGGTGTTGAAGTGAGTGATTTCTCCTTTCTCATGGGGCTTAGGGAAAACACATCTTACCAGGGAGGGAGCTGCTGTCTTCTAATTGAGCTGGAAGGTTTCTATCTCTTTTAGATTCTTTGTTAATGGTCTTATTTTATGTTTGTGATTTTCTTATGATTATAGAAAGTGAAAATATGGGCAACATCAAATATGTATTTATTTATATGTAGTTTAGTTTGAAAAACTGCAAAACATAAGGAGCTTTGTGGTGATAAAATAGTGAAAGAAATTCACTGCCAATATTTTCACACTGTACGTTTTGAAAGCCATGTTCCTTATTGATGTTAATTTATGGTTACAGGGCACTTTTATTTAGTGCTTGCACTTTACCTACTGGTGCCATGCCAATAGGGTCAGGCAGGTCACCTGTATTCCACTTTTTTATACTTATGACAGTTTGTGTGTGTATTTGACCACCTATTACAAACAAAGTTGAAGCAGCTGTTGTAAATAGGACCCAGGGGATTTGGATGGTAACTTCATATGTAGAGGCCCTAAATGTGGCAAATGCAAGTATTATGTTCTATTTATTAGCATATTATTAGCATGTTTACTTCTTCTGTTGTTGTTTGCACCCATTGCTTTCTTCCACACATTTGCAATCATACAAAACAAATCCCATAATCTTTTGGATTTTTCTTTTCTACCTTTGTAATCTTTTTTTACCTCTCATCTAATGTTATGCATTAATTAATTAATGAAGATGCAATGGAAATTAAAATCAACCGTATATTTAAGAGGGTTCCCAGCAGTAAATCTTCAGAGTAGTGCAAAAGCATGGGGCATGAGCAGTTTGGTGGGGTGGGGTTTTTTACATGATTTAGAGCAAGTCTTGTGGTTTTTGTTAGTTACTCCTGTTGTCTGAGATTGTTGATGAGTCCCTTACAGAGGTGCTCCTGTTCTGCTTGAGGTAAATTTAATGCACTGTCACAAGTTACTGCACTCTTGTAATAGTTCAAAGGATTGTGTTGCCCCACTAACAAATTACCATGCTGGAGTTAGTTTGAACATACAAGCCCTTCTGTTTTGTCTACAGGTTGAAAATGTTTCTTTTTCTATTTCTTTTGTAGCTACAATTTGGAAAGCAGTATATGGAATGTAGTGCCAGTATCCAAAGGGCCACTTCAGAGATATGGACATACTCTTGCTTTATATCAGGTTTGGACTCTTCAGTGTTCTGTATAATAAATTTATATCTGTGTGCTGTTAGTGATCTTAAAATGAGTCACCATGAATGGAGACTTTTGAGGATAATTTAATTTCTAAATATTTTGTATTAATATTTTCTTCTTCAGTACTTAGGTTTATTGCATGGTTTTTGGAACAGAGATTGTGCAATACTTCTCAACCATTTTGCTGACCATAAATCTTCTGAGCTACAGCTGCCAATAGAAGGCAGAGGAGTGTATGAGATGTAATTGGGGTTGTGGGCAGTGCTCTTGCTCACCAGGCACCATGCCCAGGGGCTGAGCCCCACAGGCAGAGCCAATTGCTGGTTGCAGGGTCCTTTGGCAGTGCCATGGCAAGCAATGGCCCAGGTGTGGGGAGTGCTCAGGGAATCCAGGAGCACAAGGAAACAGGACTGGAGAGAAGGCTCCAACTTATGCCTGAGGGGGCTATCAGGGAGACAAGCTACAGAGGGTGACAGGCTTGTTAACTGTGACAGAGAAATACAGAATTGCTGTCACCAATTTTCCTTTGTTTGCATAAGGCAGTGCCAGCAGGGCAGGACAAACAGGATTGCATCAAGTCAGACCTGAGTGTTCATCTCGCCTGGTAACACCTCTTGAATAATGGTAACAGTGCATGCCTAGGGAAGAATGTGAGAAAAAATGACAGGAACAGAAGCTTCCTCAGAATACTGTCCTACTTTGCAGCTGGGATTTCCTAAAATAGTTTTTTTGTGGAAAAATTATGAATCCCTGTTGTTTGTTCGTTTTTTTTTTCAATTTTGGACCATGTATTTTTTTTAACATTGACATCATCCTGCGCCTAAGAATTCCAAAACATTTTTTTTAAGAAATAAAATCTTTTCAGGAACTGGTACTAGTTGGTTTAATTTTGATAATCCCTACTTCTTATTCTCCATTTCCTCATACTAATGATATTCTGTAAGACCATCACACACTCCACCATTTCTTTTTCATACTGAAAATACCTTGTGTTTTTAATAATACTTCATACATTGGGTAATGTTGTACCATTGTCTTTACCTCTTCTAATTCAGTTATTTCCCTTTTGAAAAAGGAGGAATCACAGTCTATAGTGTGTTCTTACCTCAGAGATTGATGTCATAGGGAATTCAGGGTCTACAGATAGGGGGTAGCTCTTTAATTTCTTCAGAACTGATTCCTGGGACATTCTCTGCTAGGCTGTGGGGTTTTTTTCCCTACATAAACTTTCTGTTTTTAGTTTTTGCTATGGAAATACCTGTAAAGTCTACCATGATGGGACAGTTAACCTCATTTTATTGCTATGGCTTTCTCTTAGAATACTCCTTCAGTTTGTTGGCACCACAAAGTATCTAGTTAGTTCTATTGCTAATGCATTTGAAAAGTGATGTCTTGGTACTTCATATATAAATTCAGTAGGCATCTCATTAAGGTATTTCATAGCTTGCTTTGGTGTGAGCCTCTGTTTTAATCCAGCGAAGTTTCTGAACTTTACTTTTTCTTCTAAATTTCCATTACTCTTCTGTTAAGTTAAACTTTATTTATTTTGTTGTTTGTCATAGAAAGTTTTGTTTTCTTTTTCAAATAGGATATGTTCTTGTAATCTGAGCAAAAATGTCTTAAAATGTATTACATATAATTTTTTCACATTTTTTCGTATTTTTCTTTTAAAGATTTTACCCTTTTACTTGTACATTTTAGTTTCTTTTTATGTTTGGGCTCCTTGTACATATTGAGTGCTTCCTCCAAGTTAAGAGGAATTTAGGGCATGGGCTGATATTTTGTTTTCTGTTGTTTTCCTGGCATCTGTTCTTACAGAGATGTTGAATCTGTGTGTGACATGGTGAATATTGCAGAGGTGTTTTCAGTAGTAATATAAACTAGGTTTTGTGCATGCCCTAACATCAACTCCAAGCTTGCTTTTCTTCCTGTCAGTTCCCTGCTTCATTACTAATGTATTATCTGTTCTTTGAAAGGTCAGATCTTTTTGACCAGTGACTTTGATTATTACAGTTCCTGTAGAATGTGGACATTTTATCATTTTATTCAAGAAACATTGAGTAATGTATCATTTAGCAGTTCAGAATAAAGGCTTAAAATATAATTTAACCTTTTTATTTGACTGTGCTAATATTTTCTTGAGACATTCCAAACTAAATGGTAACTGTTTTAGAAGTCCTTTCACCAGCAAATATTAAATGGGATCTATGTTAATTCAGACATCTCTTTGGATCTCAGTGAAGTAGTGCAACTCATGTTAATGATAATGAAAGCTGCAAGCAAAGGTATAGTGAAGAAGCTGTGGCTGTTGTTGAAGATGGATGTTAATTAGCAATTAGGATTCACTAATAATGAACCTATGTGAAATAATTAACTACTATGCTACGTGTACTAGTGATTATGTCAAATGTCAGAAGTTCCATGGGCCAAAAGAAGGTGATCATGCAAATCATAGAAATTTCAATGGGAAAATGTACTCCCTTCTGAAGTAATTTCTTACATTGACTTGTCAGGATAAAGTTCTGTTATTTTTTATTTTAGATCTTCAGTCTCTTGAAAAAACAGAAAAAGTAATTTAGAGTGAAGAGCAGTAGAACATAATACCTAGAGATGGCAGCTTTGAGCTGTGTTTTCAGCTCTGTACCAGTAATTGTGTAATGTTTCCTTTATGGTTGATAGGAAAAAATATCCACAGAGAAGAAATTAGATTAAGTTTTTGACTTGAGCTTCTGAGATTTCAAAGCCTAGTGCTAGGCTGGAGTGAGAGCCCAGAGCCAGCATTGCCCGATTGTGGTGCAAGATAAATTGCAGCTGTGTGATTGACTTTGTGCAGAATGAAGTAAGTTACTGTGCCCATTTCCCTCAGAAAGCTTCTTTGGTAAAAACTGAAGTACTGTTCTTCTTTCTTCTGAAGAAAAAAAGGTCTGAGGACTCCCACCGATGTATAGTTATAACAAATCCTCAAAACTTTTTATGCATTTATAGAGGAGAGAGCAGAAAAGAGCTCTTACTTTTAAACCAACTAAACTCAAATGGTTTTCAAGCTGATTACTGGAAAGGTGCTGTTAGCAAGTGCTTCTGCTGCATCTCATAAATTGTATGTAGTTTCTGGCACCTTAATACTGAAAATATCAATGTATTTTGAAATATTTTATATAAGAAATAGGCTTATAAAGAGACTGGAAGAAATGGCTTGTGAGGTTTTTAGAGTAGGTACATATAGCTTTGATAAGCATGACTAGGTAGGGAGTTAGAGTAAATTCCAAAACACTAGATCCCTGGAATTAAGGAGAAAGGGAGGTACCTGCAAGATGTATATGTGATCACCTTTGGGACTTAGTTTTTGGTAGTATCATTAAATTGGTTGCATTTGGCCTCATAGTTGAGCTGTTGGTGCTGGTCCCAAGGCCCTGGAAGGATGGCTGGGCTTGGAGGTTTGTTTTCTTTGAGACTGGCCATAGAGATGAAGCTGGCAAGCTGATGTAGTAGCAACCATAAAGTGCACAGACCATTTTATATATAGTCAAATTTAATTTAACTCATTTGAGTTTTATGAATATTACTTCTCCTTTTAAAACTTTATTAAGAAAGGGTAATTGTTTTGATTCTTTTTACAAATTAGTGTGGATGTTGAGTCTGTATATATCTTCTGGGTTTTTATTAGTCTTATCAAAAGCTAGTGTTAACAAAGCAAAAAAGAGTAAAAACTTTTCCTACTTTATTATGAACTAGATAAAATCTTTCACCAGTTGGTTTATTGTTATTCTTTTAATTCCTAGTTTTGTTGGCTATTGTAGTATAATTTGAATAGAATTGGAAATACAAAAGTATTTTCTAACTATTCTATTAAGTAGCTATTGGTAGGTTGTACCAGCAATTTCTGTAGTTTTATTGTTCTGTAACTTTGGATTACATCTTATGCACAGCTTGCTCTCTTAATTCTGCTTTGCAGATCTCAGAAGTGTGAGAAGTAGGTGAGATGAGCTGCCCCACACTTTTTGCACACAGTCTTGAGAAAAGCCTCTTCCAAGTTCCCTTCTATGAAGTGACCCTAATTCATCAAGAGATTGGTTCTTTATGTAGAAGTGTCATATTTTCGTTCCTTGTTTCAATGTTATATCCCAATTGGTTTGAAAGTGAAGTCCAAGTAAGGTCACTTCAATTAATACCTTTTAATAAACCCAGCAACCATTGCAAAACTGCAACTAATGAAGAAACAAAGTGACAGCACTCTTGATTAGGTTGAGCTCCTGACATATAATGTGGTGCAGTATTGTCTTGATCTTGAATTAGGTCCTGTTGGGAACAGTTCAAGTTAAATGTTCAAATGTTCCTCTCCAGTAACTTATTCAGGTTCTTATTCAGAGAGAATATAGTCCCACAAAAAAAAAAGAATTAGTAAATCAGGCTTCAGGAGGAAGAGTTAAGTGAAGACTACTTTCCAGTCTGCCAGACATAGTCTAATGGGAGGATTACTGGATAAAGTAGAAATGTAACTAATTTTTAATTTTGATATAACACATAGAATGTTCTTGATACTGTTAACCAAATTAAAGGAGATAACAGTTTGAGGAAAAGAAGAGGTGGTATTAGACAGTTCTAAACCAGGTGGTACAGGTTGAATGCAAAAAACAGGCTTGTGGAGGATGAGCTATTGCCAGGTAACATTTTGTGAGACTTGTATTTTGCTTGGGGAAAAAAAAAGAATATCTTTAATGATGTACCAATTTCAGTAAACTTTTAGAAATTTGGGGTAGAAGTACAGAGAACAAAAATACTAATAAATGCTAGAGTTCTGTTAGTTTACATAAAATTAATTTCAATATCAAGGTGTGGATACAATCTAGGGGAGAAAAAAAGATTGATGTTCTTGTTTCAAGAAAATAGAGGATGACTTATGAGTAGCATTTCCTTGGCCAATTCTTCAGGAACAGTTTAGATTTATATAAGAATTAAGACAGAAAACTAATTTCTGAGAGAGAAACTTTTCTGTGTAGCCATGATATAGTTCAGAAATGCAAAATGAAAATTATGTGATTGTTTTAATGTGATTAACTTCCTTCCAATTCATTAGAAATGGATTATAAATTACCCCTTTGTTGCATGAGGGGTTTTTTAAACATTTTTTTAGTGGTATCTACCAGATAAGATTCTTTTGTAATGCAGGCAGGATTTGAATGAGTGTGTCATTCCAAGGTACAGCAGCTAAGTATTGTTCCTTTAGGAAAAAGAAGAATTGTGAAGTCTTAAAAATAAAAAATGTGAAGTTTTAGAAGCCTTGAATTACTGCATTTATATGAAATATAAAATCAATATTAACACTGAGATAAGGTGTAGTGAAGAGAACATGTCCAAGGTTAATCAAGCAAATGATTTTTGGCTGTTCAGGATTCAGTGTGAAGTGTGTGCAAATGTTACTCTGCTCTGGTGTACAGTCTGTTGATTGGGACTTAAGGGACAAGTGAGTGCTCCTGGTCTTTTAGTGATCTTTTAAAATATCCTCCTTGATCTGTTTCATTTTTCCTCACTGTAGAATGCTCCTCTCTCAAGGATCTTTGAGCAACCGCTTCCAGTCTTGAGCATTCTCAATGAGAAAAGAGAAATGTGTTCTTATACCTAAATTGAATTCCTCCAAATTGTGCACATCACATCTGGTTTATTTGTTGGATTACCTTGGGAAGAGTCTGGCTCCCTCTTTTTTAACCTCTCCCACCAGGCATTTAATTTTATTTAAATTATATGGTTATTTAACGAACATCATCTCCAAAGATGATGATGGTATCAATAAGATGAAGAAATTAAGAGGAATTTTATGACTGTAAGTTGTATTGGTTCTTGAAACACTCAAATTGTGACAGTTTACTTTTTCTCCTGTATTTGAGTTATTCTCTTGGTTTTATTTTGTCCAGTCAAAAATGTGCATGTCATTCATTGCTCTATAAGAGAAATCCTAGATTCAATGAATGTTTTCTTCTCTTGAGAAATGTGATTTAACTATTTTGTTCAAATCCTGACTTTGGTCTTATCATTCCTGCCTTCTGCTGTCATCTTTGTCTAATATGCACACTCAACTATTTACAGATCATATGCCTTTTTTAATCTTTTTTTATCATTATGGTTCATCAAAATTTTCCACTGAAGTAGTTTTCTCAGGGAAAAAATGCGATTTGAGAAAATGGAAACATTTATTGGAAAGTTTTGGTTCCATTGAAGCAAACAGGAGCTGCTCTGGCTGTTTTGTTGGCTTGGACCTGAACACCTGCCAAGAAACCAAACTGATGGGATCTGTAGGTGGGAATGTCATGATTGAGTGAGCTGTCGACCCGCTCTGTTTACAGGAAGAAATTTCTCGTTTTTCTGTAATTCCCTACTGAGCAGGAGCTCTGAAGTTCAGTAAACAATGTACTTTTCTATACTTCAATTTGCATAAAGTAATAGTTATATGAAATTTTGCTTTAAAAAGCACAAAGGCTTTCAAGATTCTCATAACTTCTCAAAAAATGTTACTCATATGATAAAATATATCTAATACGGCCAAGGTTAATTTGTTGAGTAAATGATCAATTTTTCTGTCTCATACTATAATTGAAGGTGTTTGTTTTGATACCTGGTATCAGAACTTTAAAATGTGAATGTATTGGAGGCCTTGTATCTTCTTGGTGCTTATCTACCTGTTTTGTTATCTCTTCCCTGGAAAAATCTGCTTCTTGTCCTACTCTCTCCTCTAGACTGAGGGCAGTTTTTAAGATCCTTAATTTGGGCCAGATTCTTCACACTGTTTTTCACTAATTTCAAAAAGACTCTCAATTTTATACTTTCTGTTAACTTTTAAAAAAATATATTATTTTACTTTACAGTCTTCCTTGGTTTGCTATCTTATAAACAAATATCTGCTATGCTTAATTCAGGTAAAGGTCAGCAGTGTTTGTGCACTAGCATACTTTAAACCCTCTATCTTATCTGTTGTGTCTTCCAGAAAGCCTCACCTTTAGCATATACCTTGACTTATATTTAGAATATAAGTAATTTATGAAGGTAGTATAAAATTTATAAAAGGGTTTCTTCTATTCTGTCACAATTTTTATGCTGCATAGCACCATTGGCACTCGTATCATTCCTACAGTCCATTCCTCTTAAGACTTTCCAAATAAATGTCTATCTTCATGTGCTTAGGAGGTTGGTTTTTGCTGTGTATAAGTATGCATGTAACATTTTTTAATTTCAGTTCTGTATTTCTTCCACTGACTTTGGTCTCTCAGCTTGTTTTTGTTTGTGTTCAGCTGATCATCACTTACTTTTAAAGCATTTTTCACCAACTCTAGGAGCTTCTTAATCTCAGAAATAGCCCTTAGCAAAGCTTAGTTAAATCTGGTTTTGTGGCTGATAAAGAAGTTGTCATGACCTTCTTGTCTTTTTCTCTGTGAATATTCTTGTATACAGGATCTGCTGTGTCACCTAAAAGATTACTCCTCACAGAACTGTTCTTTTATCTGAACTTTGAATCATTTAACCAGAACTGTGAGGGGGACATTGCTATTGTCAGCTGTCTGAGAAATACTTTCAAAGTTCATGCAGCTCTTTAGGTCACCTTTTTTTTTTTTTTAAGTGTCTTTCCTCAGTGTCAGAAATATTTTTTTTCAAATACTGTTGTACAGCCCCTGCAGCTCCCTAATTAGCTTTCTCTTTATGCTGTAGTCAGTTATCAGCATATGAAAATAAGTACTTATATGAAAATAAGTAGTTCACAATTTTAGTGATGCTGATTTGACTTTGGAGATCTATGTGGTATTGTAAGGAATGAGCCATATAGGATCCTTTCAAGAAGAATATTTGTTCAAACCATTCCTTTGGATCAGTGCACATCCTTCTTCAGTTTTTGTGGGTCTTTACCAAGCTCTTTGAAATGTTTTATCTCTTAGGAAAAGAATGGGTTCAGATACACATCTCTCTAATCCTACTACAAATTCCTTCTGTGAACATCTTTTGTTCAAACACCACCAGTAGCACAGAGTACCCCTGCACAGGAAAGATTTAAATTCCAAATTGAGAAATGTTCACCTGCCTCAAATGAAAAAAAAAAATAGTTGAAAATTTTGCAGAAATTTCGAGTGTACTGTGTAAGTACATCAGGCAGTTTGGTCAGGCATTTGCTGGCTAATCTCTCTGGGTATTGAGGAGTCTTTTCTAAATGTTCTGTTCCTTACCATCAACCACAGGTGTGTGGGACATTATAACCCTCTAAAGTACTTCATGTTTACAAATCCATCAACTCCTTTTACAGTGTCTGAAATTTCTGCATGATTGATGCAAACACTTCTTTGGTAGTTTCCTTGTCTTCCAGACTGTTTTTCTGAGTATTTCATGTCAAGTCAAACTTTGCCAAATGTTCTCAGCCTGCAGCTTCTTTTTTTTTTTTTACTTCTAATTTAAACCTGACAAGGCTGAGTTTAGGGTAAGCCCTAAACATTTTATTGCAGATTGCAGAAGACTACTGCCAACTGTGCAGCATGCAAATGGGATGCAGAGTGTATGGGATGGTTATGTCCTAGCAAAGACTGAGTATCAATCTCAGAACCAAAGGAAGTTTTTCCCACCCACTATAAACTGTCCTTGAGCAAGTCTGTGAAGCCAAAAATCTGCAATTTATTCTGTGGCTTTGCATACCTTGGCTTACAAATCCAAATGATGTGAAATTCAGTAGGATTTGCTTTCAGGCAATATTTGAGTAAATCACTCATTACTTACCAGAACAGATGGCCCTGCTGTTTAAGGTGTGTGGTTCATGATGGCTGGAATCTCTGTTTTGCATTCCTTAAAAAGAATTCAAAGTACTCCCTTATGGAATTTGATTTCAGTAAATGTGCTCAGGTGGAGCCAGCCACATCCTGGGCTGCATCAAAAGCAGCAGGACCAGCAGGTTGAGGGAGGTGATTCTGCTCTGCTCTCATGGAGCATTGTGTCCAGCTCTGGGACACCCAGCAGAAGCAGCACTGTTGGAGCATGTCCTGAGGAGGGGCAAGGTGATCAGATGTCTGAAGCACCTCTCCAAGAGGACAGGCTGGAGGAGTTGGGGTTGTTCAGCCTGGAGAGGAGAAGGCTCTGGTGGCACTGTATAGCACCTTAAAGGGGTACAAGAGAGCTGCAGGGTGATGTTTTACAAGGGCATGGAGTGACAGGACAAGGGGAGGTGGCTTCCAACTGTCTGAGGGCAGGTTTGGTTTAGGTTTTAGTTTGGTTTAGGTACTGTTAAGAAGTTCTTCAGTGTGATACTGAATACACAGAATCATAGACACATTTAGTGTGAGGGGGGTGGGGCCCTGGCACAGGTTGTCCAGAGAAGCTGTGGCTGCCCCATCCCTGGAAGTGTCCAAGATGAGGTTGGACAACCTGGGGTAGTGGAAGATTGCTTGGAACAACCTGGGTTAGTGGAAAGTGTCCCTGCCCATGGTGATAGGGGTGGGAGAAGATGATCTTTAAGGCACCTTCCAACCCTTCTGTGATTCCATATATGCATTTCCCCTTTTCTTTGGGTTCTGGTGACTGGATTTTCTCAGAACTTAAGTTAACCTTGTTAGTAGGAGAGAATGTTCTCTCTTGTCCATGTGCTGAGTGAAATCCCCATAGACTAAGTGTGTGGAAAATCACGTTTTAATTCTGTGAACTGTTCCTTCAGGAAACAATATAGTATCCTTTCTGTTTAGCTTTTTTTTTTTTTTAATAGCATGCTGCAGTATGGATTAGAAGTGCCATGTTATTAAATGTTTTCTGGATGAAATAATCTCTTTGAGATTCATTTTGGTGTCATTTTCATGGCTAGGTTTATTTTCAGAGAAATAGACTCCTTATCATTGTTGGTTTAGTTTAAGTATCATTGTCTGGGATTAGTGTCTGATATTGAGCTGGTTAATATAAGATTAAATGGGAAGATTTAAATCAGATTGCTCAGTTATGAAATACTGCTCAAGCAGAGGAGTATGCAGTTCAGATGTTATCTTTCTGTAATCCATTATTTGCTTTCTCCTCTCTCCCCATTTTTACAGGAAGACATCTACATGTATGGAGGCAAAATTGAAACGAGTTATGGCAATGTCACTGATGAGCTGTGGGTTTTCAACATACCCAGTCAAACATGGAGTACCAGAATTCCTGCAGTCCTGGTCCATGGACAGCAGTATGCTGTGGAAGGTCATTCAGCACACATAGTAGAGCTGGACAGCAGAGATGTGGTTATGATTGTAATTTTTGGATATTCCTCCATATATGGTTACACAAGCATTGTGCAGGAGTACTACATCAGTAAGTCACTTTTAAATCATTTTGATCACAAACTGATGCAAAAAGTGCTGGTCTTTTCTAAGTGAAAAAAAGTGATTTTTCTTTCTTCAGAAAGAAAAATGTGCATTTTTCAATTTAAATAAAGTCTCACCTTTTTTCCTTCAAGTTATAACTTGATTTCTTGCCCAGTAATAGTGTTTCATGTGTGTTTGGAGCAGCATGACATTTTCCATTTTTGTATGTGGTTGTGGTACCCTAAAGAGGATAAAAATTGAAACCAGAAATTCTTCACTGTGGTAATTGTGATGAAACATAGTTTTTCAACACAGACTTGTTGTTTTTACCACGCAGTAGAAGAGCAAAACCAACAATAATTTGGTTATTTTAAAGGTTCTTTAATGCTGGTATATTATTTTCTTTCTGTTGTATTGTTTTTAAATGTAATAACTTAGTTCATCATTATAGGTAGGGTTCTCTCTTGAAGATACACATGTTGCTGTTAGAGGTAATAATTGAAAATGAACTCTAATTTTCTCTAAATAAACTACCATGTCTGTCTGGGATTCCCCTTGTGAACTGCAAGCTGTTTCTGGGGTGATTTTAAATGCTGAAATCAAATAAACTAAGAGAAATCTTTTAATCATATCCATGGTGCAGTTCAGATGCTATTTCAATGGAATAATATGGAAAATCTATACCTGATAAATCCTTAGTTATATTTATATGCCTACTAATTAAATTGATAGTCTTCTACTTTTGTTTAATTCATTTTCCTATTGAGTTTATCTGAGTCTCAGTTATTTATGCAATAAATAAATATGCAGAAGACATAATACAAGATTTCAAAGTAATATCTACATGCTAAGGGATGGTAATTGTTTTTAATTGTTCCATTTAACTTTTTTTTCATATATGCGTATTTATATAATCACTGCTTAAACAGATTTATAGGTTCAGGAAATCCCTTCAAAAGTCAGATGGTTCTTATGCTCTCTGGCATTATCTCTGGTGGCAGTGTCAAAATTATGTAACAGTGTTGAAAAAGGATAAAAGTGAGTGGCAGTAAAAGGAAGAGCACCATAATGTTCTTTAGTCACACTGAAAAATTCCAATTTAACTGCATAAAAGCTATTATAAAACTCTGGTCTTAGAATGATGTTTTACAGCAGTATTCTAATATTTCTTAAGTATTAAAGGCAATTTTTTAGAAAAACTGACTTTCACAAAGTTGTTTTTTGACATATCAGAGATGCTTTTATTTCTGTGAAGGAAACAATATGTTGTTCTAGTTTCTGCATGCTCATTCACTGTAATGTTTATTGGAAAACTTTAAATTATTTGCTTCTTCTGTTGGAACTTTAAGTTATTTGCTTCTTCACATGCTGCTGATTTAATATGGACTAGAAGTACCAATTTTATTCTCACCTATTATTGTTGTTACTTTAATTAGGAAGAAGGGAACATGATTTGTATTGTAAAATTTTCTGCCTGGCTGATTTTATTGATGGCCTTATGGTTGAAATGGACAGCTTGTTCCTATTTTTTTGTTAATGTTACAACTATGTTTGTGGAGGATTAATAAAACAGTGTAGTTAAGCAGTGTAGAAACAAAGAAAAACCTCAGACCTTCCCTACCATGGGGATAAGCTTGGAGTAAGAGAAGGCAGTTCTCTGTCAGTTGTGTGTCAATTATTCTCAATTTTTAATGTTTCCTTTTTGAGAGTATATTTTTGTCATATTCTAGTGAGAGATTTAGTTTATTAGAGAAAATGTGCTTCACTTGCATCAAACACAAAGGAAACTTGTAACAGTTCTAGGGTATTACTGTGGAAACCCATTGCCTTCAGTGAGTCTCCTCGTCTGATGAAGGATTGATTGCTGGGGCTCCCAGTGCTTTGCAGAACAGGGGGTACCTGAACCATTGCTGCCACAGAGAATTCTCAGGTTTCATTCCACCTCACTGCATCTCCCTCCTTTCCCTCCCTTCTAAGTTAAGTGAATTTTGTGGTAAATTTTCCTGAATTCTGTGTTGGCCGTGGCATTTATCTACAGTTTTGCAGCTGTAGGAGCACATTTTTAACCATAAAATTCCAGCTGGTGGTTTGAATTAAGAATTGCTGTTTTTTTGGGAGGACTTTAGCAGTTCAGGATCCAAACTTAAAAGACATAGGAAGTGAGAAGTATTCCTGTGAATTCACCTGAATAGGAAAGGAAATTTCATAAAAATAAGGGCTTCTGATATTACAGAAAGAAAAAATCATGTTCTTATTTTTCTTTCTCTGGTGATTTTAAAATCATATTACTTTAACATTTCAAATTGTACTGTTATTGTTTCTACATGTTATCAGTTATGCGTTTTAGTCCTAATGAAAGCTATTTTTTCAAGCATTTGCTACATGCCTAAAAAGAGATATAGAGGCAGTTTGTCCTTTGGTTCATATGAGCTGAAACCTCTAGGATCCAGTACTTTGATGGACTTGGTACATGGAATTCTGGTGCTAAAGCCTTATTTAGTTGCTGTGGCCATGATTTCCGTGAGGTCTAGATTAACAAACACCTGAAGAGGTTTTAAATAATTGTGGAAATCACTAGCTTTTCATGCAGGATGTAGTTCTTGTTAATAAAACATACCAATCAAAGGTGTAGCCAATCTCAAAACGTCTCTGGCACTGTCAGATTAGGGGAGAAAGTAATTTCTATGAGAGTAAAATAAATTCTGGAATAATTGGGCAGGGTTTGCAAGCAGATTTTCACCATGCAAAGGCACGTGAATTTATTTCCACTCCAGAGGTGTGGTGCTTGCTGCAGGAAGAAAAGAGCTTCCTGTTGTCCTTTCTTGCTGCACCCAGACTTACGACTTCTGAGGAGCCAGTAAATCCTGATATGGGAATTATGTGAATGATTTTACTAACTTGAACCACAAAGCTTTTCTGGGTTACTCCCCAGGGAAATTTATTTCCCTTTAGGTTAGCAATACCTCATAAACCTTCTAAGAATCTCAATGTGAGTCTCAAGGTGAATATAATAATGTTGTTTTGGTTTAGCTGAGGTTTTTAAAGGTTCCTTATATATTCAGAAACTTCTGAATAAGTCTTCTGTGATTTAATTTTATTTCTTTTACAATACAGAAATTTCTTTGGATTAACATAATATGGTATTTTAGCCCAATTTTTTAGTGACTTTAGAAGTAGGTTCTAGATTGCTTTTGGTTAAAAGTATTTCTTTGAAATACTTTTATAAAAAAAAGTGGCCCCATGATGTAATATGCCTCCTCTTTTTTGTTAAAGTTAACATAAGCTTCCTTGTTGCTTGTAAAATTTTCAAGTTTGTCACTGTGATAAAATGAAAGTGGTACACCAAGGTGCTTTTTGGACATTTTGTTCTTTTTACCTGATCTATCTGAATATTGTATTATGATAAGGACAAATTGGAATGTCCTTATGGATGTATCTTCCTTATTTTTACCTTGTGTACTAGACTTGAAATTTAAATCTGGAAAAAAAATTTAAAACCTGCTATTTCCTTATTTCTGGCATGTTTGTTCATGAAGCTCTCTTTGCATTTGAATTTGTAAGCTGTTGAGAATGCAATTTCAATTACTAGTTTGGTGAATCAAATACTTCTTTTTCTTATATACATTTCAATATTCATATGATATAATGATAGAAAGAGAGATTTCTGAGTATGAGGAGTTATGTAAACATTCTCAATAAAAATTGATTTTTTCTTGAAAAAAGCTAGGTGAAGATTCAATAAGCTGCTTCAAAAGGTCAGATCTTATGCATAGTAATGTCTTTAAATACAGACAGGATTGTATTTTTCTGTGAGTGATGCAATACTCGAGATGCTGAAGTGTGAATGATATCAAAACTGTACATACACATTTCAGTATTTGAAATTCAGGCAACTCAGCTAAATTTTAGAATGAGAAGTAGAAGGAGCAACTAACACTGCTTTTGCCTTGTATTTCAGAAAGATGTTGCTGGACCTCTTTCCTTGAATTTCTGTAGTTATTCATAGCATTTTTTTTTTTATTCAAGAAGGAACAGGTTTTCATATTTCTGCCCAAGTCATGTAAAGTGATGCAATATGCAATGTAACTGTGACAGTGTTCTAAATGCTACACAGAATCATAGACATATTTAGGTTTGAAGACACCTCAGAATCATCAAATACAGCATTGCTACATAAACCATAATGCTCCATTAATGCTACATGAACCATTCAGATGGAAATGCAAAATATTCTGTTATGCATAGTATCAACAGCATTGTGCCAATTTATGGGGAGAAATAGTTCTTTTTCCCTGAAAGCAAATATACCAATCTCTAGGACTGATCATTAAATAAATAAATGAAGATATTCTTGGCTATAGAAATGTGTACCTGCAGGCTGACTTCTCACCAACCCTCTTACAGAAATTCTATCAAGTAAATCTATTAGTTATCAAAGTAATATGTATGTAATGTACTGTATTATCTGTACAAATTTGATATTTGTGTTCAAAATTGCACTTCTTCATGGCTTGATAATATCTAACATGGGGATTGAAATAAAATACTGCTTACATTACACTACACATAAATAATGTAAATATTCTGTGTCAGTTATAAATAGTGTATTACCACAAATACCAGCATTCTTATACACAAAAATCATCACAATTCTTCCTCAGAATCTATACTTTATAACTTGCCATAAGCACTTGTTACTGAAAAAAATGTAACACATAGAGGCAATGCCTGGAAACTATTTAAGGAAAGTATGCTAGTAAAAGTAATAACTGAAAATCATGAGCCTTCATGAGAGGGAAGAGTTAATCTAAGCTACCTACATAATATTAGATAAAAAATCAGAATGAGATTTAGCCTAACTTTCAGAGGAAGCAAGGTTTATGGTGGTGTGTGCTGGCCTTGGATAAGTAACTTTAGAATGGTAGCCAGTTGAGGTGAAGAGCTGGGAAATGGCTCCACTTTGGATGTCCTTGTCCAGACTGTTCTGTCAATCTCCATGAGGCTGAAGTGAATGACTTCTTGTTTCACATCTGTAGCACTGACTCCCAATCATCACAGGCTCTTCTCTATAGGCTGCCTTGTGCAGGAAATACCTCCTGGCTTGCTCTCTTGCTCTTTTTGTGATTTACATCATCATGTGGGAAGATGGAGGGGAAAAAAAAAGACATTTTGGGGCTAGAGGCATTTAATAGGTGTCTTTTTTTTTTTTTTTTTTGCTATGGTAAAACATTTTCCAGTTGTATTCTCTTCTTCAGTCTTAACAGCTATTGTGGCTGGTTTTATTTGGTGTCTCTTTGCAATTATTAATCATGTGATGTAAAACATGGATTTAAATGCCAATTGAATGAGCTGCTGTCAAATTATTCTTTTGTGAGTCTTCTGCAACTGAATGGGTATATTTGCAGTTAAAGAACTAAGAAACAGCAGTTAGAAATGGATTTTAGCTCAGTAATTTTATGGTTACTCCCAAAGTGTCTGCCCATATCCATGCACACTTGGAGCTGCCTTATGTTACGTGCTTCTCACGACTCACTGCAGTTCAGTGTCTGCCAGGCTCCTCAGACTCCCTGTGACTGAGCACAGGTGTTCCTAATGAATCTGAAGGAGCTGGAGCACTGAATTCTCATCAGCCATCTCTGGTGAGAATTAATCATAACTCCTAATTTCATATTTTCAAAAAGCTCTGGGCTTTTTGTTTGTTTGTGTGAGTGCTGAAGTCACATGTGGGAGAGGATGAGATACTGCCTGGCAGCTGTAACAATGATGTATTTTGATTTGATTGTGAGTAGCAGGTAATAGTCTGACAACATTATCTAATTGCAGATATTTTGATACATTGGTATAAAACTACTTCTTAAAATAAATCCCCATAGTTATTGCTGTATTTAGAATTATATTGGAAATTATTTTATATCTTTAAAACTACTACTATTGTGATTTAGCAGTAGTAAGCCTTTAAATTATGTTTTTTTTTTAATGTCTCTTCAAGGGTCCAACTCTTGGCTTGTCCCAGAAACAAAAGGAGCAATTGTTCAAGGTGGATATGGCCATACCAGTGTCTATGATGAACTGACAAAATCTGTTTATGTCCATGGTGGATACAAAGCATTGCCTGGCAATAAATATGGATTGGTGGATGATCTTTACAGATATGAAGTTAATACTCGGACATGGTAAGTTGGATTTATAATGCAGGAAACCAAGTTGTAGGTTACTGAATAAAACAAGTGTAGAGTAAGGTTCTTGCAAAGTCATCAGGTACCTCTGTACCCTTTGCACATTTCAGAACAACACACATTTCAGAACAACACATTCTCTGCAGCCAAATGGAAGAATTGTGGTGAGAGACTACACTTGATTCAGTGGATTAGTGGAGCTATTCATTGAAATGATGGCAGGGAGGAAGCTTTGTGCATGTTCTACAAATTGGGAAAAGGTTCTCCTTTCCAGACACAACTCCTGTGCAGAAATAGCCCATGTGAACTGTTTCCTCATGGTATGAATAAGTATATTCATGCTGGTGTACATTACAGTGGCTGTTATTTAAAGAAGGAGAAAACCCTAAGAACTGTGGAAGGTTATTTTTCACAAAACTATCAGAAATAAGAAGACCTCTGGTATTATGTAGGAATCCTTAGTTATGAATGCTCTTGGTCTTTCTATTTCTATCAGTTCCTTGTTCCTCAAGTTTATAGTAATTTATGAAGGCTATGTGTATGTTATGTTCAGAAAGTGATCTTGAATGTTTTTTCTTACATTAGAAATGATTTGAGATCAAGAACTAGTTCTTTGAACATTTTATTCTTGCAATTTAATATTTGTGTAGAGTTCTAATGGCTTCACTTTAAGCACCAAAATTTGCTCTCAGATGTTGGAAACATGGGTTTGATTTCACTGAGGTTCTAATACCATTAACTCATGGCATTTGGAAACATTAATACAAGAATTGTTTTCCTTTTAATGTATTTATGAGTTCCTGGAATTTTAATGCTTTCTTATTCTATTTTTGGAACAAAGTGGTATTTTTTCCTTTGATGGTCTGTTCAAAAATAAAATAATAATAATAATTGCTAGAATACTTTTATGCATTATTCATATAAAAACTAATAAAGAATACTTCATTTGGCTCTATACTAATGTAGCATTCTCTGCAGCTTGTAGAGAACTCAAGTCTTTATTTTGTGAGATTTACACTGGGAGTGAATTTTACTATGGCACTTGAAAATGGGCTCAAATGCGCATGAGGCTGGAGTAATGACATATAGTAATAAAATCTGAATCTTTGTTTACTGTATCTGTGACACCTTATGATTAGCATTCAAAGCACTCTGTGAGGTAAGAGACTGAATGTGGCACTGGATAGGTGTGGTATGAGGAAGAGTTGGAATTTTGATGGCTCTCTCATGCCCATGTCCATGCCATTTGCTGGTCCTCTCTGTTTGGCACTCCTTCCATTTCTGTGGTGGATCTGGCAGAGGTTCATAGGCTTCAGTAAGTTGAGGTACACAAATCTGATTACCTGTTCAACTCAGTTCCATGTAGGTTTTAATTTCTTAATATCAAATAAACAATCTTTATGCTTCTTGGAATGTGAGAGGGCAGTATTTTAATTCCTAATGTGGACTCTATTCCTAATACACAATGGGGTATTACAGTGCTGGCAATACCTGCATTGCTTTGCATTACTGCCCTGCTGCTGCAGCTGGGACACAACGTGGAGCTGGGCTTGGATGATGGCCTGAAGCTGGAAGCACCTGCTGGCTTCTGGGTGTTTCTGTTCCCATTCCAGAGTGGTGCTGCTGCTTGCAGCCCTTGGCACTGCTGTAGTTAACAGGACTAATGTTTGCAGATACACGAATATGTGCATAAATAATGGATTCAGGGGAAACCTGCTGAGACTCTCACAGAATTTGCATGGGGTTGATATGTGTTGGAGAGTTCTCTAGATTGCCCTCATTAGTGATGCTAATGAGTAGTGAAAATCATGGCCAAATCAACAAACTTCCAGTTCTGCTGAATCTTGAGGAAAAGTTGCTGTTACTGGGAGGGATAAAACTCAGCACACAATATGCAAAAATTACAGGAAAAAAAAACTCCACACTGTAGTAGGGACCAGGAGTTGGGTCACAAGTAGAAAAGTGAGTAGCCCAAAAAACAAACCTGTGAAGATTTTTTTTTTTTTATGTCTACTGTGTAGAGGAGAATCCTTAGTTATCTCCAGAACAGTGTATGTCTCTTCAGGCCTTTAGTGATCAACACAACTATTTGTAGACAGCTGCAAGGCAGATCATCAAGGCAGAGCCTAGTGTATAGCAATTAGTGTAAATTAGGCAATAGGGGCTGTAGAAAACTGGAGAAGCAAAGACAGAAAGGTCTCTGTAGTCCAAATGGACAAAGATAACATGTTCTTAGGATATTATCATTCTTTCAAGTTACAGCAGCAGAATTCCTCCATTGCCAGTTGAAAATAACTTTAAAATAATGTCTTGTTCTACTTCCCTGTAATTCTAATTTTCCGTGTTGCTAATGGGTAAGTTGAACCCAAATACCACATTTATCTGGGGGTACTATAAATACCCTGTATCAAGACAAGTTGTGGTTAGAAAACCACATTTGTGTGGTGCTCTGTTTTCAAAGTATGTTAATCAGAAATACACTAGAGAAAAGCAAGTCGCTTAATAGGAAAGAAAAAAAAAGGGGTCACAAGCAGAAGCACAAGTGTGGGTGTGTAAGTGGATTGAAGGAATTGTCACATTTTTAAGCAATAAAAACCTCATTTATTTTTATTTAGTCTTTGATATTTCTTTTGATGTTACTTTCCAGGGCTAGAGGGGAATTAATTTCAATAATAATATGAGAATTCAGGTTTGATGCTTTCCTTACAACTTTTTAAAACATGCAATCTTTTATCACTTAAAATATTTCAAGTTTGTTGAATTGATTTATGTTATTATGTAAGAAAAATGAAATGTACTTTAAACCTTTTCCCTCAAACATGATGATGATGTGAAAATACTGAACAAATACGAGAGTGGTGCAGGAGAGACAGTATTATTCACTCATAAGGAAAGATTGTTGAGTCAGTTTCTTACAGGAAATTAATGACTAACAGCTTAATTGTGGATTGGAGCAGTGTGTAGTAACATAAATGAAAATGAGAGTCTAAACTTGTAAACTTCGATTACTGAAACAATAAAAGGTTATTAGGGGAATGTAGAAGGTATTTTGTACTGATGATCTAATCAGCTCTTCACAAACATGTCTACAGCTGGTCTGCTTAACTAATTCATCTGGCAAAACCCACAGATGGTTACTCTCTTCCTTGGTAAGATTTATTTGCTGGGGTTGAATCAAGTTTGTATTCTGTTCTTTCTACATCTGCCCCTTTCAAACTGTGGCATTGATAGCTCTTGGCTGCTGTTGGGGCTGTGCCACTGCTCTGGCACAAAGCAGACCACACACACAGAGGCTGAAGTGAATAAAGACAGAGATCAAAGCCTCAATTGCTTGGACAGTTTTTTTTAGCACTGAAGTTTGCTATGTTAGAGTTTAACCAGTCTGAATAAGTTTATGAAGCAGTGCAAGTGTTTTTATTATACCTAGAATACATTCTGCCATTTATTTTTCTGGTCTGTGTTCAATTAATTAGAATTTTTTTTTCTTTTGTAATTTTAAGGATGGTCTAAAGATTATTTTAGCTGTCCAAAGAATTATTTATTGCATTTCTTGAGCAAAAAACTAACATGGCTAAGTATATATAAGAATAGGAATTAATGCTATAAATGAGTTTTCTTTCAGTTTTGAGTAAAATTTACCATATCATTTCTGAAGAATAGAAACATGTTAAAACTAATTTCAGCTATATTATTTGGCAAACTGTTTTATTTTAACTAAAATTGTCATATTTTAAATAGATGTATATATATTTTGTGTCATGAGAAAGTGGATAATGCTAGAAGCAATCTGATTAAATGTTATTTTATTTACTGAGTAATAACTATAGTTTACTGTTTTTCTTATTTTGTGTCGCTTTCATGTAGAAATTTTTTTGATGCCTATTTCCAGTTTTTCATGTGTTAGTATGTATTTGTTCTGATGTTTTGTAGGACTATTTTGAAAGAGAGCGGCTTTGCAAGATACCTTCATTCAGCTGTCTTAATCAATGGAGCTATGCTTGTTTTTGGTGGAAACACTCATAATGATACTTCCCTGAGCAATGGTGCAAAGTGTTTTTCTGCTGACTTTCTTTCATATGATATAGGTATGTGTTGTGCTGTTTTTTTCTCATTCTGGTTTTAAATACCACAATTTTGCTTTCCCAAGTCCAGCTAATGTGAGTCTTTATAGTTTGATCCCAAACACCTTCATTTTATTTGTAAATTTTACAGATTTTTGTTCCATTTTGTCTAAAGATTCTGGTTTTTGGGGCAAGGCGTAGCAGCATCCATGCCATTCTCAAGGTCCTGAATATTTTTCAGTATTTTGGCAACACACTTTTAAGGAAGACAATCTGAAAAAAGGCTCTGCATGGCAAGTGGTATTAGGGCTCAGTGAAGCATGAGGAGCCTTTAGGAGATGATAAAAGGATGTGTTATATTTAATTTCACAAGACTGGCTGAGAGCAAAAAAGATTGTTGTTTGTAAATATATGATAGGAATACAGTTTGGAGGAAAACTGTGTGATAAGGCAAGACTGAGTGGGTGTCAGCTTTCATTCTGGTGAGTGGTTCCAACCCTTTGAGCTGTACACTTATGGAAAAGCCTCCCTATAGGATTGTGGAGGCTATAAATAGAAGAGAATTTAATGAGTCCATAATCTTTTTCCTATCTTGTGCCACTGCTGTTTTTACCATAAATAGTTTCTCCCTTCCTTGATGTTCGTATCCATATTTTATGCATAGGCTTTAAATATAAACATATAACTCGTATTTGGAATTCAAGTATAATCATACAGCAAACATTGGGGCCAAAAAGCACAGTCTCTTGTCCTGAGAGCCAAAAAAAGGGAAATGTGTCAGAGCAGCCTGGGAAATGCACTCATGCATGCTCCTGGTGAGAACAGCCTGTGGATATTGCCTGGATCTACTTTTGGCAAGTGTTTATCAGCTGCCTACAGTGGTAGAAGAGGCTGAGACATGATCCTTCTTTCAGGATCCTAACTTTCAGGACTAGTTAATGGCTCTTTATGGCATTCACTGTAGATACCAATGCAATTTCTTTGCTTTAGTACAAAAATAATGACTGATTTCAGTACATGGAACATATATGGGTTAATTCCTGCTATTTTTAATGGGTGTGCAAATAATGCCTTAGCTGAAAATAAAATAAGTAAAATAAATAAAACAGCTGATTTGTTTTTACTGTAACCCTCTATTGCATATTCCATACCTTCTTATGGGCATCTGATGGTGTCAGCTATTGATTTTGTTCTCACTTCAGTCTACATGTGGATTTAATTTTTAATGAAACAGGGCTCCTTTCTCATTTTGGAGCATAGTATTATTTATTGGTCTACATTTATTTGTAAATGTGCACTTAGAGATCAATAGTGTGAGTCATAAGATCTGAATTAATGTAACTTTCTGACTTTCACACACTGATAGTTTTTTATCTTTCATGAAAATGCTTTATACTATTTTTTTCTTAAGTAGAATGATATTTTGTTTTGTCTAGTTGGTTGTATTTAATTTGGTATTTGTATTCTCTTGCAAATCACATTTTCCATGTGTTATGAAACTGATGAAGTACAAAAGAAGTGGATGTAGTAATCACTCTTTGGATGTAGTAATTAATCTTAAAAATGGACTATATGAGGACTGATTTGATTCAGACTTATTCTTCTGTAATATTCATTTTACCAACTTAGAAACAAATCTCACAGCACATATTTGATAAAGACATATTCTTCAGAAAACTTGAAATATTTTATAAAGAGTTAAATAATTATGCAATAGGTATATTTCAGAATCTTATTTACTTTGTATCATGAGTTTTTGAACAATGCCTGGAAGAAAAAAATATATGATGCTATCAGCATCAAATTTCCTAGATACCTTGCAAGTGATGGAGTGTTAGCCTTGTCTTGTGAAAAATGGATGCTGTCTGGAAAGCAGCTGAATCGTGGAGATAGAGCCTGTGCTATTTATGTTCAAGTTGGGCTAGAGAGTACTTTTGATTATCTCTCTTATTATATGTGACATAATCCTCTGGATAGATTGCTCCAGCTTTTTATTACCAGTGAAAACACTGCTCTTCATATTAATGTGGAGTAACCGTTCATTTGGCTTCATCTCAGCCAAGCTCAGCTTTCTGAAAGGTCGGTTTCTAATTCAGTTTGGTAATCCCCACTCCTCCTCTAGTCCAGGCACAGAGAGAAGTCTCTCCAGAGAGCAATCCATTTTACCAAGCTTGGGACAGAGTTACCTTTCCCCACTCTGCTTTTCTGAGTCAGTCATTGCTCTCTAAGTTCTGAGCTTAGTCTATAACAAGTTTTAGACCTTTAAATGTGTCATGAGTCAAGAGCTCGGTTCAGTAATTTGAAATACCTACTGCAGATTTGTCAAAGGTGAAGACACAGAGATGGGGAGACATTATGACATTATAAAAACTGCTATGATGCCGTGATTTTCATAGTTTAATGTGACTTGATGTATTGACTTATACAGCAGTAAATACATGATGGGAAGCCTGCTGCATTAAGAAAAAGAGCTTTAGAAATCTGGCCTTGGTATACTTCTGTTCTGCTTTGATTTTTTTTACCACCAGGTTGCCCCTGGGTTGCTCTGGAAGCCCCTTAAAAAACCACAGAGGGTCATTCTTGTAGAGGTCAGGTATTTTCCAACTGTGCTGTTATTGCTTCATTAATCTGAAAGAGGAAGCTTGGCATTGGGGACATTCTTGAATGCTGGGGTTGACCTGCAGTTTTCTGAACGATGTTGGTTATGGCTTTTCTTTACAAGAGCCCCCATATGCTTAAAATTTACATTTCTGTTCCAAGCTGAACTTAGAAAAATAATTTAGATTATATTTTATGAGTATTCGCATGCAAAATTTGCAGATAAAAATAGATTATTAGACACACAGAGTCAGAGTTTAAAACAATTCTAACTGCTGAGACCAGTATTAAAATACAATTAAATAAGAGCTTTTTTTAAAGGACTTGGGATATTTATTTTAGTTTCTGGCCAAAATGGTGCAGTTAGTAAATAGATCTCTGCATGCCTAAGTTCCTTAAGTTTGAGTTTTGAAGTATTCAGTCTTAGTCCTTTTGTTCCACATTTGACAGTTGCTAAGGTGTTGATATGTACAGAGAATTATGGTCAGGGAATCTCCATAAAAGCCAAAACCTGAAATCCTGGGAACATGGCAGCTGTTCTGTGCTTTCTCTTAGTGGTGTTTGGGGTTCTGCGTTGTTTGGATCTGTGGGAGAAGTGCAATAACCCATATGTTTACACTAATAATATACTCCATAATATTTCTTTTGTTACTATCTGGATTTCAGTTTATTATTATGGATTAAATAGTATGCAAATTCAATTGCTTATGAAAGACAATATTGCATGTGAAGTACTAAGTTTCTTCTAGGATATTCAAACAAAGCTTAGAAACATTTTCCTATTTTGAAAAAAAATTCAAAATGATTTCATGAGATTGACTTTAGTTCCACTTGTAATCAAATCTATTGCTTGTATTTTGTAATAAAAATGAATTGTTTATTCATAAATTGTTTGCTTGTAAAGTAAATTGTTTCATCTTTAGTCTTTGCCATTAACAAAATGAAGTAGTTTTAATATCTGTGAATTATTTTTTTTTCCAATATGAACACATCTATTTTTGCAGTTCTACCTCTTTCTGGAGTTACAAATGGATATCAATGTGCCATCACAAAGAAAATGTAAATCAGTGCCTGTGAAAGATTAAGTTTTATGAGTTCCTAAACCCTTAAGTTATAAATGCAGTTTTGGTGCAGTCTGTAACAGCAATTACTTCCATATTGCTGTGCTATTAGAAGAGCAAAGCCATAATAATATGATGCACTAATTGCTGCCTTTAATAGCAAAGCGTGAGGTTGTTGATTTCTTTTTACTGCTTAGGGAGTCACTGTTATGTGTACAGACTCTGCTGTAGATGTTAGCTCTAGAGTTTAAATTCGATTCATGCTGTTTTGAACATACTTGCTATTGTGTTTTCCTGAGAGTAAGGAGATTTTTATTAACTGATTAATGAAAAATATTTATGAAGTGTGGAAAGACTCAGAAAATAAGTTTTCTGCTAGTACATAACTTTCACCATGTTTCAGCTCTTTATGTTCAGTGTTTACTCGTCTAGAGTCATAAACAAGAACCAGACAGAGGTGTAATGGTGTCCATATGTTGAGAACCAGCTTTACTACTTTTACAAAAGAAAAATTAACTTAATAATTATTAGAAATATGTAAAGAGAAAATAGAAACATAAGCAAAGAGAAAATAGAAACATAAGCTGGCATTGGATTCTATGTAGCACATAAAGCTGCACTGCATTGTTGCAGTGTGATTGAGCAGAATAAATACATTGGCAGTTCAAAGTATTTAAATAGTTTGAAATTTAGAAATTATTTGATAAATGTAAGTATTAAGTACCTTAAGGTTTTATATACCTTCTCTTAAAACAAAGCTCCGAATGCAGTAAGAGGTTGTCACTAAATCAGTCTGCCAGTGCCAAAATAATAATGTGATCCTGGAGGTGAAGTATGGAACATTGGTTACCTCTTTTTTAAAGACTATCCGAACAGCCTTTTCTTCTTATTTTTATTTTTCTATTATTTTTTTATTCTTCCGTTCAGTGACATTTTGGTAAGCCTAATTAGTTAAATTTTAAAAATCAAATTCTGTGTTCAAGTATTTTATTGACACTATAATGTTGATTAGAAATTATTTGGTTGTTTTCTGTTTGGGGTTTGGTTTTTTTTCTTTTTTTTTTTTTTTTTTCCCCCTATAAAATCAGACTGAGAAACCTTCCAGTAATGTATGATTACTGTTGCAGCATTGAAAGCTTTCCTGTGAAATGTCCAGGTCATCCTTTCTGATGTCAGTAATGCAGTGTGGCCAGTAGGTTGTAGATGAGATGTGCTGAGGCCTGACCTGTTGGAGTGAGGGCTCTGGAGAGCAATACCCTGTGCAAAGTTCAAGTGGGGATTTTCTCAGCTGGATTGCTTCAAATCCAATGCATTTCTGTGGTGTTTCATCACAGAAATGTGTGTGACTGGCTATGCACTGTCAGAGCCACTTCTGTATCTACTGGGAACTGTTTAATCTACACCCGGGAGGAGGATGAAACTTTTTCTTTTAATGTTGTAATGTGGTACAGCTTATTCTTAAAGCAGAAGCTTTTGTAATAGAAAGAAAAAAACTCTTTTATTTCTCCTTGTACTTTTCAGTGGCTAAAAATTCTGCTAATAAGTTTGGAATGATTAGTATTGTTTCTTCATCTGCTTAGTAACTGGTTCTGTTAAAAGCAGAGTGTGTTTCCATGTGCTGTGTGTTGTACCTGGTTACAGATAGAACAGATACAACTATCTTCCACTTTCTATCAGTAAAATGCCTTGAGGGCATAACATTTTATGGAGGAAAAGATGTTGTTATTTGCTATCTTTACCATCATTATTAGACTTAATATAATGCACACAACACACAGAATGCTGTAGTATTGATAAGTCATGTTGTAAATCATATTACATTTGCCATTTGTCATTTTTTTGGAACAGTACAGTAAACTCTGGAAATTTGGGTGCTTAGAGTTGTTCAAAGAGAGTTTGAAGATGATGGGCAGGGATGAATTCTATTTGATTCTTTACTGAAAACCAACAGAAATCAGTTGGTTAGCTATCTGTATTTTGTATTAATCAACTCTACAGAGAAACTCACATCAGGAATTGAAAGCTGAGCAAAAGAATTTTTCTGCACAGTGCTCTATTCAGTGTTCAGTAGTTTTGAGAAGTCTAGGAGGAGATAAGAGGGGAGGCTATTTGTAATAAGCTTTCCTCCCTCTTTTTTTTCTTGTACTCTATTGAAAAGACCTGCCAGTTTGAAAAATACCATCAGGAAGAAAGGAATTATTATAGCTCCAGCCCTCAGGGGTTCCTCATCTGAAAATCAGCCTTTAATATGGTTTTATGATCTTCCCTTGGTGTTAAATCCCACTTTTTCTAAAATAAATTCCTAAGTACAGGAAAGACTATATGTTCATAATGTGTATGTTTGTAAAAATAAGAAAATAAATGTCAACACTTCCTAAGATCAGATGAAAATTTAGTATGGGTTTTAAAATCAGACAGAAATTTAGTGTGGGTTTCCTAAATTGTTTCCTTTACCATCAAAGGCACATGAGCTCACATGTGCTGTGTCTGTTAATGTGCAGTCACTTAAGAGCATCAAGGACTTGATTTTAAAGTGTAACAGTAAGATTTTGCAGGTCAATTGTTAAAATGCTTGTTTTTTGGTTGAAACTGTTTCAGGACTATCTCTCTGGCATTGTGCATACTTTCACCACTCTGTTTAAGTAGCGAAAATAAGAAAATAACTGTGAAAGATGAAGTGTATTAATAATTCCATAGTGTTATGATAACATAATGTTAACAATGATAGTGATAGAAGGTAGGAGTTGAGAAAGAAGTCAGAATTTTGGGATGTATTGCTAAGACCATGCATGAAACTTGCTATACTTTCTTCACACTGCTAATTCCATGGAGTTCACCACCTCATGTCAAAATTATTGCTCTTTGAGCCATCTGCATTACTCCAGTAATAATGTGCTTTTAGTTTCTGTTTCCAATTTATAAAGAGGTGTAATTGATTTATTTATCACAGCCATGGTCTCACACTGGCTCTCTTGGTGGGATCAGGCTGTGGTTGGTGGAAGCCTGAGTTGACTTAGTGGTGTTGCTGCCATAGCTGTGCCATGCTGTCCCCTCCTGGCGCCGAGTCCATCCTCGTGTGACCTTGCACAGGGTGTTCCAGTGTGCTTTGCTAACAGGATGCTGACTGCACAAGGTGCTGCTGTCAGTAATTTTCTGCAGTGAATGATTTTCTGCATTAGCAGTGCCAGAACAGCAGCACTGGCAGAGTTGAGCTGTTCTGACACTGTGAGTGAGACCAGCTTGGAAGACAGTTTGTTCCTCCTGGATTTATCCATTTCTGGTTTTTTAAGCTGAGGAGTGAGGTGTTATGATCTGACTACTGAGAGATGCTTCTACCCAAATTAAGTTGCAAAAACTCTTCACTTTCCTTGAAGCTTCAATCTGTAGGTGCTCCCTATTTCTTTTACTGTGGGATTGGAATATATGAAGTCAGTAAAGTTTAAGTAGGAAATAATGAAGAGCAGAGTAATTATTCTAAAGAACTAAAACTCTAGTCAGGAAAGAAAAAATAAACCACACTGAAACCTCATTTGTGTACAGCAGTTCCAAAAGAAATGTGCTTGAATAATTAATTTGACATGGAGATCCTGATTCAGCATTCCTCTCAAGTATGTGGAAAGAAATTAGCAGCATACTTAAATCAAGATACCAAAAGTAAGACAATAATGAGATGGGTTGCACATCTGGAGGAGTGATAGTTTATCTTAAAACACTTAAGAAAAGAACTGAGTTCACTGCCAGAGATATTCCATTAAATACTTATAAATTGAAACCCTTTAGCTAATTTGAGAATGTGTAAACATGAGGGCAATATGACTGATGCCTTGATAGCAACAATGGCCAGGGCTTGTTCCTGTGGGTGTTGAAAGTGGCTGTGAAGGCAGACAACTGTCTGTAATAAAGTGACTTTTCTGTGAATGTCCTATGGTCTTGATAAATGTTAGGATAAATCAGTGTTGCTGACAGGTTCTTGAAGCATCTACTCACAAATGCATCTAAAAGGAGTAGAGTTGATTTATCCTTGAGTGGTTAAAATATACTTCACATGTATTTTGCTGAAAACTTTTCAAATTATTTGATATATGCTTGGTGTTTTGTCTTTCAGCTTGTGATGAATGGAAGATTTTACCAAAACCTAATCTGCATCGAGATGTCAACAGATTTGGTCACACTGCTGTTGTCAGTAATGGGTAAATGAAGTGTCTCTTAAATTTTCCTTGCCATTTTTCTGAAGGAAAAACCTGTAGAAGAAGTCACATTTAAGTGAAGTATGGTTCAATAGCAGAACTGATATAACTTGTTAAAAGGGAAAGAAAGTAGTGCTCATCAGGTAATCAGTACAGCTAATCCCCAGTCTGCTGGGGATCTGTTCAGTGACATTTTAGGTGAATGTTCCAGGGTACTGAGGTGTTTTCTCAGCATTGAGGGCTACACTGAATTTCATATTTGGTATCAACTATAACCCTCACTTAGGTGTGATGAAAGAAATCCTTTTCTCTTTGCAGTATGCTATAATTCTTCTACAATCATAAAATAACCGTGTAACTAAAATTTGCTGGGGAAAAGGGAGCATTTTGATGATACTGATACAGTCATCATCTCTACCACTTGAAGGAGGAAAAGCCTGCCAGAAACTAGATGATATTAAGTTGGAAAAGTTGTAGAAAACAATAGTGAGGTTTAAAGAAATGTATATTGTTACCTTGTCAGCTTTTGTTTTGCTTGTTGCCAACTGGCCTAGTATCTGAAGTTGCAGTGCTATAGATCATTGTACCTCTGCTACATTATGCATCACACTAATAAAGTCACTACTGAAGTATTTGTGGGCAACTTATGGATCCTGTATGAAAGGATCCTGTAGAGGTCAGAAATGAGGTAATGAGTAATGCTACAAATAAGAGTGTGACTGCTTTTAACAAAAATAGCACTAAATTGTAAGTATGTACACAGAGCACTTGACATTAATCAATGAACAGATTTATTTATTAAGACAAAATTACTTGGAATTAATGAATTCAGCAACTGATAGTTTTTCATTATGATTTGTGTGTTTTATGCCATCTAAGCCATGTCTGATACTTTGAGAACTGTCACTTTCTATTAATTACATTAAAAATGTATTTGTTTTTAAGAACACAGTGGTATTTTTGGAAGGGTTTTTGATACCAAAACAGTGCAATACAAGACACTCTCCAGATTTCTGCTATTGGTAACTCTGTGATTAATTCTGTTTTAAGAGTATATCATACAACAAATATAGAGGCTTTCTATTACTATCTTTTACCTGAGACAGTTCTTAGTTTTAATGAGAAGGGTGAGGATTCAGGTTTAATTTTTGCTTCCTGTGTCAGCAGCTACTGCACCAGAAATGGTACCAAAAACAAATATCCATCTTGCCAACTGTTGCTGCCTGTCTTGCAAAGAATGTTCTTGTTTTCAGCAGGCCAGTATTTCATGCTTTATTCTCAATATCGAACTGCAAAAATTACTGCATTCTTTCAAAGCTCTTAATTTTTTTCCCAGATATTTGAATATCCCACTCCATAATAAATGCACAGGGAGCTTTCAGCAATTTTTTTAAACTCTCAACTTCCATGGAGAAATAAATTGAAAATGTAATCAATAAAGGAACCACTGATAGAGTCTTTATTAGAGAAAGAATAAGATTTTTTTGATGATAGTATGTGGCTTTTTAATTGTGCATCAAGTCAGATAAGAAATCAAGAAAATGTGTCTACAATAACAGTTAAATTTCCTTGCTTTTCTCCAATAGGTCCATGTATATATTTGGAGGTTTTTCAAGTGTTCTGTTGAATGACATCCTCGTGTACAAGCCTCCCAACTGTGAAGCATTCAGAGATGAAGAGCTGTGCAAAAATGCTCGTCCAGGAATAAGGTGCCTGTGGAACAAGAAACATTGTGAATCTTGGGAATCTGGACATGCTAATAATATCCTTAGAGCAAAATGTCCCAAGAAAACAGGTAAGTGAATTCTAGTCAGGCTTGTAATGCAGTGTAGGAGATAGGGGTGGGCAACCCCCAGAGAAGTGACCACGTGGATCTGGTGACTGGAATGTTAAGAGTGTTCCCCTGTGAGAATACCCAGTGCAAGAGATCTGTTTTTTGGAAAGAAAATTCAATTGTGCAATCGTTTTGTATTTTACATACAAAGTATGTATGCAGAGAAGTAGATGCAAAAGAGCACAAGTTTAAGATGCTAAAGCAGAGCAGAACACTGAGAGCACAAATGGGCACTGCAAGTGATAGCTGGTGTTATGGGCATATGGCACTCCTATACCTGTGTGTGCCAGTGCCAGTAAAAGAGGAAATCATCACTGCTTCAAGCAGATTACCTATGAAACAGAAGCATTTGTACAGAAGAATATAGTGCAGGCACAGCTGGAAAAAACCTGAGGCAAACAAGCCCTTTGCAGTGTGTCAGATGAGTTCAAGTTTGTCATATGAATTTCTCTGTGGCATTGTGATGGCTGTATTGTTTGAAACAGCAATTTACTGTTATGAATAACTGTTCCAACCTATTCCTAAGCATTTTGGCTTGTCACAAATAAATTGCTTGTGAAACTGTTGTTCTTATATGTCACATGAACAGAATATTTATCCCTGCTACATGCACCTACTATTTTTTCTGTGCATCTTTCCTTTCAGCTCAGTGTAAAATTGCTTCCCAGACTTTGGCTATGTGCTGTGTGTACAAACTGCCATACAATTAAACTGCCAGTCTGTGTTTAATGTTTGTTGAAAAGTTACTAGCACTGCTATTAATCAACACTTCAAGACATTTTATTTTTCTGATAGCTTGTACTTGTTTCTAGACTGGCTATAAAGTCTCAAACTCAGGAAAAAAAAGGTACGTGATATAACAAAAACATTATCCAGGTACAGTTTTCTGGAAAATGGCTTTTGTACAGTGTCAGAACTTTTAGAGATCTACAGTCTAGAAAGTTCCATCTATATAGAAAAAGAAAAAAAACCTTGTGGCATTATATTCAAAAGTAATACAGATAAAGGTAGATTTTATAAAAAGCTGATCATAGCAACAGGTATTTATAAAACCCAAGCAAAACAAAGCGCAGACAAGCTGAAGGAAAATTAAAAAGTTAAAACAGTTTCTCAAGTACAGGTGCTGCAGTGGAAATAAAGTACAACTCAACATGGAAGAGATTAGGTCTGTATAATTCCGATTCTGCAGAAGTTATGTGAACAGCACTGTTTCACTGCTGTAATATTCTTCTAGTTTCAGGTAGTAATTTTTTGCCAAAAAACAATTTTTCATATATTCTATTACATTACTTGGCTCAGTTGTTACCTGGTTGAGAGTATCATCTGCGAAACTGCTGATGGTCAATATTTAAAGGATAAGCAGAAATTTTAGTGGTTTTCAAAAGATCGATTCTTGGATGACAAGACTTTCCTGGCCGGAGAATCTTTTAAGCTTGCACACACCTGAAACTAAAGGAGGAGCCAAACCAAACAGGAATTAAACACAGTAATCAGCATAGGAGATGATACAAATGCTCCTCTTTTGCATAATGATGATTTTTAAAACCTTGCCTCCTTTAAACTGAAGTAATAGTCTGTGTCCTAAATGATTTTACATAGCCTAAATTTTAGTCCAAGTTCCATTATTAAGAATACAACATTAACTCTTTTTCAAATGCTTTTTGTAGCTAAAGGACAGAGCTTTAACTTACCGGTCATTTTTAGGTTTACAAATTAATTTACAAAGATTTAAAATGTCCATGTCTTGCTCATATCTGTCTTAGATTGTTTTATTTACTGCTTTTATCTCGTCTTCCTTCATAGCCATCTAATATTTTTTGTAGAATCCTACATTTGAAGAAAACCTTTCCATGTTAAAAGAGTGAAGGAAAAATACTTGAAAAAAGTTTTTCATACTCTTAATTTTTGCATTGTGCTGAGAGCTTTCATGCTGTAAATCAGTGAATATTCCGTTAGTTGATATGAGACTTACGAACCTTCAAATAAAGTCATTGCAGAAGGAATTTTTAAAGGCGCAAATCCTATTAACTGAATAGAATTAATTTCCTACAGTAACTTAAACCCTTATGAATGGCTAGAGTTCAAATGAAGGCTGCAACAGGAAAAGCTCTGAGGAAGTGTCAGAAACGTGGCGTTTTTCTCCTTTTCTCTGTTTGGTTTGTGTGGCAGCTGCTGCTGACGACAGATGTTACCGGTACGCGGATTGCGCCAGCTGCACGGCCAACACCAATGGCTGCCAGTGGTGCGACGACAAGAAGTGCATTTCAGCAAACAGCAACTGCAGCATGGTGAGTCCTCGCAAATCTGAGCATGTTAGCAATACTTGTCCTTTTCTAGGTGTAGTAGATTAGTAGTTGCTTGTTTTCAGCACAAACAAACTTGTATTCCAGACTTTTGAGCTAAAAGTGTTGCAGAAGGCAGAGCTGGACTTCAGCAAAAAAAATCTGTTTCAGAGTAAAACAAGTATTCTTCAGGGTTGTATTGTCTACTATATATTTCTGAAGACAAATACTTTTATCCCCTAATTAATGACATTCGAAAAGTCATAGTCATTATTAACTTGGATTTTGTGCTTTTGTGGTGTACAGTAGGCAGGCAGGAACCATGGAATCCCATCAAGGGTGCTGTTTGGTTTTTCCCCTTTCAAACACAACCAGATCATTAGTCATGGTCTTCTGATCATTGATTGTCATAGAAATGCTTTTCTTTGTCATGGAGTCACTTACCATCTCATTAAAGGAATATGAGCTTCTGTAACCATGAGGTCCAGTGGCTTTTTACTGATCTTTTTACTGATCTTTTTAACTACAAGCCATAAGATCGCATAGATTCATGCAATTTTATAGTTTTCCCTTTTTAACAATGCCTAGTGCCATGTTTTATACTTTATGTTGTTGTTCACCAGCTGCTTCATCTCTTGCTTGTTCATTTGCTTTTCGTCAAGCTTATAATAGTGTTTTAGCATTATAAGTTTTGCCTTCTTACACTTTTTAGCTATCCATAGACACCTGGCTGTACTTGAGTTCAAAATCCTTTCTTGACACAGTTTCATTAGTAAAAGTATCTTGCTCTCTGGCTTGAACCTGATGCAAATCAATCTTGTTCTCCAGACAAATTAAGGTGTGAGTTGGATTGATTGTGACTCAAATCTTGCCTGTTCAGGGTGAGCACAGCCAGCTCTAATCACTGGCATTTGTAGCTAGTCACTACTAATAAAAGCAATGCAGACACAAATTCATCAGTAGTCATGTTATAAGTCTGTCAGAGGGATTTCACATTCCAGGCACTAATGGTTAGTTTCCTTTGTGATCTTCAAGGGCCCTTCTTTTCCTGACACGTTGTTCTCCATTAGGAGCTAATTTTCTAACCGTGGTTTTCAGCTCTTGAACAAGGAATAGTTGCTAAGGAGCAGACCATCTTCATTCCTAATAAATGATCCCTAGTAAATGTGGAGCACTAGGTATTTTAGCACAAACTTCTTGGTTCAGTGTCCTTCTTTGACAACCTTTCATGACTAAGATTGTCAGCTTAATTAGCAAATGATGCTCCAGTCTGCTCTGTATAATTTCCTGTCTTTTATTTTGGGTTTGAAGTGGATAGCAAGGGCTGTTAGTGTTGTTACTGAGGAATGGGGTAGCAAAAATTCATCAAAATGACTTCTGGAAAGAGGTGCTGTCATAAATGGGAGGTGGCTGTTGTAAAATTAGTCTATTGGCCATGAGATGATGGAAGCAGAATTTTGCAGCTTCGATAAAACCCACTAAAATAGCATCAACAGAATGGCACCATGTGGAAAACCAGAATGGATCAGGCTGATTATCCATTTTCATAGACTGCTACTTCTGGACTAGGCCCACAAACGAAAATGTTGTGACAGCACTGTGATGGTAATAGGGGATAACAAGCTGTAGACTTAGGAACATCACAAGGAGCTTTTGTAGCTGTACAAAGGCCTTGATTTATGACTTAGATCATAGAACTCCAGATGAGAATGACAATAATGTTCTATAATCTGCTGCTGTTGCCTCAAGGAAACTGGCCAGTTTACTAAAGGTGTGCTGTCAACCAGTTTGGCATTGGCCTCATGGTCACAGATAGATGCAAAGCAGATATTGCAAAGTGTGGCTACTCTGCTGGTTGGAAGGCCTGTAAAATATGAACATTTTCCTGAGGTAATTCTAGTTGGACAGATGGACTTAATGAGTAGTGCTAATGCACTAATGATGCACACTCACCTGCCTGTCCTCACCCTCTGATGTGAGCCAGCACTTTAGCAGGACACTGTATTCTCCTCCTGTGCAGACTCATGCATCATCAAGGTATAGATCATGCAGATAATGTATGTATATCACACTCATATATGATGTCATTGCAAGCAGAAGCTTGCAATGCCTGGTTGATATGGATCTGCTTAATATGTTTATGAAACTGTATTCACCCTCTATGTCTGCACATAAAATGCTTTATCTTGCATCCTATGAAAATGATACTCCCTTGCTGCTGATCATGTTGTGCAGAAAATTGACTATATTTTATAATGGAAACAAGTCTTTACCAAAAAAAAGGAGAAAAAAAATAAAAAAAGAAAAGACTTTGTGGGAGAGATTAATTTCATTTTATATTGCTGCTTCTTTACAAGATGTCATTTTTCATGCAGTAGTACGTGGAGGAGTAAGCTCCATGAAGACAGAATCTTCTTGTACTTTACCAAATAAAATGGTAAATTGCTGGAGAGGGCTGACTGATTGCAATAAAATGCAGTTTTCTCTACTGAGGAAGAGAGATTGAACTTCAGAATAAAAAATTTAATTTATCAATTTTGCTTAATTTCTGAGGAGAAAAAAGAATTGATTAAGTAGCCTTAAAGAGAGCCTTAGTATGTTGAGGCATAGCTGAATGATTTTATTTCTGCCTCCACCCAGTATTGCATTTTTGAAAATGTCATGGCCTTCAGAAGCTCCAAGGGGAGCATGTTCCCATAAGGGGTTCATGTTTCCTCTCTGACTGAATTTCTTGTGTGTTGGTTCATGTGGGGACATGTGCAATACAACAAAGCCCCAGTTGGTCACAGTTGCCTAAACACAGCCTAGAATGGGGTGTGATTTAAGAGTTCTTTATCTGAGTGTGGCAACATAAAACAAACATTGTCAAATCCATGAAGGGGATGATAAAGATCATTTTGCCAAGGAAATGGGATACTAGAGGAGGCTTCAAAAAGACCTACAGTCCTACATTAATAAATATTTTTACACAGTGCCTTAAAGACAAGAATCCCTGTTTTTTTTTTCGTGTTTTCATTGCTTCCAGAAAGCTCCTTCTTTCACAATAGAAGTCTCTGGATGATACAGTAATACCAAGAATAGTAATCGTGGTAATCTGCCTACATTTGAGGAATTCAAAGAATAGTCAAGAGAAAATATATAAAGTAATAGAAAGAAATATGAATAGAATCAAATTTGTCTTGGAGGAAACAGAGAAAATTTATGAGTAAGAAGTACCCAATAGCAAGTTTTGGGAGTAGCTTCAGGGAAATAATAGTGAATCTATGAATCTATAAATTGATAATTTACATTTACTCTAGGAGAACTAGACAAGGTTATACTGTTAACCTGAAAAAATCCAGGAGGAGGAGAGAGGTACATAATTTAATAGTGATTTCTGAAATTCTAAGATAAACTACTGTAGTATTTTCATTCTCCAGTAAATATTCAGAAAATCACTGCAGTTCATAAGTCTGTCTATATACTACCATATCCGGATCAGTACTTAAAAAAATCTAAGTAAATCAGACATGAGGGAGGCTTTATACATAACATGATTTACTCATGCTTTGGAGTGTAAACATTATAAATATCCTACAGCAATATAGAAGTTCTGTAACAGATGGACTGTCATCTTTCTGAATTTCATTGGGTTTGGTAGTTTAAGTTATAACCTTAATATTGTGTTAATATGAATTACCTATTGGAGTTACATCTACATTGAACTAATGAGATTTTCAGGCAAGCAGTGTTTAAATTGGATTTAAGGGAAATAAATGCTGGGAATAAGGGAATACAACAAAGAATATTATTATAGAACAGTCACTAGTACTTTGAATTTTATTTTAAACATTAAATAACCAGCACACAACAAGCTTCATGATTAGAAAGTAATAGAACAAATATCTCAGCTTAGGTGGAAAATTGTAATCTGTATGTAATACCACTGAAGAGTATATAATTTAAAAAAGAAATCTGAATGCTTAAGGGTATGTCAAAATGAAATGTTAAATGTGAGTGTTAGTTGAGCAGATGTAAATGAGCAGAGGGTGGTTACTTGTGCTCTAAAATGCACTTTAAAGCATCTCTCAGGAAGTTTTGTGAGTTTGTTTCATGACTGAGGGAAACTAAATGTGGGTTTGTACTGAAGTTGGTTTTTTTTGTGCTTTACTGTTGTGTGCATTTTTGGCCTAGATAGTAACAAGTCTGTTACTTGCCGGCATTGCCTTTGGCTCTGTTTTGTGTTGTGGTGCAGATTGCTGCACCTGCTTCTCTGGTTCTTTTTGCTTTCACAGTAGCATTCCCTATAGAACAGAAAAAAGTCAGGACCTCTGAAAACAAACTTTCTGGTAGGCATCTGATCCATTAAAGGCAAAAAATAAAAATAAAATAAAATGCCTCAACAGCCGTGTTGTTCAAATGGCGTGAAGCTGGTTTTGTGTGAGATTGAGAATTCACTTTCACAAATGCATTATTTCAGGACTTTAAAAAAACAGAAATAAAAGGAGACGACTTTTCTCCCCCCTGCCCTATCTCTGCCATATTCCAGTACCAACCACTGTGTAACTTATTGTCATGCTGTCCCTTTCTAAGTTGTTTAATCATACTCCTGGACACTAATAGAAAGGAAAGGAACCAACGTTTTCAATAAATCATGCATTTGCTATCCAAGTGCAATCCATTATTGCTGCCATGTATTATTTTAATCTTTTGTTGTTTAAGAGAGACAAGACTTGTTAGGGTTTGACAAGAGGGACTCCCAGAGGTCCCTTCCAATCTCAGCTGCTCTGTGAGTATAAAGCTGTCTTGCATTAGAACTTGCTTTTAATTATTACCTTGAAATTAAGTTGGTGGAGAGAGCCTTATAGGTGAGCTGATGAATTGGCTCAGGATTTAGGGCAGTTCATTAAATAAGGTATCAATACAATGTCTTAATTAAAAGTACTATGCAGAGGAAAGAAAGATTTGTATTCAAAATGTCTAACTTGGAAGTCCTCAGTTCTCAGGAAAAAAACCAAACACTGACCAAATCCAATAAAAATCCCCAGGTAATAATTCTTTCAGTGTTTACTGCTTTTCTTCTATGCTAAGGTACCACAGGAATAAAGTTATCCCTGGTTTTGTGTTGTGTGTGGAGCATATTCTTGCACCTTCAGTCAGTTATATGTAATTATTTTGCACCTTGTGCCATTTTTTATGTTCTGTTTGACTATGTTTCTTGCTTTAACCTGCAAAGGAGGAAATAGTTTAGGGAAAGTATTACCCTGAAGTATCTAAGAAATAAATATTTATTTTAGTTTTTTAAGCTCTTCCTGCTCTCTGTACAGGGAATTGGCCTCTTCAATGTGACACTCAGTTGTGTAGAACAAGTGGAGTGGTTTGTGCTGCAGTATTGCATTCTGCATCTGGTAAAGGGTTCTTCATAATGAGCTTAAATTCAGCCCAGCTTTTAGGTGGCCATGACTTTCTGGGAGGGATCTATCTGCTCTGTATTTCCATTTTGACTTCTGTTCTTTTAGTAGATGTCTGCTTGAGATGCTGCTTTGTCTGTTTGTTTTTACAGTCGGTTAAAAACTACACGAAATGTCACGTGAGGAATGAGCAGATCTGCAATAAACTGACGAGCTGCAAGAGCTGCTCCCTGCACCTCAACTGCCAGTGGGACCAGCGGCAGCAGGAGTGCCAGGCCCTGCCTGGTAAGGGGACACTGCTGCTCACAGCTGCTTTCAAACCTGAGAAAAGCTCCTGTGTCCTTGCCAGAGAGTGTTTGCTCATGAGCAGACATGGGTTTGTTTTATTTGTGCTCACTCCTCTTGCCTGTCTGTGCCTGTGCAGGTGAAGCCAGATGTGATTTCAGCCCTGACTGGGGTGTCAGTGCTACCTTGAATCGTGTCAGGGCAGACAATGGCATTAGTGAAGGCACAATGACTGTGCCTCTGCACAGGCAGAGATGAGCCCTGGCCTGCAGGGAGCACTGAGTACAGAGCTGAATGGACATTCTGGGGCTTTACTGCTCCATGGACACTGACATTGTTCTTTTTGCTAGCTGGGGTTTTACCTTAACAATTATCATTCAATTATACTTTAATTTTCCTGTGCAGATAGGGCCCAAGATCTGGTTTCTTGATTGTGTAATGTTAGTACTACTGTGAAAGCAGTGAATATTAAAATGCTAATATGAAATATTCTCAGAAGGTGACTCTTAACATTCTGAAATAGTATTTATTTTGTATTCATAACTACATATATAAAGTTAGATGTCAGAACCTTTTCCATTTGATCTTTATGTCCAGATGAAGTTAATGAACACTTTTTTTTACAGACATGATTCATTAAATCACAAGTTATTCTCTGCAGTTCAAAACTCTATTTATGTAATCTCTGTAGATTGACTATAACAGTTGCTCTTACTTATCTTTTAATAGTTATCTGAGTCTAAGTAATGCTGTAAAATGTTGAAGAGAAGTATTTTCTGAGATGTTATCTGAATTTTCTGTCATTTGGATTGCATTAGTATTTAGGCAAATATAAATGCAAAGATATGATAAAACAAGGATAGTGTAAAGTTGTGATTTCTTAATTCTAGGACAGCTATTAGGTTTTGAAATTTATATAACAAATGAGTTGTTAAACTATTATTTATGTACATAATCTTATCTTAATATTTACTTGTGCTCAATTCTGAATACAAGGAAGAAACAATGGCATAAAAATATTATGCTGAAACTTAGCATATATCTTATAATTATTTTTTAAGTTCTTAGAAGCTTCTTTCTGTAACCATACAGTATTCTGTCTGATGATACTTGCTATTTCAGAATTTACATGATGTGAGAAGGGAAATTGAGTGTGGGATGCAATTTAGATTTATGATCTCAGGAAGATAAAATTCAGACTCCCTTGGGTTTTTTAAAAGTTTTTTCTGAATCAGGTTTAATTGCATGCTTTTTGCACCAGCTCACCTGTGTGGGGAAAGATGGAATCACATTGGAGATGCCTGCCTCCACATAAATTCCAGTCGGGAAAGCTACGACAATGCCAAACTGTATTGCTACAATTTGAGTGGAAATCTCGCCTCATTAACAACTTCAAAAGAAGTGGAATTTGTTCTGGATGAAATACAGAAGTATACACTTCAGGTAACTTGAGGAACTGTAATTGGTGCTTATGTGAAACAAATTGGCTTTGAGAAATCTCTTCTAGGGTATTGTCCAGACAGAGGAAAGTTTATGCCTTCAAAGAAATGTGCTGAGTGGTGCTAAAGACTGGTATTCGTCATGTGCAGCATATTAAGGTTTGAAAAAATCTTAAGATTTAAAACATCACACAGCAGCTCCCAAGGTTTCCCCTTACCAGATTTAAATGCTAAAAGTTTCTATTTACTTAGAAGAGAGTATTTGCTCAAGAGAATGTCTGGAACACTGATTTTGTGTCCTGGTTTCAGCTGTAATAGAGGTAATTCTGAACCTCAGCACAGACAAAGGCAGGGTCCAGCAATAGAGATGCATAATCCCAAGCATCTGTACAGGTGTAACTTCTGCAGAAAAGGCAGTTTGCTCTGTAACTGGTCTGTGGGATCAAAGGGTCACAGAGAAGCTGCACTAGTGTGTAAAACATGTAGCAATTCCCTGCACAGCAGCACTGGAATTAGCTGGAGCTAATTAGCTTTCTCTAATGATGGTGGGGGGAGAGAGAGAGCTGAAAACTCTTCCATGCCTCTGGCAAATACAGCAAGCTGCCACCGGAATATTCCTCAGAAAAGTGATCCATATTACTTTTGTGAACTGTGGAACAAGAGAAGGGAAGGAAAATCATCTCTCCCTGGGTGGTCAGGTTCAATTTTTTGGCAATTAAATATTCAAATACTTATTGTGATGTTTAAAAATCCCTGGTTAAAGTATATGAAATGTAAAAATGCTCAGAAATATGAAACCCAGCAGTGCACACTCAGATGTGATGTTTTAGCAGAATATGATTCTGATGTTTACAAACAAATCAGTTCTTAGCAAGGTGCATTTTGGGAATGTGTATTTAGTTTTGTAGAACATGCAGCACATTGTCTTTATAAAATCCTCAAATTTTTAAGTAGTTCATGGTTTTAAAGTTACAGGAAAATGAAAGATAATTGTGGATAATAATTAAAGCTTATATCACACTAGTATGTGATTCATGAAGTTGTTTTGCTGCAGAGGAATTGAGATCATTCAAAGGAAATAGCAGTTAAGGATTGCCTTTATGTTATTTCTGAATCTGAGAGCAAGATGTTAGGGACACATATTGTGGACAAAAATACTCTTTTATCCTTTTTAGCATTCCACTGCAAAATGCAGATTCAAACATAGGTTATGTACTTGAGGTTTTTGTGTTTTTCCCAAGTAAATATAGGAACTGGACAGAGAAAGTATTTTTTACTAGAAATAAACTTTTTTTCTAATTTTTTTTTTGCTACTGAAGGAGAGAAATCATTCAGTGTCAGAAGTTCTTCCCTGATATTGTATTTACTGCAGCCCTGAGACACATTTTGTCTGCCCACTCTTTGAGTTAATGTTGAAGATGTAATTGAAACAAAAACAACAACAGAATTATATTGGCAACATGATTGCTATGGTTATTTATTTTACCACCTTTTTTTCTTTTTGCTTTCCTTTTCCCCTGATTCCTATTAAAATACTGCACAGGATGCCTTCAAATCTAATAAAGTGTGATAGATTATTGATATGACTGATTTTGGCTTACTGGCTTGAGGTGTAGATGAGAAACTGCTTTTTTTAGTGTTTGGAAACAGGATTTTTCTTACATTTCAGAGCTTAGAACTTCTGCAAGGTGACATCTTGCTGAGCATATCTTTATTTAAATGAAGCACATCCTGAGCCAATGTGGTGATGTAAATTTGAGATACCTCAAATACAGTTTAAGCAATTGTAGACAAATTTATTCACTTTAAAAAAATCTATCTTGGATTAAACAATCATTTAGCTGTCAGAACCTCTAATGAAACTCTACCATGAATTATCCTGGTGTTTTCAGTGGCACTTGGAAAAGAAAAGATCTTTTTTCATTCATATCTATCTGTCCAGCTGCATTTACTCAGTATGATACATCCTAAATGTGTTATCAGGTGTGACAGAGGCTCTCTGAAACTTCTTGATCTTCTTTTGCCTGCCTTTCCCTCTCCAACTGCAATCATAATGATTTAAAGAGTGAGATTTCATTTTAGATGGCTTTTTTCTGTAACAGGTGCTGGTGGGGAGTTCACAAATGGAGTCAGAGCTGCTGTAAGGTGAACACTGTGGTTTTAATCTCTATTATCTGCAGTGGAGTTTGACTTGGGTGGTTAAATGTTGAAGGCTTTAAAATCTTTAGCCTGGGAAAGAAAAAAAGGTTTCAGTTTCACCTGAAAACAAAAAAAACTTTTCAGGATTAATGAATGTGTCATTTGGAAATAAGAATATGATTCTGACTTTATCTCCTTGTTATTTGGTATTCTTATGCTGAGAAATGGAAAGCAACTTAGGTAGCTGTTGTGTACTTTACAAACTGTCAAATGGTATCAGTAAATTACAGCCTGGGAGGACTTCAGCATCCTTTATTGTTAATAGAAACATCATGTGATTTTGTAGATTGTTTCCTAATACACAAAGTCCCTCTTCTGGGACAAATTTAGGACAATTTCTTTATCATGTTTAGAATAATGCATTGATGTGTTGGGAAGATTCTGAGGGAGGGGGCTGCCATTGTCTCCATCCCCTCTCCAAACTTCATTGTGTATAAATAATTTCTCCTAATCCCAATATTAAACTGGAAATCAATAGGTTGCCTCCTTATAAAAGATAAGATTCATTTGGTAAAAAAGAAAGGGACAAAACAAAGATCTGTGTGGTATGAACTCAAAACAATGTTGGATTTGCAAATGTATTTTAAAATTATTACCAGCAGTTTAAAGTCAAGTTTGTATTGTTCATGAAAAATAAATTAAATTCTGTCAAAGAATGCCAAATTAAACACAATGGATAGGCTGCAGATTCCCACACTAAAGAAAAATTACACTTAATTTTTTTTTTCTTACATGCCTTTATTGACCTAGTAAGCAAAATATTATGAAAGGGAAGATTTGAATTTCTCTGAAAAACAGATTAAACAGCAATATGAGGTTAATTTATTGTTCCTGCTAATATTCAAATGTTGTATATTCATTTAAAAGTGCAATTAGCTCTCTTGGGAGTTTGCTTGCTACTGTGGGATTTAACTAAAAATAATAATTTTCTTGTTAGCATGCAATAAATTCTGAGAAGATTTAGTTTTGGTGTAGTAAGCACAAAGGAAGAAGAGAACAGTTATACACAAAGCCTTTCATTATATAAACTGTTTGCAACTTTTCCTTTGACTCTGGGCTCACAAGGCTAAGCATCTTTTTTATAAATTACACTTGAGTGTAGGTTGCAGTTAATTAGTGAGCTTTGCATAGCAATGTTATTCCTTGTTAGCTCCAAGTATTCTCTGAGGGCTCTATGTTTCTGTGGTTTTCTAATGTGTGTGACTGTGGTGAAGTTGACATCTACTCTTGGTTTCTGAATTACTCCCTTTAGAACAGTTCAAACCAGTCCCACTTTCCTACTGTGGTTTTAGAAGTCTAATAAATTATTTTAGCACTTTGTCTCTATTTTGCAGTTGTTGCATTGACTGTCCATTAGCTCAGCTCTAGTTTAACTGTTTTCCTACATTCAGGATTAGGGGAGCTCAACTCACTTTGGATGCCTGGGAATGCAAATTTCCCCCTAAAATTGTCCCCTATAAAGAAGAAATTCCAAGAAGAAACCAAAGTCTCACTGAAATACTAGCTAGAGTCTCTGTAGATAGAAATTGGGGAACTTCTAGTTTTTCAGTTTGCCAGATTTTATGGGATTTTTTAACCTATTGGACTACAGAAAAGTTTAAAAAGAGTAGGAGAATAAGGTGACCTAACACATGACTCCTACTATTAATGACCTAACACATGACTCTTAATTACATCCAGGTTGCATCATATGTGTCTAATAGATCCAGAGACACTTAAAACTCATAAAACTTGCTTCCACTGCTTAAAATCACTGGGTATATATTTACAAAACATGGAGTGTGCTGGTATCTAGCATAGTCAGAATTGGTGCAGTTAAGGAATGGAAAATCCTGCACAGAACACATTGTTCCTCTTCACAGAGCTGCTTTTTCAGGAAGTAGGTTTTTTGTTCAGAATGGTGCAGAAAAGAGTCAAATTAACTGCAAGCAATTTCTCCAAATTATGAATCTTGTGGAAATATGGGCACTGAGAGGCCACAGTATTTTCAAAGTTTAATTGTATGTTTCATCCTAGAGCAACAAATCCAGGAATTCAAACAATTCCTGAGAAGTTTGTTGAATTTTGTTTATAAGGTATTGTGGGACACATAATAGAAAATGAGACAGTAGTGAATTATACACTTTCAGGAAAATTTGAGATCCAAAATAAAAGGAATTTAAATGAAGGTTCATATACATTTTTTGAAAGAGATATATAGTTCCTCAGTAATTTGCATAATTAAGAATCAGGGGAGATTTTTGAGCCTCTGTGGTAGTTGGCTATTCAGTAAAGGTGGTCTTGCTCGCTTCACTCATCTGCAAATTATTCAGCCCTCATTAGTTTAGTGCTGATTCAGCAGTAGTACCTGAAAAAATGTGTCATCAGTAGAAATGATCCCTTTCACTTTAGATCTCAAAGCAACTTAATCTGATTTAAATTCTCTGAGTAAACAGTGGATTTAACAAGAACTATTAGCTTTCTAGTTAAGGTTACACAATTTTTCTTTCTAACATAGTTTCTTAATTACTATTTAAAAACAAATTAAATAGTCTGATTTAGAATAAAAGAAGAGCATATTCTTTAAGTTATTATTGATCAGTTTTTTATAGATTCCTTTTATGGCCAAAAGTTGATCTAATGTTCATCTTAATAGCTGTAGATGAGGTTACAGAATGTTCTGTTAGTATGCATTATAAGATTGCAATCTTGTTCCTCTGTCAGATGAAAATAAAGCCTTGCCTAGCAATTTTTCTCAGAATTTAACAATTCTCAAATATTTAATGTCTCATTTAAAAAGGTTTTTTGGTAACTTGTTTTCAGTGCTATAAAAGATGATTCTGTGAAAACAGGTAAGCTATGACTAGCTGTATTTCAAGCACAAATATAAAGTTTCTAAGATAGCCTGTGGATTCTAAAATATAGAAAGAATGATATGGATGGGAGGGCAAACATATTCTAGAGGCGATTCCAAATTTTAAATAGTGTAGTGGGATAAAGCTATACAATATTTCACAACATATTTTTGATTGTGTTATCCACCACAACATTAGTTAGGCTCATTACAAATTTTCCCAAGATGGAGTTGAGCATCTGCTGTGTATTGCATTGTTTTGGGGTTTTTTTTGTTCTGGTTTTTAAACTGATTTTTAAACTTGCCTAGAATGCTCTTTTGTGAGCTTGTTGAGTTGTTGATGTTGTTTTAAAATGAATTGTGTATTATATGTCAAGGGAGTTTTTATAGATATGCATATTTAGAAAGAAGGAACAGGTCTTCAGAGCTCTCTGAGGAATAATGTTCTTCCCATTTATATGTTGGGTAAAGATCACCTGAACTTCCAATAAATGAGTTGTTTGCACTGTATTTTTCACTTATCTGATTTGGTAAAGACCATTTTTCAAGAGGCCTGGGAACTGGAATCTTGCATCAGCAAGTTCTGGTTCCAGAGAACCAGCAGTTTCATTTCCTTCCTGTCTGGTCCTCTTCAGAGGCATCTTTGGCAAGATATTCAAAGAAAAGGAATCAGTTTTCTACACTCATTTTGCATTAAATGAAACAACCATAGAGTTCAAGTAAAGAATGTTCAATCCCCATTATTTCTTAAGCCTGAAGAAGAAACTATATTGGCATTTTTCAGTCAACACATTTGAAGTCCCTTGGTTGCTTCAAGTACTTTGAGATTCCCAGCTCTTCTGACTAAACCTTTCATCTGTTTGAGAGATGATTTATGTGTCTTTCTTTTAAAAAAGAAATTAGTTTGATAGTCACAGAGCCCTGGTGGCTGCAGGTATCTCACGTGGAACTTGCTGAATGCTCTTGTTGTGATTTGATTTTTCCTGTTGGCTTCCATGCAGTGCAGCAGCAATCATTTCTGGTGATAAACTTTGATGATATCCACACACACTCTCTGCTGTTGCCAGCAGTTTTCACCTGTGGGCCACCACATGATGGAATTGATGCCACATAATTGAATATGCATGTTAAGCACATCATTGGAACATTTGGGAAGCCTTACTTGGATAATCTGTGCTTGGCATCCTGACAGCATGGCCTGAGTGGGCCTGCAAAGTCACAGCTTCCATGGTGTGCATTTGATAACGTGCTCATCAGCATTTGGTCTGTACTTTGATGGTTTATCCTAGCAGAGAGCCAGAGATGGTACATATGGAATTTGAGATGCCTGACATGATGACTCTAAGCTGTCCAGATAGTCCAGCTATTAAGAATGATTATGGCTGGGATATGTGTTACTTTTGCTGGAAGTCTTTTGTTTCGGGGATTCTTCTTTTATCTCCTGTGGCTGCTTTGGCTCTCATGATTCTCCCTGGGACTTTGTCATCATTAAAGGGGTTCCAAGACAGTCTCATACTCAAATGGAAGAATTTATTTCCAAAATCACTGCTGCACTGTCAGTTTTCATTATTGGCTCACATACTTTTTCACCATAGCTGCAATATGATCCCTGGGTTTTTTTATATAGTGATGCTGAGGCCAAATTATTTGGCAGTGCAATTGAAACAGTCAGTAATATGTTACAGATTCTCTTGGCTGGAATCCCTCAATCCCAAGGTAGGCATGTAGGGTTGGTTTATGTGTGTGTTTGTCAGCAATTTATCCTGCCTAAACCCTTGACATGATTTCATATGTGCTTGGTGTGCACACTCAGCATCTACAGGTATTTTTGAAACAAAATTAATAATCCTTCATATTTCAATTTGCTCTAACAAGATGGGAAAAAAGAAGGAATGCTCTGATAGTGTGTAGAATTAAGAGTACTGAAAGATTTTCTTTTCACCCATGGGTTAAACCTGAGTGGCCAGAGAAAATGTGAGATCAAAGGTGAAAGATCAGTGATAGAGAATGGCAGTAGCTCTTGGTTCACTTGTGGAATACATAGCTCTTTAACAATGGCAGGTTCCCTTTAGATGTACTATAGTGTTTTACTTACCTTGTAAATTACCTTTACTTACCTGGTAAATTAAATCAGTTGTGAACCTAATTCACAATCAGATCAATATCTCTGCTTTGGAGCTGACAATGTGCATCCTCTGCCTGGGCAGGCAGCTGGCTTTGGTATTCTGGCACCGACCTGCCATCATGTACCTGTCACAGCCCTGTTGTCTCTCTGTATCTCTCTTCTGTGTGTTTGAACTGGGCTTAATGGAAACTGCCTGCACAGAGATTACATGTGGGAATGTGTTTGGTTTGGGTATCTTGAGATTTTTACACCAATGGTGGCAAGTAATGCATGTAGATTTATCCTGGAACAAGCAAATGCCTTTTTTCCTTAAAACCTGCTTTTTTGCTTGCTAAGTGTGTAAAGATGAAATGATGAAAATCAGTAGAATTTGTGATGTAGTTTTACTGATACATCCTAAATATGTTTAAAAAATGTGTGCTTTTATTGTTTTCTGGACTATGTTTTAAAACTTATAAATCAATTATGAAAGTATATTCAATGTGTATTTAACAGCATTGGAAATGTAAATGTGTCAGTTTTATCTTTGTCTCTGAATTGCCTAAAGTTGATCAATATCAGCACTATGGACTTTAGAGGATGTAATATTGATCCTACTTTTTCCTGGAATTTGATTTCTCTGAATTGCTGTTAAAATATGTGTATTTCATTATCCATAGTGGCCTAGCAATTAGTAATCATACAGTAGCCACGGGGAAAAAAACCAATTTAATTATGACCAATAATAGAAATCAGAATTGTCTTTGAACAGAATGCAGGTTTTTAGTAGAAGAGAAGCATATAGGGAGTGGAGGGTTTTTTGGATGTTCAGCAAGATAGAAAAATTAAGATAAAATCTGTGTGGACAATGATTGATGAGATGATAAAGTAAGATAAAAACATGGTGAATTTTGAAAGTGTGGAGTTGTTGCTGTTAAGCTATTTTTAAAATTTTTTTTATCAAGACAAGAAGCATTTTAAATGATTCTCCTCCATTTGTTTCATTTTTATCCATAGAAAATTTCCCCCTGGGTGGGATTGCGCAAGATCAACATCTCCTACTGGGGCTGGGATGACATGTCCCCTTTCACAAACACCACCCTGCAGTGGCTCCCTGGAGAGCCCAACGACTCCGGCTTCTGTGCCTACCTGGAGAGAGCAGAGGTGGCAGGGCTGAAGGCAAATCCCTGCACTGCCATGGCAGATGGCCTTGTGTGTGAAAAACCCGTTGGTAAGGAGCCTTTTTCTCCCAAGAACTGGTGCTGTGGTGAATAACAAGCTCTTTGGGGTTTCATTTGCCTAAGAGAGATTTGGGAACAATTTGGATTAAATAATTACAAAAATATATATTTTTTTAGATTTTTTGGAAATAGCTGCAATCTATTAATATTCCTAAAGCAGCAAATATTTATTTGAGAGTCAGTTGACATGGCTTATTTTGCATTACACCAGAAATCTTATTGTTTGCTTCTAAATCAGTAATAGTCAATGGTAACACATGTGTATTACCACATTGAAACCACATGTGGAGATATTTAGCAATGCTAATGTGTTCCTGCTGAACATTAGTGAATATCTTAAAGTTGTAAAAGACAGACAAATCCAAAATTCTGGTTTCTGTCTTTTAGGTTTGTTTATGTATAAATTTTACTGTGACAGTCACTTGACTGTTCAAGTTAACATCCACTAAAATGGACTCTGTGAGCTGTTGTATGAGTCATGCTTAGTTTTGCATATTAAATTTTGTAAAATATTGTTTTATTTATATACAGAAACATAAATTTGGGCCAAAATATTTATAGCTAATTAAGGAAGCAACCACTTCAACAGGGATTTTTCTAATGGAATAAATGGTGAAAGAAAAAGTAGATTGAACTTGTGTTCGAAATGATAAAATATTTGTATTATTAAATATTATAATAATAATATTTTATACTTGTATAATATATTATTTGTATAATATGATATTATCCTTTTCCAGTCAGTCCCAACCAGAATGCCAGGCCGTGCAAAAAGCCCTGCTCCCTGAGGACAACCTGTTCCAACTGCACGAGCAATGGCATGGAGTGCATGTGGTGCAGCAGCACCAAACGATGCGTGGACTCCAATGCCTACATCATCTCCTTCCCATATGGGCAGTGCCTGGAGTGGCAAACTGCCACCTGCTCCCGTGAGTATCTTAGTGAATTTTCATCCTACTCAATGTATTGTTAGATTTCTTTTTCACTCAAAAGAGCTGGAGGGATTCAGCACACTGTCTAGAGATAAAAAGATTTTCAAGTGAATGACCTTATATAGCTACTAATGAGAGAAGTCAGTGCTGAGTATGCATTTCTTAGATACAGACAATTCTTCGATGGATGGGAATTCTTTGATGATGAAATATATTTAGCCTTTTGAAACTGTGAAAAGTATTTATTCCTTTCAGATAAAGAAAAATTGCCATGATTGTTTGTATGACCAGAGTTAGTGTGACCAACAATGTCCATGAGCTGGAACAAGATACTGTTAAAATTAGATAACCAATATGTAGAACTTAGACTTACACAATAACAAGTTATTAAGAAATGTGCTAAGTTTTTAAAGGTTTAAGTGTTCTGATTTACTTTTTTACAGATTCAGGCTATGCCATTTTCCTAACATACAGATAAACTCAAAGCTTTAGTAAGGATAGTAGTAGTCTTGAGAATATTGTTACAGAAATGCAAAACAAATGATCTTCATCTTCCTTCGATTCTTCTCTCTTGAAGATGGGGATTATTAACCCTTGATCTGTAATAATTAACTCTTGCAGATTGTTCATCCTCTTTATGGAAGTAGAAGGAATTCTATTAGGCCATCAGGCAGGGAGAGGAGGTATGGAAAACTTCTGTTCTGTGTGGCCAGGCTGGGTCAGGCTGCATTAGTGTTCAAGGTTGCCCATTTCATCCTTTGGAGACAAGAAGCAAGTGATTTCTTCCTTTGTCAAGGAGCCAAGTTACTCCCTGGATGTCCCCTCTGGAAGCACATTTCAGCAGAACTTTATGCAGTGAGTGTCTCTGGGAGAATGAGCAATGTCCTCCAAGTCCCTTTCAGTGTATCAGGCACAGGTGCTCCTTGCCAAGCTGGGAGTGATTGGAGTCAGCGCCATGCAGTTCCAGCACTCCAGGGTTTAGTGATGCCATAATTGGTGTAGATGCTGGAGTGAGCTGCCTGTGTCTTAGTTGAAGTTTGTTTAGAACAATTCCTCAGTCACTGTTGTTCAGAAGACTGGTTCTTGGAATTTTTCAGGATTTCTGAATCCTGACTCCTGAGTCCTGAATTGGGACTCTCCTTATTGCTCTACTCTGAGAGAGTTTTTCTGGTTACTTCTGATTTCTTTCTCTCTCCATAAGGGTCTTCTGATATCAAAGCCTTTGGAATCTTTTATTTGTGGATATCTTGTGACAGCATTAATGATCTTGACAACAACAAGCAACTTGCTTTCAGGATTATAATTAGGTCATGATTCTGTTTGAGAGGTTATGGATACAAATTAAAAAACCTCAAAGATCGCAGAAGCAGTTACTTACTTTCACCCAAAACTTAGGACAATACTAAGTAAAACAAATTCTTGATGTGTCTGTAAAAGGAACCATTGATATATTCTAAACTTAGGAGAGAAAAAGAGCTGAGACCTCTATGTATCTGGGTTAAAGGGAAATAAGGCATAGGAAAGCTTTTCTTTCAGGCTAAATTGGCCAAGAGTCCATATTACTGTAATTGAGGTTCCTTCTTCATCCTTAATAATAATATAATGTATTAGCTAGGACCATGTTGAGCTTTGCTGGTAAACTTTTTGGCTAAGTTAGTAAATTTCAGGTATTAATCCAGGTTCAGTGTAACAGGTAATAGGAACGTTTAATCTCTTGTCAATATCTGTGGAATAATAATTCTGTAGTTATATAAAGGCTTCTTTCCTATAACCATTCACAGAACTTCTGTTTTCCTCTCCTGTATAGGAATCAATTTTTTAACTTATAAAATACTGATAGTGAGTTGTGGCAGAACTTAAATAGATTGCAAATCTGGAGATAAAATTGACAGAATTCCACATAAATGATGCTTATGTTTTTGAACTAGCAGATATTATGTCAGCCTGAACCTTCAGTTCAGTTTTTCTCTTTGTGTAGTGTTTGTGCATCATGCTGATTCAATTTGTTTGGGGAACGTAAGAAATTGTTTTTAATTTGATTGTCATTTTTGTCAGGTCTGTAAAAGTTAATATTAAATAAGGCAAAAGGGATTTGCTGTATGCCAGTTCAACATTATGTAAAGGCAATTTTGTATGAAAATGTACTTTATATTCAGCAAATCAGAAAAAAACCACAAGTTTCTCTGGCTGTAAGCAGTTTTCCCAGAGTTTTATAGCATCAGATATTTTGCATTTAAACAAGAAAATGCATGTTCAAATGAAGCATGGTTCAGATATTTTGTTAGTCTAAAATGACTTGAAAATTTTATTAGGTAAATATATCATTATTGCTGCTGGAGTAATTAATTATTAAGTGGACACCCTTATCAAGGGATGGTGTTTCTACTTGAAGAACAGAGTGGAACTATACCTTTAAAAAATCCTCCTTGTATTTAAAATTTTATTTTTATTTTGGGTGACTAATTTCTGAGCTTTTGGACGTTTTGCTCTGAATGAAATAAAATTCAGACAAGCATGTATTATTGAAAATAATAAAAAAAAAACAAACCTGAGAACATTGCATTTATTTTCACAACTTGGAATTAAAAATGAGGAATGCTGTTTTATTGGTGACATATTGTCATTTTAATGCCTACTTGCCAAAAACTTGCATTTCCACTCTTCCCTACATCTTCCATCCATTATGACTTTTGATTGAATAGCTGACAGTTGAACAATCTTGGACCACCTCTAGAATTTGAAAGAAAACAAAATTGCTGCTTGAATATCCCCTTCTTCCATCAACAATTGCTTCTCAGCTCTCCCGTTTTTCAGCTGAATGCCACTACAGATAATAGCTGAGGATTTTCACTTTTGGTTCTGCTTTAGCCTCTGTAAAGATAGTGCAGCTGATACTTTAGGGCTTTATAAATAGCAGCGTGAGTATAAATAGCAGCATGAGATTTATTTGGATTGTTTAGTGTGCATCTCTGAAAGGGCAAGCCAGCCAGTGCAGAATGATGGTCTTTATTTTTCTGCTGATCTTCTGATGTATTCAAAAGCCCAAATTTGTGTCATTCAGCTCTGATTGTTTAAAACTGATTTTTCACGTTTGACAATTTGCAACAACTGTTGGCCTTTCCCCATCCCTGCTATTTTCCATATTTGGGAAACTTGAAACATTTCTTCCTCTTTGGAGTCTTCCAAGTCTATTGAAGAGCTCTTGATTCAGCTTTCTGTGCTCTTAAAATTCTTTTGAGATTCACTCAGACTCTTCACTGCCTGTTTTCCTGATATCAGCAGGTATCTTTAGACTGTGCAGTATTTTTTCTTTTTACAGCTTTCATTACTTTAAAACAATTTTAATAGTTGCTGAAGGCAGAGGAGCTAGCTTTATTCTGATCTCAGTTAATTTTTTTAGCAGTGAAATCATTCTGTTTAGTATTCCTTTTGTGGGCCAGAGGAGCCCAGGTAACTGTGGGCATTATTTGGATGCAGTGTTCTGGCTGCAGCTCAGCCACATCGAGAGGTTCCCCTCACGTGGAAGCCATTTTTGTGTCCTTCAAATAACTCTGGGAAACTTTAAATTACTTTCTTCTTTTTAAAAAGAAATTGGGATAATTGTGGCTTCACAGCAGGAGCTTACCTTCATGTGTGCTTTTAAAATTTAATTCTGAAAGCCTGTAAAGTTAATGTGAGGAGAGACAGGAACCCATAGTGATCAATGTTTGAATGAGTCTGACGTTAATTTGCTCCAGTGTTACAACACTAATTAAAGAAACTAAGAAGTGTCAGAAGAAGCTTAAAGAAGCTTGGGAACTTTAATGGTGTTCTTGAAGTTACTAAAATGTTAATTTCTTATTAATAAAAAATGACAATAACTTCAGAATAGGAATTTTATTTGGTTCTAAACAGATTTGAAATGTAAGGAAGACCGTATAATAATTTTAAATAATAGAGTATGAAAGATCAAAAGGGTTATTTAGATTTTAGAATGCAATTTTAAAAATGAAACCTGACTGACTGATGAAAGCCTTAAGATATAGTTAATTTAAGTGGGTCTGAATTATGACTTGTTGCTTGAGATGTGTGGTTTGCTAGCTTGTTCCAAAAACTGAATGGGAGAAGACCAAGTCATATTTGTAGGCAAATACTCAGGTGACATCCAGAGGTAGTTTGTGCCCAAAATAATTATTGGTTTGAATTTGAATGATCCTGTAGTTTTTTATATTTATAAATATTATCACTCTTACTTGGTTTACTGAATTTGTATTGAACTCTAGTTTTCCCTTTGGAAGGGCTGTTTATCTCAGTAAAATTACTAATAAATGCATTATATACTAATAATAAGGAAGGAAAATATTTTCTTTCCTGTTTAATGAAGATGTGCAATATTCTTGTTCTGCTTCATTTTCTTTGTTGATTTGAAGTATTTATTGTTACATTGTGGTATAACAAACACCTTCTGCATGATCTTTAAGGTTGCAAAACTTTTAATGAAAACTGAGATTTTCTTACTAGTATTACTGATATTTTTTTTTAATTTGCACAAGGAAAAGTTAATTCTCCATTTTCTGTTGTCAAATCCAAGCATCTTGTTGAAAAAAATAATGCATTAATATTGTATTCTATGTATTAAAGCTCAAAACTGCTCTGGGCTGAGGACCTGTGGACAGTGTTTGGAGCAGCCAGGGTGTGGATGGTGCAATGATCCCAGTAACACTGGCAAAGGACAGTGCTTGGAAGGCTCCTCCAGAGGCCCAATGAAACCTCTCAGTGTCCACTCCAATGAAATGGTGCTTGATGCTACTCTTTGCCCAAAAGAAAAAAATTATGAGTGGTCTTTTATCCAGTGTCCAGGTAAGGTTTGCTTCCATTCTCTCTTACATTGGCAATAAGAGTTTAGGCACACCAAAGTAGTGTGATTATACTAATTAATGCAAATAGCACTTTCATGGAAAACTCGTTTTTAACAAAATATCTTCTAAAGATAGAGTTTGTTTTTCTACTGAACACAAGTATAGGTTGACTTGTGAAATGCAGTGCAAGAAGTTTAGCCAAAATTGCCGTTAATTTTCACCCTCCCTCTCCCTCCACATTTAGAAATGAAAACATTTGAATTTTCTTCAGCTCTTGCTTTCTTCTGCTTCTGTATCCATCAAGGAGTGGAACTGGAGAGAAATTATCCCAAGGAGAAGACTGATGGACACAAAATTCCCTCCTGCTCTTGCCAAGTCTTGCTGACTATCAGAATGGGGGGCTGCCAAAACCTGAGCTGTGCTTCCAGCTGACTTTTTAGACACTCAGAGTGAATAGAATAGAATAGAATAGAATAGAATTTGTGCTTGTGTGGCCTTAAAGAGAATCTCTGAAGTCTCAATTTAAGCCACACCAGTCTGATTAGAGTATTAATTTTTGAGTTCATTGGAAAAGTAAGGAAGATATCATGTGCTGTGACAGTGAGAGCTGTGCTGGTGCAGCCTCCTGAGTGGAAATCCTCCAACCCTGACAGCAGAGTGTGGAAGCAGCTGTGGAGGACTGCAGGCAAATGAAAAGCACACTAAGGACCTTGACCAGAAGTCATTTACAATAAATAATACAGTTTAAAAGACAGCTTGAAAACTTAGTGGTAATTTTTTTTGCTTGATTTTTTTTTTTAGAATAAATAATGTAACTGTGCTTAAGTTATTTTTCCAGCAAATGTTCTACTGCTGATAATTTTGGAAGCTGGAGCTTCTGTAGGATCAATACTTTTATGGGTACATACAGCTGTGTTTGCCTTCTTGTCTGCTTTTTTCCTCAGTTTATTCTCTCTGTTGTGTATGCATATATATAGAGTGAGGGTTTTTTGAAGTCTTAGAAAAATGAAATGAAATATAAACCCCAGTGAACACTGTTGCATATTTTGAGTTAAAACTAAAGAAACCTTCCACACCATCTAATGTTACTTCCTGAACAAAGAGGCTTATAGTACATTTCTGGAAACAGTAGAATGACATTCTGTTGTTGTTGTATAGAAGTTTCATTACTTAGTCTATATATTGATATTGAAGGATTGTTAACCCTTCAGTGCAATGCATGATTTCTGCCACTAGTGAAATTGTAATAGGTAAATATAGTGCTAGTCTAAACAGCTGTGTTTAATATTTATTCTTGATGGATAAAATTCTGTGTTCATTCTATGTTCTTATCAAGAAATTACTTGATAAGAACAAAAGTTCAACTTCACTTTGCATTCCCTAGCTTTATGAGTTACAGGACAAATAGAACAGAAGTCGTAGCATTAAAACTTCAATTGCTGTGAAATTTCTTTTATGATCTGTTTAGGCTGGAGGTTTGGTTCCTAAGATTTTTGTTTTCATTTACATAAATATTTTCTGTAGTGGATTATACTAACACAGTTTATTCTTAGCCCAACAATAATTTCATGTACTTGAAACAAGATAGATTTAGACTAAGTCTATGTAAGCCTACTGAACAGTTTGCAGTTAGGATGAAAAGATAAATAGACAGTTTATCCCATGCAGTTTGGAGATTATTCTGCCACATTGATGAATAGTTGTCTGAACCATTCATGGTCATTCAGGCATGAACTTATTTTTCCTTGTAGTCCATATCCATCCTCCTTATAGCGCCTCTGGGCAATTATGCTGCTGATAAAGATTTTAAATTCCTTCTCATTTTCTGTTTGCTCAAAACTTCAAGATTACTAGTCATCAGGCAATATAGAAAATGTTTATTTTTGTGACTGGTCACTTTGAAATCAACAGGCTTCAAATCAGCTGTCTTAGTATTTCTTTTGATAGGAATACAGTTTTATTTTCATTGGATTCTTAGTTTAACTGAACTGTTGTTATAAATAAAATTGCAAATAACTTATATATAAAAAGCAAAGAAAAATAGCTTTGACATTCACCTTGTGAGAAGAAAGGTTTAGGTAAAATGCAAGCCCAAGTTTTTCTTTAAAGTCTAAATTTCTCCTCTGAAAAGCAATGTGAGTAGATTCTAACTAGTTTGTTTAGAACTAGATGAAGTATCTTTACACTAGATCCAGATTGTAATGAAGACACCCTTTTCATAATTTTTCCTGGTTTCAACTTTTTTCTTAAAAATATAATTACCAACAGTTGTCAGCTTCATCAGCTATTTCGACACAGAGGTCCAAGGCAAATTAGACATAAAATTGCTTCTCTCCAGGGCAGCCTAACTGAGGATTCAGCTGAAGCACATTTTTGTGTGTGAGGAAAATGACTTTGTTACTGCCAGTGATGTACATTAAAAGGACTTAAGGAAAAAAGAACTTTTACAAATTTAACTCCTAATTCTTACCTAATTACTCATTACTGTGTCTCGTTAATTTAATGACTTTTTAAATTATTTAATACTGATGTCTCCAGTTTGATTGCACTGAACCAACTTTGAAATTTATTGAACTTGCACTTCTGACTTTTTCCAATGAGATGCATATTTTTAGGGAAACCAGCAAATATATAATGTAATTTTTCCATGGTGTGTCATATCAGTTGAGGATTGCCTTCTTATTGTCTACATATATTTTTTTGAATTTGTTCAAAAATCTCTTCCATTTACTTTGACTCAACAAAATGTAAGAATTCAGTGCTGTCATGTATGACCAGATAATAATATGACATGGAAAAATCTGAACTTTACAGTTAAGGTTACTTTCATCACCCTGTATAGCACAAAAACTAAGAAATACAAAACTAAGCATTAGCAAGAATAGATAATTTATAAATCAATGGCTCACTAGTTAGAGAATATTAATATTAAGCATTTGTCCTACACTATGATATAGTCTTAATTAGGCAATCTTACTTTAATAGAATACCTCTTTAATGTACTCTCTGTTTTTAATTTTTGCTTATTGGGCTGTATTTTTTTTTACATTTGCTTTAAGTAATTTAATGTGTAAAACATGTAACAGACCCCAAAATAGAGCTGCAGCTCATGGTACTTTTGTGTAGATTTTCCTGAGAATGGCAACAAACTGAAAATGAGGGAGACACCACAAAGGTGTCTAAAAATCAAGTATTCTTGGGAAGAATAAGGCTTGTGATTTCTAGAGATTTAGTCCAGATAGTGAGAAAACCTAATGGTACAGAGATGTTTAATACTTGTTTGGAAGATTGTCTAGGCATAGTTACAGAAGAAAGAAGAGATTGTCAGCTCGGGAGGTTTTAATGGTTTATGAGCCAAGTCTGGCAATGGCTATAAATATATGAAGTTGCTAAATTATAAAACAGCTCTAAAAACTTTTAAATCATGCAGTGAGAATCCCAATCCCTTTTTTCCCCTAGCCAAGACACCAATCACTGTGACATTTAAATTAAAAAACGAAATTTTTTAAAAAATACAATCTCACTGTGATAGCTGTCCTCTTGCATGTCTTCCACCCACTTTGGCACGGAGGAATTGACAGGTCTGACATGGTTTGACATTTGACAAGCTGCTGTAATTGACAGATTACTAATCTGCTGGACACCATCAGCTCTGAAGCTCCACTCTATAGAGAGGTCATCCTTCAAAACCTGGCAGGAGGATCAATGATGCTGGCAGGATTCACATTGTGATTTTGCTGCAGGAGTGATCAGTACTTTCTGAGTTTCCCCAAAATGTGAAGCTCTGGAGTGGAGTTCTGCTGCAAGATCAGTGGTTTATAGTGGTATTATTTGACAAAAAGCAATTTTATGCTTTCAAGGCCAGGTGTGAAAAAATTATGTCAACAGGAATCCAGGTTTCCAAAATCAACTGTAGTGAGGAGCAACTGAAACTGTTTGATGTGGTCCTGGTGTCCTTAAAATTGCTTTGTATGCCAAAGCTAATGAAGGTCAGGAAAATTAAAATAAGATAATATTTAGTTAATTTATTTTGGGAATTCCTTCTGCCCACTAGATATGTGAGTTCATATTCTCCATCACAGTAGGTTTTCAAATGCTTCACATTTGTATATAGGTATTGGGGTTTTCATGGAGTCTCAGTTAGTGACTTACTACCTCTTCAAAGATTTCTGAAATGCCTGGACAGCATTTTAAAGCTGTAAGGACTAATTAAATCATTCCATATTATATTCCAAATATAGCCTTTCTCATAACCCACCCCTACCCCCTTAAAACTTGCATGTCACAGTCAGTTTTTTTGTGAATCCATCTTGTATTGCAATGCTGTTTTGAAGAGGTTCTGTGTCAAAGTGCAAATATATTTATGCTTGTTATTAGTCAGGACTAAACTCCTCAGAATCACATTGTACTACAGTTTCATAATCACATAGAGATGATTTTGTTCCAAAGAGAAATTTACTAATGAATCTTTAAAAATGTTGTATTCCAGCTTGCCAGTGTAATGGCCACAGCACCTGCATCAACAGCAATGTCTGTGATCAGTGTAGAAACCTAACAACAGGAAAACAGTGTGAGACCTGCATGCCAGGATATTATGGGGATCCCACAAATGGAGGACAGTGTACAGGTAAGTTCTTCTATTGGAAGGAAAAAGAAAAATAGCAAAATGACATTTTATGTAATGCGAATTTAATGTCTTTAATGTAATGTGAAATTAACTTTTCTTTAAAGGTTAAAAGTTGATTTTATAGTACAGATGAGCTGATCAGCTAAACTAATGATTGAAAATTAGATTAATATATTTAAAGAGAAACTCATTCGGAGTCATTATTTTGCAATTGCTGCTCTCTCAGGAGGAGGAAGAAACTTCCTTGTTGGAGCAACACCTCAAATTATTTCAGAGAGATTTCATTAAATTCCATGTGAACAATCCTGTTAGAGGCAGTGAGAAGTTACTTATAAATAAACTTCAGTATCTGCCAGAATCTCTGGTAACACTGATTTGTATAAATATGTGATGCTAGGGGAGGAATTATGCATTTATAAGACTAACAGGTCTTACTCATGTATAGATGAAACAAAAAGTCCTTGTGTGCTGAGGATGGCAAGGTACCCAGACCTGTTCAAAGTTTAGTTTTTAAACTGCTGCAGTGGAGGATTCTTCTTGAAGTGAAGGAGAGGATGAAGTCCAGTACTCCAGGTGGTTTTTGTGTATTGCTGTAGGGCTACAGGAACTCCTTCCCTTAAAACTGAATGGTGGAAGGAGGAACATATTCAATATGGAACCTCATTAAGGTTGGCTTTGAATCTAGGAAGGTGCTGAAAGATTTTGCCCCTTGACTTTTTATTCTTCATTACTGATGTTTCTTTGAGCAGACCTTTGCTTCTCGAGGAGTATTTCTTCATTTAAAGGGTTTGTTGGTTCCTCAGCACTCTAAGTGCAGTAGGCAATGCATAAAGATTCACATCTGGTACACTCAGGCACGATATGTAAAAATTGTGTTCAAGGGGATAGAAAGATTAATGTCTACCTTTATTGACAATTGAACATTTTGCTGAGGCTTTATGATGCTTTAAATAATTCTTAATAGTTCAGTTTTTCTCCTGAAGTTGACAAAATGTTCTTTTGCTGTCTGTATCACCTTTATGGCAAAATGATGTATTCATATAGCTTTTATTCTTCAGGGATACATTAGCTATCAACCAAATAAGCATTCAATCACCTTTAGTGAAATATGCATGGTGCAATAATGGCTGAAATCAATTTATAAGACCAGTAAAATTATAAATTTTACGACTTGTTTTTTCGAACCTAGTCTGTAAAAATGCATATTTTTATTGGTAGACATGATTTTAACAGGAGCTATTTTGACTAGAGAATGCTTTAAAAAAATAAAAATTATAATTATTTCTATGCTTTATCTGCTATGCTATGTTGTATTTTTAGTATAGAGTGCATAATAAATGTTTGCATCCTTAGGACATTTTGAAGGATGTAGTAATTGTGAACTGTTAGATTTTCTACAGTATCATGAGTACTGTGATAGAAGTGCCCAAATTGTGGGCCAGGGATTTCTGCAGGAAAAAATACCAGTGATCCATAGATAAGTCAAATCAATGTTACTGGGAATTAAGAGGATCTTGGAACCATAGCTGGGATCAGGCATAGTGCAAACATAAAGAAAGAAAGTAATGGTTCTATATTTTTTCTCCTTCATTCTGCTAATGCTATTGGTAATGCAGAAAAAAAAATTAAAGTTGGCTGGAAATTAAAACCATAATTAAAATGGCAATATATGGAGAAAAATACGAGTTGAAAAAAGGGCAACCCAGTTAGAAGCTGAGCTTAAGTGTGACTGAAATAAGGAGAAAATAAGGCAGGAACTTATATGAAAAAGCCAATCAAAGGACAAAGCATCACAAGGAACCAAAAAAACACCCAAACCAGTCATCTTTAGAATTGCATCCTGTGTCAGTTTGCTGCTGCCAGCTGAGTTTCTGGCTGGACCCCACCAACTTTGATTTTCCACCAAGACTCAACCTTTGGTTCCATGGCTGGCTGAGCACATGGTGTGGTTTTTCCCTTGGAGCTCCTGAGTAATTACTTTGAGGATGCAGGTTGAAAACTTTTTAAAGGCATGACAAGGTGATGACTATAACTCTGAAAGTACATCTGTAATACTGTAATATTCTTCATGGATCAAGTTGCTGTAGTTACAAGGGCATAGCTGGCTTTGAATTGGAGAGGAGCAGTCAAAGCTGGGGACAGAGGATGTTCTTGATCTCTGCAGTGCAGAGGTGAAGTCATGTGCTCTGGGACAAAATGTGCAGGTCATTTCCCTAGCACACTCATGACATAAAATAACTTTTTCCCAGTGTCCTGATGAAAGTACTTATGTATTCAGTGCACACATTAATTTCATGCTGTCATGGTATATGTACATAGAGGTAAAATCTGAGCTCTTAGTTTGGCTGTTGGTGATACAGGCTGAAATGATTTGCAAGAAAACCTTCCTTTTTATATAGGTTCCACTAGCCCTCAGGAAGGAGGAGGACATGCATAGCAAGCCTTGAAGTCCTTGGAAAACTTTTCTTTTTTTCCTTAACTATGCCAGTATTTTCCTAAATCCTTTCTGTTTACACTCCAAGGAGGTAATTCAGAAAGCTCTGAAAGAAATGACTGTCCACCTCTGAGTGATCAATTCTGTTCTGACCTTTATCCAAGGATGGCAAATTCTGTTAAAATAAAATTATTTTTTTCTATTCTGGTACTAATGGTGGCTTTACAACTGTCATCAGATAACTGATACATTTATAGTGGTATTGCATAGTGTTATGGTGTTAAATTACTATGGAATGAGTAACAGTTGTTATAGAAAAAGATATAATTCAGATTCCAAAAGTTTTTGAATAGTTGTGATTAAAGAATGGGTAAAAAAAAAAAAGACTTCTTGAGTTTTTCACTCACTATAATTGCTGACATTTCAGTAGCTTTAAAACAGGACTTGCTTTGCATTCTGATATGATGCAGGCTTAGTAAATGTGTCAAACCTTGCAGAAGGACAAAGAAAAGATGGAGGCATAATAGCAGGCTTCAGATGCATGAAGGGAAGCTGAAAAGAGAGGGACATGATAAAGAGCCTTCCCCCACATCCCCATTTTGGTTGAGGAGCAAGTAATGGGATTAGGTTGCAACAAGAAAGATTAAGGTGGAATACAAGGAAAAATTTCTGCTGGTTAAACTGTGAAGGATTACCTAAATATGCTATGAAATCTGCATTACCACTTGCACTATCCCTTTTAAATTTTCAAACCTCTCAAGCTTTGGAAACGGGTAGGGAACTAGCTGATTCCACACGTTTTTCTCCAGCCCTAATATTCTGTAGTGTCTTGGAGTCTGAGATCTAGAAAGCAGGGAGGTATTGGGTAAAGATAAAGTGTTCTGATTATATAGGAAAATGAGCTGTGTATTGCCATATGGCTATGGATATTTACCATATTTTGGGTCCTTAATGTTACTAAGATATTAGTATGTTATATACTAGTTATTTTTGCATCTGTAGCATTTTAGTTACTGTGGAGTTAAAAAGCTTTCCATCCTATGCAGGTTTCCCCTGTAGCTAAAACTGGTTTATTTGTGTCAGAAATGTGGTATTGTGGCTGCTGATGGGCAGTAGTTTGGCAATATTCATATTTTTAAGAAATCATTAGTGTTCTTTTTCTTGAAATAACCATACCTAATACCAAGTACTCATTTAAATTGTGTCACTTGAAGTCTCTTTTCAATACAGAGAATGAGAATTAGAATTTGTATTCGTGGTGTAAAAATGAGCTTTATATTCAGTTGTCCTAAGATGTGGCTTGCAGTGAAGATATATGTGCTCCTTCAGTTCTTTCTGACATTTCATTGTACAAATATATAGTTTGAATTATTTTAGATTTGATTCATTGCTGCATTCTGTACAAAAATCAGTAATAAATTGCAGGGGTCTTTTATGATAAGGGAAGTTCTGTGACTGTAATCTGTTAGTTATCTGTTCTTGTACTAATTAAAATGGTTTCAGGGAGTTTGTGGTGTCAAATAGATAGCCACAATAGAAAATGAAATTGATTTCTTACCTTAAACTATGAAATATTTTAAGTTGTACAATAAGATTTGCCTTCCTTTTTGGAAAAAAATGTTAGTGCACAAATTAATAAGTCCAGACCCTGTGCATATGCTTAAGGTTTGTCATCTAAACTCCCTGTCTAGCAAAGAAAGCATTAAGAGAGGGTACCACCCAAGTTACCAGGTCAAGGAACAGCATCCTTTTTTAGTTATCTCAATGTGCAAGAAAATAAGGAAGGCAGAGGTGATTTGTGAGCATGAGGGAATAGAGTGTTCTGGGAAGGGACAGGTTTGGGTTTCCAGGACAAGCAAATCCATAGGCAGTCCTTGGAGTGCTCATTTCAGTGCTTGTCAGCCTGTGCCAGAAATATTTAAGTATTCAAACCCTGTCTTGAACAGCATAAGGCACATTCTGCATTGTGGTAAAGATTAGATGAGAAATTCACAGCTCAGCCTTGTCTGTTCCTGGGACACCTGGGCAGCCTTTCAGTCTGAGGTGCTGAAGGGCTTGAAAGCAGATATTCTAAATCACTTAGATTTTTTTTTCTAGATTTTGCTCTAGTCCCATTTGAGGGATGATTTTGAAGGTATGAATACTGAAATTCAGTTAACAGAAAATTCATTCTTGAATATTATTGGCTTTTGGAAATAAAACATCTTTGACTGTAGGTGGGAACAGGTCCTGGCTTGCTGACTTGATGGTTTCTCTTGTTTTCTTCAGGGTCTTGCTCTGTTACCTGCTGCATTTCTGGGAAATATGCAGTTTTTAAATAGAAATTCTAGAAAAAAGTAGAGTTGTATGTGTACTGCAGACTGTACTTTTTTTGGTACTTTATGTATCAAAAAACCACCCACTATAGCAGATTTCTTGGAACAATTTTTGTTTCATCTTAGTGATGATTTTTAGTATTATTTTCAAATTTATTAATCACTACTTAGTTGTCAGTGTTAACAAAATTGCTCTAGCTGCTTATCACCTTGACATTTTCTTTATGCATGGTATTTTAAAAAATTATCCTTACTATTTATGAGATGCCAGGAAAAAATTCTTTACAGTAACTGATGACACACGCAATGAATGTATAATATATTTAATAATAATAAGATAATGTAAGCATTTTGCTGTATTGTCATTTTCTTTAATAATGGGATAACACTCCAAGCAGCATTCAGTTTTCCCAGAATTGTGCTGCCATTGTTGCTTTTGCAGGAGGAGACTGTGAGTCCCAGCACAGCAGGAGCATTGTGTCTTAACTTGCACTGGTTGTTCTCTAAGCAGCCCTTAAAGGCACCTGAGACACTGATGACCATCCTGTAAAAGCTTCCAACCACACCCTGTTGGGGTGGGATTTTTTAAGCAAATCTGCAGCATTTCTGTTGCCTTTATAGATCTTTTCCTTTCTCTGTTATCACACATTGGACACTTGCAGTACCAAAGGCAGCAGCTTCCCCCCATGTTTGGTTTGTAATCATTCTGTTTGGAAAGGTAAAGTTAACATTTTACTGGAAACATTTGATTTTTTATGAGGTCTTCAAACCATTATCAAAAGTTAGTATGTTTTTAGCAAATAGACACCATGTGTGCATCACCTGTATTTGTACACCTATGTGCATACATCTACACGTGCTGCTGCTTGAAAGCATTCCACATAAACTTTGGCTTCTAGACATGAGCCACCCAACTGGCATTTAACTACAGAAAATGCCTCAAGACATTTAAAAAGTAAATCAGACAGGTATCAATAAAATACCAAGTTGTCAGAATTACTTTAAAAGTACCTTAGGTTGAAGGATTTTGGTGAAATTTAACCCAGCAGTTGATTAGGTGTATAGGTACATATTTGTGATTATTTGTGTTGGTTAAAAGAATAAAAACTAAAACTTATTACTGATGTGTTGTCACTGAAGTTATATCTGAAGAATGCTCTTCCATGGTGTTCAAATCTTGTTCTTCAGAAAATGTGATTATTCTGCTGAGTTACTGACAGCTGAGATGTGGGGCTTTGAGAGGAGAGGCCAAGGGTGCCACAAGCCATTACTTCAAGTGTCTGTGAAAGAGAGACATGAGAAAGATGTTAAACTCATCCTGGCAGCAGATTGACAATGTTCTCCTTGCATTTTGGATTCTAGCTAACTTTTAAAGGTGCCTAATGGGTGACTTTACAAATTGTTTTCTCTGGCACTATTTCTATACCTTTTACCTATTCAGCAGTGGCAACCTTCATAATGTGTTTTCATCATGCCCCTCTGTGGAGGAGCTGATTCTGATTTCTTTCCTTTCTTCTCCAAAAGAAAGACTGTGAAAAGCTGCCATGGGCACCCTCAAGAACAGACAGAGCTCTCTTCCTGTAGAGCACAGAGGGCAATCAGTGTGTCAGATATTTAAAAAAAGAATCCAGTTTGATTACCTTAAAGTAATTGTGGGGTTCCTTAGATGGGATGCCTACACCAAAACCCACTCTGGTGCACATACTTTAGAGTAATATCCATTCTGATTTTTAGCCACAAAAGAATCAATTTGAATTAGGCTGTCTATGGAAAACTATGAGAAATGTGCTAAGGAAAACTAATTGAAAATAGATCCCAGGAAAATTGGCCCATAGAGCCCAGGATGACATAAGCAGGATGTCTTTGTTTGCTCCTCAGCCATATTCTTAGAATGTAGTTACAATGTATACATGAATATGTACACAGCATTTGTATATGAAATTTGATGGACAGCAGATTACATAATTTCATACACTTCCAAAAGCAACCTGTCTTTCATAAAGGAAAAAGTTCATAACATGACAAGGAAAAGTTTTTTATTTACTTCTTTTTTTAAAAAAATAATGGTGTATATAGTTGATAGAAAGGTACCTGCTAATTTACATTTAGACTTATTTTTCAAGGTTTCAAAAAGTTATTTAAGCAATGAGTGAACAGAAAGCAGCAGTCTTAATTTTTCACTTTAACACTATTGCTATGTAGCTTTAGAATTAGCTGTAGTTTGGGATTGCATAGGGCAGGTAGAGAAGCATCAAATATAAAGCATCTGAATATAAATTTGTATGACTTTATTTAAGACAGTAAACCTAAATATGGAATTAATTGTTTCCTTAAGAATAGTTTTGTTTAGTAAATATCAAATATGCTGCCATTTTTCTATGAGTTTTAAAACACCTGGAGACAAAAACACAGCTTCAGGAACTGATGGATGATGCTATTTCAACAGGAAAAGTTGTGCAGGTGCTGTTGGCCTGAGAAGGGACTTTTTGGAGTCCAAAAAGCAGAGAGAAAGTCTTGCATTTAAAACTTCATCAAGAGACAGCTGTAAACTTGGACTTTTTTCCTTCTACAACACACAGTTCTGTTTCAAAAATGTTTCTGGTCCAAAATGTTATATTCTAGGGCTATGCATCCTGTTTAAGGTAGGACTAACAATGAGAGCTACGAGCTTTTAACTGACATCTGCTGCAAAAAACCAGAAATGTAGGAAGCATAAATATCCTCAATTAGCAGTATAAATGTCAGCAAAAGCATTTACTTCTGCATCTTCCTAAAGTAGAACAGATGTCCAAATGGGAGTTTTGACTCTCTTAGAGTATGAAATGGCAGCTTGGGATACAGAGGTTTGATATAGTTTTTCTGCTTAGCTGTTTTAATGTCTAGCATGTAGGTAATTGTACTTGGACTTCACTGCTGCAAGATCACACATTTGGCATTCCATCTTTAGCTGTCTGAAATTTACAGGAAACTTTGTATTAGGTTAAATACTGTACTCTAGAAGCTCTCTTTTCACAGTGACTAAGTATGAAATTAAAAAATCACAAGTATCTTTTAGTCCACTTCAAGGTTAGTCACAGAAAAAAAGGATTTTCAGTGGATTGGATGCTTATGACACAAGACCACAGGAGCCTATGTGAATAAAGACATTTTATATAAAAACAGGTAAATGTTGGAAGTTGGTGGAAGAAAGAATATAGTGTGCTCTGTACTGTCTTCAGGTACTATAATTTCGGAGCTAAATTTAAAAAACCTGTTTGCTTGTACCTTGGTTTATAAGAAACAGTGTGTCACAAGTTCACAGCAAAACTCTGTGATAAGAAGCTATAATTTAAGATTATTCAGACAAAGAAAATCTCACATGCTAAGTTCCAGCAGATAACATGATTTTGTTCATGCTGTACAAACAAAATAGCAGAAGGCTTTGATGAATGAAGGGACTGTCAAGAAATCCCATTTTGCAGTAGTAGTGGTATTTTGTTTTGTTTTCCCTAATTTGTTTTTTACCATTCAGTATTGAATAGAGATGGCACCAATCCCTTGGTTTTTCAAAATGAAATACCTTATAATAATATTAACTAAAGTGCTGGAATTTGGTTTTAGTAGAAGGAAAAGGGCTTCTTGGTTCATATGAAACACAAAGAAAAGGGATTCTAGCACAATAATTCAAGAAAAGCCTCTTGTTGCTTTTTGCAGATTTTGAACAGTCAGAATAAACGCTCTTTTAAAAAGACATTTTTCCCCAAAGGTGATTTGAAAATTTATTTTCCTTCCTTTAATGAAGGCTCTTTACTGAACAGTATCCAAGATAGTCTGAACTCGGAGTGAAGCCTGGTTTTGGGCTTAGTTATGAATTTAAATTAGGTTCACTTCAATCAGAATGTATTCAAAATCAGTCCTGTGCTACTAAACCAGAAGTGGATTGCCATTGGAAAAACTTTGTTGAGGAACTTGGAAAAAGGCATCTTTAAAAATTACTGTTCCATTTTTTTTGACTGCCAAGTAAAATGTGCTAAGCAAACTTCTCAATATGCTGTTAATTTTTGTGTACACAGATAATTTTTTTGAGTTTTTTTTCTTTTTTTGTAGATTAGAGCTATATTGTAAAGTATGATTTCTAGCACAATTAATTGTAAGTTCAAACAAAAAACTCAAACTAAAATTAGGAAACTTTTTATAGATACATTTGTATTCCATAACCTACTTAGAATAATGCTAAGTGAAGGACCCAGAGTTACACTTCAGCGAAAGTACAATTGTCAAGTATCAATAGACATTCAGATGCTCATAATTTTATGAGAGGAAAAAAGAAGAAAACTGTTAAATGTAGCATGATTACCCTCCAGAGAGAGATTATTTGTGTGACTGTGGGATTTCAGAAGGTTTTGACAGGATGCCTGTTCAACATGTTTAACATTTTTGATGTTTTTCCTTGACTGCATACAGAAGACTTTTATAAACTTTCTGTCAAGAACAACTGTTTTAAGCTACCTCTTGTTTCTCCAAATCTGCCTTTACTTCCTAAACCAGGATGTGTGTTCTCATAGCAGAATTACGTGATTTTAGGAGCAGTCAGCATGGCAAACTGATTCAAGCATCACCTTAGGATTGCTGTTGGAATGATTGGTTGTGGGGAACAACCGACTTTTTTTTCTTGCCTAAGAAAGTTTTATTTCCATCCTGAACAATCACAGTGTAATTGTGTAGTTAAATCACTAGTAACCAATTTTATCAACTACACTTTTGTTCCTTAAGCCTGATGGCTACACTAGGCTGCTTTGTGTAACTTCTCCATCCCGCAAAGTTAATTCTAATTTACTCTAGTGGAGTGGGAACAAGGCAGCTTTTTTAAAATGAAAAATGAAAAGACCTTAATTTAAACTGTTCCTGAGGTCTACTATGCAACAAAAATATCTGAAATAATAAAAAGTATAAGAACAACTTGTGCTATCTTAATCTGTGTAAGTAGCAGGCATTTTGTGCTTGTTCAGCATCTTACCCTGAGAACTTTGAATTCAGGCATCCTTTAATTGATCACCACTTATAGCTTTTACAGATATTGAAGAGATACAGCAGTTTGATTTATATTATATTCCTTTATCTCTGTTCTTATGTAATCTTCTTGCAATGATTAATGACAATTCTCTTGCTCTCACTGATGTTAGTGATCAAGTCCTCCTGCATGCTCTTGTGGAGCACGATTTCTGACAATGATGAACCAGTTGCTCTGCATTCTTATTTTTGTGGGGTTTTTTTCAGGTTTACATGCTATAAATTTATTTTATGTGGTAAGGAACACTTATAAAATGTATTTCTGATGTGCTGTCTGAGCTTTGTATCAGTATGTTCACCTTCCTAATGAAATGTGTAAATCCATTGGTTTCCAAATTATGTTCCTAGAGGAGATAGGCAGGACATGATTTAGAAACTTTCAGCTGTCTAGAAATGTACTGATTTTGTCAGGCTTTGATAAACAAACATATTTTACCCTGGATTGAAGGTGATGTCAAGAGCTCACATAGATGTTGTGTCTGGCTCAGGGGGCACTGGGGGCAGGCAGCTGCAAGCTGAAGATGACATTTTCTTAAATCACTGTTACTTGATCCTCAAATAAGCCTTTGACTAAAGCCAGTCTTCTCATCCCAAATGCAATAGAAAAAGTAGGAATTTTGCTTGTTTCTAATTTCTGCATCTCCCCTTCTACATGTGTTTTGGATGGAAATGTCACCCCTTTCCCTAGAGGGGACTTGGGACCCCCCATAGCTGGTGAGAAAATAGATTTTGAGACATTGTGCAACTCATCCCTCAACTGATCGAAAGAAGATCCTCAAAAAAACTTGTAATGGCATTTCAGTTTGATTGCAGTTGATTCTGTCTTCATTTTCTGAGTGGTAAATGAAATACATTATGATGCCAGACCACATTAGTTATTTAGGGGGAAAAAAAAGCCTCCCTTGCAATGGAATACATTAAAAATCAGTTGTATTTTGTACATCCTAATGGCTAAGGGAGGGAAATTATTTGCTGACTTCTTTACGTTTCGTGGCATTTTTGCTTGATAAATTGTAGAAATCATTTCTTTTCTTTGGGCTTTTACTCTGAATGACCACATACACACAAATAGTTGCAATCACCAGTTGTTGACTTCAGATGTTTTTCACCTTAGATTGGAATTTTTTCGTACCTTTAAGGCTGCTATGAATAACATTTGAATGCTTTTAAATACTTTTGCATTTCATACTGCTTTATAATAGTCTTTCTATTTTTTTTTGTTATAACTTCCAAAGTGTTCTCTTTAGAGAGAATGGGGGAAAAACTAACAGCCTTTTGATGAAAGGAGCTTTTTGACCAAAATTTCCAAAATAGTACAGAAGCTGCTGTCTTAAAATTTAAAAAGACCTAATAACAACAATAACAATAATAATAATAATAGCAGGTACTGGGCCTTCTATTGTCTGAAAAAGTCTTAAACACATTTCAATACGGACATTAGACCATAAAGGTATCCAAAAACTTCATTTTATGTTTTCTCTTTGTGAATAACTGTCAAGACTGATTATTTTAGTTTTTACTAAAGCTGGTAAAAGTTTGTCTGTCAGATCGGAAATTACTTCCTTTTTAAGTAATTCCAGTTTTCTCTTGTGTTTTCATGTGAGAAATCTCTTCACAGCTGAGGAAAATTAAGAGTAATTTAAGAAGAGATATTTTGACTCTTTTGAAGGGTCTCTTTAAATGCTTGGATATGTAAAAACTGTCCCATCAGATATAGACTTCAGTTTTGAGTTGAACTCTTAAAATCTGTAGGTTAACCCAGTCTAAGTTTGTAGGCAATTTAGTTTTTGGTAACTAATATTAATATTATGTTTAGAAATATGAATAAGTGGAAAGAATGAAAAGGAAACTGATAAGTATGACATGTTAAACTTATCTCCAAATAAAGTAGTATTAATAATTTCCCTTGGAATTTTTCATTTTTCTATGTTCAAAGCTAGTGTAAAAGTTTCAGTTTTTCAAACAGATTAACATGGAAAACATGAAAGTGCTGCTACTGTATTTTGTGAGTTCATGTGACAATGTTTTTGTTCAGCATGTTTTTTGGTAGAAAATGCATATTATTCCAACAGAAAGCTATAAAAATTCTGTGCAATGGCTCAGTATTGGCATGAGAAATTCAGGCGCAGCATTACTCTTGTTAATTGTTTAAGATTCTGCTCAGTTCCTAACAAGAAAAAAGATCCTGTCTTTCTTTCAGTGTTAATCTCGTGTGTTGCATTTTCATTATCTACTTGTATAAAGGAAAATTATGATTTTCCAAGCTGTCTTTATACTGTTACTTGCTGATGATTAAAGACAGCTTTACTGTGATTGCTTGAGAGGTATTTATTACAAATAAACAAAAGAAATCAGTTCACTTTTCAGGATGAATGCTTTGAACAGAAGGAATAATGAAATAGAAACACTGCAGGGCCATTTTACCAGAGCAAAAATGGCTAAAGAACAAATACAAGCCTTTAATTAAAGAAGTTTGTCTTTAGGTTGAACCAAAGTAAATTTTGATTTCTGCCACAGATAATCAGCCTGTCTGTTGTTTCTGGGTTTTTTAGGATAAATATCCCACTTCTGGAATGTATGTTTACTCCTAAAAGCGAAGGAAGTGACACCTGTGATTTCCAGATTGTTGACTGTTGCTTTTCAGGAAAAAATAATTGCCTTACCAGTGGTCACATGATCTCAGTAGTGTTAGTTCAAGCTCGAGTGAAATTGTCTGTGTTCTAATATGACTTAAAGTTGGGTATCTGAGTGACAGGAATCCAAAATATTTGTCTGTTCTGTTTGCCTTTTCTCTCTGTCTCACAGTCCTTAGCACTGTGTTAGTACACCTGTGTTTTTTTCTTTTTGTGCTATTAGGCTACTATAAAAATAAATTAATTTGAGACCAAAGAAATATAAATCACACGGTAAAACAAGAAATTTAGTCCTATATGTGTTAATTTTTCTATTAAGACAGATTTATTTTGGAGGATAATCATGTCACTGTAAAATGACAATTCCATTACTGCATGTACAGCAGTATGTTCTTATAGCATCTTTTTGCTTTTTCTCTCTTTTTTTTTTTTTTTGTACTCCTGGTTTTATTGGTCATTGCCTTCACAGCAGTTCTTTAGCTTAATTTTAATGCTACTTGGTGATATTGCAGAAGTGTTATTGGGCACATTTTTTGCTTTTAGATTTCCTGTCTCAAAGGCCGAATGGATGTATTTCCTATAAAAGCAATTGTTGAATGCGAAAAGGGTATCAGGGGCTTCTAGCTAAATATACATTTCTAGAGAATTAAGTGACTAGACAGTTTTGCAATATTCCTAATGTAGAAAATAGTTCTGTAGGGCAGTTGCCATATGAGTAGACTAATAGATTACATAGGTGAACATTTACAGGGAAACTGAGCATTAAAATTTTGGATCTAATAGAAGTTTATACTTGCTATTTCTTACTTAGCCTAATCTACAAGAAATGCTCTATTTCCTTTTCTTTTGATTTAACGTATGCCTTGAATGTTAGTAAAATTAACAAAGTATCACACCTCAGTATTTAAAGGTATTGTCATAGCTTTCCTTTAAAAAACATCAGCCAGGTGTCTGATGGTAATTATCCATGTACAGCTCTGGTTTAGCAACCTTTCATGTAAGCAAACATATTTACTTAAATCACCATCTGTAGTGAGCTCCATTTGAGAGCAAAAATGCTCTTGCAGCTGTATGTTGGAGATGGGGGCTAAGCAATCAGTGTTTAAATTCAATTGTTTAAAATGCACACTGCATGGAAATGGTGATGGGTATTCTTTTGCTGTCAGCAAGAACATTTATATGCTGAGCTGGCAACTTGGAATCAATCATACAGCGGATTTATTATTTAATAAATTCTATAGGGTTGTGATTTTGCAGCATGGATTTGCTCTACTGGATTATATTGTTTTCATATAATCTTTCTGTTCCACTTAGAATCTGCATGTTGTACAAAAGAGTATTTTGAGCTACTATTTCTCTAAAATAGAGTAGATATTGCAAGGATGAGTTGTTTTCTTCTTGTTTTTAAAGCTCTAATGTCATCATTTCACTTAATATGTAAAAAATAACAAAAGAAATGTTTAAATTCTACCTTTTATGCAGATTTTTATTGTGAGCCATAGATTATTTATTTTAAATATTTAATTCTTGGTAAAAGCATGATAATTAAGTATTTAAATTAGCAGGCGTGCATGGTATAAACCCAAGTAGGAGATGAATGCACAGAATTATTTTGGGAAGACTTGAGGTTGTCTGAACTCGCTTTTTCTGTCCAAAGGTGCAGCAAAAAGTACACAAAATCATGGAACTATTTAGTTTGGGAAAAACCTCCAAGCTCACCCAGTCCAACCATTATCCCAGCAGTGCCAAGCCCATCACTAACACCCATCCCCAGGTGCCACATCCACACATCTCAAATCCCTCCAGGAACAGTGAATTCACCACTTCCCTGGGCAGCCTGTTCTAGTTCTTGACACCCCTTTCAGTGAATGAACTCAAGTGTTGGCCTCAGAAAAGTATGGAAAATATAAATTGAATCTCTTTTCCTGATTTCTGCCAGCTGACAATGATTGGTACAAAATATGATTTTAAAACTGATCCCAAGACTTGGTCTAGTTTAAGTAGCAATAGGCTGGGAAAGATCCTACCTTAGCTGCAGTTTTAACTGTTGGCTGCATTATTATCCCAGGAGTAACCATTCACTGAAAGTGGTTAAGCAGAGAGAAACAAATAGAAAATTATAAAGAAAATATATATAGAGGAATACAGAAATATTGGGGTAATGGAAGAATGTCAGTCTTCTTCCAAATATCCTAAAATATCATCCTGCTCTGCTATTGCATTTTTTTGATTGCATGCACTCACATTTGCTTCAGTAACAGCAGCAATGGCTGAAATGAATTTTGTTTTGGTTACTCCCACATAGAGATCCACAGATGGATAGGAATCCATTTTTCATCACACACTTGCAAACCCTAGATAATTACCTGCATATAAAAAGCATATTGAAATATGCTTTCATTGCTGTGAAACAGATTTTTTTTCTAGATTTAAAAAGTAAAGCAAAGGTGTTGTCTTTTCCCCTGGTATTATCCAGGACCAGTGAGGTTAATAATAGGAACTTGCTGAATGAGAGTAATAAATGTTCACTGAAGAGCTGCTGCTATATAATCACTTATGTTTTCCACTTCCACGTTTGTGATCTACATCCTATTAAATGAGCAATAATTGTGGGAGCAATCAATTAAGGTTAGTTTGCAATAGCTTTTATATTTGTGAAAACACTGACAGCTTTTGGAATGTGCTTCAGAATTTACCCTTTTAGCTCCTTTATAACTTTTGTGCTGTGTTGTAATGGAGCATCACTGTTAAGAGTACTTAACTATAAGCAGAATAAGATACTAAAAATATATTCCTGTATTTTTCACTGAAAGCATTGCAAAGACTTACACAATTAAAATTAACTTTTGTGAAGAGGCTTTTCCAGCTTAAAGTGCCTAAATAATAATTCTATAAATGTAGAGTGGAAAACATGAATGGATTTGGAAAAACTTAACTGATAATGTAGTGGCAGCACTTCAATGAACATTTAATGTAGAGTGTCAAGAGGATAGCAGAATTACAACATGTAGGATTTTGTGGTAACTGCAGGTATTTTTCAGAGGTGTTGTTTTATGAAACAGAGAAAAACATCACACATCGCTATGTGCTGCACAGAAATTTCTGGTGTTTCTTGCAGACAGATTGAATGCCTGGCACCTTCTTAGTAAGAATTCTTCTTTAAGTTCAGCTGGCTATTTAATGAGCTCTGAGGGCTGAACAAACCAAGTCCTGAAATGGGCATATTATTTCAATAATATCTTACATTTAATTAGGCTTTACATTGTCTTGTACCTTTTTCTCTGTTTGTCTTAGGCTGTGGCAAAGAGGTGAGAGTGTGTATGGGATGGGACACTGTCAAAGAAGGATTTATTGTGTGTTATTCCTTATCAGTATAAGGGAAGTTTAAAACTCAATCTATGATAGGAATTCAATATGAGATTATAAAACAGAGAATAAACTTTTATCTTATACAGGTCACTACTTGGTACCATATCTGTTCCCAAGCAGGACCTCGTATATTAAATCCTTTATCTTAGTCATAATTAAAACTTCAGTGAAAGCCTAATATGAACATCATGGTGGGTTCAGAGTTACTTTGGATTAAAGAAAGACTTTGGGTGTGATGTGAATATTAGTAGGGAGTCATTCTATTGATGTGGGGATGTGTTGACACATTTACCAGGGAGAGATTAGTAAGTTTGGTACACTTGGTTAGGAATAAAAAATGGCTGCCTAAACAAGATAGAAATAAACGTGGAAAGGAAAAGGAAGAAGAGAACTCAGGAACTGGGAATTGGAAAATGTTTTTGAGGTGAGAATCTATCAGGCAGCAAGAGTGGCAGTGAGCAGACCAATGTGGAGAGAATTTCCTTGGCCCTGAAGTGGAGTGGGGGGGTGATGTTGTTCCTGTGATTCTCCTTCAGTTCAGATTCCAGGAGCTTTAAAAGTTGTCTGCTTCTAGAAAACTCTTCTTGAGGACTATACCTGTAGTGTTTGCTCTGCCTTTGTTCAAATGGTTTCTGAGATTTCTTTTTGTTCGCTTTTGAAAATAGCAAGAGTTCCAATTATATTAGATCTCTTGCCAAACATCTGCAATGACACTTTAATTAGACATTTCAAGCTAAATGGATTTTGTCATTGGTCAGGATTTCACCCTGTGTAGCCAAGATGAATTATGAATGATTTTCTGGGTTGCACATTGAAATGGTAGATTTTAATTGCTTTCCTCAAACTGCTGTTACTTAAGGTGTGGAGGACAGCCTCTAATGATGCAGGAATAGTTTTTAACTCTGCAGAAAATAAAGTAAGTGATATGCTAGTGAATTTTTCTGAAAAAGATTATAACTGAAGTAGTACTAGATATATATTTCAATAGAGCTTGTAGGAAATGTGTTTGGGATGAAGTATTAAAATCTAAGAATATTCACCTCATTATCAAATTAAGTATGAGTGAGGAAATCTCATTTTTCCTTTTTGGTTTTACAGCTTGCACATGCAGTGGACATGCAAATATCTGTCATATGCAAACAGGAAAATGTTTCTGCACAACTAAGGGAATCAAAGGAGACCAGTGTCAACTGTGAGTACAATTAAATGTAGCCTAAAGTTATTACAATCCTTGATTAGTGAATAATCACTATTTTTCCCATTTCATATTGTTGTTTTGGTACTGGGTTTTGTGATTGATCTGCAGATGCTTTAGTGGTGGATGTAGTGTTCCCTACATTTCTTAGGAAATTTCACTATTACTTAGATTTTAGTTAAAAGAATTACATCACAAATTTCAGTAATGTTTTGAAAGTACTGAAGACTTTTTAAAAATAATTTTTTTTTCCAAGAACAAACTTGAATTACTACTATTTATCTTCCTTTCTCTTAAGTTTTTAAAACATTAGTGTAAGGCAAAAAAAATCATATGAGTTGGTAATTACATTAATTACATTTGTCACTTATTTTGTTGGGAATCTACAGTGATATAATTTCTAGGGTTTTGGAACCGTACTAAGGTGTTTTAGACATTTTCCCACATCATAAAATCAAGACCATAGGAATGTGTAGACCCGTCATGGAAAGTACTCTTTTTTTTTGGACTGCAATAGCCTCTTGTTTTTAGAGGAAGAGTTTGCACCTTCACAACAAATGGAGTCCTGAGAACAATCAAGTGCTGAAGTGGAGTAACTTATCAAATAGTACAAATATCACATTGAAGTTAATTGTGAATAGCCTTAAAGTTAAGACGCTTCTTTCAGTCTGTTCTATCAGGTACACCATGTTATTTAAAATAGGAACTTTATTAATTTTGCAGTTTTAATTATTTTAATAGTGTCTGACAACAAACTTACCTTAGCAGTTTTGTTTGGAACTGGGGAGAAGGCACATGAATCCAGCTGACTCCTCCCCAGCAGGGAAGCTGCCAGGAGCTTCTGCTCTGCCTGCCACAGGACATCCACTTACACTGGATTTGTGAATTTGTCTTTGATAGACTCAATGAACTGGCCTGGATCCTACCTGTAACACTTTGCTTGATAAATTGTAAAGAAACAAAAATTTCTGATGCAGAGGATCTGTGTATATCCGTGAGAAAGAGCTGTGCTGGCAGCTCTACTGTTCCCCTGGGACTTGGTGTCCAGCTGATTGAAGACTCTCAGGATGAGATGGGAAATCAAGATTAGGACTAAGTGATGAAATTTTATCATGACAAAAGCAGGAATGATGATATCTTTAAGTTCCAAATGAAGTCTTCACTGATAAGTCTTTTTCCCCTCTTTTTGTGCCCATACAATTAATCAGTTTTAGGTGTTAATGAGTGATCTGATTATCAGCTACCAGCTCTGGACTTGAATTGATGCCATTCTGACTATACAAAGAACAGGAAGAAAAAGACAACAATTTCTCCTCTGTCCTTGGTAACACCTGAACCACAGAAAACAGTTTCAGTGCTGAAAATGCCAGTTCTTTACTGACTACCCTGCACATAAGGAACCCTTTTCAGGCCTTCACCCCAGCCTGTCTTTCATGTATCTCTGTGGTTGTTGGTGTTATTTGTCCTGTGTCTGTTTCATCACTGTTTATTCCACTGTCTGCTGTCCTGAGTTTGTCTATCCTAAAAGGTTCTTTTACCCCACTTACTGAACTAGAAGAGAAGAGGTTTTCCTAGTTGTGGAATTCCCTCATCAGAAGTTACAGCAATTCCACAACACAGATGAAACAGAAATTTGAATTTTGACTTCTCAAGAGTGAACTTAAAATTGGAGTTTCAGAAAAATCTCTTTTTTAGTCACATGTAATGCATTCCTCTTCTAGATTCATACACAAATCAAAAGCTTGTCCAGGGCAAGCTATGGTGTTTAAGCATTTGATATTTTAAGTGTTGGTGAGTTTTTTGGGATGAAATAATTTATATCTGTTGGGTTCATGGGTACTCAAGCAAATAACCACAGATTTTGAGTTGGAGGAAATAGTTAGACTGTGTCATTTCACTCTCATGGTTGTTTAGAAGTGATTCACTTATGTATGGAAGTTTCAATCAAATATTTTTTTATCTATTTCATTAGAACATCAGGAGATGAAGAGCATTAAAAAATAATTTTAAAAAACCAATCACTAATGAGTCACTGAATGCAGTCCCATGCTCATTCTAAACTTAATATGAAGAATATGAACTTGATTTGTTTTGTATTATGCTTAAAAAAATAGAAAACTATTTCCTCTTTAAAAATATTTTGTACACTCACAACCTCTCTTGAATGTATCATAAGATATATATGCAGTCATTATCTAGAAGATAAGGAGAAACTAAGATCAGCTCAATTCTTTCCTTGTGTTTATTACTTTATTATATTCTGTATAAATAATCTGAAACTTGAATCAAAGTGGGAATACTTCTCTCCATTGCTCTGGATGAATTTTTTGGGGTTATTTTGCTACTGACTAGGCTAAAAACCTCAGCAGCAAACCTACAACCTTGTGGTTTGCTAAAATAAGTAATTCAATGAAAATTCCAAACTCTGGCTGTTCAGTGGGAAAGATGGATTGATATTTCTGTCAAGAATCCTATTGATTAAGAAGTCATAGCTGCAGGGCTCTGTTGTGCCTTGTGGGCAGAGATTTTATGAAATCTAGGAAAGTTTACAACATTTTTTATTTTTATTTTATTTTTCCCTCCCTACTTTATCAACTCTGTACTTTCATGTAAGATCTTATTTATTTTATTTTTACTTATTTGTGTATTTTTTTAGCATACCCATCTCTCAGTTGCATTAAATCCTTGATTGTGCTGTTGGATGGCATGCAGCACAGTGCCATTTGAAATTAAAATTAGTAAAGTTGTAAAGTTTTTACGCATTTGTATTCTACTTTACAATGTTTCTTAAATGACCATATATGATCATGGTCATATGATCATTTCACATGATCATATATTTGTCAAATGTTAATATTTTTGTTTCTGTTAAGTTGGTTGTTTCAGTTGGTAAAAAACTTCTAGTAATCTCCTGATCATGAGGAAATTATTGGAATGGATTGATTATTCTAAGTAACTAGACTGTAAATATTAATACTAGATACAAATAAAAATACTTGATTTCTTGTTTTTCCCCTTAATTTTTTGAAAATGAAATATGCAATTGGTATTAACAGGAAAATCATGGTGATTTAAACCATATTTTCAGGGGAAAACTATTGCTTCAAGGCAGTTGTTTTATTTAATTTTCTCTAACATTTGATTTACTGGCTGCTGATTTTATTTTCTCATAGAATTCTGTTGACAGAGGTTTTCAAAATTCCATATGTTTTGGAGTATCCATATATGCAGGATTATGCACAGGGAAATTTCAGGGAATAAGTTTGTGGGAATGTGCAGAAAATATAAAGGGGATGTTTCAAAGTTCAAATTTTGATATTAAATGAGAGAAATTTTGCTGGAGGCAAGGAAGAAAAATATTAAAATTATGTGATCAAGTTAGTAATTAAATAATTCTTTGAGAAGTTTCAGTAAGTCTGGGCTCTTGCAGGTGAAAGCCTTCACTTGGTGATGTGTCTGTAGCTTTTGTCATCACCATGTAAGAACTGGGCTAAAATTTGGCTTCAAAACCTCTGTAATGAAGCATTACTTGTTGGAAGGAAAATACTGGGGGAAAAGTATGATTTCAAATCTCACATTTCATAGTATATTTTATATAGTTGTAAGAAGGATAAATTCAAGATTATAAAATGTATTGCTCAAATGTCCACACCATTGATTTCTTAGACATACCCCTGATGTAAAAGTGGAAGAAATACTATTTTATTTATGAAAATATACGGTATTTATTTGGTAAAAATCTTTCCTGTATGTAAGCTTTAAATAGCTATTTAATAATGTAAGGATCTGTGCATAAAAAATAAGCACTTATTGATAGTCTGCTGCACATAAGAATAAGATTTTAAAATATCCAGCCATACTCTTCTGTATAATTTCCCTCCACAGAATGGTACAATTCATCTTATAGGTAAAAAAATATACTGGGTTAAGAGTCAAATTCCCCATTCAATTGATATCACTGCAGCTTTATTTTCAGATAGCAGAGTAAATCTTTTCCCAGTTATTTCCACACAGAGCTTCTCTTGCTGCTTTTCAGTAGGAGAAGAATTGGCAGCAATCATATAATAAATTCACTTGATTTGAACTTCCTTTATCACAGACACACACACAAATCACAAAGCCAAATAGACAAAAAGGAATTCTTATTGCTGGAAATTTAATAAAAAACCCCTTACTCTATTGAGAAAGTGCCTTTTCCTGATTGAGGGTATAATCCATTTAATACTGGTTACCATGGTGGTTGGTGGTTTTCTAAAGTAAAGTTTAAAAGTATAATATTTAGTGGTTTAAATTACCACAGGAACAGCATTATTTTTTTCCCTGACTTCAACGCTTTTCCCTGTATTTATGTCATTTGATAATATTTCACCATTAGTTTAACATATTTGATTGTATTTGATAGGAGATGTTTTCTACCTATTCCTGCTGAGTCCAGACCTTGATTTTTTAGTTTAAGAGGAAAGTTTGACATGCTAATGCATGTTACTCCATTACCTGTGAGGTTTGGTGGAGAATTACAGCAAAATCTGTCATGTAGCTACTGGTGAGTTTAGCAATGTTGGTGGGTTTAGCAACTGCCTCTCTTATTTAACTGCCTGAAAATTTCAGCTTGCCTCTGTAAGGACAGGTTCATGCTCTCAGCTAGTTCTCACAGTGCTGGATCATTAGGTTTCTAAGGAGAACAATAAAATAAAACTCTTACTTCAACATTTATGAGTACATTTATGTTTTAAATGTACTCATTTTCTGCTCTACATGTAGTAATTATTGTCAGATCTTTCAAAGATTTGAGCTATTTTTTCTTTTAATTCATGTTTCTTACATCAATCATTTTTTTCTTAAATTGCAGCTTTCATTTTAAAAATATGTCTAATATCAAAGCTTCAGAGCATGACCCAAATGCACTCTAATGGCTCAAACCCTCAGAAGGCACTTGAAACATTTGAGATCTAAAATTTGAAGAAAAGGAAAATACGGGTTTTGGCAGTATTGTAGGTCACTCTTGGCCTTTCTGTTGATTTTTTTTTGTTCTGCAGTAGGCTCACTTGGTCTGCTTTGGTATATTCAGTATATTATATGTAAAGTTCATGAGGCTCTCTGGGATCTTTCAGAGTTGCAGGCTATCTGTAAGTGAAACTACACTTTGTTAAGCATTGTTACATCCAAACATTACATTTTATTCAGGAAATTGTTCAGTTTTGCAGAAATAAAAAATGAGAGTTGGAATGTCATGTATCATTCCTAGAAGACAGTGCTCTCAGAGCAGAAGTGAGCATGAGGTGGTAGCTGAGGGAGAAGCTGCAAAGCACCTTGCAAAGAGCTTTGTACCTTGAGACTTCATTCTCTTCTGTCCCTATGCCTTTTATCTTTCCGAGTTTCGTAGTAATTGTCTGGAAAATGGAGAGCAGTTTCAGCATGAGAGTTTCTCTTTCATGACAATGAAGTAATTTTGCTTTGGTTTCTAAGTTAGGATCTTCCATAACCTATAAAAATGTCTTTTGGTTTGGCAAGTTTAACAGAGGAGGATCCTCTTACCACTGGGCTTTAGCTGTTTTCTAAGATATTTCATAGTCATTACTTCCTTTTCAGGCTACCTCCAAAAATGCTGTGTAGAGCAAAACAGTTATTTTTTTACAATTGTTCAAAGCCTCCTGGCTAAAGGAGTGCAAGCAGTGTCCTTGTCTCTTGTGCCCACTTGGTTTATGTTTGTACGCATGCTGGATAGAGATTTAATTAATATCTTTTGGTTTCCTATTTGAAAAACATACGGTGCTGGATTTTCTTTCAGAAGAAGCGAATCTCTCTTTCTGAACAATTGTTCCTCCAATGCCATGATCATGTCATTGAGGGACTGGCATGTGAATAATCTGGTTTGCTCAGTGCAGGTTATAGCAGTGAAGCAGTGGAACAGGGCAGGCAGCCCAGGCCTTTCACAGATCCCATGCCAGTGAGATCTGTTTTGAATTCCAGTGCTCAGGATGCATTTGTTGTAAGGCAAACATATTTAAATAACATGCTAGTGGTTTTTGGTGCAAACTGTCAATTGTCTAGAGATGTACAGTTAAGGCAATGCTTCCACTGCTATTTTTATTGAAATAGAATAGCACAGCGGAAAAGAACAGAGAAGTTGGCGTTTTCTTTATGTCTGAAATAGACTCATAAAGATTTAAAGCTAAATATAAGATGAAGACACTTATTCTGCCTTTAATTAGTTAGGTACTAAGTTCAGACTGAGATGAAATAAGAAGTGGGAGTGATGCTGATGTATACTCATGCAGGAAAAAGAGAAACAAGCAAAGACTGTGTCCCATGGAAGAATTACTAGGAGCAAGAGACAGGGAGGTTATGGCTGCCATAAAATTGCTTTATTATTGAGTCTGATTTTTTCTTACCCAGCAAAGTTGTAGCTTTAGTTTCTGTGCTTGTTTTTGGAAAGGAGGAGGTCAGAGGGCTTTGTGAATTGGGCTGGCTTTACATCTTGCCTAGGGCTAGCTTTAAAGCAGAATTGCACATATCTGCATAGCCAGTGCTGTTTCTTAGTCTCAGACAGGGTCAAAATAGTTTGCAATGACTTACAATTTGAGGTTGTCTTTTTTAACCCCAGTTCAAGCAGTTGAAAGTGATGGGGCTGTGCTGCATTGCATCTCTCAGGATGTGCAATGGAGGCACCTGGGAATGCTGCTCTGCGGCCAGGACTGGAACCCAGTTAAGAGCTAGGGATGCTGAGAAACATCAAGTCACATAAGCCAGAACTCAGTATGAGCAGCTCTTGTAAAGCACCAGCCCCGTGGAAGAAGTGTTTGCAGTTACAGCATCTCCTGGCTTTGCTGCTTTGAGGAAATTAAAAAGGAGACTGGAGAATTTCTTGTAAGACAGCCAATAGAGTGTTTAAATTCCAGAAAACACTTGCAGGAGGCTGCTGGCAGTGAAGACAATCTTCTTTTCAATGTGTGGCTCCACCAGGCATTTGTCTTTCCTCACCTGCATGAACCAAATACCCCCAACACTACAGTCTGTCCTTTCTGCCAGGTGTAGTGCTGGGGTCTCCACAAAACATAAATACATGCAGCTTGATTATCCTGGTCAACGCCTTTGTTAACTATTAATATAATTATTCTGTTCTTTCATGTTGCTGGAGTTGGATTATAAACTGTCATTGTTCATGGGAGCCATAATTAATCTCACCATAATTAATTTCTCTCAATCAGAAATTGCTAGGTGTAGGATAGGATCTGGGAATTACTCTGCAGGTAGGGGGGAGAAAGAACACAGATTTCCAGTACAGTATGAATTTGGTTTACCCTTCCTACTACTTTGGTTTAAGATAAGTAGATCACTTTAGAGAAAGAAAAGAAAATAACTAATGGCTTTTCTGGCTACTCATCCTGCTGTCATCAGAAAAAATCCATCAGCTGAGTTGTGACTGACAAAACCAGATATTTCAGGGAGTTCTTTTAAAAAATTCTATTATATACTGCTCTGTTGTAACTGATTAAATTCAATATGTGCTGTGTTACAGTAACAGCCCTCTACATCACTATTATTATTGCTGGCTACTGCTACTGCAGTGAGCTTTGGACAATTAACTATGGAGCAGAAGGGAGGAAAGTGATATTTCCTTTGTGGAAGGCAAATATTTAAGGAGATTAAAAAAAAATTGAGAATAAACAGTCCTACAAAAGTTTATGGAGGACAAAATCTTTTCAAGGTGATCATCTTCCAGAAAACAAATGTTGCTACTACAGTTTTATTATAGACTGGGTATCTAGAACAGAGAACTTGACATATTTTATTACTTTTGCCTTCATGACACATAAACACTGGTCAGTTTCAGTACATGTAAACATTTCAGAAATCAACGTTCCCAGAGTTCTCAATGTTCTCTTAATTTTTTGGAGTTTTTTAGGGGATCTTTGCTACTACAGAAGACACAGATCATATTTAAAAATGGCTTATCAAAATGTTATGTATCATTATTGGTCCTCTGTGCTGGAAAATAGCTGAGGAGGAAAACCAAAGGGCTCTGACATGTCCCCATCCATGCTGATCATTGCAGCATCACAGACAGAGGCAGTTTGTCAGTTCTGTGCAAAGAAGGGAAATAACCGAAGAAAAGGACTTACAGCAGTATTACTGTGTCCTTCAAAAAACCCTTTAATTTAAAAAAAAATTGTTTTTGCTGTATAAAGTCATCAGTTTTCGGTCGTTTCATAAGCAAATAGGTTCTTTTTTATTAGTTTTCAATTTAGGGTAAGATCAGTCAATCAATACTGATTGACTATTGGATTGCTACATCTGGAGATATATTAATTGTTTGAGCTTCTTTGTAGAGCTTCCCCTTTCTCCTGTGGTTTCCACCAAGGATAAAATAGATGTTTAACCTTCTCTGGTACAAGCATTTAAATATATTCTAGTAAAATCTTCATTAAGTTCTTTCCCTTTCATTCATGGTACCACTGTATTGAGTAAATAGTAAGATTTTTCTACAGTATTTTATTAGAGAGAAAGAAGAATTGGGTCATTTTCTTTAACTGATTATCTGAACAAATGAGGTTTGGCTGGCTGAAGTTTAGAGAGAATGGAGTTATATTGTAAAGAGAATTATGATTTAGTTACAGACATTGATTTCAATACACAAAACTGGTATTTCATTATGTGCTGCTAGACTTTAAGTACTCAGTAATGGAAACTCCACTTGTGAGAAAAAATAGTAAAAATTGTTGTGGGCGACAAATATATTGAGTTTTGAGACAGATAATTTCTTTTCATTTGAAAGTGATCTGTGAAATTGAGATGATTTCAAAGGAACCCCAGCTGTTTCTGAAAATAGTATATTGTGCATGTTCATGTAAATTCTGACCTTTTTTGAGATTTGTGACAGGAAAGATTCTATGGTGAGCTTCTTAAATGGTATTGGCTGTCCCCCAAAACTCACCTTTTCCATTTTTGTTGGGTTTGCCTTTTTTTTTGTTTTTAAATGAAGTTGTAACTTACTGAAATGACACCAATTAGTGAGGCACAAAACATCAATTCTTAGTAAATGATGAATAGCACTTATGCCTTTTAAATGACTTAAAACATTTTTTCTTTTTTAATTTAAGGAAAATGCCTTTTAGATAGAAATGGGTGATTATTTGGCCTGATCTATACTTAATATGTTTGAATATTATTAATATCCATCATTTTCTGAGATACTTGATTGAATGTAGTCTGAACTTTTTTAAAATGGATTTTTTGGAAAGTTGTAAAATCACTGTAATTAAATTCAATGGGAAGTATATATATATAGGAATTACTTCAGAATAGTTTTCTCTTGAATTATCAGGACACTATGCAAATAAAATAAAGCATTAGGATATTGCCTGTCAAAATAACTATTTCCCTTACTATTTCACTGTGTGGAAAATGCAAAATATATATGGAATGGAAGGTAAGTTGGAATTTAACCAACACTGTATTTCTCTCCTGAGTTGAACTAATATAAAAAAATCCTCTTGCACTCCAGGCTTTCCTTTTTTACCTGGACAGAGAAAGTGTGCAAGGAGAAATTACAATGAAAATAGCTTTTCAATAGAATCTGTATTACGTTAGGCATTAAGATCCACAGGTTGAATGATTTGAAGATGATATAGATTTTATTGATAGTAAACTGAAATGTAGAGTTGTTTTCTGTTGAAAACCAGGCTTGCAATAGTACAGTGAGTGTTGAATGGCTTTAAAATGGTTGTGTTGCTATTGCTGCTTATTGCAGCCAATTGATGATGGAATTTTGATGAGGACTAAACAAAGGCTGAGGGGACTCTCTGCGTCTGCTGTCAGGGTTTGTGCTATCCAAGTCAATACATCGTGGAGGATGTGGTTTTTATTTGAAGGAACAGCAGTTTTCTAAGGTAGATCCATCCAAAATACTCATGGTTTCCTTATTTTCAGTGCACAAATTCAATGTATGTAGTAATCCAAACATTTGATTATTTTTAAATTGTGAGTTTAAAAATACTGGTTTTTTGAATCTCAAATTCTTCTCAGTAGATCTACAATTCTCATGATTTTTCAAAGCTGCTGAAAATCTCTTAATTATTCTCAGTTCTTAACTCTCAGATAAAATACTCATTGTGCAGCACAGATCTGGGCTTATAATGCACACCTGATAGGCCATTAGTATGGTAATTAGTAATTGGTACAAGAGTTGTTAAAGTTGAAATAGACATCTGGTTAAATCAATTTGTCATTAAGGGAGTGCAAGTGTAGAGGTAGCAATGGGAAAAGAAAATACCAGTGTGAGAGCTCAGATCTCTCTCTCAGCTATCAACACAAAGCTAAGTTTGAAATTGGAATAATGCCTCTTTCTCTTGCTTGATATGGATTGCTCAGTGCTCAGCTTGCTCAAAATACCATGCCCTGTTTATATTTTAAAATCGATTTTCAAAATCATACAAATGACTAAAAGAAATGAAGCTACGTTGTGATGAAAACTCATTGATAGATATATCCATCAACTTCATCTGGTGATATTCATATATTTTTATTTACTGAAAAAGTGAAGAAAAGAATTTTTTTAGAGCAATAAGGAAAGTCTAGGTCAGGTGGGTACTACAGAAAGTATTTGATAAGAATCTCCTGGTGATGGAAAGACTGCTTTTGTTTTCCTCTTACGGTCTCTAATAGATGAAATATGCATCTTCCTACTGCCATTTTCATTTTCTGTTTCCTCTTTCAGCCAATTGCATACCTTTACATTTAGATGAAAATTTGACTGGAATAGTTTTATTTCTGGTTTCAATTTTTATTTCAAAGTTAAGACATTGTTGCTAGTTATTAGTTTTAAATTGCTTCAGTAGTTGCCAAGAGTATTAGAAGAATGCACACAAAAGATTAAAGCTATGCACAGAGAGAACTAAGAAATGTGTTTTGGTATTAAGACATGGGAGTGAGAAATGCATTAGTCCTCTTTTTTTTTTCCCTGATAATTATATAGACTGTGCACATCAATTACACAGTGCTAAATCGTTCTTAAGGAGTCCTCATCCTGAGGAGCCTGCCAACAAACTTGCATTCTGCTGCAGCTGCGTGTGCAGACATCTGGCAGTCAAGCAGGTTTTCTTATCTATTGAACCTTCTTTCCGTCCCAGCCCTGCCTGTGCCCTTGCTGCAGGAGAGCCCATGTTCTCCTGCTTCCCCATGGCCCAAGTACAGTGATGCTGCAGAGGCTTTCTGTGCCACTCCTGCATTTATGATGGGTAACTGAAATGAGATAAAAATTCCATTCTTGGATGGTTGGGTAGATAAGGGAACTGCATACAGCATTTTAGAGTTGCTTGGAAAGCTGTAGGTATCTGAGTTGTTCTTTAACAATTAAGGTAATGAAGAATAGGAGGCTGTGAAAACCATGCTGCTTCAGAAGTGTGGTTGAAGTCCTATCCTTTATTTGGTTACTGAAATCTATTGTGATTCCCTGTACTGATATTCTTCCTTGCTGCAGCTTTGTCTATTTAAGAGGAATATTATTTTCATTCCTGTTTAAAAATCAGGAGGTGGGCTGCCTGGGATAATGAATTCTGCAGGCAGAACATATATAAGCAGCTGTGCCTACATAAACATCCTTTTTACTTTGCCTTCATTGATAGCCTGCATTATCACGTGAATGACACGGAATAATGTAGACTTGAAAAGACAGCAAGTTACAATAAACATTACTGAAAAATATATGTAATATTTTACCTCTTACAAGGTAAACTCACAACATTTGATACAAAAAGTAAATTCTCCATCACATGCAAGGTATTTACAGGGAACGATAACTGATAAGGCAAGAAGAAATAACAGAGGAGCAATTCTATCTGCCTTCACCAGCTCAAAGATAATAATGTCCTAATATTAGAAATACTCCCTTATTCTTTTCTTCTTCTGTACTGAGTAATCACCACTAGAAAGTATAAAATATAAATAAAACTGCACAACCTTTGCATGTTTTGAGCTTTCTATATTTTTTTTTCTTGTGGATGTATTGAAAAATAAGTGGTATTTATCAGCTGACTAGATAATGGGGCTGGGGAGCTTGATTACAAGGCCATAAATCAATCCAAGAACCTGATGATATGCTAAACTTCAGCAGTGGAGCCTGAGTGGCTTAGATTATCACTTCAGAAGGATTGACCTAAAGATTTAGTTCTTCATCTCTATCTATTATTTCTATATTACAAAAAAGGAATTTTCCAGCAATTTAAGAAAAGAACAAAGTACTAGAAGGCTGAGTGAAAACTTAGCTAGGAAAGCTGTTTTAAATACTGTCAGGAGTCTGATCCAGAATCAAAGAAAACTTATAATCACATTTGAAAATTTGATCTGCCACAAAACTTTTTATTTGCAGTGTTGCACAGAGCAAAGATAAATTTAGGAATACTGGATTACAGCAGGAGGCCAAAGTGAGAGCAGTAAGATTGGCAAACCAACATACAGAATGTGTCAAAAAGGGCTCATTGTCCTGCAAGAAAAGACTTTTGGCTTGCTCACAGAGAAGTGATAAGAATTAAAGGGTAAAGGAACAGTCAGGCTGAAAGAGATTTAATAAATCAGATTTCATAAAGAAGACTTAAAATAAAATATTTGTCCTGGAAATGAGTTCTTACAAGATCTGTAAGGAGATAAGGGCAGCAATTACTTTCTAACAGCTGCTACAAAATCTCATCTTGTTCTCCTTTAGGTCATTTTATCCTCTCTTACGCAGCCTCGTGATTTAATCACAGATTTGGGCCCTGATTCAGATCAATATTTTAATACATGATAACACCTTGTTGCTTAGGTTTAAGAGGGGATATTCCCTGGTTTGGTGAGAATTGGGAACATAAGGTTTACTTTTGTTTCCCCTGCTCTTGGGAGGCTAATTGTAAAATGTCACTATGGAATAGCAGCTGGAGTTTCACAAAACAAGTCCACAAAGTTTTTTTTCACTCCTAATACTTTCCTTCTTTTCATTCATTCATTTTCCTTCTTTATGTTTTTAGGTGTTTTCTGTACTTGGTAAATAAAGAGGTTTTTTTAATGAGGAAAGGTAAAGTTGAATGTGACAAATGGTGTTTGTAAGAAATGAAAAATGTATAAATCAATGCTTCATGTTGAACAGAAGGATTGCCTCCTCTGTAGTTATGAATAAAAGAGGTAGTAGCACATCTAAACAGATGAACAGCTCCACTGCTGTTCAGTGCCAACCACGTGTAAGTTAAATAACTCTGAGATTCATAAATGGGAATAATGTAAATCCATTATTTGTGAAAGATTTTTTTTTTTAAGAAAATGCATTTTTTGTTGAATTGTACATTGCACTGTAGGGTTTTTTTCCCATATTATTTTCTGTTTTATTTATACCACCCTGATGTGAATAAAATTAAATGCATTTTCCACCCTGTTTTTAGGGTAGAAAAAAACCTTTAGGATGTTTTTCTTTTCTTAATTATTTTATCTTTTTGTCCTATGCCTTTATGAAACATTTCCTGTGCCATTACTTTTTTGCTTTTGCTCTTACATTTTTTGAAAATACCTAAATATGTGACTTCATAAGTGGTTTGATATTTGCCCTTCAGCAGCTTTTGTTTGAGCTTTTGTGCTAGTTTTATATAGTTGAATAGGCCCGTTTTTCATTGTCTGCTCAATATTCTTAGAATATTTCTGTGTAGTTAAAGTTCTGATATCGTTACAGGCTGGTTTTAGACTTAGTTGTTATGCCAGAGGAGGTTGATTCTTTTAATTGAAATATTTGAACCCGTGCATACTCCCTATGTGTCCTCAGCCTTTGACAATTTCCTCAGCCTAAGAATCTCTTGTGTCTTGTTTTAATTATGTTTGTGACAAATGAAATTTTCTGCAACAGGTGTCATTTAAGTACTGGCCTTAACATAAACTACAATGAACATTCAGCAAACAGAACTTCTTTCATTGAGAAAAGAAAAAAATGAAAGAAATGGTGACTAATGTAGCTTTTGTATAAATATGGTAGAAGTTCTAATTGAGCTATTCCAGTTATATACAGGCCTAGAAATGGAAAAAAAAATTCAACAGTACAACCCAAGGATTATTCTAATACATCTTCTTCCTTCATAGTGGTTTTATTGACCTTAATTCCAGATATATCCAGCTTTCTGTGTTTCTGAATAGTGTATCATATTTGATATTTTGAATGTTCGTAATACAGTAAATTGTCATACATTCTATTATCACACTGTAGTAAAAACTGCCAGGTAACATTTTGTATGAACATGGTTTTCTGCAAATTTAAAAGTCATTGCTAAAATTTGTGAGTATTCCTTACACAAAATTCTGCTTTCTGATTCCAGAATCCAAACCTGATTATCAAAAATTTCTTCCATTTGGCAGTAAGTCATATTGTGCACATGTTGTTTTTAATACAGGACGTTTCACCATAGTTCTTGTCTTTTTCTTATGAAATGTTTGTCAGTTTAATATTTAGCCTTTTGAATGTATGCTCACTCTTACTAATAATATGAATATTATGAATCAATGAATTCAGGATAGCTTATAAAATAGTCTGTGATTTCAAAACTGATATGGTGCTCAAAACACTTCCCTACCTGAAGAAGAACTTCGAAATCAGAGGGTCATCCCAGTTATATTTTCTTTAAAACAAAAATTCAGAAAAGAAACTTAAAATGGAGAGTAAATTAGTTGGATTTTTTCTTCCACTCTGATAGTCTCCAAAGGGGATTCACCTCAGAGTGCATCTCTCCACTGTACTATCACTTGATTTCTTTCTCTTATTTATGGAAAATGCAACAAATACTTTGTTTTTATGACGTGATGGATCATTTCAGTCACCAGAATTCTTTTTCAATTGACATTAAAATATTTTGCATTTCTAAGTTATGGTTAATGTTGCAGATTTTAGCACAACTTAGAAACCAAGTCAGAAAACAAGTGAGAAAAAAGACCTTAGGAATGTGAAAACAACCAAGGAAAGGATTGTATTTTAAATATTTTGGAAATCACTCTCTATTATGCAAAATATATACACATAACTGATAAATATTGTAACTGAATCTTTTCTCTTAAGTACTAATTTTTGATACTATCTCTCAGTTTAAAAAAATATTTTGTATTATAAACCATTGGCTAAATTATTGGACTGAGGGAGTTTATTATTCCTTGACTTAAGCAAAATGACTGGGGACAGATTTTCATGCTGGCACGCAGAACAAATTTCATTCAAACTGAGATGAAAGGCGGTTAATGTAATTGTAGCCTATTATCCTGTGCAGGCTTGAGTTAAGAAGCGAACCAACAGACAGTGAGAAAATGATGGATAGAAAACAGAAATGCTCAAGGCTGGTGAAATAGAGACTTGTGAAGGGATTATTCCATAACTGTTCCACATAATCTCTGCATCAGTAATATTCCACCTCTACTGTATGTTTGGATTACTAAACAGGATTTTTGTATGCCTCCTGCATTCTCTTTATTTCTCTCTGATGTCAAAAAAGTCCTGGTTTAGTAAATTTCATGACTTTGTAATCAGGGTTTTTCCTGGGCATGCCGTAAAGCATTCAGTTTTCTTTTCTTTCTAAGCACTTTTTTCTTTGTTATCACACAGAGTGATAGGAAAGTGGTTGGCCACATAATTAGTTAGTCTTTGATCCTAAGTTCATCTAAGGGACTAGCAAAAACTGTTATTTTTATTAGTGTATTGAGTTAAAAAGTAATAAATGTTCAACTCAACACTCTTTCAGCTGTAAGAGTGGTTTTATTGCATAGCCCTTTGAATATAGTTTTTCATATTTTAGGTGATCAGATAGGGATCAGATTAGGACTGTGTTCTGGCAGATTACCTGGTTTTTATTATTCCATATCATTGTTCAGTAAGAGAAATATTTTTTTAATACCTACATATTTTGCACTGCAATCTTTTAAAAATTGAAAACACGTGTTGGTCTCCTCAGAATACATAGAGAAAGGTGCTAAAATGTAGTTCAAAGCCTGTTAATTACAAAACTAATTCAATAGGTTTGTCACCCTTGTTATAGCCCATAAAGCAAAGAAAGAACATTTTTTCCTCTGAAGAATCTGATTGTAGCCAGTGTAATACATATGTCTGAGGCAATTCTAGCAATAACTAGTTGAAGCATTAAGTGTGATGCTTACAAAATGCAGGAGATCGATTACTGATCAGAAGTCCCACTAAAGCTGCTGTTTTATGGCCTCTTTGCAGAGAGATTGAGTCTTTGAGGCACATGTGATGGAATGATAAAATATCTTTTAGGGGAGTGTTGGAGTTTGATTTCCCAGTCACTCCCAGTTGGAATGCTGGATTTCTCTCATCCACTGTGAGTAGTTTCACCAGAGCTCTTATAGTAGCAAAACTGTTTATTTTCTTTTCTCCTTCTGACATTGTTTAGGATAAGACTTTGTGCATTTGAAAAATGCTGCATTCTGTGAATTGCCCTTTGGGAAGTCTTTGGGATTACTTAAAGACTCTGTTCAGTGCTGTACTCACACAGGAGCAAGCGCTGCTTTCCATGGCAGTCCTGTGCAGCCTGCCCATCAAACCCCATATAAACATAGTCTGAACAGATCAGGGCTGGCAGAGCAAAACTCCTGCTATGAAATACTTCGTAGTCCTCTGCCATGAGGCTATAGTCTCATTTTGGTCAGCTTTTTTTTCCTTTAATAGTCATTTCTTTTAAGTTTTCTTCTTAAGTGTCCAATAACTTCGAGGAGAGATGGCCAAGACTGGAAGTGTTGACAGTTTCAGTATTGTTGCTGCACCACAGACAGAAACACTTATTTACAACACTTTGGCACTTCATAAAGCAGTATCAGTGTCATCTCTGCTCCGGGAAATTCATGAGGTTATGTGCTATAATGAGCTAATGGGGATTTGGGCTCTTCATAGGCAAGAGGCCAGGGAAAAGCCGATGTGTGTATCTGACTTGATCCTTTCTCCAGCCACCCCGACATTTTTCTGTGTTCTATTCATAATAGATAGTTTTCTATCTCTTGGATTGATATATTTTTTTAATAAAGTCAAATAAAAGATGGTGCAGGTTAGATGGGATTGATATCCTAGATATTAAAAAGGACTTTATAAAAGGCCAGATATGCCCAAATGGAACGATGGTAGGCAATAACACATGGATATGATAGACTGCTGTGCAGAGGTGGGATAAAGAAAGTTCTTTTAGGCAGAAGGGGAACTTATCAGAACAACATACTGGATAGATGTATAGATATTGGAATGATCTGATGAACAAAAATATGTTGTTAAAGACCTGCAGGTCAAGAAGGAAGCTACAAGTCTGGAAACTGTGATGCATCCATGTTTGCTTTCTGGTGTTCTCTGGGAATTTCTGTTGATGCCATAGGGATCATCTAGGGGAAGTAAAAGTTCTGAATATCTCATCAGAAACACCTAAGTCATCTAGGAATAATGAAAGTTGCTTGAAAATGTAATGGCCAAAGTTTTGGCTCCCTAAGGGTAAGGATGACAGCTCGCCAATTCCAGTATGTATTATACATAAACATCTGTGATATTTGTTCATCAGGTTTATATTATAACTTGTCATTAGCACTGTAGAAGTTGTTGCAAGTAGAACAATAATTCAGATAATATGACTATTTTCTAAAATTCCCTAATACTGTATAGCTGACAGCCTAGAGAAAGCCATGGCACTCTGATTTATTCATACCTTTTTCTTCATTTTGTATTTACTATTCTTGAACATCCACGTATAAGCAGCACTTGGCCATTGCTGAGCTGCAATGTCAACTCCAAAATGTGTGATATGCTTTGCTTCTGAATTGTCATTTTTGTCTTGTTTAGTCAGTATTTCCCATATTTTTGGAAATATTAATTGCCATATTGTGCTAGATTGTTGTCTTAAATGACAAGAAAATCACCAAAGTTACCACATGTAATTTGAAGTAGAAAGACAAAAAGTAACTTGCCTGTCTTTGTACCATTTTCTGGAAATTATAGTGTCTGTATGGCATCCTGAAATAAATATCTCTGAAATTGCCTTTTCCTTAAATTGCCTTGAAATTATAGTCTTATATAAATAGTGATTTTGTTAAAAATCCTCAGCACAACAAAAACAAACAAAACCCATCCCAGAATCTTGAAAACAAAGTGAAATGAATGCAAGAAAGATCAAATGCAAACAGCTGAGAACTCCATAGCACTCTGTAATACCACAGTACTGAACTTTCTGCACTGAGATTGTAACTGAGTAGTTCTTTGCAATAGCTTCCCTCAGAGACTGACCATAGATTAAATTCAACAGTAATAAAAGAGTAATGTTATAATGCACATTTTTTAAAAACAAGCCAGGAACTGTTTAATAGTTAAATATACTTACTACAAACACACTTAGTAATAGTAAAATTTTACAATTCAGTAATGACTAATGAAAATGCAGTAAACCACTTGGGATTTACTGTGTGTATATTTATTTCTTTTTCATGTGGTCTACTTGATGAAGCCATTTACGATGCATTTGCTCTGACTGTCAGGGCCTGTTAAAATATTTAATGTTGTGACGTGCTGCCTCTCCTGCTCTTTTTGAGAAACGGTTTCTAAACAAGAGCAATATACAAACACTGTTGGAAAGTGCCAGAAGAGGCAGTGAATAGCTGATCACAGAATCACAGAATGGAGCCATCCCAGAGCACGGGGACAGGATTGTGTCCAGATGGTTCTGGAATATCTGCAGTGAGGGAAACCCCACAACCTCTCTGGGCAACGTGTTCCAGTGCACACTGACTTGCATGTATTTATTTCATATGGTCTTTAAGATCCCCTCCAAACGATTCTATGATTCTATGAATACTCTATTGTTGATAAACATTTCATCAATATTTATCTTCTGAAAGCATTAAACATATGTGAATTTTGTGAACTGTTCACTGGTTTTTGAAAAGTAAACATTTACGAGGAGCTGCATTTCAGTTTAAGCAGTAATAAGTTTTTGCAGTTATTTTACCATTGCTTCTTATCTAATTCTTCCCTCTAAAAGCAAAGAGGTAATTGAGAAACTCATACTAATATTTCTCAGAGTTGTGGTTCTCAGTGTAAACAGAGCCTCTTATTTTGAGTTATGAGATATTCTAACATTTACTTTCTAAGGGCTGGATGAAGTGTCTGATGTAGGTCAAAATGTGAGAGAAGAAATGTGGGTATTTCTCTTCCCTGACTTTGAGAGAACAGTGACTGATAAGAGGGAACTCTGCTTTTCCAGGTTTTTGCATATATTCAAGTTTGTGCATCACTGCCAAAAAACATGGCCATTTGTAGAGAAAGGAGTGCCAGACGTAAGAGTAAGGCCATGGACATGAGATTTTTCTTGTTCAGAGTAAGCAGCATCAAATAATTTGCATACAAAATCCATTTGGTGCCTTATTCATTAAGATTAACAGGGAGTTATCCAGCTATTCCAAATCAGGGCTGTAGGTCATTTCATTCTTGTATACAAGAACTAAATAGAATCCAGACTTTATTAGAAAACACTTATTTTACATATTAACTTTTATTTTCTCTTAATCATATAATTATAAGTGACACCTCATTGAAAACTTATTTTGTCCTGGAGTGCAATGGATTTTGTGATTTAAAATATTATTATTTCAAAGAGTATACAAGAACTCTTTATTAATTATTCTTGATCTTGCAGGGAAGAAGGATTTGAATAGCATGAGGGATCTGGATATGGAAAACTTTCTTATAACATTAGAAGGTTTTACTTTTTTCTTTTGGTGAGATCAGCCTAGATTAAAAAAAAATAAAAAGTACTGCTGGCCTAGGCCTTTTTCATGAATTATGTGAGGAAGAGACAAGTTGATCTACAGATGAAACATTGTCTCAAGACATTGTTATATGCACTTACAAGAAAAAAAGAAATAAATCATTTCCCCACATTATTAAAAAGTTCTAACTGGAAACATAAATCCCAGTACCTTTTACCCTTTTAGGTTATCATTATCTTAAGAGGTAGGCTGATAATTCTTTTTATCTGAAGTTACTCATGACTGGAAGAATCTTGGCAGTGTGAGAAATGAAAGTGTCCAATTTTTACATTAGAACCAAAGATCTGAGAGGTCTCTCTATCTATACTCAGTAATACTGGGTATACTGCAGTATTAATGGATAGCTTTGGGACAATGTAGTACAGAGCACAATGTCAATGCAGTCAAGAAGCAGACCTTTATCTGTAAGAGGGATAAATTTACATTTATGGATGATGAAGTTTGTCTATTTCACATATTTCACTTTAGCAAAATAAAGATTATGTTGCAGGATAAAAATGCAATAATAATTAGCAAATGAACCTATTCTCTGAAAATCAGAAAGCAGTCATTAGCATTGCTTACAATGCCTCTTTTTCATTAAGTATGTCACCTGAACTCAACTATTGCATCTAAATCTTAGCACTTCAGTGGAAGGATGATGCTGTTTCTGAATCTTTTAAACATGCTTTAACTCCCAAAACATGACACTGGCTGCTGTATTGTAGATGCTGGTTGTGAGGTTCCTCACTTTCCTTGCTGCTGACCATATCTGTTGTGGATGGTCAGAAGATGTGGTTGTTCTTGGGCATTTCTGTGACAAAGGCACGGATGCCAGGCAGGCCTAAATCAAGACCTAAGTGTGAATTTCAGGTATCAGTCACTCACTGCTCTGGACCAGTAACAAGCTCAGCTGCAGAAGCTTCTACTGTCACCATGAAAGGTTAAATGAGCTGTTATAGGAATGATCAAATCATTTGTCTAGAAAGCTGTTGATCTAGGTTGGTGTTATATTGATAGTTTTCCTCAGGTGAGAAGCTTGAAGGTTTGCCCTTCCTTAAGGACCATACCAGTAAGGACAATGAAATTAGGCATGTAAATATAAATATTCCCCTCCTGTCAGTTCCTTTGCTTTGTTAAGCCTGCAAGGTAGAGAACACAGGAATATTGAGATTGCTAAGCTTCAACAAAAGGTTGTTTGTAAACTCTGTCTTACAAAGAAGCCTTTCATTCATTAAAATCCCCCCAAATCTGTCAGTCTTACTGTAAACATGTACTCATTTACATACATTTATTGTATTTAAGGAGAAGGAGAGACATTATCTTGGTCAGAAACATGAGAATAATTATTTTTTAAATGCATTTGTCAATAACTTCTATTTTGAACTTCCAGAAAATCCAGGGAGATTAAAAAAAGTGAAAGTGGTTCAGTTTTGAAAGGATAATTGAGGGAGAAGTTGGGAAATAAGTGCTAATAGCAGGCCATCCAAAGGTCACTGAGCTTGATGAATTGAATACTTCTGTATTGGAACAAACCATAGAACTTGTGCATAACCTAATAGGAGCCTTCCTCCATTTGTCCTTGTAAATGGGAGCTGTGTCTTTGGAGTCCTGCCAGAGTGGAACTGCTCATTCATTATGACCACTTAAAGCAAATGATCATGGCCCTATGGCACATAAAATAATGAGTGTAGCTTCCATTTCTCAGATATGAGGAATATATTATGCTTCACATATGGTCCAATGTGTGCTGGCTTTTGGAAAAGGTACAAAAATTACTACAATGAGTAAAGCTCATAAGGAAACAATTCAGCAAATAGGAAATTTTGTAATTGGAACCATAATCAGTGACTAATGCAGAGCAATATGTATGCTAATAAAATAGGAGAGAATTAAAAGACAAAACTAAATTTAATCGAAACCCACCATACATGCTTGTGTGAATAATTTCAGATATATTCTTAATCCTATTAGTTTCATTTTTTTCCTCCACTGAAGACCAAGTGTTTAAGCAGTATCTTCCATTTAAATTAAAACAGGCTTCCCTAACTAGTAAAAACTCCCCCCCGTGTTATTCTTGATATACATTATGGAAATGTTCTGCATGAAAGGCCTGGCTACAAATGGTGTAATAAACCAGCTGTTTTCATGAGAGGGCATAAAAAGAACACAGAAAACAGGTAAATCTCATGCCCCTTCAGTTCCTGGGGTTCCTGTGTGCCTGCAGCACCGGATGAACCTGGATTTTCCCTCTGAGCTGTACAGGTGCTGTCCATGGAGATGTTCCTCCTCCCTCACATCCATGGTGCCTTTTATCCTGTGCCCAGGCAGAGCTGTGTGTCTGCTCCTGTCAGGCTGGGAGCTTCTCTGGGATAGCACCCACCAGGGCTCTCTCCTGCCCACAGTCATTCCCTCCTTCAGTACTTCCATGAGGCTCCCAACACAGAGACTATAATATCTATGATAATACATCAAAATACTTTGCTGTGATGTCATTCCCTGTACATATTTTATCAGTCCATCACACGTGACGCTGAAACAACTGAAATGGCTTTAAAATTGAATTGCTTTTTTGTTTTCAAGATGTTTGAAGGTGACTTCTGTAATTGTCAGGGAGTTGGTAATTATTTGGATTTGAATGGATACTTATGAATACTTGTATGTTGCAACATATTTCAAACCCAGTAATTTTTGTGTTAACCATTCCTTTGTATATTCTTGTAAGCTGTGAAGCCTGTCTTATGTTAGATGGAGTTTATAGATATTTTTATTTAACGTATTCATGTTTGGGTTTTTTCTGTGATATAAATAAAAATGCAAGGAAGGTATATGTGATGCTGGAAATCCCTGGGTTCTGGCACTTATTGATCCACAGGAGATGGTTGCATCTGATTAAAAGGGCAGCTGAATAGAGAGGGGAAGCTGTATGGAAACAGCTGTCTTTTTTCATTAAGATTTTCAAGATTAAAAAAAAAATCCTGAACCTTTATTCTCAGTGTCAAAGCACCACAGGTGAGTGCTTTGACTGGGCAAGAGTTCAGAGAGGAATTTGTTTATTTTCTCCCCATGGAAAAGTTATTGTTGGGAGCTGAATATTGCTCTTGGATGTCACACACAGGTCAGTGCCATTAGCAGTGAGCAGCAGGGGAAGTTTCTTGCCTTCATCCTCAGACTCTAAGTACAGAGTTATTTTTAATTTTTTTTTCTTTCAGGTATAAAACCCCAGCATATTCTAAATACTGGCTACATTTAATCTACTTTGAGTTTGAAACAATTCAAGAGGAAAAATAGTCCTCTTAGAATGCTATTATTATTTTCTACATGATACACTGTCTCATTTATGTGGCAATCTTATATAAAGAAAAGTGGATTCTTTTAAACCCTTGCTTTAAAAATGGTCCCTTTCCTGTAGCTCTCTTTCAGAATTCCAAATCTAAAGGCCCTTTCAGACATGAATATATTTTTTATTGTTTCAGTTTCAAGCTGTTCTTTGTAGAATGTTTGTGATGTTTAGAAAAGAGCTCTTTCAGGCAGACCAGTGTTACTATTTGAGAGATTTTCTCCTTTCCAAGTACATGCAAAAGAGTTACTTCAGGATCGGACTCTCTTCTAAATTCTAAATTCACTCTACTAAATTCTGTGGAAAGGACTGTGGGGTGAGAGTGACTTTGTGAACAAGACCACTAATTGTGTTTTGCAGTTAGACTTGAAGTGTAGGGGGGTTTGTTTTCTTGGAGATTAATGACTAAAATTATTATATTAAAAAAGTGTTGAATTTCTGTATGGTTGACCCTGCAAAGAGTTCTCATGCTAAGTGGGATCAGGAGTGCACAAGGGCAGAGTCCAGAACATCTTTTTTCTACTTTTTGATTTTATTGCCACTGCTGATTATTTTCTTTATGGTATTGTAACAAAGGGTCAAGGAGATTCTCTGCTTATTTCTCTAACAAAAATGAGTATGTTAGGAATCACCACTTAGAAACTATTGAAGAAACCAGCAAAAATACAAACATCAAAATATTTTGAAGTCTGAAACTTGTTAAATTATATGACATCCAAGTTAGAATGTATTATTAATACCAATCACAAATAAAATAACAGAAAAAATATCTCCTTCCAAATTAAGTTTGTTAGAATACAGTAATGAAAAGTTAGTCCAAGATACTAAATGATTCAGATTACTTCTGGGAAAATATTTGTATGAAATTTAGTAGGCAGTGATTAGCTTTCTCTTTGTTTTGTGAATCTTTTTCTGTATATGTAAGAGAAAACTATAACCTTGCTGGAGACTTCCATGAAATAGCCAAGGAAACCTAAAGCAGATTAATCATTTTCTATTAAGATATTTGGCATTTTTAGAGTAACATTATATAACTGAATTTGAACAGAATTTCTGTAGGATATTTCATGTCTCTGAAAATAGCTATATATCTTATCTTTTTCAATAAGAAAGCTATTTCTCCAGCCCTTCTCATGTGGACATCTTGTCAGCAGCATCAGTACATCACACTCAGTTTGAATTTCACCTGGTGCCCTGGGTGGTCAGTGAAGAGGAGCAATTGCTACTGGAGTTCATGGAAGTTCAGTAGCTGAGATGCTGCTGTGCCAGATCAAAACCAGGGAGGGAATCAGCTGTGACTGGGGGACAGGGATAAGGAGATCCAGTCTTGGGGTGGCTGCCTGGCTCTCCTTTGCTCATCAGAGTGCAGAGAGCCCAGAATTCCTGCCCTGAGTCCTACAGCAGGCACCAACTTCAGGCAGGTGACTGAAGCTCTTTATTCAACTCTTGGTCACTCTGGCTTTCTTATATGACAGAGAGCTGCCTCCAGAAAGTAGCACACCCTCATTAAGAACTATATTAAATATTTCTTATTTGCATGATTTTGTGTGGGTAGTACTAAAAGTTATGCTACTTGAATAAATATTCTAGCTGTGTTTTTATTAAATTTGTACCGTGTTTAATGGGAATGTTTGGTTTTGTCTTTTTTTCCCCCCCTGCAGCTGTGACTCTGAGAATAGGTATCTTGGAAATCCACTTAGGGGAACATGCTACTGTGAGTACTTGTATTTTTAATGCTACATACTGAAATGTTGATTACATATTATATGATAATTTCATTTCCTTGGAAAAACAAAATAAGTTCCTGGAGATTTTCCAAAATTGAGCACATTGATATTTTGACTGCAAAATAAAATGGCCTACTGGGCTTCTCTTACTTTGTCTGCAAGAACACAAATTAAAGTCTACTAGAAGTTGATTCCTTACATCTGGCTTAGAGGGACTGACCAAGCCACTGGTTATTTTCTGTATCTCATCATATGTGAATGAAAGGAATAGTAATTGTGTCAATGCTTTAAAGACAGACTTTGTGGTGGAGAAATGCAAATAGTGTAAACAGCAATATTCCCTGGGACATTCTGAGTGGTTTAGCCAGTGTGCCTCCCAGGGACATGAGGCACAGCTGCTCCCCACAGTGTCATAAAAGGAGGCTGTGTGTTGTCTCCATGTTCTTAATGTCGTAGAAAAGGTGCCTCTGGCAAATTTACTCTGAAGCGTTGCAGTTTTGATAGTCTTAGTGGAGGACCTGAAGGGATGAGAATGCTTATTACCCATGTGCAGAAATCCCTTAGTGAGCTGTGCCAATTTTACTATGCCAATATCAAGTTCAATAGTAATTTTAATCATCATAAAAACAGATGGGATGTTGGAGAACACTGTTTTAACTTTGGTGACTTTTGCACGTACCTGCTCCGTGTCAGACAATTGGATCCATTTGTCTGTTGTTTCTAACATCATCCCTGCCTCAAACTTGAATTTGTACATAAAGACAGATGTCTGAACATACTTATAACCTCTCTTCTGATTTTTGGCCTTGTTTCTTAGCATTTTATTTTACAACATACACAACAACTTTATTTTAGTGTGTCTTTAAGGCATCATTTACCTAATAAAGGAAGGTTTATTTTCTTTGCTAATCTGTTTTTCTTACCTTAAATGGTTTGCATCTGCAAGGTATGTTTTACAGAACAAAAGAGTAAATTACATACTATATTACAGATGTTGACATATCTCTAGGCCTAAAACATTTATTCCTCATGCCAGCTATTAAAGAACATTGGTGTGGGTTTTTTTTGTTGGTTTTTTTTTTTTTTTTTTTTTTTTTTTTTTTTTTTTTCCCTCCCAGACAACATAAGTTTGAATGTAATACTTTAGGCTGGAACATAAATTTTAAATGTTGTAGACCAAGTTGAAAATACTCTTGAAATCAGTGTCTTTAAGATACTCTTGGTCAGTAAATTAAATTCCATTTGTTATTTTTTGCATAAGGAAAGTGTCTTACTTTAAAACAGAAATATCAGTATTTAGAAGAGTAATTTTTTGTATCTATATAAAAATTAAATATTTTATTTTAGGTTTAGAGTGAGTACATGAGAAGTTCATACTTTAACAACAATTATATATAGGCTATTTTTGATATGTGTGTCAATGTTTGTTTTGTCTTTTAAAAATAAATGTTATTAAATTTAAGAGATTGAAAAGAAATGACAGTAATGAGATTTGTAGACCTCAGGCACCTCCATGAAAAAACCTTATTTTTTTGCTATCATGTTTCAGGCTGAGTCTATAAATCATGTTGGAGACAAATTGTACTATATTCAAGATGCCCTTTCACTTTTAACTCACTACTGTTATTTGTCTTCTGTCAGATTTCAAAATTTTTTAAAAATCTTGTTGTTTTGAAACAATAAATTTTCTTTTAATATTCCAGCCATTTAAAGTATCCCATATAAACAATTATCAGAGTTATTTTATTGTAGTAATAGAGAGACTTTACTGATAAATAATAATGGAATTCTGTATTTGCTGGATGGTGCATCATAATGGGAAGTAATCAGTTAATTTATGGATAACTGAATAGCCTAAGATTTCAATGACAGTTTCTTACCAGCACAGTCCATTTCCTGCTAAATCGTGTATTAAAAATACATATATACACACATCATGAAGAAATTCTCAATTTGTTATCTACATTCTAAAATATGGCCATACCATGTTTCAGTTTTGTACTAGACAGGCATTTTGGATGGTATTTTTTCTGTGCTTTAGTTCACTCCTCATTAAGAAACTTTCTCTTTAGATCCTTAAAATGCCACTTTACTTTTCCTTGAAGTGTATTTCTTACAACACATGAATATTATTGCTCAAGAGGAGGGAAAAAGAAATTGTATGTATTTATGAACAGCATAAGATTGTCAGAAATTAAAATTCTAGGCACATCTGTTTCTATTACTTAAATAAAAATCAGTGAATGCAGATAATAATTTGCTGTATGGTTGGGATCTTCATCAGGAAAACTTTTAAGTCACATGCTTGAGTTTAGCCTTGAGTTTAGCATCTTCAAAAAGACCAGTTTTAAGTATTTAAATTTTGCCCTTTTTTTCACTTGTGGAAACATTGCCCTAAATTGGAATGCTCTTCTGAGCAAAACTTCAGGATTTTATCCCAAGTGTCTAGATAACTCAGGATTTAATCCCAAGTGTCTTTCCTGTGATACTGGATGACCTGGATTTCTCTTTAGCTGCAGGATGTGGATTGATGAATGCTTGTTGCCTTAGAGAATTTTCTGCAGCTTAGGATGCTGTGAATATTCTCTGCCTGGTAGAATCTCAGCTGGTTTCATCTCCTCCAGCTCTCTGCCCATCTCACCTAGTCCTTGCCTAGTTCTGTGCCCCCTCTTGCCTGTCATTGCCATCCTCAAGCCTAGGAAAGGGGAAACAGGCTGGTGTTGGTGCAGGTATTGACATCAACGGACTGATTAAGAGGGTAAATGAAAACAGTTTACCACTGGGAGAGCACAGGTTGTTTTATTCTTTTCATTATTTGTTTCCTCTCATAATGATGTAGGAGAGTAAACAGAATTTTAATTCTGTACATGGATGGTGTTGTGGTTGAAGAAGTGATCTGAGCACAGATAAAAACACAGGAAGATTATGGATGGGTCTGGCATGACTGAAAACAATGAATTTTATGTAGGAGGTAACGTGCTGAAACATTGCAGGGACTTTATCTTAATTCAGATACTGTGCCAAAAGGATAAACTAGAGAGATCAGAGGAACAGTGCTTTAAACATCAGATTTCATTCTCAAATGGCAATTCCAAACACAGCAGCAGTAGACAAGAGTAGTTATTCTGCTTTAAATTATGAAAACTTAATACAATGGAATAAGAAATGTGTAATGGGGTATGCAGTAGTATATTATCCAGATTGTGTGAAAATAATGGTACATGGCTTTTAAAAAATTATTTTAGTTGTGACTGAATTGTGCTATTGAAAAAGCACAACTTCTTGGAGAGCAAGAGAATGAGATCAAGCCTCAGAGATACAGAAATTAGAAAAGTACTGAACGTATAAGAATGTGTGAGCAGCTGCATGATGATCTATCTAGTCTAGCACCCTGTTCTCAGGAGTGGCTGCACACAAATGCTATGGGAAGATTGTAGCAAATGGACAAACATACAGTGGTAATTCTCTCTTCACATCCAACAATTTGCAGCTTAGAACTTCATGAGAGGAAGGATTTTTTGAGCTGAAAGTGTTCAATGTGCCATAGCTTAGGAATATCAGAGGAGACCTTATCAAAGATTTATTATACAAAATAAAAACAGTATTACTGCAAAAGAAAGCTTTGTGATTTTAGAAAGTACAGTTTTGTTTGGCCGTGTAAACATCCTTGTAAGCTGAGGACAGGTCTGCTTCTGGTTGTCTCTCTATTTCTGGTAGGGAGGCTCTGTATCTCTAGCCCTGTGTGTTGGGAGCCAATCTTGCTGTGAATGATCAGAAACTGATTCAATCCATAGAGATGAATCCTGAGTGGAGGCCAGAGATGCTTGTGCAGCTGACTTATGCATGTACACAAACCATAAATACAACATTTTGTCATGATACATTTGTATTGGCTGTTGTTTTTGCTCCGTGGTGTCTGGGCCAGCGTGATGGATGGCGGTGACACCTCGATAGCAAAGTGTGCATCCAAATGGCTGCGTTAGTTCTTCACACATCAGCATTAGGAATGCATTGCTGTCAGTCAGAGCTCCTGGGTGCAAGGGAACACGTAGCAAAACCAGATGGTTTTAGACAGACTGGGAGGAATCACTGGGACGAATGCCACTCCTGTGATCTTCACTTGGGTTGTGTACAGACACAAAGCTGTAAATCATAAATGGAGAAGTGGTTAATCCAGTGTTCCAGAGAAAATGAAAGTTTAAATTTACAATTCATGATGTGTTACAATGCAAGGTTTGAATCATAGGCATGCTAACAATCACTTGTTTTGAGAGGATGTGATACTTTCCACCATAAACCTCTCTTAGATAGCCATAATTCTAAGGTCAAAAACTTTGCAAAATGTGTGGCTTATGTACATTATTTTGAGTTCCAATGCAACATATCAAACAAAAAGTACAACTGTTTCAAATACTGCTACATGCAGAAGCATAAAAGCTTCCAACAAATCAGTCCTGCCAGTGTAAATCACATTGTTTGCCTGCATATATTTAGAATTTTCATGAGCTGAGCACTCAAGATTTTCCTGTTTGTCCACTAAGAAAATTCCTAGCTAAGACAATGAAGTTGAAAAAATGCACATGGATTTAGACACCTTAGCTTTTTTTCCCTTTTATTCTTTTAAAAAAGTGTTTAGAATAATTTTTGGATTATTTCTGGGTACCACCGCTGACAGTGAAGAGCTTTTCCATTTGCTCCTGCTGACTGATTGCTGTTTTAAAACAGGCAGCAATAGTGAATTACAAGTCAACACACTTTGGAGTGGGAAAGTTTCAGGGATTCCAGAAGATTTCCTTAGCAATGTATAGCCAGAATGTGGTCACAGTGTAAAACAATTGCTATAAGTGAACAATTTTAATTAATCTAGTGCTCGTCTTTTGGCTGGACAGACAGTTTTGTGGGCCTGTGATATTTGTGAATGCAAAGAAAAATAAAATGAAGCTTGCCTTTGCATTACATATAAATAAAAATAAAAATAAAATTAAAAATAAAAATAGTGTGTGTGTATTGTAGATCCAGTGTAACACTGTAGAGTTTCCCATGCTGCAGAGCAAGCCTGCTTTTAGGGATTAGAACCTGACCTTTGAGAAGGATTAGAGAACCCAAAACTTAAGAGGTCATGAGGGATGGGTCATTTGCAAAGAGAATTAAACTGGGGAGGGATTGAATGACTTGCAGCTTTTTGTGGAATTAAAACCTGTTTATTGATCATATGCCCCTGATCCAGATATTTGTTGGGTTTATAGCCTTTAAAAAAGATAAGGCCTTAATATCTATATATAAAAAGGTAGAAAGAATGTACAAATTTTATTTTAACCGTTTTTTAGGTGTTTCCTTCTGGAGCTCTTCCTTTTTTCTCCTACCATAGTGTTTTATGAAATGCTTTTGTGGATGGCTTCACATAGAGAGTGACCACCATTCTCAGCTGTTTTTCTGGGATGAAACATGCAGGGAAGGAAGGTGCTGGGCCCATCTGCAGGAGCCTTAGAAGTCAGGTATACAAATTCCACTGGCACCTCTCAGTTTTCCACTCAGTCTCCTGGACATATAGGGAGAAAATAGAAAATCAGAGAACACACTGCAAAGTTTAGCTTATATATAAAAAACCCCAACATTATTATAAGCAGGAAAACAGTAGTCATAGTTTTTTGTTGGTTTGTTTGTTTGTTTCTTAATGGCTCGATTTTAGTAGCTGCTCTTTTTCTACTGAAATAAACCACAGGAAAGAGTATGTGCTCTACTAAATATTTTGCAATGATTTTTTTGGGATTGACCTGAATAATTGGTTTATGGCTTTGCCATTCTAAACTCTGAGCCATAAAATCATTATAGCTTATAAGACTATTGCTTCTTTCCTTGGTGTAAATACAGACAGGATAGCAATAAGCAATTCCCTCAGTATGTCAGCAGCTCTCAAAGATGAAGAATGATACTTTCATGTGGAAAATTGGTGAGAAACTATGAAATGTACATTCAGTAAAAACTCGCAAGATAATATCTGGTGTCTGTGCAGGGAGCTGGGGACAAAAAAGCAAATTTTGCTTCTGGTGAAGAGCCTCATAAGGATTCTAGTCCAGTCCTGAAGCTGTATTAGCCCCACTAGTGCTGACACACCAGGATTTCAAAAAGGGAAAAGTAAAGTGCTAGTCTGTACCTATTCTCCATACAATTTCTATATAGTAAATTTGTATTTTAGTTTAAAACTTTTAAACCATATTTTTATGCACTGTATGTGGTGCCTGAAAAGAAATAACCTCAAGCACTTATTTCTTTTATCTCCTTTATTAAAAATTTGTCTTACTTGCTAAAAATTAAGAAGTCTAATTACTTTTTCATATCTGGTCTTTGGACTAAGGATTTTGTAAGTCCTGATTTCTTTTTTTCCTAGGAGTAGTAGCTAGAAATATTGTTTAATTATTAAATGTAGATAATTTATGACAACTTCCAATGAATTTTTAGAAATATCACTTCAATATTGTCTCAGATCAAAAGGATGATCCACCCTTATTTCTGTTGTCAAAATGCAGTTTAAGCTTACTAGACCTATTGACAGGGTCTGATAGTTCATCCTACCTGTTTTCCTTATTATTAGAATGTATTTTCTTTCTTTCTTTTCTGGGCTTAGTCACAGTCAAAGTTCTAATATAAGCCAAGTTTTAGTAACATTTATTATGTTACCAATGTTATAGTTTAATAAAAAGGAAAATTAAAATTGTTGAAAGAAATCTCTTTAAATACTAAAATCATGTATGTTGATGCATTCAGGAACTCAGAACATGACCTCTTTTGTCAATAAAATTGGAAAAAAGAATTGTCAAGTAAAACACATACTAGAGGTACCATAAAGCACTAGGTGGCAGACTTGTTATACTTAGAGAAAAATTAAACTCAAGAACATTCCAAGGAGAGTGTTTTAGAAGATAAATAGCAAGTAGTACTATAAGTAAAACTGTTAGCAGGGATTTTCCAGATATTTAAAAATTATGTTGAGACTTAAAGGGCATAAACAATAAATTTTAGCTCTTGAAAACGTGTTTGCCTTGGCTGAGTTGGGAGATGTGTACCAGCAGCCACCAGCTTCACTACTGATTGAACAATTCATGTTTCCTTTTGGGACAACATTAATTTCAACCAAATACATATTGTAATTGTAAAATTTTCATGCTTGACTTAAAATAATGAGTTCCACCAATTATATCTAACATTGATTGACTTTGATACAGACTGAAAAAAATCTATATTATTTATAAATACAGTCAAAGTAACGACTGACATTGAATTTTGAATATATGGACTTATGCAAAAAAATTCTATTTAAAATGAAATCTTCTTAGTGTTTAAAGAGTCTAGTGGAACAGATTATAGTTTAAATCAGACAATTCTAGGATGGCTTGATAAAAGATTAGCCTCAGCAAACCTACCAACTCAGAACTTATAAAGAGCAACAGACAAACACAGTCTTTGCCCTGAGCTAAAATAACTGCACAAACCAACTGTCGCCTTGCAGAGAATTAAAACAATAACCACATCTGAAGCTGAAGCTCCTAATAAAGTATTATGATCTCACCCCAGGCTGTGTGTACTCATTTGCCAAATGCTAGGTTGGCTTGCAGCTTTGCTGGGCAGGCTGAGGAAATGGATTTGCTGCCAATCATTTTCAGCTTTTACTTTGAGTTGGAGAATTTTTCCATGTATGTATTTATTTCTCATCTTTGTAATTAATGTTTTTTAATGTTGTGGATTTTCTTTGCTTAACAAGCCATGTGTTATTTTTGAAATGAAGATTATTTGCTTTCTCTGGTAGCTTCTGCTTATATACTAGTGAATTTAGCAACTGGCATCCTCTTACAGTTACTATTTAATACCTTTTAATTAATTTAGAAATTATTCATTAATAATAGCAGGTATGCTACCCTAACTCAAAGAAGTAGGACAAACTAACAGTGGTGAAACGAACTTTCTAACTGCTAAAAAGAAGAAAAATCATACCTTGTATACATGCAGTTAAAGGTCTGAATTAGAGGACTGTTCCACAGATGCCATGGTAATTCTTTGTATTATTTTACTTGCAGTGTAATATATAATATTACAGTAAAATAGCTATAGGTATAAAATGTGGGTATTTATAGATCTTGGTGAGGCAAGAGCAGCAGGATGTCTCGTTCAGAAGACATCCTTTGCTTTGTAGGGGACTCTAGCCCTTGTAGGAAGCAGTGTTTTAAATGAGAAGGAAAGCAGTGCAAGTATCTACAAATAAACAACATTTGATTTTGTTGATATAGTGAGCTTGTGTTCACAGGGATGGATACTGTCTGAATCCTTGTGTTGTGTGTTCAGTGTGCTCTGTGTGTGTGTGAGAGAGATTCCTGAACACTCCCCAGGGGACAGGAGCTGTCACCCCTCAGACACCTGGAGGCCTTGGAGCTCCCTGAGCTGGAGCTGTAAGAAATGAATGCCATGGGCAAGGATCCCTCAGGGTCCCTTGCTTTACCTTCTGACAGCCAAGGGAAAACACCTGTGGTGCTTTTGCAGTTGCTTCCCATGCTGACTGCCCAGGGAAAAGAGAATTCTTAATCAGCAGGACTTCAAGAAGATCTGTAGTGAAATCTTGAGCCAGTTGAAAAAGGAAAAAACACACCCTGACTTCAATAAGTGTCTTATGATATGTGGAAGATTTGAGTTGGTTCTTTTGGGAGTTCTTGGTCAAACAAGTGTATTATTCCAAGTCAGCTGGAGTGTTTTTGCCTGCTGGCACACATGGAGCACTGGAGGACAGCTGAGCCTCTTCCATTAATGCAAATGTCCTGCAGTGTGAGTTCCACTGTTCGGGTGTGGGTTCTGAACCACCTAAAGCACACATGGGCCTGTAAAGGCCAGAGAGCAGTCAAGGATGTTTCCAGCTTTAGAATTAGTGCTGGGAAGCCCTTACGGGGTATTTGAGGGACTTTTGTGCCATCATTTAAAAAAGTTAGGGGTCGTTTCTATCTCAAGAGAATGACAAAACCTTGGATTATATAAACTTAAGGAAAATGTAAACTAGGTTAAATGTGGACATTGTCAAATTCACCTTTCTGACTCAATAACTCAGCTCCATTTCAGCATATTGCAAAGTAGCCTGTGAGTCTTTGATATTAATTTATTGTCACTTTTTCTTAGCTTGAATTGTGAATATTATTTTAAAATATATTCCAGAAACATAACTCATTGACAGCAAAGTGTAATTTGGAAGTCACTTGATATAAAGGGTAATGCTGACATGAAATGGAAGAGCAAACTGTGTGAGGTCAAAAAGCAGCCGTGCATGCTAGGAAATAGATACAATAGCAAACTAGACATTAAGGGAAAGTTGAAAAATGTATCTGTCAAAGACTATGAAGATACACTGGTAAAGAAGTAATATATATGTATTTGATTTGTCTTTTTATGTTATCGGGAAATAAATGTACTTTACTGTATTAGCCCCTTAAGGAAATGCCACGGCCATCAGAATAATTTTATAAAAATGACAAGCAATGCAAAATGTGGGAAGAAAAGTCTTAAAAGGGCAACAATATCATGCTTTTTTTCATCAATGATATGAGAATTTTAGATTTCTACCTCTGTTGAATAGAAATACATACTGCTTCTGTACTTGTTTTTGAAAATGTGGCCAGACAGATTTTAAAGTGCTAGAGCCTTTTCTGATGTTGGGAGTGGCTAATGAGAGAGAACATGGAGAGGTCATTGCTGGAATGAACAACAGAATAAATGGTGGAAAGAGAAAAATGGAAAACTTCTAAGGAAGGCAGTGTATGGCTCCATCATGCAAATGTGTCACTTCATGTCTGTTGGCAAGGACTGCCTGCCACAGTCTCTGCCCTGTGAAGGTCAGTTGCAGAGATAGGAACAATTACTGCTTTTCAAATACCAAGAACAAACAGACTGTCAGTATTTGCTACAGTTTGCTGTTCCTTTTTACATGCTAATTCAGTTCTCAGAGAATCTGTGTCAAAAAGTTTGTGCTTGATATGTATCAATGAGTAATGGTATGTCTCAATTGGTCTGTATTAAGCTATTTTGAAAAAAGCCAACCAAACCATAACAATAAAAGAAGAGATTTATTCTATTTGCACATTTTGGTTCACAGTAATTTCTTTCCATGGCCAAATAAAGAAAAAAAAAGAATAATGAAAGCACAGCTGTATTTAGTTCCTGGTTTACAGAAAAAAATAACACCAGGAAAACATAATATTTCTTTTAATGGCTGGCAGCTGTTTTGGGTGGAAATTGAGTTTTCCAAGTCACTTTCAGAAAGGAGTCAGTGAGCCCTGCCATGGTGGCCAATGTTTCCTCTCTGAGGCAAAGAATAAATCTCCTCTGAAGGATGGGTGACTGCACTGGGGTTGAGGAAAACAGCCTTTGGGGCTCCATTTTTCCTTCCTCCGTTATTTCAATTTGCTTATTTTAACCAAACTGTTTATTATTTTATGTACCTGACAGCCAGTCCTACAAATCAAACTTGTAGCAAGTAGGGGAATGTTTATTATTTCTATTTTTATTTTTTTCACTCTGTATTTTATTTCATACTAGGGTTGAGATATTGCCTCCTGTCTGTTTTAAAGGCTGTGTAAAATGGATTAGGCAATATTACAGATATGTAATTTCATTTGTGAATGTTTGGAATTTTAATTTTCTATCAATATTTTTTGCTGAATTGGCACTCTGTTCTTAGCATGAGCAATGTTATTGAGTGAGAATGTTATTAATGAAATCAACAGATTTTACCCTAAAAATACCTAATGGTATTTTAAAGGAAAACGTGCTTGTGTTCTTCGTCTTTACAAAGCTGTAATGTAATTGTGTTTCTACTGCAGGGAGATGTAGCATTTTATATTTATTACAATACAAGTACCTGTTCTAATTTGTGACTTTAAAACAGAGGACCCTGCTCAGTCAGGTATATGACATAATTTCTATCCAGTATGAAGTGCAATTTTCCTGATCTGGATTTATTTGCTATGAGAGATTTTACTTCTCAGAACTAAAAAATTAACAGGGTTTGAGAATACAGCAAAGTGGAAACATCTCAACTTGAAGTTACATTGTGCAGTTTGTACAAGTCATGCGGAGTCAAGCAACATGGGGTGTGTTCTGTCATTTGGGTTGTGGATTTAGGGTTTCTTAAGCAAAGTTCAGCTAAATAATGAGAAAAGGGAAAGAGGAGAATTTTGAAAATGTTGGGATATTGCAGGAGCACCTATTTATCTATGTATATTTATAGACAATTTATAAAGCGTGTGTTCTGTCTCTTGGAAGACCTGAGTAACAGGAGGTTGTTCTTTAATTGTTAAGATCTGTGTTTGGTTATTTGAGAAGCAGGATAAAAGCTCTGCTAATAAAGATGTAGAAGTTATTGTCTGATTAACTTCTGATGTTCCCAATTTATAGCAAAGCTTGAGTATATAGTTGTATAAAAGCATAAACAATTTAAAAATTACATTCGTACTTCTGCCATGCCCATATTTTCAGCATTGATCCATGTATAAATGGAAGCTTCTCAAAAAATCGTTTCTAAAAGGAGATGTAGTAGACTTTTAGGGATTATACAATAAACTGAAAGTTATGAGAGCAAGATTTAAAATAGCATGAAAATCTCACTGCTTTCATTTACTGCTTTCCTAGACAAGAAACATCCCTCTTTGGCAATAATACATGAAGTCAAACAATAATTTAACATTGTTGTTTCTTAGATGTGCCACTTCTGTTGTCAGAACAAGCAGATCAGAGATCTCCTCAGTGTGTAGAGACTATATGATGAAAGCAGTAAATTAGAATCAGGTTAGTGGGTATTGATGCTGGTATATTGAAAAATACGTGCTAGAGTTGTAATATTAATATGAGTGTTACAAAGGTGGTGATGCATTTAGATCAATATGAAAAAAAATCATGGAGAGAGAAATTTTAATTTCTTCCATAATAATGAACTTTTTTCCCCTGGCTTTTTATTTGTGTTTTTTTCTCACTCTTTTAACACTTTAGGAATGCTACAAGAGTTAAGGGATTACAAAGATGGTCCAGTGTGACAAAACAAAAGTACATTTATGAAGTACTCCTTGCTGTCAAGTAATAACACACTTCTGACAGGACTGTGCTCTGAGTTCTGAAATGTTCCATCATTGGAGACACCTAGACCTTTTCCTACAACTGGCATTTGGATACCTGCTGATTGGTGCACTTATTTTTCTTTGTTGCTGCTTCTTTTGCTAATATTTTGCTCATAATTCCCTAGCCATCGCTTTCCACACTTTGTTTATAAACCATGTTCTTCAGCAGAGCTGGAAAAGCGTCTGCAGCTGTTCACAGTAAATTCATCAGTTGTTACAGCATTTCAGTAAAGAGTTTAATGAAATATTTAGGAAAAATAATAATTGGCTGTGGTCTGGGGTTTAAAACTTTAGGAGCATCATCTTAAACTTGCATGCTTAAAAGACCCCAGGTGACTCTATCTGTACCTCAGTTTTTCGATCTCAGCCACAAGCCCAGCCTTGTTTACCATGACATTTTCCTACCTACACTTCTGTGACAGCTATGGCAAGATACATCTCACCTAATTAGCCTTGTAAAACTTGAATGTCCAGACTTAATGAACCTTCTAGGTCTTTCTATTTTCAGTAATGAAAATCAAAAGTTACCCTTCTGAACATGATCCATTTCCATCATCCACTGAAAGTTTTAGTCAATACAGAGTGGCCTGAGAAAATAAGCAAAATTTAGCTGGGAAAATTCTAATACAGGTAGATTTTTCTGGCCCTCCCTTAGAATCAAAACTGACAACTTACTAGACCTTTCCAAATAGCAGTGGAGAATTTAATAAGATAAAAGATTTCTATTTAAAATAAAACTTAGTTACCCAGTTTTCTGATTATGGCACTAATCCCTCAGTCTTTCTGTGGGCTTTTTAGACCAGTACATTTTTATAAAGTATAGTGAAAGGAAAAATGACTTTCAATTGCTTTATATTTTTAAAGACTTTGAACTTATGTGAAATTCATTCTCCCATGCTCTTTCTTGAAATGGAAAAAGGCATATAAATAGTAAATGCTGGGGTTTTTTTGAAGCTCATTGTGCTCTGATTACATATAATAAAATGCAAGTTTTTAGTAAAGACTTCACAGTAAATGACTTTTTGTTTTATCACAATGGACAAGTAATGTCAGACACAAACATATTCAATATAAAAATGACAATGAGGCAGTGGATGACTGCTAGATACAGATGACAGAGGAATGAATCAGGCAGCTGCTCTGAAAGTTCAAAATAATTATCCTGACAGAAAATAGGTCTGGTGGTAACCCCCAACTTTGATGTAATACAAGGAGAATTTCATTTTGGTCACAGATGAATATGATTTATAGCATTTGGTAATGGTACTTGGTTTCAAAAGCAGCATTTTTACTGATAGAGAGGAATATGAATAGTTCTGTTCTCAACAAAATCAAGCTGAAAATAGAGACCAATCACTAGAAAGAGGAGGAGAGAGACGAACTGCCTGTGCAATGAAGAGGTGAGAGTATGAATTTTAGAATCAGCATGAATAGACAGATCCTTAAATAGAAGAGTGTGGGAAGACTGTGACGAGTCTGAAGTTGCAATCATGATGGAGGTTCTTACAACTTTAAGTGATTTCAAGTAAAAATAAAAGAGCACTAGATTTTTGAGGGGTTTATTCACAAAATAAAAGTTATTCTTCTTATCAGAAAAAAAATGTGAAAAAAAACTATTTTAGTCATTGATTGAGTAAAGATCATGTGATCCTCACCTAATATTTTAAAAATGGGATAATTAGGTTGTAGCTGAGAATGAGATTATATTGTGGGTGGGTGGGTGGGTCTAGTTCCATGCTCTTTTTGTAAATCTGGTTGATATACGTTGCAGTACTTTTGGCTTAGATCTTTTGCTAAACTTAAACTTTTGGAGCTAAAATGAATAGACATTTCTCAGAAATTCTGTATATGTATGAAACTGTTTTGCCATTTTGTTCATCAGCTTTAAAAATGTGTGTTTAGAAACTGTGTGAGAGGAACCAGGGGAGAATGGCCAGTGACCAAAGTTAGAAAAGCCCTGAGTGTGTCCAGTTGGGAATGTTCTTGCTCCCTTTTTGGGAACCTAGGTTTATTCTTCCCTCCTGCTGAGAGATGCAGTGAACTGGGATAGTCTCTTGGAATGATTTGTTCAAAGGTAAAAGATAGCTCAGAAGTGGTTCTCTAAAATTTACTCCAGCCTGATTCTTAAATTACTTAATAAACCCCCTTTATTGAAATATGCTGCATAGGCAGTGGGTGCAGGATGGTGGAAGAATGAAGGTTGCTGTCACAATAATTTTATATTTGCTTCTTTTTTAGAGCGTGATTGCACAGTTTTTAATAATATTGCTATATACCAGTTCCCAAGGAACTTTCACTCCACAATGCACTGAATGAATTTGTAGAGAATGAATCAGTGATAATGTAATGGAAAGTTGAATGTGTGTTCCTTTCCTGTTTTGTTGAAAAAGTGGAAAGAATTACAATGAATGATGGAAGGAGCTACCAAATAACAACCTTCATACATAGTGTTATATAATTCAAAGTATTAGGAAAAATCAAAGTCCAGGTGTTTCAGATTGGCTGCTCATTTTAATAGATGGCTTTGTCCTTGGTCTCTTTGTTTCATTTCCTGTCCTATAAAATGGCACTCAAATGCCTTCTCATCTTCAGTAATGTTGTAACAAATTCATTAACTTTTGTGAAGAACTTGGAAAATTATAGTGATGAATACTATAGAAAGCCAGATTAGAAATTAATTCCATCTTGAGAAAAGGGCTTGTGTAGCACGTAGTAAATGAGGCATGGGCCCAACACTGAGTACTGAACATGGAACAAAGTGTTGAATAGCTGCCCATTAGGGGAGTACTCACCCAAAAATAATTTACAGGCACCCTTGATTTGTAGTGGTTCATTTTACAGTCTTAATACTTCCCTGTACCATACCTTTTCATATATAAATTTGTCACTAATTTATACTAAACATATTCAATCTAATTACCTTTTAAAAAGTAATTACCATTGTAATTATATATTCTCACAGAATATAGAGGCGCCATAGAAATACTGAAGAACTTCTTTCTGGCCTTTGTTTTTTTGGGAGTATTCTGTAGTTTTAAAAATCAGAGTTTTCTTCCAATACAAAAGTTTGAGTATGGGAATTGTTCTGTTCCTTTTTGGATGAGTACAAAACTTTCATATTAAACCATATAATTCTTATCAGAAGTCATTGACCTTTATTGATGAAAAAGAGAGGTTTCTTGAAAATTAACAGCGATACTTGAGTTAAAGGATTGCTTTGAAATTCATTTTCCTTATTTCATGAAATATCTTTCTTCACCTAATTATAGTTATGTTCTCACACATGCTTATTACTGGCATTTTGAATTTATTTTAATGACTCCTTTGACTGAAAGCAGTCAAGGGTTTTGAAAAAAATCAAAATAGAGAAGTGAAAAAACTCAATAACTGTAAGACTTGTAATATTTGGCCATTGATGGTGTCAGGGTGGTATTGTGGTCCTATCTCCCAACACTTTTTTTGTACTTTAATCAATGATTTCTAAGATAAAGGGAAAGTGAAATACCTGGAAACATTGGTATTAGACTGTTCTGGGCTGACTCCTGGCTCAAAAAACCCAGCTTGTGAATTTCAAATACTGTGTTGTGTGCTGTGGAACTAAGATCTGAGCTGTGAGCTGAGCTCTGAGTTTGTGGAGAGGTTTCCATGTTCTTACAAACTTTTCCCATGGAACTTCAGACATAAAAGTTCAGGGAGTTATAAAAGTTCACGAGATTATAGGCTAGAAAATGGCTCTTTAAATTCTCTCTGCCTGCTGCTTTGAGTCACCTGATGAGTAGACTTGTTGTGTTTCTTTCTTGGTAAACAGAAATACGAAAAGTCTCATTTGTTTATGTAAAGGGTAAAATTACTTGTGGTGGCTTCGAAAAGGTTTAAAGTAGAAACAAACCCACATGGAGTAGAATCTTAGGCTTCTCTAAATTCCTGTTATAAATATACACAACATATACATATTTAACAGGATATACTAAATGTACTTTAAACATCTATTTCTACATTTAGTTATTATATTGTTGGATATTTTTACATTTAGCTTTTCAGAACTGGTCGTAGTCTTAGAACTGACTTTTAGTTTAAATTCTGTACTACTGTTGAGGCTAAGCTCTCTAGTTTGAATGGCACTATGAATTGGGAAATATGGTGTGATGTACTGTGTAACTGCTTCATTTGTGTGCTCTTACCATGCATTGGTATATATTATGTTCAGGAGGAGGTTTGGCAGTATTAAGGAAAGCTGTTCTGCCTGTTCAGTCTGCTGTTCAGTCTGCAGAAGGTGGAGCTTTCTGGAGGAGAGGGAGGTAATATTTTCCCTGGGAGCTCCTGAATACATGTGGAGGAAGAGTCTCCTAAGTTACAGAATGAAGCAGATGGAGAGAGTGAGGAAGGGCAGTGAGACAACAGCAGGGTGCAATGGGTAGAGTCCTCTTTACAATCCCTTTTAATTTCTGCTCTGAGTTTCTTCTTAAATTAGTTCTGCTAATTTATATTCTAATAAAACCTAACTTTAGAGACTTTCAAAGATTTGGAATTTTCACCTTCAGAATAGGTCCAGACAAATCTTCCTTTAAGTTTTGTGAACCTTTCTCCAATCTGTGAAATTTCTTCAGCAAACTTCTGCAGTCCATGGAAAGATGGGAAGGAGTGTTTGCTCAGTGTCAGTTCTTTCATTGCACCTGATTTCTTTGTGCAGTTGAATCACCCAACTGCACTCAGGCCCTGCTGTCTGCTTCATTTGAGTCATGCTCACCTTAGGTACCTTCCCTGAGCTGGAATTGTCTCTGAAGGAATAAGTGTTTCTGTTTTACAGCACCCAGGCATGGCCAAACAGGGATTTAATGGTTTGTCCTGTGGCAGATCTCTGTGGAATTGGTGTAATTTAGAGATCCTTTGGCTACTCTGAGGAATCCCAAGGCGAGTTCTTGTGTTGGATCTCAGAGCTGCTCTTGAAGCTGTGTTGTTCAAGGCTTTTGAGTGCTGCAGAGGACATAATGTGTGGGACTCCCTACTGAACTTTCCTGCTATTAATGAAGTATCAAATTGATCAACCATTAAATAATAGAGTCATTAATAACACAGTAAAAAACGTTGAGTTATCTTGGGTACAAAAGGAGAGCCTCTACACATAATTAACTCTTACTGTTTTTCAAAATTTATTGTCAACTGTATTGTATGTGAGAATGCAATAAAAAAAGTGGAATTAATTTTCTGATTTGTTACAGATGGTAAATTTATTAGAAACGCTGTAGTTTAAGTTCTTTTATAAGTGTCAGGATTTTTCCTGCATTCCCTGAAACATCAGTTCATACTTTGTTGGCCTATTAACAAGTAAAACATAAATGGAAAAATTATTTTAAAATTAACCAAGAACAAAGAACTAAACAACACCACCACCACCAACAACAAACCCCAGGGGGAAAAAAAGGTCATATTGTTTTAAAAGTAAATGACTTTAATTTTTTTTAAACTTGTATGCGGAAGAGCTGTTCATTCGTGACCGGGAGACAAGAGTCCTATGTGTCTTTCTAATGTTACTTTATGATGGGATATTATCGATATACGATTTCTGGTTTTTTGGCTGATAGTCTGCATCTCTGAGAGGATGCAGTTTGTGCTTGGAAGAAGACTGTGACATATTTAAGTGGTAATTTTCCATATCTTATGGGAAAATTAGTGATATCTTGTCCAAGCTTGTCAGTGCTGCTTCTTGCATCTTGTAGCCCTTGATGTAGCCAGAATTCTGTAGGAATGCTTTCTGTGGTGCTGGTCTACCACACCTTTACAATAAATCTGTTTGCAAAGATGCATCGACTGCTGAAGCAGTTATCTGTATTTTGAGGAGCTCCAAGTTGATCAGATCAGAAGATTGAGCATTTCTATACATTATTCCTAACCCTTCCCCCTTTCTACTCATGATTATTAAAGGGTTTGTTAATACATTTAATAGGGGTCAATCTTTACTTGCCATGTTTTTATTAAAGGGTTTGTTAATACATTTAATAGGGGTCAGTCTTTACTTGCCATGTTTTCCTGTCCTGTTACATTTAAAGATGTTCTGGTACCGTGGTCATCTTATTGTTAAGCATGGAGATATGGCACAATAGTCAATGAAATTTATTAATTAGATTTGCGTAACTATAGAAGTATAGAGTGCTATCAATAAATTAATGGGACATTTTAATTTCATATTTATTCATCTTTTGCCTTCATAAACATGCAGAGACCTGGTCAAAACTTGTCAACTAAGACATGTAGATCAGCTTATTCTTATTTGAATAACAAACTGTGATGACTGATATTAGAGAAAGTGTACTTCTCACCTTTGAATGTCATGGTAATTCCTTTCATGTCACTCCTTTTTGGATTCCTCTGCATTCAGGATATTCTATGAACCTTTATTTTCTACTTTTCCTTCCACACTCACTATAAAAAAAAATCCAAAAAACCCTGAACAAAACCAAACCAAAACAATTTTCTTTAATTATTAAGACAATATAGTGGACTTTTTTCTCTAAGTCAGTCTTCCCATAGGATACAACAGAGTGTATTTTTTCAGATGATGTGTTGCTGCAGAAAAGGTGATTGTCAGCAGTAAGCAAACTATTAAATCCAACAAAAGCCTGACACAGCTTTTCTTCTGCTCTGACTTAATCTTTCACTCTCTTTGTATTTACTGATTTTATGATCACATATTTTTTATTTGTTCCACAGTTTGTGTGGTGTTGGTGACTAGCAGAAGGCCAGCAGACCAGGGATCAAAATAGTGCTGTACAATTATTCACTGGGTTGTAGCACCAGAGGTGATTTGCCATATTTTAACATGCATAAAATAATAATCAGAATCATGTACACTTATAAGTCACCTCCTTATTTCCTGTGAGACAGGGAAAAATAGAAGATTTGATCCCTATAGAACTGTAATGGTAAAAAATTTAGAAGATTTTTTCTTAATTTAGTTTTTTTTGTTAACCTAATTTTAGTTTTAATAATTTCAAGACTTTATAATGCAAACACTTCAACAGTGAAATGCATGTCAATAATTCTGACTTGTAGATTTCTTCATGACTTTTGAAATCAATGTGAATGGTAAACTTTGAGGTACTTGCATAATATAGAATTAATATGTATACACTTTATTATTTTAAATTTTTGTTTTGCCTACAGACAGCCTTTTGATTGATTATCAGTTTACCTTCAGCTTATTACAAGAGGATGATCGTCATCACACTGCCATAAACTTTATAGCAAATCCAGAACAGGTAAGAAAATGTTAATAATTTTAGTTAAGTTTTAGAGATTCAGAATTAAGTTTTCCATTGTATTTGATGTTGATTAAAGGTTTTTGAAGTGTCTATAAAGTTTTAGAGAAAGTTCACATTTTTTGAGAGCTGCAGAATTAGTCCAGTGCTTTCATTGAGAACCCTTTCTATATGATAGATTTACTTCAGCTTAATCAATACTCTGAAAAAATATCAGCTGGTTGATTTTATTGTTGCTCCCATGAATAAGAAGTTTAATATTTTCCTGAGATGAATTGAAGGGGTATACCCTTCTGTTGAGAAAACATTTTTAGTTGCGGAAAGTAAAATTTTTGGCTTGTGATTAGAATGTAGGCATTTGCCATATATTTTATTTTATTTGATTTTTTAAAGACAAATGTTTTGTTATACTTATGACAAACTACACACATAACTGGTGTAGGTATATGTTAAATTGTACTTACCAAATTGTTCTTACCAAAGCAAAAGAGAGGATTGCCTTTGGCCATAAAGCATTGCCATTTCTAGATATGTTTAAAATGAAAACTGGAAAATGATTAAAAGGCTGTATGTGCAGTCGAGTCACATGCAATACATTCTGATATGTTTTGTTAACTTTCTTTTTTTTTTCCCCCTAGTCAAATAAAAATTTGGATATATCAATTAATGCATCAAACAACTTTAACCTCAATATTACGTGGTCTATTGGTTCTACAGGTGAGAGTGAATTTTGTTATGATGAGTTTTTCCCCAAATGATTTCATGATCCTTTGAGTTATTTTAACCTGATTGTCTCTTTGTTGCTAATTTTGATAATAAAACTTTACCAAATGTCTTCTTTTACCATTATCATTATGCTGTTATTAGTTATAATATTTAAACCTCAGATGATAATTTGCAATCTGAATAAAGCTTCATTAATATGTTGACTTTCTCTCCTATTCAATTAAAATTACATTGGTAAGAAAAGCTTGTAGCGTATTTAAATTTTTAAAACGACAGTGTTATGAAATGCTGTGATTTTAATTAAGATAAATTGCTTCCTTAACTACTGCAGAGACTGAGATTTTATTTCTTTGTTTCAGTGTTCAAGCTAAAAATTTAATTATTAACCTTTACATTGATATCAAACAATAAAGTTCTTCTGTGTATGCTGATAAAAAGAACTGCTTATCTATTTTTTTCTCCAACTTTGAACCCCATTACTCTTCTTTGTTTTAATTTAGACAGTTTTTATGAATTGATTCTATTGACTTTCTGAAAACACATCCAAGGAGAGGCATGATGCTTAAAATGAAATAACTAAAAAAAAAATCTTTTTAAAGAAGGTTCAGAGTTTCTCTTAAACTCATGAATTTCTTCATCAATGCATTTCTGAAGTACTTTACCATACTACAGTTAGTAAACTCTATTTATTCCTTTATTTTAACTTAGCTCAGTCACTCATTTATTTGCAAAAATTAATAAATGTTTATTGCTAGTTATGTTATTAACGCATTCATGAACAATTAAAACTTGACAGCAAAAGTGTAAGATGTCAACAAATTCCTTTACAGATTTTATTGAGCTGTTTATTGAAATGAAACATAAATTATGGAGGAAAGCTTATTATCATTTAAGCTGACCATAATAACTATCTTGTAAAATTATGCTTCTTCTGTCATTTTTCCAATTTGCATATAATTTTTGAAACCAAACTAAAAATTTCTGTGAGTTGTCTGTATGTATATTAAATATACCTAATGTGCCATTTAAACTACAATAAGAGGTTTTTTTAGAGGAAGACACCAAAAGCAATTAAGGATTTATGTTTCTTATGCAAATTTACTTTGGCATCTTTAATGATAATTAATATTTTAATCAAATATGTGTATTTACATCTGAACTTTTAAAAAATTTTAGCTGGAACAATATCTGGAGAAGAGATTCCTGTTGTTTCCAAGGTTAATATTAAGGAATACAGAGACAGCTTTTCCTGTGAAAAATTTAACTTTCGAAGCAACCCAAACATCACTTTCTATGTCTATGTCAGCAATTTCTCCTGGCCAATCAAAATACAGGTTAGTGATTTCTTTGTGCTTTTAGAGACATTTTTATTTCAACTTTACACTGAATTTCATGGTTTCACTCATGCAGTAAGTATACAAATGGAGTTATTTGCATTTTGTACTTTCTGTCTCTAATAATTATGTTATGATGGCAGTCATAGTGTGATTTTAAGTTTGGGCTGGATGGGACTTTGGGCAGCATGGCCTGGTGGGAGGTGGTGCTGCCCATGGTGGGGAGTTGAAATGAAATGTTCTTTAAGGTTCCTTCCAGCCCAAACCATTCCATGGTTCTGTGCTTTAGCTTTTAGTAGTGAGTCAGACTTCAGTCAATTTTAAATTCTGAATTTAAATTGTTGAACCTACATGTTTAATTGTAATATAACTTCAGCATTTAGATGTAAACACAGGAAATGGTATGCAAATCTATATGTACCTGCGTATTAGAATGTTAATAATTGGCTTTTGGAGCCTTTGACATTTTAAATGTTGAGTGACTGTTCAGTTAAGACTAAGTATAGTTTATTAGAATTTATGTTCTTCTTTGACTTCAATGGAATCAATTTCATTCAGTATTTTCTGGAGCACTGAGATGCTCTACAGTAGCAAACTCAAAAAAATCAATGCAGTCATGATTCCTCCCTGGCCTGTGATGTTCCAGCAATATTTATACTAATAATTACTATAGCTGCACTTGTGAACGCAGCATGCCCTGCATCAATGAAAGAGTTTCTTATGAGGATGAATGGCTTTTGACTATAACTCCCTTACAGAATTAAGTCTTAAAAATTAAGTTGTTGAAATGATAATTTCATAATTCCTGATGATTTACTTCATCAGGAAATCCTGATGATTTACTTCATCATTAATCAAGCACAAGCTCAAAATACTTTGCAGTTAGCCATACAAATACCCTATAAAATTTCCATTTTGGTGAGAAAAAACTTCCATATTTTTCTAAAATACAGAACCTTACTTTATAATCTATGTATAAAAATACACACACGCACACACACACTATATATATATATAAAAAAATTTTTAAAATTACAAAAATTTATTCTATCTATCTGTCTAGATATATATGATAAAGTGTTCTGGATTAAAGCAGTCATCTTCTGACTAAAGTGTCAGAGAAATGTTTTTCTTGTGTTAAGTAAAGCTAGAGTTGTCTTTATCATACCTGAACAGTGACTGGAAATATGTGTTAACGGTGTCAGAGGATGAATTTATTCAGCTTACTAACATTTATGACTCTACTAGTTTACTAAAAAATCCAAACAAACCCTGAAGACTAACTGCTTTCTTTTAGTCTTCATATTAGGGCTGTTTTACATTCTCTCCCACTTCCTTAGGCTAGAACAAGTTCAGCTGCCAAACAGGCTCCTTAAACAAATCCAGCGAGCAATAGCAGCTGTAAATGCACTACACTCTCCTCTCACCTTTACGACTGCAAGGTGCCTGTATCATCATTGTAAGACAACATTATTAGGGTGATGCATTCCTGAGACGTGCAGCTCTGTGGCAGATGTTGGCAGATCTCAGCTCCTCCTTGTGCTCTTTCTACTGCAGCATAACACCCTGATGGAGGGAATCCCTGATCATTGGTTACATCCTTCCTCCTTTTTTTAAATCAGAATTTTCTTTGTCTGCCGTGGTTACACAGTTTTTGTTTTTGGTTTTTTTTGTGCTTCTTTTAGAGGCACATTGATATTCAACAGTCTAGACAGCTCTGCCTCAGATGTGGTGGTGCTTGATTATTGCATTCCCGTCCTGTCCTTACTCCATCTAGAAATTAAGTTACTGAATTTTATGTACTGAGAAGGAATACTGAGGTCCAATCGGGAAAAGTGTTTTGGGATTTTAACTTTTTCCTCTGTATTTGCCTTCCTAAATTAATGAGATTATTATTTAGCTCTCAGCCTTTTTTATGCTGTAATTTGTTCTTTTCTGAGAAAATATCTGAAGTCAACATTACCAGTATATGTTTCTTGTGTTTGGTGCTTTAGCAGTAGATAAAATCTTCAAATGATAAATGGAACAGGGAGCTTTTATGAGAAAAAAAGTTTTGTTTTATATGCTAACTATAATTCTGCATGTAGTAGAAATTTTAAAAATATATGAAACCTCCTATGACTTTGGGTTAGGAGAAGGAAGTCATGGTTCATTCCAATCAGAGGCTAAACTTTCCAAGGCCAGCACTAAATCAGGTCAAATAGTTATGCTCTTCTACGTCTTTATCTCATAGCATACCAGTTTTCACCTTCATAACAGGCAAAAGTGGTTGATACTTGTCTATTTGCATTGCAGACCTTTTCACTGCAATGGCCTCACTGCATTGGTCATACATGCTGGGAAAAACCTGGTGTTTTGTGTTAACTCAGTACTGAAGGCTTTATTTAATCCTAAGGAAACTATTGTGGCTTCCTTGACAGGTATTCTGTTCATTTAATAAGTAAGGTAGCAACATGAAATTTGACACATTCCTTTTACACAATGCTTTTGTAGAGGACTAAGTACTCCAGCACACTGAGCATTTTTCAAGTCCAGTCTGAGTACCAGCCCTCCTGTATTCCATTATTCATCACCACTCATCGAGAATACATTATATAAAACATGAGTTCCTAAGGAGGCAGAGCTAGTGACCTTACTTCCTTTTAAACTGGTATTTGAAGCTGTTTTATTGATGTTATTACCTCTGGTGTTATTGGTATGCATTTCACCTCTCTGCTCTTGTGCCTCCTGTTATGCTGGCACTGGAGCTAAGATTTCTGGGATCTTTCATTGGGAGGATTTGAGTGTTGGAGTTAGTGCTCTTTTATTTTCCTATAGGAAAAGAAACAGTCCTTCTCATTATACAAGACACGTAGGTTCACTTTCTGTTAAAGTCACCTATATTATCTCTGGTTTGCATTCATTTATCTCCAAGATTTTCATGACTATAAGGAAAAATCTGTCCATCCCAGCAGGTGATTGTTTATTGGGATCAATGGCTCACAGTGGCTTCCTTAGATAGTTTTATTATTCATGTTACCTATTCAACAAGCTGGGATTTTTTTTCCAAAATGTTAATAAATCCCTGGTGGCTCTAAACCAAAATATCTTCTTAAGAAATATGATTTCTTGGCTTTGAAAAAATGGTATGTGATGATTGGTGTCAATAAAGATAGCTCTTTAAGGTGTACTGGTCTGTGATAGGCAGTGACCCATTTCATTGTTTTCACTGGTCTTTCCGATCACCTCAGAATACAAATTCTTCAGCACTGGACAGCAGTGAATTACTTGGAAAACATAGAAATTATGTAGGAAATTCTGAGTTTCTTTCAGCTGTGCTTCTGCTTTCTCTTGAAATGTTCTGCAGGTTCCCATCACCCTCCTGTCCATGGGCACACAGCTGGGTGATCTCTGCAGCCCTCAGGGGAAAACACTGCATTTAAATTTCCTGATGCTAAAGGCATTTTATTTAGCTGTAAAATCTCTTCTTCCTTGAGGAAACAAGCAGAAAAGTGACATAGTTGCATAAGGGGTCATTAGAAAGGTGGTGTTGTGGGACATCTTCAGCTTAGAGCTGTTTCCACAAATAGATCTACAGTCTATTGACCTGGCTGTGAAATGGGCAGGTGCCAGTTTTTTCTCAGGAGTATCTAAAAGTTATACACTGGCACACAAATGTTGGATATTTCCCTGTTGAATTACTCTAACAGCTTATATCACACTTTTTCTCCATTTCCTCTAATTCAGGGTTGCTGATGAGTAAAAATGGATAAAGACCCTTAAATTTAACTGGTGAGACTTTCATATACAACAGTAGTTTCTACATCTTTTCAGGGTAAATCTCTATAAATTACCTTTGTTAACAGATGTTAACAGAAGTGTCCAAGTAAGAGTATGTGAGTAGCATCTACATTTATGTTTGACTGTCTTTGACAGTCCCAAACCTTTAGGTGTATTGTATCTTATGTATCAGTTAAACAGGACTCCATGAGAAAATACTCTTGCCTTAAAATATACTAGATTTCTGAACAGAATATATAACATAGCCCCATAACTTGTTTCTGCTCATTTTTATTTTATTTTGAGAGTCAGTATAATTCAGACTCCACTGATAATGGAATTTGAAGGCTGTAACATTTATTGAGAAGCAGTAACTCAGGCTGTAGCCAGCACCTCAAATAGTGGTCAATGGTCCCTGAAGTAGTAAGCAGTCATAAAGCTTGGGCTTCTGACAGCTATGCAAATATTAATAACAGCAGTCACAACATGTTCTTCACTCTCAGGAAACTGACTTTATGGCAAGGGATTTTAGTAATTTAAGCTGGTAACAGACGTATTTTCTTTGTTCCCATAATTTTCTCCCATATTCTGGAAAGCAGTGCCTGCATATGAAAAAGCAAATACCCTTAAAATGCTGTCCTGGCTATTGGTCTGCTCGCTGTCCCTAGGGACAGCAGTGACATTCCTGCTTTAGGGTCAGCTGCATTCCTGCACCTGTATCTCTTCATAACTGTCAAACTTGTAAGTCTGATCTCAACTTGTGCCTGAGCAGCAAAATTTGTTACCAATTTTAAAGCTGAATCTGGAGATAATAATAACTGTTCTACTAGTTATTTCCTTTCTTCCCTGAAGTGTAAATGAAAGATTCACAAGTGTCTGAGTTTTAATTGGGAGGGTCAGTTTAAATTCTAAGGTTCAGCCTCATCAGCAAAGCACTGTCTGGCAAAATTAGGTTTGTGTATAATGAAAAAAAAAAAAATCTTGTTATACATTTTTGAACATAGCCTAGTTAAACTAACATGTTTCCACAGCATAAAACAATTACTGTTGCAGTGAAGTTAGACAGGATGTTGGTGTACAATATAGAATACCCTGATGTGTTTGAAGAAGTTTAATATTTTTAAGCAAGCCTACTTGGAATTCCAGTTTTTTTCTGCACTGTGGTTCTGATGAAAACTGTCTTTGTCACCCTCTATTAGTTTGTATACCAGAACAGAATAATGAATTATGGTAAAGATTTACATTTTATTTGTATGTAGCACAACAGATAGTTAAAACTACTTCATATATAACTCTTCAAGTGATTTTTTTTTAAAGCTGAAACTTGTGTTCTTTCAGTTTTCTGGCTCCTGTTTCAGAATTGGTTTTTTTCCCCTCATAATAGCCTGAGTGTAGCAACTGAAGGAGGAGTGTAATGTAAGTCAAGAAGCATATCTACCCTTGTAATAAAATTTACTGTAGTATAATTTATTTCAGCTTTTTTGCTTTTGTTTTGGACTTCATTTGAATTTTTAACATTCACACATTACTTAGATGTTGTAAAAGTTCCAAGAAGTAAAACTTGTCAGTCACTGCCATTAGAAGTTACAACAGTATCACAAACCTAATAACTAAATTAAAAAGTAAAGGTCAGATCTTTTTGGGTTTTAAAACCTTCCTGATGTTTGCTAAGGTCATGATTGTGAACCCTTTGCTGTGTATTTATCCACATGTAGCTGTGTTTGTAGCTGTGCCACCTGTGATTGCATGCCTAAATTTAATGCCTATGATTTATGGTGAGCAATTCAATTTCTAAGTGCCTTAATGGTTCTCATAGAGGCTGCTGAGTAACTGCATATAGCAATGTATGGAGACACTGTAATTCCTGAAACACTAAACAGGTAGTGATGATGAAGTGGATGCATTAACTTCCAAAACAACTTTGATGTTTTCTTACAGTAAAAGTAAAATCCCTCTATTAAAATAGATTTGAAAGTAGTGTACCAAGAACAAAAACCCTGGGAAATCCATGGAACTGTCATACAGTGACAGTTCTCTCAGAACAGGAGAAATAACAGGAATAGAAGGCAACCTGCAGTACAGGGTGGATTTGTTTATAGATGACTGAGGTATAGTCTAAAATGGAGATTTATGTGTAGTTTCAGGTTTTAGTAAGGATGATGATATTGATCATTATGAAAAGTCAGGATTGATAATAATAATAATAATCATTAGCAGAGAACTATAGAATCATTCTGGTTGGAAAAGACCTCTAAGGTCATTTACTCCAACATTCAACCTTACACTGCCAAGTCCAACACTAAACCATGTCCCCACTGCCACCTCTACACATCTTCCAAATCCTCCAGGGGTAGGAGGATTTGGAAGATGTGACTCCACCATTGCCCTGGGCAGCCTGTTCCAATGCCTGACAACCCTTTCTGTGAAAACATTTTTCCTAATATCCAATGTAAACATCCCCATTTTCAACTTGAGGCCATTTGTTCTCATCCTCCTTTGCTGTAAAAATTATCCTCAACAAAGCTGGATGCAAAATTTACGTTGAATGTGCTCAAATTATGCATCAGGTCATATCAGTCCTGGGCTCTGAAGGAAGAGAAATTGCAGTGCCAAAAGCAGGAGGGGTGGGAACATGAGACTGAAAAAGTGCAAATGCAAGTTCCCATCTGAATGTAAGAAGGAAGTGGTCCAAATATCAAGAGATTCAGTAAACTACAGTGCTTTGGAAGAGATTTTGAAGAAAAGTTGTTTAGTATTTTGTCAGCTTTTATTCATTGAATATAGGCATTGGAATTATACAGGGAATTAGAATGAAAGAATGTATATCTTAAGAAACAGGGATCCCCATAAGAGATCACAAGGCTGCTCATTTGGGCTTCAATATTGTGTCCAAGTGGCTCATCTAATCTCCTGTCTGCTCATGGCATTTAGGTTGTTAGACAGCAAGGAGTCTGGAAATTCAGGTTTAGATCTTCCATAGCATTGTTTTTTTGTATAAAATGTATTAGATGGAATTTTTGCTCTGTAGTTAGTTTTAGAAAAAAGAAATGACTATAAAAAGGTAAAGTTTCATTTGCTTCATTGCTAGTGTCTAAAGCTAAACTGAGTTCTGTTCTTCAACACATTAAATACCATTGTTAAAATTCTCAGTCATAGTTACATTATTACAGGTATATCTGTTACATGTGCAATTATTACACTTTAGAAAGTACTTGAAAATTACTACCCAAATGGGGACTGCTACAGTAATTATGGGTCCTTTTTTCTTTCTTAGGCAATCAAATGTAATGCCAGAAACCCATGAGTTCTTGTCTTGGAAAGTGGACCATCTATATTATCTATAATTTATTTTCTTGGAATTTTAAGGTCAATTGTATGGAGAATAAATACCAAGGCTGTATGATATTCCCCAATGGCTTAATGTGCCCAAATCCAATTTGGGAAGCATTTTCCAAAATGCTTCCCATGAATCCTAAAGTGTTGCTAAAATGAGAAATGTTTCCTGATTATTAGATTGTACCTTTTTTACTTTAAATAATGCCAAAACAGTTAACATTAGTCTTAAAATGTACCAGAACAAGGTTGCCAACCATACCATGCCAACTTCCACATCACTCCAATAAATGTAGATATTCATTATTCTTCCTGGTATATTTCTTTTACCAATCACCTTAGAAAAGAACCAGTATGATCCACCAGAATATCTGCAAATATTTAACGTAGTTGATGTATTTCTGAGAAAGTAAAAGCCCTGTTAATCGTTCAGCTGATGATTTAAGGGATCCAAAATACGTAATTAAGAGATAATTAGTCCTCAGTGATGCATAGTTTTAATTGGTGTATAATTTGGATGTCTGAGATAAGAACTCATGTAACTGATGTGCCAGTTGTGCAGGGCTTTCTTTTCCAGGCAGACCAAGGCATCACCTACTGGTGGTTGTATAAAAAAATAGAGATGTATAGATACTGTATTTGCTAATAAAAATTATCTCCCTAATATGTTTAGCAAGTAGATATTGATGTTTTTTCCATCTGTAATCTCCATTTCTCTTATATACATACTGAAGTAAATTTTAGTTAGAAAATTTAGAATACAAAAAAAAAAGTTTGCTTTCAGATAGCTTATGTTTTTTCAAGACTTTTGATTAGCTAGAGAAGAAATAAATCAATTCTTCATCTTGGGATTTGGGGTGGTAACAAATGGTGGGGTATGAAAACCTTTTGTTCAATAATAAGAAAAAAACACTTTGAAATATTAAGATTCTCCCTGAAGAAAACATCTATGCCTTGCTGAACTGCAGAAGCCTATAAAGGTCATACACAGTGGCTTCAGAATTATTTGAAAGTAAATGTTTGGCTCATAAGGGATCAGAATGGAGATAGGAAACTGGTGGAGAGAATAGGTATTTTCAAACTATTTATCGTGGCTGTCAGAAACTCCTTTGTCAGAAGGATTAATACAACCTTAGTTGCCCTCTGTGATCAGGATTTTATAGAAAAATGTGGGCAATGTACAGGATTTGTGTTTCTGAAATGTTTAAATTTGGATTTCTGCCAAATCCATGCTTTTCAACTTTTCTTAGTAAACAAAATGTCAGTGGCCAGAGATCAGTTAAAAAACTTCAGTGTAGGGGCTTTGTGGGGAAGACTTCTTGAGAGCCCCACATCCGCTGAGCAGTGATGATGATGATGATGAGCATCACTGATATTGTGGTGGCCCTGACATGGACAGGAGTTTCAGCTGAGGAGCAGCAGCTCTTGTGTCTCCTGAGCTCCTCTGGCTCTGGGTGCTCGTGTCCATCGTGGGATTGTCCTGCAGCAGCAGCACGTGGGCACTTGTGCCATGACCTGGAGGCTGAGTCTGACCTCTGAGCACTGAACCAACAAACTGATAGTGAGCTCTGAGCCAGTAAACCTGGAAAAAAGAACTTTCCAGTGCTAGGCAGCCTTGACAACCCTGGCTGCACATACAGTTCTGGGATTTTGCTTAAAGCTCCAGAGCTTAATTCCTCAGGCCGTGGCTAAATAGCTAAAAACTGTAGGAATGCTTGCAGCTGAGTTTGCAGGGCTCTCTAAGTCCCAGTTTTCCAAAAGCACTGAAGCTTCTACAGGTGAGACTGTTTTATGTGCAGGGGCATTCTTAGGAGTGAGCTCAGGTGTCATCAACATGCTTAGTGTGATTTTTTTTTAAATTAAGAATAAGCAGACATTCACACTTGAGAATGTTTATTTTACTGAACCAGTATTTTTTACGGCACTGTAATGTGTAAGAGTTATTGCAGTCACAGATGCAAGGAATTGAACTTCATATCTGCTGCTAGAAACAATCCTTGAGAATGGAAAATAGTTGCCATATATTGACCTTTAGGAGCTCTTCAGGGTATTTTTCTTGTGATATTTTATTTCTGTTTTTTTTTTTTTTAAAGCTTGATATTAATCTCTGAACTATTTGGCCAGTGTAATAATTTCTCTGATGAAATAACAAAATAAAATATTACTCAGTGAGACTCCAGGATTTAAAAAACCAAAGCCATTCTGTGGTTCCTCGTGGACTAACTAATGCATAAATGGCTTGAACTGAGTTAACCAGTGTGAACATATGAGGAAGTCACAGATGACAAATGCTTCTCCTGAGAAATGCAGAAGAAACAGCACAAATTTGAGTAGAGTCCCAAGCTCTTTGTTTATCAAGAAGACAATCTCAGACCTGCAAACTTGGCTGATAATTGGGGAAAATGCTGGGGAGATGCTGTGCTCTCTGTTAGATTATAGTGTGAGTGCTCATTTCTTCAGACTGTGGAAAAGGATGATAGGTACACAATTCTGTCCAGTTTTTTTATGAAATGCTGATTGTTTTATTTTGAAATGCTTTAAGGACCTTTAAATTGTGATAATGATGCCATTTAAAAAAATCTCTTGAATTCTTCATTATCAGGAAGCTTATTTAATGTATTTTGAAGAAAATTAAAAAAAAACTCAAACCATAAACTGCTTGTTCTATATTAGACAAACATCTTTTGTGCCTTCAGGGAGACAGTACAATTATCAGACATAGATAGCCAGATAAACATATTAAGCAAGAGGGTAGAGAGCTTGCAGGCCATCTGCTTCTTTTAAAATCTGACCTTAAGTGCATTAGTTACTTGTCATTACTTTTTCATGTAAGCACTTGATTTCATTGCTACCTAGGTGTTACATCTCATAGATGATAAATCCAGAAGGGGCTGCTTTGGTCATATAATTTGAAATGAGACATAAACTAAAGCACAGGCTTTCATAAATTAATTGCAGTTTGAACTAGACCATATACTAGAAAAAAAAATCACTCTTGCCTAAATGTTTCTAAAAAGGGGATGTGCACGTGACTTCTGCTACATAGTTCTGACTGTCAATAATTGCCACTGTTCAAAAATTTTGATTAATGGTAAGTGCAGCTTTCCAAGGGCTAGTCTTGAAATATAATTTTGTGCTAGAAAGGAGAGCTTCCTCCTATAAAGGATATGATGTTGCAAATACCATATACTCTACCACTGTTTTTTTGGCTTTTTCTGTGCACCCTCCAGTGTTTGTATCGCTTGGGAGCTGTGGGAGCCAGAATTGGGTGTGCTTTTCCAAGTGATTGGATGTGTTTTGGATGTGGAGTTAATGATGTACTTGAGGGGGCAGAAAAAGGGAGTTTTCAGCAGCTCCCACATGGACACACTGTGCTGCTGAGGGAAGCAGAACAGCCTTAGCTCCATCTTTCCTGCTCTTCTTCTTGTGACTCCAACCACAATCCTATTTGCTGCATTCAGTATTTTCCTCTGGACACCCAGGAGTACCATAGGCCCTTCATCACAGCATTGGGAATTTGATGGTTATCTACCACAACCCCAAATGTTCTTAAATGTCACTAAGTCCAGAATAACTTCCTTGAGAATGATCTTCATTCTTTGATTCCACATTTATACTACCAAATCCACTTTTACTACTCTTACCTTTCTCTTATCCTCCTATACACATACTTTGTAAGTGACCTATTGTTTTCACTTCCTTTCCTCAGCATGCCAAATAAAACATATTAATGATGATACTGTTTTATTGCAAGTTATTGACAGAAGGTTTAAATAGCACTAGAAAACTAAGATCTAAGAATCATGCTGTGCCTTGCATTAGAAACACATTTGTATAAATGTGAATCTCTATTTGCAATTACATTTTACATTAGTTAAAAGTTTAATAAGTGCCATGCTGAATTTTTATTCTAGTTCCTCAAAGTGGGAGTTTTGTCAGAAGGATTAATACAATCTCTTTATATGTAGAAACAGGAAAATATCCAGAATTACTGTAAGTTCTGTTACTCATATTTCTGTGGATGTGTTAGGAATGGGTTAGGAGATGTAGACTGTCCTGTGAAAATGTGTAAGATCTGCTGGTTGTAGAATACTTGTTTGGAACACATATATTCTTAAAGCTGATATAATGAATTTTAGACCAACATGCTCTATTTTCTATTCTACTACTACATTATTATTTATGTTATGTGATTTTTATTCATTGCTCTCATCTTTCGCTGCTAGCTTTTCATTAACATGCTTCACAAAAAAACAGAGGAAGATTAATCTTGTGTGTTTCTTTCCTTCCTTTTTTGTTTTTGTTTCATGATGTCCTCATTTTACTTTCTTGTCTTTTCTTTTTATTCTTGTTCCTTACAGTGACAAGAAAAATACACAAGACTGACATTGTTACGGATTGCAGTCTTGTTAAAATTGCCATATTAACTACAAGTCCAGGTAGTGAAAACCCATTCAAGCTGTCAGATATTCTCAAATGAGTGAAATAAAAGCTGTTTGTATGTGTGTGGAATCATCATTACTCCTTTTGTCTCCTAATACCATCTTAGTGCAGGCTTTGAATTGTTTTCATTTAAGGTAATTTTGGTTTTGTTCTGTTCTCAGCAGTAGGGTCTGAGAAATTCTCTGCTGTGTACATATGACAGGTTTGCATAAATGACTGATTTTCATGGATAAAAGTTTTGTTTTAGTTATCTGTAGTGGAAGAGTCAGAATTTCTGACTCAGGGAAACAGAACAGTTTATAGATGAACCTCTCAAGGTCTCAGGCCCAGCTCTCTGCTCAGATCAGGGCAAACATCAAAGTAAGATCTGATTGCTCAGATCCTTGTCTAGTAATTTTCTTTACTGTATCTGTTGGAGGTTCTGTTCATTGCATCTCATCCTCTTTCTGTGCACCACTGAGAAGAGTCAGAGTCATTTTCTCTGCAACTTAACCATCCTTTCTTTGCCCTGTCTTTAAAACATTCAAAGATAATGACCTCTCTGTGGAGTAAAATGTGAATTCAATGAGTTTGCAGAAGATATTAAGATCCATACCAGGAATTCAGTGCAATTCATTGCATTCTCCTTGAGAGTCCCTCCAACCCCCAGGCTTTAAAAATAATGAAAATAGTTATAAATTTGAGGTATTTCTTCTAAATAATAAGTTGTGTAATACAAATGCCAGATATTTTCTTTTGGTATTTATTCAGCTGTCGGGCATTTTGGGCCAAATATTTATATATGCCTTCATAAAGAAAAAATAATTCTTAAATGACATCTGGATAGTCTCATTTTTTCCCCTATTATGGCATGATTTCTTAAATATACATTCCCAGACTGAAAATTTGACTGTACTTGTGTCCAGACCAGAGATTGGAAAGAGCAAGGATGGACTACATCTCTTAATGGTTCACATCAATTATCTTAGAGGTGTTTTCCAACTTAAAACACTCTATGAGTATTATTCAGTAGCAGCAAGGGTAAAAAGGGGGGAAAGAATGCAAAACTGTACTTAAGCTGAAATATAATTGTAGAAATATACAAATTTTTATTGTTACTGTTAGACTTTGCACTGTAGGAGGTGAGATGTCAGTGGAGAAAGGATTCATAAAGTGTTTATTCAGAGATTTAAAAGGAACTTTTTGGCTTTCTCATTGGGGATGCATTATTGTTCCACTGCTGAGCATGAGCCTGGTGTGAATGTGTCACTGCATCCATGCCAAAATGAAGGCATTCAGTGACATTCTGAAGTGCTCTTGTCAGCTCTTAGGTGAGGATTCAACAACAGATATGCCTCAGTCACAGATGTATCATCACTCTTGTGATTAAGATGCACGTGCACCTGAATAGACTTTTCCTTTTCTCTTGCCCTCTCTTTAGAAAAGGCAAAAAGCTATTTTATTCACATCACACCTGTATTCATTACTATAAGCTGATAATGCTTTTTTTGTACAGTGATTACTTTGTTGGTTTGTTGTTGCTTGGTTTGTTTTTTTTTTTTAATTGATACTTCATTTCTATTCTGTGGGCATTACATACAAAACTTGATTTATTTTGAAAATCTTTTTTAGCTGTATTCATCTGTGGTAAGGCAAGTAGTGGAAAAGAAAAATCAATTGCAGCTATATTATTTGCAATGTAATCAATTCACTTCTCCATTCTAACTAGAAGAGGCATCCTGAGGAGCTGGGAAAATTACACTAATCTGATATGTTTGGGTCTTTGTTTCCTTGTGAAGACTGCTACTCATCTCCTTACATCCACTTCCTTTGAATTTTATTTAAAGTTCACATAGATAAGGGATACTTGAAGACATCTTGAATGTGGATATAATCACCCTGTTCTTTTGACAGTGCTTTGTCTTTTTTGGTCTTACTTTGGCTTCGCTTTGATTCATTTTCTGTCGGCATTATTTGTACTCGAACAATGTCTAAAATTATGTGTTTAAAGTAATTTATGAAAGGGAAGGAAACAGTAGCTTCTCAGTCATTGGTTTTCCTGCATACTAAGTATTGTTCTATCCAAGATTTGATTCCATTGTTAATATTTTAATTAAAATAAATTTTACTTATTTTTACTAACTAGTAATTCACTAAAAGTGAAAGGCTATAATCTTTATCTACTGGGCTTCAAGTCTTGCAAATACACATAGAACAATTAAGTGTTTTTTTGACATAATATCTATATAGGCTCAGAGCTGACAGTAATATTTTCCATTATCAGGATGTGTTAAGCCTGAAACTGTTTAAGCAAATGTTTTCATGGCCTCATATATCTGTTTAAAAACCCCAGATTTCCTTATGCTTTGAACTTAAAATAGTTTCACAATTCCTTTTTTTCCTTATGTAATCATTTTGTTTAGACACATTTGTTATTGTCTGTAACATCAGTAGCTCTTCATTCTTCCTGGTGTATATTCCCTTTTTTGTATTTATACATGGCAGTCCTTTTAGTCAGCCTTTTAGCTGGCTAAGCAAGCTCTATTCTTTGTGTTTAAAATTCATTTTCTGTCCCCTCCCAGCCACCCTAATGGCTCTTCACCTTCGGCTTGAGTCTTTCAATAGAATGACAGTGCAGTGTACAGTTATTAGTCTGTCAAAACATCCTTTTGCAGTCAGAAGATTAAATTGCACAGCACCATTGTTACTGTTACAATTTTGGTTACTCCATTGAGATGCCTCACATTCCATTTGTATTTTTCTTTATGCTTGGCTGGCGTGGTTCAAGGAAATTGCTTCAGTGCTGTTTATTCTACACCTGTTGTAGCCAGATGGAAAGGGGGCAGGACTTCTTTTTAAATAATAACAATAATAATAATAAAAATAAAAAATACATTCTCAGAAAAATTAAACTTGAAATATTAAACTGCTTTTAGTTCAGATGACAAATTCAAATTATATTCTAGTGTCATAGAATTTCATCAGTTAAGGAAACCAGTGAAATCTGAGTGCCTAATTGCAATGTGTAGATGCTTTGTCATAGGAGTACCAAAGTGAATTTATATTCCCGAGTTTGCAAATACTCTATAAGATCATTAACTGATGTTTCATTTGTGGGATGTTTTTGCATGGTTTATCATTCACAGGGATAAATTCCATGATATCATGATATTGAACCAGCAATTTCAGTTCAGGTCCACTCACATGCTGTCTCCATTAGCACAAATACTGAGTTACTGCAGTTGCATTTACTATGTGCAAAGTACTTTGTGAGTGATTTTTCTGAAATAACCGATGCTTAAATTCTTGCTCATATTTTTTAAAACTTTTTTTTGGGTCTTTTTATGATATTTAAACATTACCTATGTTCAACTCCAATGTTGTGTGGTATAATGAAGCAAAATGTGGTGGAAGGGATTTTTTATTTTAGTATTTTTACTTTAAACTGATAATTATGGAAGATACAGTAGTGACAATTTGCTAACAGTATGATATTAGGTGTACTAAGGTTAATTGTGTTTTTTAACAGAAAGGCCTTAATGGGAAATGCTACATCATTGCAATAACATTTTCAGGGTTTCTAAAGTGAAAGATTCAGTTGTTATTAATTATACACAATGCTAATGCTATGGTTTTAAAAGGCTGTTAAAACTTATAACATAGTGAAAGCAAGTTATTTAAATGATCATACTAAATAATATTATACTTTAAAAATTCTACTGCTAAGCTGACCCCTCTTGTATTAATAGTGTTCAAGGAGGAACTCAGGATACAAAGAGAACAAAATGAAAAGGTATAAAAAGACATAAACCAGGATTTGTTGTAGTGAAGAACAGTGTTTTAAATAAAATTTTTAAAGCAGTCCTTTTGCTCTACTCTTTTGCTCTAAAGAGTCCTTTAGCTCTTCCTGGTTTCAACTTGAGAGTTCAGAGGATAGTAAAAATTGCAAAGAGGTTTAGAAAAAACAACTTGAGACAATCCTGAAGTGAGTTCACTTTTTAAGAAGACTTAAAAGGCTGATACTGCAGATCAGGCTGTTTGAGTGATGATGGGGGAAGGAGATGGAGAATGGGAGGAAGAACAAACAGGACTGAATATCAGTGGGAGATAGTTTAGACATGCTAAAAGGAAAGGTGGCACAGGCAGTTTCTAAAATCTCTGAAACCAGACATTTTAAGAAAGGAATTGTATAACCACCTCTGGACAGATTTGATTCTCCTTTGGGGAAGCAGATATGTCCCATCTGCTGTACTTGATGTGCTTTTGTTATGTTTTCTGTGATATTATTTTCCTCTTTCAATACTCCTTGGTTTTTTTTTTCCTTTTTGATGTGAACATTTTTGATGTGAACAATTTCTAACAACAAAAGTAAAGTGAATCCACTGATGACATCTTATGAAATAATTGAAATCATCCTTTTTGTGATATGACACGTAGGCGTCCTACAAGCCATCCTGAAGGATTGTGGAGGGAAAACAGTGGTGGGGATGAGGGGTTTTTAGAATTACCTCTGACATTGTTATGAAGGAGCAAGAATTGACAATTTAACAGTTTCATAGAAGCAATGATTACTACAAAGCAGTTAATGAGCTTCAGAAAAGGAGGATTGAACAGGTCCATTTTCAGCTTTGTAAGTTTCCTGTGAACAGTTTAAAAACAAATGAAATTGGTCTTTTACCAATTGACTCTTCTTTCACTGCCAGTTTGTTGACACTTAGAGCTCTTTGCTCCACAAGGAACGAGAATACAATTGGTCTAGTACATGGTCTTTAATTGAATTGACTACTTTGCCCTGCTGCTCAGGGAATTGATAAATTGCTGCAACCTTCTGTTCTGAAAGTTAGTGGGGGGATTTTGTCTTTTGTTTTAGGAATAGAAAGAACGTATGAAAGAATAGCATTCAGAAGTGGTAAGAGATCTCTGAATTTGTTTTGACTAATTATATTATTGCAGTCTTAGTTCTGTGAAATATTTTAGAAATTAATCAGTGGTTACTGTCACTTCTTTTTTTGGTTTAATCATGCAGATAAAATAAACTTTCGTATTCAATATGCCACTTGTGGTAAAATATAACTACGTGTTTTGAACTTTCAGTAGCAAAGTTATTTCTTTGATCTGAAAATGTTGCTAAGGAGAATCTTTTTCTTGACCACTCAATGTGAACATTTATACATTAATGTTTCTGTAAAATGTAGTTGACCGGCAGACACAAAATGAATGACATTTTGTTACCAAACAGATTAAAGGAAATTCCTAAAGTTATTAAATCAAGAAATTATGACAGTACAAGAAATTATGACAGTAGGTTGTTTTTTCCAACAATATCAACATTTTTGTTGATAATTGCTAATGGCCCGCCCCCTTCTTTTTCACTAATTACCCAAAAAACAAAATCCCCACTTACCAAATTCTATAAGTTACAGAGCACAAATGTTGTATTTTTAAGTCATCTGGATATTTGGGTGCTAATTTTCAGAAGAGGTTGGGGCATCTGGGTACTCTCAATGACTTTTGTCATATCAGCCATTATTTATCTTCGATTTTATTTCATATCTGGTTATGAATAAATTTTTTACAGCTATTGTAAAGCAGTGGAGAAAATTCAGAGTTGCTTTCCCTGAAGACATACACTTGGGAAGTGCAAAGGGACCACCCTCATTTGCTTCATAGAATGATCACACGAGTTTCAGAGAGCTCTCTTTGTGTTTGTGTGTCCTCTGGTGCTGAATCCACGGCAGGTTATACTGGGGGATTCAGTGCCACACTGCAAAATTTACGTACAGACCTACCTTTTTGGTTTTTTTCTTTATTTTAATCTCAGTATGTAAATAATTTTTTAGTTATTAGTCAAAACCTTATACAAGTCAGCATAAAAACATGACTTAGTAAGTGATGTAAAGAAGCCTATTCTCAAAGAAGAAAAGCTATGTTGTTCTGCTGCAAATGAAGAAATAGCTTTAATTACTTTTCTCAGTTTCTTATATTTTTTCCTCCCTATTAACCCCCTATTTATTCTCCCCCTATTACTTACTGTGTAAGTAAACTTTCACTGTCTTTGCATGAAACAAACATGTTTTCCAGCAAATTTTAAAATGGGTATTTAATCTGAAGAAAACTGCCCTTGTGCTTTTCTAAGGCAGCAGATATTTTAGGGAGTTAACTGGCAAATATCCAGCTGCTGTAATGGGTAATATTTGATTAACCTCTGACCAGAAATAACTGTGTCCATCAGGATATATGTTGAACTGTTCCATCATGCCTTGAAAATCTTTGCTTCACTGGGCTTTTACTGTGCTCTGAGAAGATAAGGATGTTGTTGAAGGAGATTTGGAATTGCACACTAGAACTCAAAAGAGAAACAAAAGCTCTCTGAGGTTAAAGCTAAGAGGTTTCAAGAGGAGAACTAGAGTGGAGACTCCTTCAGGTCTTATGCTGGGGTTGCTCTTGTCCTGAAAAACCTAATGGAAGAAAAGGAAAGACATGGAAACATGTAGAAGAAATTTTATGAGAGTTGATAAGAATTATTATAATTTTATTGATTGCAATTTTTATAATCAAAATATTTTAGAAGTCTAATTTCAAGTCTTAAACTTATATACTGGTGAAATTCAGTTTTGGGATTAGTAAAAGTACAGCTGTGAGGAAAATTCATGATAAGCAAAAGAGTGCTGTGTTTCTACCAAATGTGACTTTCAAATAGAACATTCTTTTTCTTATGTCCTTGTCTGTTTTGGTTTTCATGTATGTTGACAGCTTTGCTGCCTAACAGTGTAAACTGTTTCTCTGTTTCATCCTTTTTCTGCAAAGATAGCTGATGTGAAATGCATATAAAATACCTTGTGAAAGGCCTTGACCTGACCCAAAATTTTTTGACATCAAAATCAGAGATAATATTACTTTTATATAACTGAGTGTAGTATATTAAAATATGTATATTAGAATTTTAAATCCTCAATTACCTAATTAGTGAGGTAATTTATTTTTGTTTCAGTTTCAGAGGTTCCAAGTGTAAGCTCTTTGTACCATTGGGCTCCATCTTGCCCAGTAGTCAGAGTGATCTATTGGCACCTCGTAGCCATCAAGGAAATTTTCAAAGCAAAGCTTAAGCACTTAAAATTCCATGTTCTAATTCTGGGTTTCTGTAATAACGTGGTCCCATATTTATGTACACATTTACTCCCTCAGTGAAGCATTCCAATATTCAGGAACAGGAAGAACAAAGGAATTTTCTGTCTTCATCAGTCATCTTGCCTTCCAGAACAGAAGTCTCTTTAATCTTCTGGGCAGCAGTTGTAGATGTTTAGTGTAAAAAAATATTCTTTTTGATTATTTTGTTTCCCTTTGAATAATCCCTTGTCTGTACAAACAGAATATTTGTAATGGCTCTGGTTTACACATCATTTTGCTGTGTGTAGTTACACATATTTTTCTAATCTGAAGTTACATGCTAAAATCTTTTCAAGAAGAAAAGCAGACTTTATATTATTTTCCTGCTATCAAATAAGCATTTTTCTCTTCTCATTCCATCAACAATCTCACTTCCGACCATTTTCTTTAGAGAGTTTCCCTTTCAAGCAAAAACACGAACATCTTTTTAGTATTGATAAGAATAACTGTGGTGCCTTCCCTGTCCTGAATCAAAACTGTAAATAGTCAGAAAAAGGAAATTTCCTCTTTTTCAGCTCTTTTCCCTGTTAGGAATCCAAACTGCCTTTCAGCAGCTGCTGTTCTGGGTGGTGCCCACACCTTAGCAGTGCAGCTCTGCAGGGTGTGCCAGGTACAGCATCCACAGCATCTGCTGCTTTGGCTTCTGCTGGAGCAATATTGGAATGCTGGGAGGTTTTTTTCTGTTTCTTCCCCTTAACTTTTAAAGGGATGTTTAAATCATACTATTTAAATTTGAGTAGAAATTGTTTCACTTGGGAAATGTGTAATCCAAACCTTTTAGCTCAGCTTTTAAAAGCATTATTGTATGTTTTTGTAGAAAATCTAGCTTTAGCATTAGAGATCTGTTAATTTAGGGTAATTTTTTCCTGTCTCTTGTGTATTTTGTTTTCAAACCCATATCATTGACTTAGTAGTCATGTCTCAATGTAACCAAATTCTTCCTCTGGTTGGGGGCTCTGATGAGTAGCCTGAATATTGCATATTGATTACTCATGGATCACTTTATGTGTGAACTCCTTATTTTTACTTTCTGATGCTGCAGAAGATCCATTATCTTTTATAAAGGGTTGAGTGCAGTTAATAGAAAAAAATGGTATATGGAATTATTGTTCTTTTTATTCTCTCAAGAAAAAGGATAGTTGATGTTTGTTCAGTTAGAAAAAATGAAACTATGGATTTAGGAAGCTTATAAGACATTTTGAGAAAGTGCTTATCTACTGACCTTGTATGAGACATGTCTGCCAGAAAAATTAGATTCATATGACACTAAAAGTATAGATTTTATATAGTATAGAACTGCTTTTCCTCATCACACAACCATAAAAATTGGCTGCAAAGTAGCATCAGTTTTCTGCAATAGGAGTTTGCTAATCCTTCTTTCACCAGAACCAGATTTCATGTAGTTACAAAACAGATTTAACTGAAAGCCTGAACTTAATTTTTCACAAGGACTGCATCAGTATTCAAATAAACTTGTTCAACAATATTAAATCTATTTTATTTAATACCTTCCTCTTGCCTATTCTATTGTACTAGAAATAAAATATGTCAGGAAATTGGTGGTAGGCTTAGGAAGATAATAAATTAAATGGCAGATACAGATATCTCAATCTGAATGTGGCACATTTTCCTGATGCCATTTACTTTTCATTTATATATGTAAGTATATATATATGTATATATAAATATATAAGGAGTATATTCCTTTACATAATTATTTCCATACATTTCCATATTCATTTCCCTGTACAAGTCAGAATTACCTCAGTGTCAGTGCAGTAGATTGTAGCAGTTCTATTTATCCAAAGGTAAAATTAAGTCTGTCCATTTGGGTTGTTCCTATGGAACACTTTGTAAGTGAAAATTATTATATTTGTGGAAAAGTGCTATGAGGTTTAATGGACTCATCTGGATAATGGGACAGCAAGTTCTTTGGGGACACAAAGCCAGGAGGAGGCTGAGCTATGCCAAGGGGCTGTGCTGCCATCCAGGAGGACCTGGAGGGGCTGGAGGAACAGGGTGACAGGAACCTCATGGAGTTCAGCAAAGGGAACTGCAAAATCCTGCACCTGGGGAGGAAAAGCCATGAGCCAGCAACGTGCTCTGAGAAGGGAAAGGTGACCTGGGCTGAGTTAGGCAGGGCGCTGCCAGCAGGTCAAGGGAGGTGGCCCAGGGGCAGAATTTATAATGTAGTTTGACTGTTTTCATGACAATTTTTAATTTTTTAGTGAATATTGCAGCAGGAAATTCTAGCTAGGTTGCCAGATGAATTATTTTAATCGACCTTTGTGGCTTTAGCGTAAGTATAACTATGTAATTAGCAAATGGCTGCTACTGATAGGTTTATCCTGATTTTTATAATTCTTTTATTTGTGAAAATGTGTTAACTACAGCTTCTCATAGCTTAGTTTTTACAGTTCATCTGACTTGAAGTAAAGACCAGTAAGTGTAACATAGCAGAAGTAGGGAATAAAACAGATGACATTTTGGTGTATGTTTGCATGGTTCTTTAAAGTGTCCTTTCATTGTGCTTTCATTCAGCTTCAGTGCTGGAAGATCTCAAAAACAAAAAGATCAGAGAACTCTGTAAGATCTCTCAGTGATAATCGCATGATAGAGAAATCTAAATTTCAAACATAAGTATCCATCACTTCTGAAGAGCAGCAGTTGTAGCCGTATCTTTGACAAGGATAAGCCCATGTCAGTATAAATTATGGAGTGTATTTCTAGCTCAGTTTATTTGCAAAGGGAGAATTATTTTCAATTCTAGAAAATTATGTTGTAGAGTTAATTGGCATGGATAGCAGATTTAATTTTATTAACGCTTGCTTGTGTGGTTCTTAATATTGTTCTGTTCTGCCTTTGGGATAAAAAGCATGCCAACCCCACCCCCCCCAACTACTGTAGCTTAAATATTAGTAACTTAAGAAACTTAAATACTTTGTATTCTTATGCAATAGTCTACTAATCAACATTTATATATCACAGCTAAAATTAAATTAAATTAGATTGAAACTAAATTACAAGGTTCTGAGTAAATTGGATTTGGTAATTTACTACTGAGTCAATCTGCAACTGATGTCATAATTTAGATTTGCCTCTTATGTGAGAATGATGCCAAGAATTATTCTTCCCTTTGCAGTTTCAATTTGTGAGCGTGAAGAATAATGATCATGCTTGAAGTACAAAACTAGTAACTAGCCAGATGTTAATAATGAATTTGTAAAGATGCCATTGCAGGTCTGTCAGCTCATCTTTTCTTGAACTTGAGAGACAAAGCTGGGACTCGGTGACTCTCAAGAATGCTAAAGTAAGAGGTGTCTTATGGTTTGTGTACATAAACCAGACAGGATCCAAGAGGAAGCATAAATGTTGCAGATGGCATATTTAGCTGTATTTATAATCACTGGGTTTTTATGCATTGAACGCTGTCTTGAGAGCTTTAAGGAATTTTGGTTTTTGACCACTCTGTTTATCATTTGTCACCCTAAATTCTGACAACTGGCTTGCTTCCAGAATGTGTGGGAAATAATTTTTATAGCAGGTATTTGAGGATGAGGTCCATATCAACTTCTTTTTTCCATTTTAGTTAGCTTTCAAAATGTATATTTCATTTTTTGAGTCCTAGAAAGGGATGGTTTGACATGATTTCCTACTCTCAGACATAAATCAGGAGACTGTTTTATTACATAATAGTGTGGCTTGCAAAAATGCATTCCATTTATGAAACCTCTTACATATTTAGGGAAATTTCATAATATGCCATATTACTGTGAGTTGTTCTTCCCAGCTGGAACAACGGCCTTGGGCATGAAGCCACACAGTTGGGCAAAATAATGGCACCATTTTATAGCTTGATAATGGCACCATTAGCACAAGATATTATCATATCACCTTTTTATGGATACTTATACTTTAAACCAAGCTCAGTTATATGACATAAGTGCAGCATTGGAACAGACTTCAAAAAATAAAGGTGCAATTTTTCTTTCAACAAGTTAAATATTGTAACATTTATGTAGCTATTATCTTTATTCTTTATAAAACAGTGAGCTTCTCCTTTGGATGTCTAATAGAAAAATATATATAAACCCAGCAATTTTGCATCTGAAATAGGTACTCAGGTGTAAGGTGTTTCTTGACCCATCAAGTGAGACTTTTACTCCCAAACAGATGGATGAGAGCTCTGCTCTTGGCCAAATTGATGCAGTTTCTCATTCTTCCAGTCTGATGGAGCTGCTAGTGCTTTGGAGATTATACAAAGGGCAGATTTAAAAAGTTAATTTTAAGTGTTCCAGAACTGAGATTTTTAACTCCTGTCTCAGTTTGTAATTGTTGATCTGCTTACAGACTGCAGCCTCATCTTTGAACTCAGGCTTTGCTCCTCAAAGCAAATACCCAATTATGATTAAAATGTGCAAGACCCACTCTCAGAAAATCAGCTTTTTATGACAGTCCAATCCATGGCAGTAAAGATTTCTGAGAGATTTTCTGGTGTTTAGTAGATAATTTTTGCCTATGGATGAACTACAAGTACTTAGACGTAATAATATTTAGTAGGATAAAAATCTGAAACTGGGAATATCAATTATCTATGGGAAACACATTAGGTTTTGAATATTTTAAGGAGTGTATTGTGCAGTTTTATTACAATTTATTAAAGTATTTTTCTTATCTGTTCAAAGTTTGGATCCCAAACATGTTAATTGTTTTTAAATACTTGATCTTGGAATTTGTCAGCAGTTTGAGTTTTAAGTAGGAAACACATTCATGCTAAATTATGTTGAAAAAATTATGGAAAATTATTAAGATTTTCCCTCAATTTGAGAGCTTCAATTGTCTTCCACTTCCATTGAAATTCTTACATTTCATACCCAACATCTTTAAAGGGTGTTCAGATGAAATATTGGTCTAATGACTTTGCCCATGAAGCAGATCAAAACCTATCAACTTTCAATAAAGAAGAGGTTGACCTGAAATTGCCCTGGAGTTCTGGTATCTTTGATTCCTATCAGGCTTTTAAATTGTGGCACAACAAATATTTGGTGACCTTGAAAAGTCTCTAAAACCTATGGATAGTATTTCAGTAGATAAGATGTAAAGGAAAATAAGGAGAATTTCTTCATTTCATAGGAAAAAGGCATCAGGAATGTTTATGGTAGAGACTTGATTGAATATTGGCATTAAGATTTTTCATCAGAGGAACGAAAAAGTTAATAAATAGTAAAAAATTATTAACGTAAATACTATAGCAGACACCAGTTTGTGTTTTATATAGTTCTTAGTGAAAAGGTTGGGAAAACAGATTTTTTGGTAATACATTCATTAAGCTTCAATTTCAGAACACTTAAAATCTCTCAGCTGGTTAATTTTGGAAGGATATTAAGCAGATTTGAACAATTGGTTTTGGGTTTTTTAAAGACCAAGATTGGAAATGTAGCGATTAAGAATGAATAAACTTTTTTTTTTGTGAAAGATCATTTAAAAACTGTAATAACTCTGGCTTATTAAACCTCTGGAAGATGAAATGAATGGTATTGTCCAAAGATGGAATCATTGAGTAGATAACACTTCCCAGTGCAGTTCTTCAGGCCAATAATGAAAAGGCAGAGAAGTCCTCTTCACCAACTATAAGCATTAGACTGGTGCTACTGTAATAGTGTGTTGCAGTAAATATATAGCATATGTTACAGCAAAGTATTTATCATCAGTACCAGAATCAGGGCATTTATCTCAGGAACTATTGGTGTAGCAAACTTGAGTGTCTGTCAGTTGCTACCGTTTTTCTTTCCTTGTGATATAAACAGACATTTGCACGATGTATTTTATGCTTTAAAATTAAGAAAAAGCATAATAATCTCTGGTACAATACATTGAACTAGGTAGCATTTGTTATTTCAAGTAAGCATTTTTAGGCTTGCCAGCCTTGGAACAATGGAGAGGAAATTAAATCTTTCAGAAATCGTTTTTCTGTCTTTTATTCTGTTACTGACACAGAGGCCTAATAACTTGTACTAACACCCGTGAGATGGGAAATAATCATGCTTATTCTGGAATCACAGAATGGCTGGAGTTGGAAAGGACCATCTGGAGATTGTCTGACCCCTCAAAGCAGGGTCAGCTAGAGCAAGTTGTCCAGAGCTTTGTTGAGTCAGGTTTTGAATATCTCCAAGGACTGAGGATCAATACCCAACCTGTCTGAGCAGCCTGCTGCAATCTTCGATCCTCCTTGCACTAAAAAATATTTCTTATGTTTAAATGGAGTTTCCTGCTATTCAATTTGAATGGGTTTAGGTTGAAGTTTAAAAAGACAATTGGTACATAAACCACTTTTAGCTTAGTGTTTTTTAAAAATAGATTACAGAGAATGATTTATATTGAAAGAGTTTTGCAGTATAGAATACCTCATTTGTGGAAATCACTTGTAACCCTTGAATATAGTTGTGTGGTTTCCTTGTACTGTTTCCCACCAGGCTAAGTCAAGATTCAGTAAACACCATAAATCAGCATTAAGCCCTCTACAGATGCATAAAATAATTGCAAAAACCCCTTACTTGCAGCTAGAAACCAATTAAGTGTTCGTTCTCAGAAATAATAAATATACAAATCTATATTTTTTTATATGTATGTTCTGTGTATGTTCTTATATATGTATGTTCTTGTTTCTGTGAAAACCATGACTATATTCTCATTTGAAAAAGGGGTGTTGGAATGGTCTGGGGAATTTCTGTAATCATTTAGGAGAAAAAAAAAACCTTCTTTTTGACTGTAGTCATTGCATTTAGTTGAAGACATCTTTCTGCTGTATTTTTGTCCCAGAAAACATACTGAAAATCTTTCCTGGAATACTCTGAGGATATTTCTTACAAATGACTGTTGGCAACATAGATACCTTTAAAATCTTTATGTGAGAAGTTCACCCTGCAGGGAGTAAAGAGTATGATTTTAATTTCTTAACTTCACTTTTTCAACACCTTCCTGCACTTGGAGCCAGATAGTCTGAATTGTGTTTTAAACTATTTGTTCCTCTGTGCCCTGCACATAGCTCTCCTAAAAAACCCTGGTCAGGCTTATAGAGTGAAATAATTGGAGTTTGTCAAATATGATGATTTTGTGGGAAATTTTTTGGAGAAAAATTGTTTTAGTTTCTAAAACTTTGCAGAAACAATATTTCAGGGTTAAACCAAGTGTTCACTTTTTTGCTTTGTTTTTAAGCAGAACCTTTTTACTTTTTTTCAAATTTCAGGAAAGTAATTCTTCCTTTAAAGGCTTATCAAAACGATTTTGTGGTTTTTTGGGCCAGCTCAGCCAATTTTTGAAAACTGGTAGCTATGGGAGAAAATAGAGACCTCAAATTTCCTAGCTCTCTGCAGAAAACCCCATATTTTGTTTGAAATTTTGTCTAAAATTATTGTGAATAATTGATGCTTTTATAAGTAATTTCTTCTGTTTCCTTTGGTGATGTCTGATAACATGGGCACTTTTTTTATGTGTCTTTCCCTCAGCTGATATATATTGGCATCATCTCTCTTCTTTTCTTATTAAACAATCATCTGGGCACTGTTATTAAAATCAATCTTTGAGCCCACAGCTGTCCATGCAGGACTTACAGAGCTACGCTCTAAAGCTTTTATTTTTTAGGAAACAAAGTTTTTGCTAGAGGATTTCCTCAAATTTGCCAGATTGCACTTGGAAATATTTCCTTAGTTAAAAAAAGGAATAATTTTTCTGAGGCATAGAGGAAGGCTGGAAGATACCTGATCTTTACTAGAATTACTCTTCTAAATCAATTTCTTACTTATTGCCTTACTCCCCTGCCATATAGATTCAGAACAGCAAATGAGGCATTTCAGAATTCCAAAGTAAAGTTTGGAATTCTGTGTAACAGAAACTGAATTTATCTTTCTGAGTGTGAGTTTTTTGCACGTAGGATCTTTGCCCTGACTCATATACTTGTTTTTCCAGAAGATGATATTCACTATTTTGAGATCACATTCATCTATGCAGATACCCTCTCTCTTCCCACTCAAATGAAAAAAGAAATCCTGATAGCTGAGCAATCACCCCCAAAAGCAGATCTTAACATTTCTGCCCTAAGCTGGTATGAAGTATTCAACATGAGAAAGGAAAAAGCACAACCCATGTCTTGACAGAGTGCAGGCCAGCATCATATTTATGTAGGGCTCTTGAAATTATTTTAAATTTTCTCTCTGAAGGCATGAAGTGCTCTAGTTGCAAAAGTGTTTATTTTCTTTGGATTTTGGTTTTGTTAAAGCTGTTCAACAGACAAATTGTTATTGTGGATTTGCACAAGCCTGATTAAACAGTTAGAGCTTCTTAAATTATACTGGAAAATCCAGTTTTTAAAAAGTGAGAATAAAAAGTACACTCAGTGCTGACAACTTTAAATATTTGTTTTCTTTTCAACAATAGGGCCTGTATGAATTAAAATAAATCTGACTGAAGTTCCTTACTGCTTGTCCATGAGCTCGTTCTGAGCTTTGCAGGCAGCCTCCAGATCACAGTTCTACGTGGTACATTCATACATTTCACTCTTATTTCTACATTTCAGTTTCAAAACTTTTGGTACAAATGCTGTAGTTTCTTGGGAATGACTGTTGCCAGTTTTTATCAGTGTAGTCCAGCATGTCATTACCAAAAAGGCAGCATGGGCTTGTTTCTCGGAAAACAGTTTCAGCTGAGCAGGACCTGCTCTTTGATTTCACAGCATTCTGAGTCCTCCTGAAACCCAGATACTCATCCACCTTTCCCAACCTAATTCCTGCAAGTTGTTAAAAGGTTTCTGCCATTTCCATTACACATTTCTCTGCACTTTCTTACAAATACTCTTCTGACTGTGACAGCATATCCTCAGTGATACGTCAGTGATCCATCGTCCTGGCTCTACAGAATGTACTATGAGGGTGAGTGAAGTCTCAAGCTGACAGTTGTATCTGCTTTGTTTTTTTTTTTTTAATTTCTTACAGCTTGAACTATAAGAGCAGTTTCAAGTGATCAATAAAAGTTAAATGAGAGTAAAATTAACATAACAAAATTGAATCACAATTTATTCTGTTAATCCTCACAATTTATATTTTGTAAAAGTCTCAGTTCTCAATTTCTGCATTTTGATCACCTCTTCAAGGAGGAACATAGAACTAATTTTCTTGCTTATATGTTATATAGTTTCTTTCTTGGTATGCTGCATGCCTCTTAGGTTAGCCAACCACTTCTTCATTTGAAGGAATTAATATTTTCACATTAGTGTGGTCTCTTGTTCTTTCAGCAGAAAATCTGTTAGAATATTCTTGCCCCTTGTATAGATAAGTAAACATCATGCCTTACATCCAAACCCCCACACTTCTCCTCCATGGAATAAACTTTCAATACAGAGAGCTTAATCTGTCTTTTTTCCCCTCATACTTTTTTATGTTGGCTCTTCTAAATTATATCAGTTATTATGTGTCCTCTCTGTTCTCATGCACATGTAAATGCCACTCCCTTGCCCTTCTTTGCATACTTTGATTTTCTTTTCTATGAAATGTGGATCTTCAGTAAAAGATTGAAGTAATAATAGAGCTGAAGACCACTTTCTCTGTAGAGTTCCATGAGATTTTGGTGTCTTCCTTTGTCATCATTTCTCAATGATGATCAAAAAGATTCGCTTGGGTACACACAGTCTTGAAAATGCTTACCTGACTTCTCTTTTGGCTAGTCTTTCATGAGAGGCTGGACTAAGCATTTCCATTTCTTGTCTTAGTGTTCTGCACTGAAATTCTGTTTCTCTGAAGCAAAAAGGAAGTCAGTAGGTATTTACCACTGATAGTAATGTAATCAGCACTCACCTGTGGAGAAAAATGGAGACTTTAAAAAATTTTATCTGTGTTCTATCACAGAGCTCATCAAAGGATGAACAAAACTCAGGTGTTAGTGCTGTGGGTAACTGCTGGAATGCAGATTCCTTCCTCTTTTCAGAAGTAATTGCATTAAATATGCTCACAGTGACTTCTACTCTCATTGTAGCAGTGCTATGTACATCAAGGAATTAGAGCCTCTGTCTTTCATGGCCTTATCAAAAGGTGAGGAGGAGAACAAGAAAATACATCAATGAATTCCTCTGCTGACTGAGACTGCTGCTTTTTTGGTTGTTTTAGACATTAGAGAGGGGAATCACCAAGCACCGCGCAAAAGATCAGAAGGTGTAATTTCTACAAAGTGGTATTATATACACAAATCTTCTGAAAGACAGATACCTCTGGGATATCGTAGGCCAGAGACTCCTGTGTAATCCATTACCCATGCCGATATAAACCTTTGATTTGTGGGTTTAAACCTGAGGCTGAGTAACCTCATAAATATGCTAATCCACAGTAATCAAGAAAAGTGCCATTGCAAATACAAAATTTTTTATTTCACAGCTCCAACAGCTTTATGGCATGCTCTACATTTATAACAATAAACTTTGGGAAATTACTCTCTTCATGTTTAAGAAAATGCTTTGCCCTTTTCTTGTCATCTCACAATGGGTTTTGCATACATTATTTTGAATGGCATGATCTTTATGCAAAATTCAGGGCATGTTTTGCCTTCTCTAACCAAGTATTTGATTTCTAAAATGAACAAAACATTGCATAAGTTTTAACAATTCAGCTTTTGTAGCCTTATAAAAATTTTATTATCATTTTTATTAGGCTGGAGACCAGCCAGTTGGTTAACTGGTAGATTGTCTAGCAAAACCAACTCTACTGTAGATATAAGAAATAAAAAACTTAGAGAAATTTGAAAAAAAAATCTTATTGTTTTAGCAGCACATTTTCCATCTCTGATATATATGTTTTTACATATACGCATACACATGAATGTTAAGTGCCATGAACATCATATTAAGTTCTGCAGTCATTCAAATAGCTCAGTGCAAAGTTACTAATTTATGTAGGAAAGGTGAAAAATGTCTTGCATGTAGGACATTTTTCTGTTGATAAACTTCAGAATGAAAGGACAAGGGGAATCTGCACCTTGGGAGTTTCAGACTGAACGTTAGAAAAAATTTGTTGTATTAGCAATGGTGTGTCGAAACAAATTTTCTGGACTGGCCACGGAATGTTCTCTCTTGGAGGTTTACAAAACTTACCCTGGAAAGGGCACTGCTGGCCTGACCTGGTGCTGGCAGTAGCCTGGCTTTGAGTGGGAAGTTGAACAGCCTCAGTTTGTGATGTTCCTGCCCATCCCCGTTCCTGTGACTGGGATGTTCAGAGCACATTCCGTAACAGGTGCAGCTTTCCTAATGGGAAACTCCTTAATTTATCAAGTCATAATAAGATGTCAGAAGGCATACCAAGAAGGCTGAAACCTGAGGTTGAAAGGAAAATTCAATTCTAGCAAATGACAAAAATGGCTTTTCCTTAATGTAGCTTGACAAACAAAACCATATTGTCATGCAATGCTTCTCTTTGTAGTAGAATTTAATCATTCAGCTCTGCCTGACAAATTCTCTCACCTCATTCCCTTCACTTCTGTTTCTAATTTTTCTTCCTGTCCATTTAATCTAGGCAGGCTTTTAAAAATCAGAGTTTTGAAAGATGTTGTCTAGAAATCTGCTGTTTCACACAGTTTGTAGGATAACTCAATCCTGCAAAGATTTATGTCTAAAATAACTTTCCAGTACTATAGGTCTTTGTGCCAATTATTTTCAATCTTTTTTTAAATTTAACTTTGAAACATGTAATTTGTCTCTTGTCTATGTCTCTTAATTTTCTTCCATTCTTTCATTGACTTCAATATTCAATATTTCAATTTCTTAATAATGTCCATATGAATCATTATGAAGATGCTTTGCATGCTGAGTAAAACTGTAAGTTAAATAACAGTTCCCTCCCCCACATTCTCTCCTTCACTTCCTGGAGTTTATTAATGTTGGGTTTTTCTGTGTGATATATGTTTCTTCATACGTGTACACAAGCACAGAATTGAATAAAGAAGTGGAATATGCATATTGAATTTAATAGATAAAGTGCCTATTAGGTAGGAAAAAAAGTTCAGCTGTTATAACCTTATTTAGGAGTGTCTTTCATCTTACTTGAATACAAAACTAGATTGTCTTTCAGCCTCTTATGACTCCAAATAGTGGAATAATATCCTGTAATTATTACATTTTTTGAGAAATGAAGGGGTGTATATTTTGATAATGTAATGTGTGCCAGCATAAGAGACAGGGCTGCAGCATGCAGAGATAATCTGAGGAAGCTGTTTATCAAATCTTGATGTGAAGTCTGAATTTCTTTGTTATCTTTCATTTTCTGTTTATGTTATCAGTATGAAAGTTTCATTATCACTAAATCTTATCATCTGGGAGGACTGTTTGTCAACATCAGACTGAATTCTTTACAGGCATTAACACAGCAGAAGGAAGGAGGATTCTGCAACAGCCACTTAGCTTCATATTGCTTCTCAGATCTTTTAATCCCAACAATAAATATTGCTTTTGCCTGTTTTACCATTACACTGTTTTACAGAAATACCCAGTGAGTACTTACAAACCATGGGAGAAATTTATCTCACCTAATATTATTTATATTCTAAGTTTGACATTAGGTCTATAACCTAAACTAATCACAGAATCCCAGTGTTGTTAGTGGAGAGAAATGGTAGCTCCATAGGGCAATTCCTTCCAATTTATGAGAGTTCCACATCTATTTTAGAGTCACTCACCTATGAAGTGCCTTCCTATCTCTGCTGATGGTTGTAAGCTAGCTGACTAATTTAGATGAGGTTCACACATGGGACCAGAAAAGATATACTCCACACAGGAAAATTCAGATAAATTTCAAAATTTATTGCGTTCTAGGAAGGCCAGTATATGGAATAAATGTGTGGCTTTTTTAGCCAGCAAGAGTTTAATGTTTCTCTTATTTAGACATAATTATTTAGATGTAATATGTTCTCTTGGAATTTCTGTTTTCCAAGGGAAAAGAAAAGATATTTTGTGTTTTGCCTGTTAAATATTTCTTTAGGAAATGGACAATTTCCTGCCATCCTTCTGTCACTTTTGCAGGCCACTCTTCATGGTTGAAGTCCAATGGGACGGAAGAGTCAGAACCATTTTTGCTCTTTCTAAAGATATCTCAGAATATAATTTTATATGATTTTATTTATATTTATATGATTTTATTTATATTTAAAATATGATTTTATTTATATTTAAATGAAGAAATCAGAGTATCCTTTAATTTGTAACTGCTGGTTATTCAGTAGTCATGTATGCACTGAGTTTGAAGATATCCATAGGTACCATTCCCCACCCCAAAATTATTGTGTAATGCTTTAAAGACATTATAATGTCTTTAAAACAGTTTATACTTGGGTCTCTGCGCTCATGTTTCTACAGAGTAGATAGCTAAACTTCACTTTGTGCAATGAAATGTAAATGTAGAGTTTATGTGTTTAAATTTTCTAGCACCCTCGTTCCATATTGTCACAGTGTTTGGTCTTCTACATTTTCCTTTGAAAAAAATTTTGTGTATACACAAAACCCCCATTTTTGTGTATACACAAAACCCCCATTTTTGTGTATACACAAAAATGTAGTGATCTAAACAATTTTCCTCAGCTGCCTTTTATATTTTTTTGTCTGAAGTTGTCTCAGTAAGAAATTGTCAATCAGAAAAGTATGAAAGATGTTGGACACCAAAATGTCAGCCTTTATGTTCAGTTGGTATCCATTTCTTCTGCTTCAGTACATACCTAGCACCAGTGTGGGAGGGTATAATAGTTTTATCCAAGAAGAAATTAAATTATGGTTTTCATGATACTGAAGGAAGTAATAATTCTGCAGAGTTTAAGTCTGCATAATCAACACAGTGCAGGCAGTTTAGTTTGGGTTATGTCTGACCTTATTGCATTACATTTCAAGGTTTAATAATTAGACCTTCTATCAGAGTTTTGCCATGTATTTATTTTAGTTTCTCTTATTTGTTCATTTTTAATTTGTTAACAGTGGAAGATGGAGAAAGTGTATTAATGGAAATATTTGTTCATGGTTTGAGAGCCTGAGCAGATAGGAGTTTGCTTTAGTGGGTAATGTCATGAAATAGAGCACAGATTATAATTGCTTTTTATGTACATTATTTGAATGTATGGAACATTTCATGGGTTAGGTTCCTGTTTTCTGCAAATGTGCAATTTGGATTTAGTGCCTAGGTTTCCTTTTCCTTTTGCACAATTGGTAGTGTTAGAATTGTGGAGATGGCTTTTTGACACCTATATCTTTAAACTAAAACACAAAGTTCTAAGGGCAGGCTAGCTATTTCCATATGAAAGTTCTCTCTGAGTTAGACTTTTCAAGATTGTCTCATTTTTGTCGTGGAACAGATCTTGACCTATTGTTCTGTAGGACTCTATTGCTGCTAGATATGATAGTCAAGGTAAAGATGAACTGGAGCAATGGGAAAAAATGAATCTGTTCCTGCAGGCATTAAATTCTGAAGGCCGGAAAAATCTTTGTTCAGAAATTGTTCCTCTTTCAACAGACCTATTCCATCCATCATTATTCAGTGTAAAGTGTATTTCCTATATCGTGTGTGTAACCAAAATATGAAAACTTAGAAGTACCTGAAATGTTGATTGCAGTGCATCCTTGTGTCGGTGCTCTCTGGCATATTCTGCTGCTTATCTGACTTTTGAATCCTTAATTGCTATAAAGGATTTGCCAGCAGTCACAATGCCTTGTCTTCCAATTTGGCCAGTATTGTTAAAAAAGTTTTTTTGCTTGCTTTTTTAAAAAATCTGAGGTGAAACTTTCCTGGTACAATTGTGATCAGATTGCTGGGTTTGATTGCAGACTGGAGTTGTTTCCAGACTCACAGGGGGCCATTAAGGAATTCTGACACCTCAAATGAAAATAATTGTAGTAACGTAAAATGCTCCTTCAACAAAGAGAATTTCAGGTCACAAAAGGTGAACTCTATCAAAACTGGCATGTTTTTTTCTCCTTCTGCTAGTTCATCACCTAAAGTATGGTACTTGTAAAAAACATAATGGAAACACCAGGAGTGAATTTGAGTACTAAACAGAATTTGAAGTAAATCCAGACAGCATTTAAAATATAAAAAATTAATTTGTAAAGCATTCATTTTTGTTCAAAGTGTGCTTAAACAATTGTTTATGCTTGGAATGCACTTTATACTGGGCCAAAGAAGTGTTTTCTCAGATGTTGTCTTTTAGGTGATTGATCTATGTTTAGCTGGGTTTGGCTGGCACAAGGCACAGTAACACTATTATTACCGAAATTTGCATTATAGCCTTGGTCTAAAATAAAAATAAAATAAAATAAAACAAATTTTAAAAAATGAAATTCTTCAGTATCATGAATTATCATTTCAAAAGTTCACAAGTAAGCTATGAAAGGGATTCAGAGTCATTTGGTGTAATTACTAGTCAAGATCAGATCTTAAATGCACCAGGATTTCTAAACCCAACAATTATTTGAAAAGAGTGTAAATATAATTAGATAAACACTTTGTACAATTCAAAGTAGAAGATTCTCTGTATCATTAGTTTGATAATTATACACTGAAAAACTGAGCAAGACAGGGACTTGTGGATATTTGTAGATATAACATAAATATTAAATAATGTTCTTAACATTAGCAAAAATTACTTACAAAAATAATTATAGCCTGTATTGCATGCAAGTGTGAATGTCTCTATGCTGTCTTAGAGATAATTCTTAAATATTCACAAAAATTACAGCAAGGAGCTGAACTAATGCATGTTCTGGTGAGGCTATAAAAATGTAGCCCAAAAGAATATTTATTACTTTGTCTTTAAAGTAATTTGCTTTGAAACTGTTTTATTATGCACCGGATTTATCTTTTATAAAAATTAAATTAACATATACATTAATTTTAATATTATACAATTAAAATATTTCAAATAAATTAATTTTAAGCTCTATGTTGTTTGTCTTCTCTAAAACCTCATTTCAGTGTTTTTATTAAAATGGAAGATGGTGTTGGTTAAAACAGTTGACTATAAACAAGACGATTTATAACAATATGATTTCCTAATATTTTTTATATTATTTTTATTCTTCCTAGTAAGTGGATATTTCTATTAAGTTTACTTCAGTAAAAGTATTATATTCCATTGTTTGTGTTTTGATACCAGCGAGGATATGGGAATTAGTTGCTCATCTCAATTTATCATAAATACAGGTGTGTGCAGACTAGACTGAAATTACACTTGAAAGTAATCATCCATGGAGCCATAAAGCCCTCGCCAAAAAAGAGCTGTTGAGTCTGGAAATGTTGTAATTTACTTCTGTTTTATTTGCAGATTGCCTTCTCACAGCACAATACTATCATGGATCTGGTGCAGTTCTTTGTCACCTTCTTCAGGTAAATTGCTTTTTTTGTCTTCTGACTGAAATCCTGATGACACTGTACCATCAAACCAGTATCTTAAACAGTTTCTGAATCTTGAGAAATGCCTGAAATGAGGCCTTCAAACTTTGCACCAGTGGAAGGGCAGCTGCTGGAATCTTGCATTATATAATTGTGTATTTCATATTCAGTGGTACAGTCCTCACACCTCATGAAGATTAGCTGGGTTTGTAGCATATATTACAATGAATAGGAAAAGCCAGCTAAACTGTAATTCATATGTGTGATTTTTCTATAAACACTTTTATGGAATTATTTAAAATGATGGCTCTGTTCAATAGCTTGTTATTTTTAATAAAACACAGCATGTCACTACTAATGCTTTCATGTGTCAGAGATTGACTGTGAAAGGCAGTAGCTGATGCCTGAGATTTGGTTGTGGCAGCAATGCGAGGATGGGCTTCAACTGCAAATGAACAACTATTCTAGAATGTGAACAAAACTCCACTGAAAGGCTTCTTAAACATTCAGCTATCTTATAAAATGTCACAAACTTGAATATACACAGATTAGTTACAGTGCTTTGAAATCTTGCTGTGGAGATATTTCCCAATAACCATGAAGTGTACACAAAATGTGAACAGTGACAGACAGGTTTGTTCATCAGACTTTCTGTATTTTTAGGGCAAAACTTTATTTCACAAGTTCACAGTATGGCTTCTCTGTTGACTTTAATCACTTTGCTCTGAGGAACAGTACCTAAAGAATCAGACTCTTAAATACTGTGAATGACCCAAATCCTGTTTATTGCTGTTGCCAAAAAGGGCACAGAAATGATCAGAGCCTGAAGTTTTCTATACCCAGGGCATTGGCTAATGGGGAGGAGTTTAGTAGGTGATATAAAATATCCCAATTCTCCTCTTTCACCACAAACAGAGCAATCAAATGCTGATTGCCTAAAGGTCAGCCTAGTGGTGTTTTGGGTGTTTGGGGTTTTTGTGTGTGTGTGTTTTGCGGTTTTATTCTCTTTTTCTCATGGGGAGACAGTAAGTTCTATAACTTATGATGATTATGCAAATGTTTAGTTTACAAACCCATATAGAAGAAATCAAAGTCTGTCAAGTACAACAGACCAGAGGGATCCTGTCACAAATAGCAGGGGTAAACTAGGAGCAGTTTGTCGGTGCTCTGTGCCCTGGTGCAGCCTTAGGAAAGGTGAACTAAAGGCTCTCTGGTGGTGCAGCCATCTCCGTGGGTACATGGAATTATCTCTCCAAGTGTGATGGTCTGTCTCATCCAGTTTGTTCTGGGTAAATGCACAGATAGGATGTCAACAGTTTGTAGACTAAAAGAATAATTTTAATAAGGGTTTGTTTGTCTCTTGTTTTGTGTGGGTTTGAGTTTGTTTGTGGGGTTTGGTTTTGTTTGCTGAATGGGAATTAGGTGTATTGTGACTGTGGCAAATCATGGTGGTAGCAATAATAATAACCCAGGCCATGTTTACTAAGATTGTTGATAGAGAAAATAATTGTGTTTAAAGACAATTTGAATGTACTTGATAACAAAGCATACTTCAACATGCTTTGGTAAACCTGCCTTTGTATTTCTCCCATCCAGTATTACATTTCTATTTCTGAGGTTGTGACAAAATGCTGTTCACCCTGCCTGGCCAGAGCAAATAGACCCGTTGGACAATAACTGCTATTCAACAACCAGGCAAAAGTATAGTTTAAAACTGTTCCTTTGTAGCTTTTGTGTTCCAGACTGAGAGATGAAATGAACATTTTACTGCATCAAAACAGGCATTTTTAGAACTGTCCTGTTGTATCAAGATGAACTGTTTTAAAAACATTGTTGTGTAAGGCATTTATTTAAAACTATACATAATAAAGCACAAAATGTATGATTTTGAAGAAATTAATGCTTGATCTACCAAGATACTGATATTGTATATTCTAGAAGAAAAACAGTCTAGGAGAAGATAAAGATAAATAGAAGTTATATTGAAAAAAATAAGCAGAATATTCTTGAAACTGTAGAGCTTCAGACTGTGATACACAGTGTTAAAAACCTCCACTCTATTTAATTTCATTCTTTTTCTGCTGGAATGTTTTGTTTCAGCTACTGGTTCAGTGACCTTTTCTCTAAGAATAAAAATGCAATATGAGTAGTAACAGATTCCAAACTGTCTTATAGAGAGTGTGGCATCTGTGTTGCTGTGCTGAGTGCCTTGAAGACTTTTAGCCATCATACAAATTGAGAAATCTGTGACTTCTTTTCTTTCCACCTTCTTTGAAGAAGTACAGATCTCACTGGAAAATTTCACAGGCAGTGAATGTGAATGATCTTTCTTGCACTAAAAAATGCAGTATGCACAGTTAAAGAAAGTGTATTTCTATATTACCTGGACCACTAAAACCCACAATATCCTAAAGTATGGCACTTTATTTGAAACTCGAAGGGATATAGAAATTTGCACTGTTTACAAGTCTTACATGAATATGTGGATTTAGCTAAATAGGTGCTAGGACATTTCAGACATTTCATAAGTAACTTTATTTTACGAAAACATTACTTCTTTAGATCACATCTAACATCCATGAATATTGATTGTTCAATAATTTTTTGGGTTTTATTATCTTTGATTTGAGTTAATCCTAATTGGAGAGCTAAGAAACACTTGATTTTTATACCTGCTTTAAATAAAATTATAGCTGTGAATTTATAACAATACTCAAGCAATTCCCAGATAATTATTTGTATTAAGAATTTGAAGCATAAGTTCTGGTAAGAAATGTGGTTAAATCTCATAATCAAAAACCAGGCAAGCATGAAATTGCTGCAGATGACAAAGGTTAGCTGTTAATATAATCGTAATAGGAAATGATAAGCAAGTGCCAGAACTATGTTTTTAAAGCCTTTTCTAAATGCATTGTACCAGCTATTAACTCATCAGGCATGTTCTCTGAGCTCCCAGAACTATTACTTCTCTTGCCTCTGGTACTTTGGGTGAAGCTGATTGACTGAATAGAATATTTTAGCCACTTTTCTAACATATCTCCATAGTGTCATAAATTACAGAATCTCCAGGTTTTATTAAGTAGAGCAATATTAATATGGACTCTTTGAAAGTTGAAAATCCTTCTTTTGTGTATGCTTTAAGAAATTCCATGAGAAAATACAGTCATTTAGGATCAGAGGCACATTCCTTCTATTAAATCTTTCTGTGAGCAGCGTGCGAGAAAACAATATTCAAAATATACCCAGTGCTTATTGCAGAAGGAGAGGATGGGTATTTTGGTAAAGATGAGCATGAGCTACAACAGGAATTGCAGCAGATGCTGAAGAACCAGATTTATTAAGTCCACATGTAGGGCTGTGTGCTGCCTGCAGTGGGAGGGGGAGCTGCATTTCAGCAGTGTCAGAACTCCTGGGAGCTGCAGTGCTCGAATCCACCACCCTGGGGGTGAGTTTGCAATGGGAGAATCCTGCTCTTTACCAGCACCCTTTGGTCTGTGTGCCTGCCTTCGCGTTTTGTTCTTATTAGAATGAAGGATGGTAAATTAGTGCTGGATTTTGGAGTGCTTATCTGTATGAGATCGAATATTGATCTCTGTGAGAAAGACAAAAACCAGTGTGTTGGGATCAGATTGCATCTACCATGGCTGGGATCTCAGAAAATCCAGAACTCTTATAAATACAAATTAGAATATTTTATAGTAATATGAAAATCAAGTTATCATAGCAAAATGGATTTTACTTTTGAGGCTAGAATAAAATTGATTTTTACTTAATGATGCATTTAAAGTTTTCACCTCACTTGGAAGCACAGAGCTGTTTGACTTCCACTGGGAAAAGCGCATTTGTACTGTGGTGGGCAATTTGACTTGGGTTTCCTTTCTTTAAATGTTTTGAATTGTTGAAGGTAGTTTTGTTCTTCTGCTCTTTGAATCACACAGAAACTTTGTCATCACTGTGGAGTTCTTTGGTGTGTTCATATTTCCAGAGAAGGCAGCCACTTGTTATTGGCCTGCAGGCAAAGGAGATTCCCCAGTATCACCAGATCAGTTGCTCTTCAAAACAAGGGATGAGTCACTTAATCTGTCAGTGAACAGAACTGTTTTCCATTATTTCCTTCCTGGTTTTCATCTTTCTGTTTGTCCTTTGAGTCATTTGGAAGTGTGTGTGAGTGCTCACCATATTTTGATTTCAACAGATGCTGTTCTCAAAACACAAATTAGTGGCTCACATACCTGAAGATGGCCTATGTGCCTGTGTATAAAACAGGTATGAGCTTCTTCCTTCCTTAAGGGCAGTGCAGTTAAAGTTTGAAAGTCTCTCTTCCTTTATGTAACAAATACAGTGAGAGGTGTTCATTGTGCCTCCTGAAGCTCTGGCATTTTCTCCTTTCAGGGATGTGTCTTTCTAGAGCTGCATTGGATTTTGTATCCTAAGAAGCATCACAGATGATTCATACTGTGTTTATGTTTTGATTCCCTACCTTTTCTGATGTATTTTCTTAAATCCAGTTAGTCAGTTATTTTCTTAGTCTTCAACAGCATCAGGGCTTACAGCAATTTTTCTTCTAGAGTGCTTAATCCTTCCTGGTTACTTTTTAATGAAACTCCAGTCCACTGTACTTTAAGGAAAAGAACTAGAACAGGTTTTCATCTGTGATAAATGGACTTGAAATTTTCCTTTTGTCATTTTAATTCCAAAGAGAAGGAATTCAGTTTTCTTATGACATGTACCTGTTGCAAAGTTAACTTCAGGAGTTTGCTCCCAGATGTGAGGAATACTGTGAAGTGGGGTGAAAGCTGATGAAGGGAAACAATAACAAGAAATAAAGGAAGCAAAAGCATTAGTGTTTTCCTTCAGGCAGTGGTGTCATTGTCCATTACAGCGGGTGACAAGCAGCTTTGTCAAGCCCCATGCCCGCCTGTCTCTGCAGGCAGGTCGGTGTGATGGGCTGGGCACTGAGTGACAGCCAAGAAATGAGCAATCTTCTCATGGCAGGGCAGAAATATTCCAGGTCCCTGTTCTCAGCTGAAATAAATCACAGTGAGAGAGAAAAGACAGTGCTAGACCGCGTGCTATGCTGTGAATTTCATACGTCCGAAAATATTAAATGTGATTATTCCTTTTTAGAAGAGACATCTTAAATCAAAGGAATTTATTTTCTGTATTGAAATATTAATGCAAATATTTCAGTAAAATTGCTTGGTACTAAATGAAGTCTTTTGTGTGGGAGGTTTTGTGATCTTTCTAAATTATCTGTTCAATCCAAGGTAGGGATGACTATGTTTTGTCAATAAGAAGCAAAATTATGGAAATGCTACTGTGAACTCCAAAAGCTACATTAAGAATTGCAGAGTAAAAACTAAACTACTTATATAATCTATTTAAATTTTTTAATCTGGATTTTTTGATCTAAATTTAATCCTCATATATGGCCCAATCATGTTCTATATCATAGTTGGTTTTCTATGTTTTCAATAATTTTTGGTGATATTTTAGGTAAACATTCACCACTTGGAAAATTATATTTCTTTCCTCATATGTTTTCAGTCTTTAGTAGCTGAAATTCTAGTATCAGGTTGAGATTAATCAGGGGTTTTTATTCTTTATCCAGTTCAATTGCAGAATTTTTAGTGTTCTTCTTGAATGATGCTTCTTTGGCCTGGAAATCTAAAAATCCTTGCTCTGTCCTAGGAAAATTGAATCTTAACAGGACTTTTAATAAGGAAAGTTATGACATTTTTGCACCTACTCATTTTAGCATATTTGCCTCTTTGGAAAAAGTATTGGCAAGGTTACAGATGGAAGGGAAAAGTTGTTTGGACTGTGTTATACTTCTTCATTATATTTCAGTCTATCATGCTAAATTTGTCCAGAATTTCAATTAAATATAAATATATTAATATATAAATATATAAAATTAATATATAAAAATATAATTTTTATTTATTATTTTTTCACATGCAATATCACTTATTGAGAGAAATATGGAGCATTTGACCCATGAAGGGCAAGCACATAAAATTATATGAAACATTGAAGTATTTTCCATAACTAAAGAAACATATGCTTCATGGGTGTGATATTCTGTTTATTCAGTGGAGATTAATTTCATTTTACATGAGATCAAATAGTTTTGACTGTAAATCTTTTTTATTTGTTACCTCAAAGAGGTGAAAGGAAGAACCACAGAGGGTAAAAGTTCACATCTAGAGCTTTATTGTGTAATATATTTCAGAGTCCTTTTACATGATTCGCTTTAATCTGATATTGGATTGGCAGATTAAATGGGAATGTTGATCTCTCAATAGCATCTTGGTGTACACTGCATCCGTTTTCCCTTTTAAGTTGAATATAAAGGCTGTTTGTGTGATTGATCATTCATTCATACTTCACTATAGCAGCTTGTGGTATATTTACCAGAAACCCACAGCCTTGCGGATGTATGCATGAATTATGTAGGTAGGAAAATAGAAATCTAAAAAATGTATGTGTACTTCTTTTGTAGTTATTTTTTAATAATTATTTTATTGAATAAAGTTATTTAATGCTCCCTGCCATCCTCTATAACATTGTGGCACATGTACATAATGAAAAAAATGCCAATACTATTTTTCATAATAATTTTTCTGCTAATTACAAATTCCCTGTTCAAACGTTACTTTCTTCTTTACTTTCAAGAAGATTGTTGATGCTTCATTGCACAGCAAAGACCAATGAACCCAAGCTTTGCAAAGGCAGTTGTCAGAGATGATTTTAAACTGTTATAGGAGTTTATGCCTTGGGAGAAGAAGGATTAATTTGGTTTTCTGTATTGAATATATATTAATAAATTATTTAGCACAAAAAATCGTAGCTATTCTGACTAATATATTAATCCATATTATATTTATATTTCATTGCTACTGCTTACTTTAAAATATAACTAATATAAAATGCAGTTGACACCACTGATACTTCAATCTCCCTTTTCCCATTATGCATTCAGAGCTTAAATTGTGAAGCTTTATTTATACCATTATTGAAGTCTTAGTTTGTCATTTTACTTCATTTTGCCCTTCTGACTGAAAATTATTTTCATTATATTTCTAATAGTAATTTTTAATGTGCTGCTCTGGAGACTTACAGCATTCTTTTGGTAGTATCATGGTTTTAACCATGACAAAGTAAAACAAATTCCATGTGGATATTCTTTTCCATGCATTCTTACCAAATATAGTGTTGAGTCTGGAAGGACCAGATTAGAAGGCAGATATATATTTCTTATTAGCTCTTAATCTGTTTTGTATAAGTTTGGTAGTTGTGAACGTGTGAGAAGAGAATTTTAAGGGAAGTTATGTGACTTTCATGAATCACTTTATGCAAGAGTTATTTCTGGGGATATATGGATTTTCAGGACTGCATCAAAAAATAACATTTTAATCATTCATCTGGATAAGAAGAATTATCCGTGTAATTAGTTTCAAATGAACTTGAAACTTGTTGCTTAACTTGTGTGAATTCCATTTGAGACACAAATAAATACAAATTTGCATTTAAATGATTTTTGGTAATACTTTGATTTTTAAATACCATCGTAGATACTTTACCTCATATTTAGGCATTTCTTTAACTCTGCAGTTTGGAAAGCAAGAATTCAGTGCCCGAACCCTTTGTGGCTTTTGTATTACAGGGTTCAAATTTTCCTTGGGTTCCTTTAATTCAGAAAGAAGCTGTGGGGGAAAAGAATGGAATATAGATCTAGACTGATGGAAGAAGCCCTGTCATATTTAAGGCTGTGCAACAATGACATTTTGTACCTGAAAAGGGAAAAATTGCAGTTCTTGGCTTATCTGTTCCAGAAAATGGAGTGTTCCAGAAAATGGAGGCAGTGCATGGAGCTGCTGGTGCTGGTGGTGTTGTCATGACAAGCAGGAATAGGAAAAGGACATTCCTGAATCACCTGGATGAGGATGCTGGCTGTGTTGGCAATGCCTTTCACTGGCTGTGCCTCTCCCTGAGCAGGAATTCAGCACTCCTGGCTGAAATGTCTTGGCTCCACAGCCAGGATTCATTTCCCTGACCCCACACATTGTGCTGCCATGAACTGGAATTTGCATATCCTACTTCCTTACTAGCCAAGACTACTTTTCCCTTAATCCTTATACAATTTAATTTGGAATTGTAACACTTAATTCCCAGAATCATTCTAAATTGCTAATCACTGAAATAGTCCTACTTATAATGATGTTTATAAAACTTTCTGATTCATAGCAATTTAATTAATCATTAAAAAATATGCTGCTGTCATACACATCAGACTTCTAATATTATGTTTACAATGCTTTGTGCTTCAGATAATCCTGTTGAAATCTTTGGAGCTGCTTGTCATGTGTACACCAGTTAACACAAGGATGGCTGAACCCAGCACATCATAATCATAAACACAATGTTCTTGTCAAGTACAATGAAAGAAATCAATTGCTGTGACAATAATTGCTATTTGAAGTCACGGTGTTAGAAAAGTAATTGTTCAATTATTTTTATTTTAGAATTGTGCTTGCTTTATAAAATATCAATTAAAATGGGCTCTATTTGCCAATAGAAAGATAGTAAATAATGTGTTGGGAAAGCAGTTCTTAGAAAAACAGTTAATGTGATCTGTTGGGAAACTTTTGCAGTACTACCTTGAAGATATTAACTTAGGTATGAGACTTGTTTTCTTTGCATATATCCACATTAAAAAGTTTCTTCGTCATTAGTTTGTTTTACTGAATGTGTTAAATTGTAGTTCATATGAGCCCTAGAAGAGAAGCAATAGAGTGTGGGGTCACTCTTTAGATTGCTAATTAGGGAATTGTACATTTTTGTGCTCTTGTCAAAGAGGGGCAGGAGGTTGGTGGATACAGAAGGATATTTAATTACTGTCTCAGCTCAGCAAGACTCAGGTGATTGAGTAACAACTGCCTTGATGGCCCAAGTCCTATGTTCAAAATGACTTGGGAGAAGCCTTTAAAATATGTGCCAATATATATCTGTGGGCAGTAAATGAGTCTGCTATGCCCCTAACAAACCTGGTGAAAGGATTTTTGGGAGCTTCTCTCTCTGTTGGTGAGCAGTGTGAACAAAGAGATCATCACTTGGGCGAGATGGTGCTGAGGACCTGACATCCACACTGAATGCTTTTTTTGTCTTTGAGCTAGCTCTAGTTTAGTTCTGCGGACTGATGGAACTAAACTCCCTTTGGCTCTGGAGTGAACATTGCACATCTTCTAACTGAGCTCCAGGGCTGCTCCACAGGGGCATTCAGGGGTTGGTTCAAAAGCCCATTCCAGATCCACACTAGGCCAGCCCTGCAGGAATTCCCCTTGGGACACCAGGATGGGTCTGTCACGTGTTGGAGCATGGGGACAGGATGATGGCAGCTGGTAGAGCAGCCTTACACCCTGTGCTGGCCCAGCCGTGCTGCTCCCAGCGTGGGCCCAACCAGGGATGCTCAGCTGTGGGCTCTGCATTACCTTGTCCTGCAAGAAGAGTAAATGTGATGGGTGCTCAAAGCACAATCTCGCATAATTTTTCATTTTGGTAGATTTAAAAGTATGCTAGATGAAAGTTAAAGTCTTGTGAAAGTGTTTGCTTTCATTGGTTTGTGGAAATTTATTTGAATTATTGTGCAAATAATTCTTACTTACTGTCTTAAGTAAAATCATAAAAGCAACAATTATTCTGTTTGTATGTTAAATAATTAGAGAATGAAAAAAGAAGTAACAGAGAATGGCACATTTTGTTTTGTTTTGTTTACCTTCCATTTACAGTATTGATTCTTAAAATATTTATGCTTAGTTCCTTTTACATCCCTGCAAAAGTAAGTAAATTATTTCACTTCAACCAAAGTATTACTTTGATACAATATGTAATTTATAGGCATTAATACATAATAAAAAAAAGGAATTCCATAGTGTACTTATTATGCATTCATAGAGCTTAAGGCACAAATGTGTCATTAATTCATCTGGTCTAAACATGCTGATCATTACATTTCACAGATTTCCCCTTCTATTTCTCCATGCAATTTAAATGTCTTTAAGGATATATACACATTTTATTTCAGTTTGCCCAGACCAAGCAGCAACACATCTAATAATTCCCTTAACACTTTTTAATTTGCTGCGTAAAGAATCACAGAGAAACTAATTTGTGAGTTATGGAAAACATTTTAGTTTCTTCAGCCAGGTCTGCACTAAACATGCCTAAATGTGACCTCTGGAAGTCAAAAATTTGCTCTGTTGATTGCAAAAATAGTTATGCAGGCAGTAATTATTCCTTGCAATTTCCCTTCTCCTTGTTCTATTAAATCACTATTTCTGTTTTCATATTGCCCAGAGCCCTTCTGGGCAGAGCATCTGCATAGCCCAGACCTCCCTGCTAGCCCTGGTGTTTTCTTGCAGCCTTTCCTTGGCCCCTTTGCTGTGCTGGAAACAAACTGTGTTCAAGGCTTCTTCCTCTGCAGTTCGTTGGTTCTCCAGTTGTTTATTGTCTCCAAAGTCATGCTAGGACAATAACTTCCAACCAACCTGTAACCCAGGGTGCTGATGATGGATTGCTCTTTTCCAGGCATGCTTTCTTAAGTGTTTCCTCGAGTTTTGTTCAACGTGGTTTGAAGGGGAAACTGTGCAAAACTGTATCCTTGTCTTCTGGCACTTTTTGTTTGCTCTGGAGAGCACAAAATCTTAATAATACTTGGGCTGCTGTGGTTTTAAGAGTGTCTTGGAAATTGTCTTATTGGGAGGATTTACATTGATAAATGCAGAAAGGCATTCTTGGGATAGCATTTCATAACCCATGTGCTTTGCAAAGGCACTTATCCAAATGTTTGTTGATTTGGATGGCACTCAGTCTCAACTGGAGACTCAGAGATGGTGCACATAATCTGTGATCATGTGGATTAACTGCAGGCAAGTTGCCACTTGGTCTTTTCCAAAAGTGAAATGATTTTTTTGTGAAGTCACTGTCAGCAAAAGATTTGCTCCAAATTTTGAATACCTTTTGTGATTTTTCTCTGTATTCTTTCCATGTTTTCCAATCTCCTTTCAGAAAATGCCAATGGCAAAGCTTTAAGAAGAAGTCTGATAGTATCTGTTTTGGCAGTACCTTGTAGAGTGATAAATTTATCTCTCAAGTGCTGCTTACTACTGTGCACCTGAATATTTAAGGTTGTTTTAACCCTTTCTGTTTCAGCATCCCAGCAGTAATTCATACTGAATTGTCATTCACACTGGTCTCTAAGCTGGTTTGGGAACTCTTTCATTCCAAGGGAAAAAAATTCTTTGCAATGTAAATAAAGTCTGACTTCCTTGTTCTCATAAATGCAACTTAGCAATGATTATGTATTAAAAAAATCTAAAAATTGACCATTGTACAATCTCTTTAACCTCTGTGCCATTAACCACTATTCACCACTTTTGTCTTTGTGTCATGCATAGATCTCTCAGCTATTATAAATTTGTCCCATCAAAACTGAGTGGATCTGATGGGAACTTTGTAACTCATCTAGAAGTTCCCTTTTCTGATGTTGGTCCCCTGCTGACAGTTTCTTTTTTATCTACCTGATGGCCAATTTTCAATTCATTTAATTTGCACTGCACTTTCTGTTTTTATATCTCTGTCACAAGGAGGAGATAAGAAGTATAATGGGGGACTGGAGAGCATCCACCTACACCTGTCCTGCTGGTTTTTTACATTTTTTGCCTGTGATGTTAATGTCTTTATCATGACTCCCTTCAAATCCCTATTGTTTCAAAGCCAAAGAGAACTTATTTCTTCTACCATTTCATTCCCCTGACCAAGCTGACTGCTTTCTTTTATACCTTTTACATTCAGCTTAGATTTTTAGAGATAAGATGATGGTTGCTTCAAGGTACAGGCACACTATAGATTTATGCACTGACATCCCAATGCTTTCTGGTTTGTTTTTTATTCCTTTTCTAATCTCTTTCAACATCCTATTTTCTGTTTTGACTGCTACTAAACATTCAGTTGATATGTTCAAAGAACTATCTGCAATGACTTCATGATCATTCTCTTGAGTGGTAATTGCTAATTTAGAACCTATCATTGTGTATTTGTAGCTAGTTGTGGTGGGGTTTTTTTTCTTGTGCACATTGCCTTCAGTTCATTGTCACTGAATTTCATTCTCTTATTTTATTGCCAAGTCACTCTGCATTGTGAGATCCTTTGCAGTCAGCTTTAATTTTTATTGCCCTACATAAAGCAAGGATGTTATCTCACCACAGTCTGGAACTAGGTTAATTTCACAAAATCTATTTTCCATCTCTTTCTTCATTCATTCTGTAGCATGAATTTTGATTCACCCCCTAAAAAACCACCCCCTTAAAATAAAAAAAAGAGGAAAAAATAAAGTAGAATATTTACTTGCCAAGAAAAGATTATACAAAAGTCACATTATCAATGCTGTAACTTCCCATGGTTTATAGTACCTTATGGGTGCATCTTTAAGACACTAATTTCTGATTTTAGCTTTGCAAGTAATTGATGTTTTGACTGATGAGAGGAAAATTCAGTGTGACCCACTCCACTGACATACAGAGCACAGAATCCATTTGTCTGAAGTCTTTCAGCCAGAACTCTGAATATTTTTTTAATTCTACTAACTTAAGAGAACTGTTCAAGAAATTAATAAATGTGAAGGAGAAAATTTTCTAAGGGTAGATATTCTCTTCCTGGTCATAATAAATCAGTCACACAGTGCAAGGCTCTCTCTAAGTTTCTTGTGTCCAGCTCCCTTGCATGTATTAACCTTTTCTAAATTCCAGGAGTGCTGAGTTAAAAATTGCAAACAGAGTTGCTGTTGTTTCCCTAATTTAGTGGATTGTGGAAGGACTGTAGAGGAGGGGAAGAGTGAGTTGGCTTTCCCTTGCTTCATGCACAGCATCCCAATCTCTAGCAGCGCATCAGTACCCTGATGCTGCCCTAAAGCATCTGTGGCAGGAACCAGCTGGACTCTGCAATGTAGAGGAAGGGAAATATTTCTGGAAAATACTATTTATAAGACCTTCTTGACTTAAAAACCTTAAAAGATGTTGCTGCAAAACTGAATTTATTCTGGTGGTCAGTGGGGTTTTTTTAGCTCTTCTCTAGACAGCCAAATATAAATTTACAATCACTTGTACTTACTTGCCTTTAAAGGAAGACATTGGTGTTACTTTGCACTTATGCACAGTACTCGTCTGAACTATACTACTTCCATAAATCTTGGTATTTCCTGTATTAAAGAATATATTTTGAAGCTTTTTGGCAGAAAATAAAAATTGTAGATGTCTAGTAGTTAATTCAGTAGTTAAGTGTTAGATTAATTGAAACCATTTTGTACAGTAGATGAGCTAACATGGTGTGAAAGTTTTTCACACAATTAGTAAATCCAGATACTTATATTAAAAAAAACCTGTCTAAAATTTCAAAGATCTTCTGAGTAATTACAAGTGCCAGCTTTAGAAGCCTTTTTCTAGTATCCAGACACTCACTAAAAGAGGTTGAGTTCAATGATCTTTCTACTGAAATACTTTATGGATTAAATGTTACAATACAAAGATACTGAAGCAAGAGAGAAGGTGTATGCTCTGATTGTACACTGCAGGTGTTTAATTTTCTTTTTTTTTTTTTTTAATTCTTCTGTTGTGTCTTTGGAACTGTAATGTGGTGATGTCCTTAGAGATGTTTTCCTTGGGCAATTACCCATGGAAATACTCAATAAGATAACACAGGCCTATTGTCACTGTGCAAACCCAGCTCCTCAAACTAATTACACTCCTTGTGTAGTTACCCTGCCTGCATCCCAGGAAATTACTCAGAATTTACAAAGTGAAAGAAATATAAATAGCTATATTTTTTTTCGCTATACTTCATCCTCTTTTTTCATCTACTAAACATGGAACATGCAGTGCATATTTGTTGAGACTGTTGTGGGTATCTGGAGGGTTGTACTGGAGCTTATCCCATGCTAATGGAAACATTTCCAGGAGAAAACCAGAGCATGTGATGTGTATTTGCTTTGACTTTGAACTTGGATGGTTAACTCTTTGTAATTCTGGCAGAGTTTAGTTTTCCCCAATTTAAGGGGCTTATTTTCCCATGCTAGAATGTCTTTTATTACCTTTGATACTCTAAAGAAATAAGCTTTTCACAAGTTACAATTCTTATTTTTTTTCTTTTGTAATTGCAGTTGTTTCTTATCCTTACTGCTGGTAGCTGCTGTCGTGTGGAAAATCAAACAAACCTGTTGGGCTTCTCGACGGAGAGAGGTATCAATAACTTTCAGATTATTGTAGTAGCTTTATCTTTCAGAATATGTTGAGAACTTTGATTAACAGTCACTCCTTCCCTTTCTCATGTATATCCAATTTAAATAATTAGCACTTCAAAAAAAAATTAGCACTGCAAAAATAAAATGAAGTCATTTTATACCCTTGACTTTTTTGTGATGAAGAAGGAGAAAAATTTATTTCTTTCTCCTGTCAAGAACTAAAGGAACTACAGTACTAGGCTGCAGAAAGGTAAAATTTCCTTATGGTGGCATATTTAGAATATTTAGAATATAATTGAATAGAATATTTCAGTTGAAAGGGTCCTGCAAAGAATTATTCAGCCTGACCACTTCAGGGCTGACGAAAGGTTAAATCATATTAATAAGAGTTTTGTCCAAATAAATAATAATTTCTTGTACACTGATGAGGTTGGGGCACTGACCACTTGCTAGGAAGTCTGTTCCAGTGTTTGACCACCTTCTCTGTAAATAAATGTTTCCTAATAACCAACCTGAACCTCCCCTAAAAGGAGCAAATTTCTCTCTCTATTAGAATCAGTAGTTACATCATTAAATCCGTGGCACAGTTAAAATCTTCGGTAAGTTTTCATACATAGACTCAACCTTATTCTTCTGTGGTCTAAATTCTTAAAGCTATGTTGAAAAATGTGGGCCAAATCTTTGTTCTTACCTGTTTAACAATTTATTACAGTTAAATGAGGTTAAACTTTCTCTATGTAAATGAGTTTTAACTTTCTCTATGCTGCTACATGTATATGACTGCATACTGATAGTTGTGATATTTCATTTTGCTCTCATAAATGAGATCTAAAATTTGTAGACAGTGATGTTTTCCCTTCTTGAACCTTCTAATCTTGAGGGTTTATTTAAAGACAGGCTTTGGTCTACTTAATGATTTTTTTCTTAGTATACTGGCACTATGAATGTTTAAATATACACAAATGCATATTTCCAGTTTAAATAACTTTTTCTGTAGATCTACAGTGAATTTATATATGCTTTAGAAGTCCCAGGTAACTAGCACTTATAATTTTCCTTCACTGAAATTATAATGTACTAATTATAATGTACTAATGGCAAGGTTTAGCTTCAAGTGGTGCTACAAAGGAAAATGTATGTTATTGGTACTTGTTTCCTTTTGGTAGTTTTTTTTTTTTATTTATATGAACATTGTTAAAAATTTTCTGAGGGCAAATTCTCACCTATTTCTTATTTCTTGAAAATACAGATGAAATTTACTGTAAACTAGATTATTCAACATAATATCATTTCATTTAAATTTGTCTCAGTACTTTGATAGTTCTGTGCAAAACTGTGTTGTAATAGAATGTAGGAGTTCATTGATTTAATTCCAGATGGTAATGAGGTTGGTTTATTGATGTTTTTAAGAACAAATATGAATGTACCCCTTCCCAGATCTAGAGGGTCTGGTTTGTGTTCTGTGGTTGCTCTCTTAGATTTTTGAAATATAATATTTTTAATGTGGTCTTTAGGCATCATTTGATAATGAAAATATTTTCATACTAATAAGTTTCTCAAGCTTTCCAAGCTTTGTTTTCCTAATATCATCAAAAGTAGTTCTAAGACTGTTATGAAAGCTAAAATAAGCTATTTGATAAATGCAACATAAACATCAACCAGCTTCTTCAGAAGAGCAAAAGAGAAGGACATACTTGGCAACTGGATTAGAATCCAGTGCTTTATGGTTGGTTCAGAATCTTGGCTTTCCTTGAGTACAACTAGAGAAACTTGGTTTTGTCTTGTAGCTAGAGTTCAGTGGCATTATGAATTGTAAATGCTGAAAGAAATCTCCATTATTTTCAATCTGCTCTTGACCACCAGCTGCAGTTCATGTAAAATACAAGTTTTTTATTACATTCCATGCAATATTTTCCTTTAATCTAGCTAGAAAACTTCTATTTATATGTAACATATAAGATTTTGCAATTAAGTGTTTCAAATAAATTGTGTGAATAGCACACAGAGACAATCTACTGTTGAAAAGATTTCTGAAGTATCTACTTTAGAGCCCATTTGGCAGATGAGCTTTTAATCTCTTTCATCATTCTTTAAAGACAGGAGTGTTTGACTCTTTAGATGTTACCTTCAATATAGACCCAAACTACAGTAATAGAAATAAATAAGAACACAAACAAATACAGAAAACCTTGCTATTAAAAGCTGTGCATCCTTTTATTGTTCCTCCTTATTTTCTTTCCTCTGAAAGAGGAGGAACATTACCATCCAGTTCTTGTCATCTTTTAGTGATACATTTTATCAGGATCTTGAGGCAAGCCTGTAATTTTTTTTAAAGATTTGTAGAGCCCTGTGTGTAGCTGAAAATTCAGAACCTTGTCCTGTTTTGCCCTCTGACCTCAATGCTTGCCTGAGTTGGGACATTATTGATTCCAAATTGAACATAGCATGGCCCCAATCCAGTACAAAGCAGGAGCAAGTTGTTTGCATTGTGAAGAGTGAATGTCTCAGTTATCCCATTAATTTAGAAATTTTCCCTCCAGTTTCTTTCCTAATTCATTGCTCATTCAGCACATACTTGCTTTGCACTGCTCAGAGCACTGCCCATATCTTGCTGAGCAGTTAAAATTTAGGTTCTATCATAGGTACAGGTAAGAAACTGTTACATTGTGTATTTATGAAAGTGGATATATGTTTTCCAAAAAACTTTACCTGATGTTTTTCTACACTAAATTTAGCTTCCTTTTCCCTTATCTATTGGTCTTTCAGTTTATCTAGTTGAAATAATTTTTCCCTAAGTTAAGACCTTGAGCTTTGGTAATTTTTTTTGCTCATAAAAAAATTTTGGTTCATATTTTTTCCTACCTACATTCCTGTCTCTTAAGATATATTTTATCTCAAGTTTTTAAACTCTATATTTATACTTTAACTCCTGGATGAGCTTCTCTTCTTCTCTCCTGCCTTCTGAAAGGGCAAGAGACAGCAGACACTGACTTTATACCATCAAAGTTATTCACATTCTGCATTGAGGGAAAATGGAAAGTATCATTCTTTTATTTTATAGTTCCAAAAAGATCAGTGAAACTTTGAGCAGTAGAACATGAACAGCCTCCTGCCTGGCATCCCTTGACACCTTCCACCACCCATCCCTCCCATGGATTTGTGACATTTTAAAAAAGGTTTTTAAGAAGGGCTGAAGTAAGATAGTGGAATATGGCTCATCTCAGGGAGCTTGTTCCTTGGAAAGAATAATACAGAATACAATGAGATGATTTCCAAAGCATAATTCTTATAGCAATGTCTTGATAAAAGCACCTCAAAAGTCTTGATTAAAAAAAAAATACAACTCAAAGTCCCAAGAAAACAAAAACAAAGCAGGAGGAATTTGGAACATTCATGAGAGAGCAAGATAACCTTTACAGGTAAGTATGGAAATTGATGCAGGATTAGAAAAAGGGGAAGATATACATGCATATCAAATGAAGGGGTTCCTAAATATTGCAAAGTTTAGGAAATGCAAAGCATTTTTTAGAAGAGTCCTACACTATGTTAAAAGATCAGATAGGTATTCTTGGTTTTAATCTCTCATCCTTCTTTTTACTCCAAAGGCTCACAAATCTTTCTACTAGCACCTTTCTCAGTAAAATTTGACTTTCTAGTTCACTGGATGAAAAACCAAAAGCTGTCATTTTCTCCCAAATGATTTGTTGGGCCTCTTGCATTTTATACTCTAAATTCACACAAGAGCCCATCCATGAAGCTCCAATCTGACTGTTTTCCTCCTTTATACAAGAAAAGATCTATCACCCAGATTTGCCAAATAAGAAATATGAAGAGAATATTATTTGTTTTCTCTGCATGTTTCATATCTAAAATATTCATTCAGTCTTCTGCTCAGAATAGGTACAAGATAACCTGTTCATAGATCATTTTACTGAAAACTTGATAGGTTGCCTGCCAGATTTGTAGTGGCTCAAAGGTTTTGTCTCATGAACTGCTGATTGAAAGGCATCACACTGCTGATAGAATCTGCATCCAAATGATTTCTTTTTAATAGTGCATTGAACTTTTCTTTTTGCTGGCAAGATTACACTGAGGTCACTAACAAACTCACACAGGTGGGATTATAAACCACAAAGCTTCTACTTGAGTTATTTTAGCAAAGTAACCCTTCCTAAGGTAAACCAGTTTTCTTGCTACTCAGATTTCCTTTTGTGCACCTTTTGTACTGTTGGTCCCCTCAGATGTTTTAAGGAATTGTTACTTTTAATCCAAAAGCCTGTAATCACTGATGTGCATAAAGTGCCTTCTTCCCTTCACTCAGACACACAAAGGACATGTGCCAGTGTGTCATGTGTTGCTATCTAGAATCACAGAAACATAGAATTGTTTGAGTTGGGAAGGACCTTTAAAGGTCACTCAGTCCCACCCTCCTGCAATGAGCAACCAGAACAGGCTGCTCAGAGCCTCATCCAGCTTGAACTTGAATGTCCCCAGGCATGGAGGTTTCACCACCCTGATCATAAAAATATATTCCCTATACCTAGTCTGAAATATACATTTGTGTATATTGGATCACTCAGTTAGTTAAAATAGATTTGCACTTTTTAAAAAATACAAATCGCTTTTTAATATATGATTTTAATTACACACCAGAAATTGCATATCTTTAAAGAGTACTTAGATTCTTATTTCCTCATGTAATACACTATAAAGCTCTTGAGCAATGAGGAAGTAATGCATGATTGCCCTTTTAGGTAAAAAATGCTTGAAAGCATGGATTGTGTGTGTAAAGTGCTTACCTAACTTTAAAGGTTAATATCATTTATGTACAGCATCTCATTATGCAGTCAGCTGTGCACCATTTGCCTGTCTTAAGGAATAGCATATACAAACATAAAAACATGGAATTGTAGAAAATGCTTCCTTCATACAGTGTGTGGGTGCCACTCAAGTTATTGCTTCTGTTTATTAAATATGCTTATGTTTGTGTAAAAAACCCTCCACCTTTCTGCCTTGATTTTGTTACCAAGGTAGTTTTATTCTCTTAAATATTCAAAAATAATTACAAATAGACAAATGAAACTGAAGTAGACTACTTCTTAATAGCAGTAACAATTCATGTAATAGCTTTAGGCTCATTTCTATGGTAACTCTAATAAGAACAAAGAAGTTCAGTTATGTCAATAGCACTAATGAATGTGGAGAATACGAGCATTTCAGCTCGAGCTTTTTTGCTTTCTATTCAAATGACAATTCTTTAAAGTATTTCTTTTAGAAAGACAGTAATGGCTTTTGGTGTATATGATATTGCTTATGGGATGCAACACATTTACTTTAGCAATACTAAAACACAGAGAATATGGTGTATTCTTGAACAACAGCTTTTGAATGAGCAAAAGCAATACTTTGTGTTTCAGGGTGAGCAAAAAACCAACAACAGCAGATGTAAGGAAACCAAGAAATATTGACATGCATAATTAATGTACCCCAGTGTGTAATAGTAATCATATGTGTAGGGGTCTACAGGATTATATAGTTTATAAGTTGTTAAGCTCACAGATAATTTTTCTTTTTTGCTATCTTCTTGTCTGTTGCTTAGCAAATATCTTACACATCTGTATGTAGTTACTCATAGGCTGTGTGAGTAATCCTACTGAAGTCAAAGGAGCTATTCATAGGACCAGAATCTCAACGTGTTATATTGCTCAGGCTCCTCTGAAATCAGTAGAGCTATGACTGCTTATTTCATCTTTGGATATAGTTTTCCTGAGGATAACCAAGGCATTTATTTTAGATTGATGTTTTCTGCATTCTCTCCAACCTAAAATTTAGGTTCCTCTCTGAGTGAACCTTTCAAGCAATATGTCTGGGTAGCTGACACTAGATCTTGTCTCAGGACTCCCTCTGCAGTCAGTATAAAAGGCCCTTCCAAATGACAATTTATCCTGCCCAATTTTTACAGTGTTCACTCTTTATACTCTGATACTTGTGGGGGTCTGACTTCTTGTTAACAATACAAATAATCCATCGAGTCAAATGTCCCATACTGAGAGTTATTCTTCACATTCTTCCCTTGCATTTTGTAAAACTGATGTTGTATTTACAATACTGTCATTTCATAAAACTCTCTGATTAATTCTTATATTGGTAATGCTCACAACATGCTTGTTCTCTGTAAAAAGAAGTATTAAATGGTGCCAGTGACAGACTCAATATTATATAGAAAAAATTTCTGTTTGGGAGTGAATTAAGCAAAGCTGATACAAAGTGTTTGTGAGAGCTTGCTAACAGATCTGTTTAGTCATTCCACAAAAATTCAGAAGGTAAAGAAGATAACAGACAACAACAGATTTTAAAACTAAAATTGTGAGTCCTTTAATAAAAAAATAAATTAGGGAAAAGAAACTAAGTAGGTGTTTTATTATATGTACTTAAGACCAGGAGAAGAAAATTGTTTGCTTTTCTTAACATAATAACCAAAGTTCCTTCTTACATTTGTGTAGTGGAGTTAGCCTGAAGATTCCCAAAAGGCAATAATCAAAATAAATTAATTTCATTATATGTGGTTCCTGGGATATGCATAGAAAGGAAGCTTGGATGTAGTTTTTACTGCTGATAACAGTACTTTAAAATTAATAGTTGTGATATTCTGTTCAGTAGAATTTATTATCAAAGTTGAGCTTTCTAAATATGAATATAAAATGCTTCTGGAGATAATGCTAATTTTATAATGGTGATATTAAGTCTTACTCTCTGGTTAACTCTTGCAAGTGTACTGGGGTAAGTTTTCAAGGCAACAGGAAGGTAAAACTAAGGTTATTTTAAAGAGAGAGGGAACTGACCCAAATGAAAAAGATTGCCTGAGTCAAGTGGCCACTTGGCAGAACCTGAGGGTGCTTTGAGCTGCATGGTCTGCGAGTTTTCCATGGGACTGGTTATAAACATATGAGCATTAGCAGAATTCTTAGCAAACTAGCTGTCAGCAAAAAACTGCAGACAGTGAGAAAGGCAGTCCTTAGTGGGACCCTGGGAAGAAGCCAGATAACTCCTTTAGAACTTATGACAAGAAAAGTAATTTGAATTGGTTTCCACAGTGCTAAAGGAATGAGGATGGTGGATGTGTTCTTTGTAAATAAACAGGATTGCACCAAAATAGATGATTCATTGCTGTCTCCTAACAAAAAAAGAAAGAGCAGGTGTTGAATATTGGCCCAAAGTGGTGAGACTCTTTATGTTTGTATTTCCCCTGTCTTTGCAGCATAGCATCAGTTTTTTGCTTGTGTTTATTAAAACACAAACAAACCTTCTGTTTCTCAAAGCCGTGTAAGAAAAGAGTGAATTTAGCTGCAAACAACAGAAGTGTTGCAAGAACTGATATGAAGAGAGAATGAAAAAGTTTGACAATTTACAGTAAGAGGTCTTGGAGAGAAAAATGCAAATACTCCTCTGTAGATACTCCATTGCTTTTCTCAGAGTTTCCAGAAATTTTAGTTGCACTGGGTGGGCAACTTTGGCTTAGGTGAGTCCCCTGCAATGGGAGAAGAATAAAAGAAAGAAGTCTGAACTGTCCTTCCTCCAAAGAGCAGGGAAATAACTCAAAATCCAAGCCTGGAAAGCATAGTTCCACTCTATTACCCTGCTCTTCCTTTCTACCTAAAATTTTGGTTTTTTACAGTTGAATGCTAGCCATGTATTCTAAAAATTACATTAAATCATGCAAACAATAACTTTTATTGCTTGTAGTTTATGGAACATTTGCTCCTGCTTCCACAAACACCCATTTCCTTGCAAATATGTGATTTTTTTTCAGAGCTGATTTTTAGGTACATTTACATATGTGTGCAAATGAGTAGCAGTAAGGTGGGATTCAGATCATTCCTGAATCTCTTCCAAAGTGTTTGCATTTCACCTTGCCCAGTATGGATAGTAGCTGCCTTCCAGAATAAGCACATCCACCTTTTTATCTCTTAAAGTTAGTGTTGATAATATACAGACTAATTGTTTCTTTCTTCAAAAACATTTTGAAGGCACTGAAGTTTCTCCTATATGGATGACCCCCTGCTAAACTTAGAGCTTTAATAATCAATGCAAAGCAGATGCAAAGATCAATGCAGCTGCAAATTAAATAACTTTACCAACTGAATTTTTCAGTGCCTGCACTATTAATTGGTTTACTCTGTCAGCAGAATGTGTTCACTGCTGTGAGTGTCAGTGCTGTTGCTATCAACAAATTCCATGGGGGACTTCTGTACTCTCTGTAGATGTTTGTACACACAAACATTCCTTGGGGTCATCCCTCTTGAGCAAACACTGGCTGTGCAGTTCATCTGGGCACCTTCAAGGCTTCTTCCCCTTCTCTGGATAGCAGGCAAAATAATAGCAGGGTCACGGTGACAGGATTTGCAATTATATTTATTTCTGGAGGAACCTGCTGACAGCTGTGAAAGGTTAGGTTGGAAAAAAACCACCCAGCAAACTCTCCTCCTCCCCCCACCAAAAAACCTACCCCAAAATCCAAAACAAACATACAAAACCAAATTCAATGCAAAAAAACCCACAAAAACAAACAAAACCCAAACAAACAAACCCCCAAAAAACCAAAAAACCCACAATTAAATAGTACTTTAAAAAACCCCACGGGTATATGACACAGCCTACAAAAAGGTAGAGTAGTTATTCTTTTTCAAGGATCTAACAATGCAATGTTTATCCTTCCTGGAGCTATGTTTTTTATTGCTCCAGCAGTTCACAAACAATAGTTGAGAGTTAGTGTGACCTGATACAAACCAAGCTCATTACATTATTTTCAACAGATAATTAATAATTAACATATAACCTTTGGCTTTCCTTTTATCTTCAAGTATTGACAGAAGTCGCATAAAAACATACTATGTGTGGAAGAAATGCTTTGAAATGCAAAACTAATTAAAATTAATGTAATGTTATTTTAGTACAGTTCTATAGTAGCAAAAGTAATATAGGGAATATGAATATTTGAAGAGATGATTATTTTTATCCATGCCATTCAATTTTTACACAAATAAATTTTGGAAAGCAGAATATCATTTGATATTTTGTTTGGGATTCATTGGATTGAGTGCACCACAGCAGTTCAATTGTGACATCAGTAAATTAGCCCAGACTGCTTTGGCAGTCAATTGACCCTCATGCAATTAGCAAAACTGAAACCACAATGAATCCTGTAGCTTGAGCTTGTTATGTTTTTTTTCTGCTTCGCATACATTTTGAAAATCCCAGTTAATTAAGACTTATCATAGGCTTAAATAGCTGTAGCTTCTTAGCCTTTTATATTTGTGCAGCCATGGTCAGAAGTACTAAGGGAGGCAGGGAAATACAATTTCCCAGTTGGAGAAGCTTGGCTTTGGAAGTCAGTCCTTTTCTTTCTGCTGTTGTAGGTGCCTTTTTTCCAATTCTTTCACTGCCTGGGCCATCAGTTCCTCACCTGTGGGACACAAACAGTTGTACAGGTGGTGGTGACACAGTTTTCATTAATGATTCTGTTGGTATTAATTGGGGGACTTTGATGACTGTTTTGTTTTATTCTGTAATAACCCTTTGTCCCTGGCAACTTATTTAGGTTTTTGTTCATTTAGGCAGGAGAAAGGAGTGAAATAGACACTAAATCTTTCTCCTAATTTTTTCTGGGTGAAGAAATACAAACATGTGAAATACAGTCTGTTACTTTAATGTGTTATAGTTCATACATATTTCAATATTTGCTAAAATACATTAGGAAGGTATGAAATATCTTGTATGTGTTTGATTTTCATCTTAATTAAAATAAATCACCCATTTCTTAGGGTTTTATGCTTTCTGAATAAGTTAATGATGCACAGTACTGATCCTACACTGCTTTTTGCCTACCACAATAATTTTTTATCTTCACAAAGTTAAGGAATAATATTTCTAGAAGAGTGGGGACATGCATGTTAGAAAAATACTGTATCCCTGCAGGTGTGACCCATGTACAAGTATCAGGCTTGTACACCAAGTTTGGACTTAATACCTTCACAGTGTCCAGTAATAATATTCAGAATAATAAAATATATAAATTATGTATATTAAATATATTATAATGTACATTATTAAGTATAATATAATGAAATTGTCCCTTTCCACATTCCCATGGAAAGCAAGTCCACAGTGTTAATGTTGTTAATGACTAAATCACCCATGCACAAAATGTCCACCTTGGATTAGAGCATCCAGTGTGCTGTCAGCTTACAGAAAATGATGGACATAAATCATCTCAGTGGAAAAGGAGGAAAAGAGGAGCCAGAGAATTAGTCAGTGAGTTCCCAGAAACATCCATCAATAAAAGCTAAGCTGTTTGTAAGCATCTGTGGAAAAAAAAAGATTTAAAGCCTGGATGTTTTCTTCATCAACCCAATCACACAAAAAGAGTATGCTTTTCTTCCAAGGTAGGATCAAAGTCCTTTTTTAATGGAGGAGAGAACATCTGGTGCTTGTACAGTTGGCCATTATAAAGACTATAAAAAGTCCATCCCAGGATACTTTGATAGGGAAGGCAAGGAAGCATTGCCATGATTACATTGCTGTGGAGTAGGTGCAAAACTGCTCAGAACCCCATGATCAGATGTTCCTTATCAGTGAAATGAGGGATTAACTCTGTATGGACTGTAGTTTTCTGCATTAGCCCCTTCAAAGCTTTTTCCTAGCTCCAGAACTCATCAGTGTTTTTTAATGACCTAAGTTATGCAATTGGAGATTACATCTAATCAAGTTGCATACGAGGAGCTGGGTCAGGAGTGTGTTCCAAGCAGGATCAGGTTTCAAAACAACCTTTAGAAATTGGAAGCACTGTCTGTACTGGTGAAAGCAAGTTTTACAAATAATCTGGTAGAAATAATCATCTTTACAGAAACAGCATGAAGAAAAAGCTGACTGTGCTGCAATTCCTCAGAGCTGATCAATGGCTTAGAAAGGTTCACAAGCTGAATATAAGTCAACAGCAATCTAGTTACAAAATATTGAATATATTTCTGGTTGCATATGTAACTCTGAGACATGTAATTCTTGTCCTTTACTAAGTATGGCATTAATTGGACATCATGGACAGCTTAGACACACAAAAAGTTCAAAGAGTCTGTAGAGCATTTGGAAATGTTCAGAGGGGAGAAGTGGGAAAGTGTGTCTGTTTTATAGTTGCATAGCATAAAAGATCATGGAGAGGTGTGATAAAAGCCTTGAAGGTGGGGAATGGAATGATGCATTTATCTGAATGTGTTGTAGAAAGGATGAGAAGCAAAGTGCCCATGTTGCAAAGAACATTCAGGTGATACAATGAAAATTAATAAATTATAATGATATTGGTAGTGTAGTTCTGCAATAGATAATCTCTGACATTGCAGACTCTTGGTCAGTGTAAGCCTTTAGGAGTGGGATGGGCAAATACAGGACAGAAATTAGGAGACCTGGATATGCCTTTGTAGGGTGGGGGGGAATCCCTTGGCAGTTTCTGTAGATCTCTTTTAACCTTATGATCTTATGTTTTAAAAAAAAAACACGTGAAATCAGAGTATTTTGTACATACCAGGAGCGTTTTATTTGCTATAGAATCACAGAATTGGTTGGTTTGGGAGGGATCTCTAAAGATCATCAAGTTCAATTCCTGTGCCCTGGGCAGGGTGCTCCAAGCCCTGTCCAACCTGGCCTTGAGCCCTTCCAGGGATGAGGATCCAGGATTTCTCTTAGACTAAGGCTACATGATATGATATTGCAGCACCAAAAATCCACAGTAGTTTCTAATAGCACCTGCACCTCCTAATTAAAGACTATTTTAAAATGTACATTAATTTGATATTTATACTTTCATTGCAAAACTATGTCCCAAATGGCAATAAAGGCAAGTAATTATCCAGATATTCCATCATATTTTTTGCATTAAAAAGGCTTTTAAGGAGCTGCTTTCTTCTTTACATATCTCATTTGCATAAATGCAGCCTTTGAAGTTATTGATGTCATGTACCATGGTTAAACTTTACAAAATTTCAGATACTAGAAAATCAGGTTCAAAAATAGCCCCTTACCTATTGTGCCATTTAAGTTCATGTCCATGATGTCCATCCAAGTGACTGAGTCACCCTGTGGATTGATTTTTTTTTCATTTTTGACTTTTCATTTCATGATTTGGGCTGGATTATTTGTTTTGCACCTTACATCCCCTTCATTGTGTAATTTTACTGGTTTTCCTGTATGAGTGGCAGGCAAGGCAAGGCAGCTTTTTTGAGTTACAAATTGCAAACCACACATAGATGAGAAATTGAGCAAGTTTTGTGTTGTTTTGCTTGGGGTTTTGTTTGTTTTGGGTTTTTTTTTGATTTTTTTGTCATACATAGTTTTGCAATTATTCTGATTTTCCTCTAACTGAATCTTTAACTGACTTAAAGTCTCAACAGTATTTTAAGATACACATTTTTGCAACAGCACTGTTTAGCACATACACAGAATTCTTATAAAAGGTAGCTGCTGCATGTTTGTGAGTCATTCTTCTTGCTTTCCTGTATCCTGTGACAGATGATATCTATCCTACAGATGGAAAATACTGTATATTTTCAGTAGTTTCAGATTGGCTTGTTGTTTTCTGACATGCAACTGGCATAATTTAAACATGCTTTCTTCCCTTATATAATGACCAATTTACATATAACCTTTGACTTTTCTTTTATCTTGAATCATTGATAGAAAATTGCATAAAATCTTACAATTTGAGCAAAATATCTCTCAAATGCAAATTCTTATTAATGTTGTGTTCCTGAAATGCAATGCTTGGGATATCACCGATATTTGAATATTAGTTTTTCCATCTTGCTATTAGTTTTTCCATGTTGTTTGTCCCTAAAAAATGGTTTAGGGTAAAATATTTGAATCAAGCACAGAGTGATGCAAAAGCTAAATCCTAACTTTATATAATTGCATTAAATTTTTTTATCAACTGGAATGCATGCAAATGGCAAATGAATCAAACACCCACAATTACCTTTTTTGTCATTTTTTTGTATATGCACTTACAAGGCTGCTATTAACTGGAAATAATACTGTGGTATAAAAGGTGTTACAAAACATTTCTTTTTGACAAAGATATTTTTCTTCAGGCTGAAAAAAATCTCACTTTTAGTGTAAGGTAAGCAGCTTCATTTAGATTTAACTTTTTTTTTTGGTGGAAGAAGCAAGTAAATATATATCTCTAACATAAAGAAATAAGGTGATTTAGCTGGATTGCAAGCAAAATAGGATATGAAGAAATATAGTCTATCATCTCAGCAGTAAATAGGTTTTTCTAGTAGTTGAGACAGTCAAAAATTTCCTGTCAACCCACATAAAATTCACATTCATAGCTAAGACTTACAAAGGAAAGTTTATATCCCTCTATTTTGCTAGCATCCTGCTCAGGTCAGGCTGACATTATTTTCAAAAGTTTCTGCTATCTTTGAGAGATCTTCCTCTAATCCATACATTTTGCAGATGCTATTTCTGCTACCGAGTCGAGCACAGTGTTCGCTTTTTCATTGCATCCCAATTCTTACACTCTGTAAGTGCCCATTTACTGCTCCATCCCACAGCATCCCAGTACACAGATTCATAGTTTATGGGTCTCCTTACTCCAAGAGAAGGGAAATATTATCTGTTTCTAGGGGGAAGCTTAAATTCCTTTGTTTTCCTGTTTGATTCTTACCAACATGAGCTGCAGGATATATAAATGTCTAAAAACCCTGGCTTTGTTTTTCTCCCCATGATGGAGGGAGGCCTCAGGCAGCCAGCTGTCATGCAGCACTTTCATTCTGCTTGCTCAGTGTCCTCCAGGTGGGAAAGTAGTGTAAGTGTTTACAAAATGTTTCTCTGATCAGAGATTCAGCTTCTTGTAGGCTTAGTCCCCCAGTGGGACTTGGCCCTCTGTTATCAGTTTTGGAAGCACTGAATTTCAAAAGCAGCATTCACTGGACTGCTCTGCACCAGTTGAAGTAGGTACTTAACACTGAAGTCTGTCAAAGACATGTTATTGCTGTTTCTAGGAAATCAATTGTTTTCTTTTTAATTTCATGTGAAAAACATTGATTTGTTCACACATTTGTTTCTCTATAAAAACTTTTGCCTGATTTACTCAGGGCAGTATTTTCCCTATAGCTGATGTTAAGAGCTAGTTTTACCTACCCATGAGTGCCCTCACATTACTGTTAAAAAAAAATAAGATGCTATAAATATTTTCAGAATATAGGTAAGCAGTCACTGAACAAAACATTTGTTGTTGCCAGTGAGATTTGCCTTGTGGGATAAGCCTGAAACATCACAAACAGAAAGCATGTGCCATTCTCCAGGTCACTGTAATACCATGGCCCAAATGGGTAACAAGGAAATGAGGAACATGCAGGCACAACTGCCTACATTTGGTGCTTTTTCTGCATGTTCTAGGAGGCAGACTAAAATTTTAGATAGATAAATCTGCAAGAAGGGGAATCCTACAGCAGCTGTTGCTGGATTTACCATTGATTTAGTGAGGTTAAAACTTTGCCATTTACAATTATTGAGCTACTCTGATCTTGATGGTGTTACGGCCCATCAGTAAATTGTATAAGATTTCCAGCTTTTGAAAAACATTGAGATACACAAGAGCCACAACGCAGTCCAGTGTGCACTGTGCCTTCATATTGCAGCTGTTCTGTACCTGCCTCTTCTGTGCTTTGCATCAGGTGAGTGTGATTGCTTTGAAGAATCCAACACAGTTTGTAATTCACACCATTCACAAATATTTAAGCAGGGAAAAAAACCAAAAACCCACAATCTAAAAATAAAAATTTTATTTTTTGAGGGCAAAAAGCTATTTTTTAATCATCTTTTGTTTGTGATTGTCTTTGATTTTCACACCTCAAAGTGCCATAAAATCAGCTTTTGATCTTCATGCATTCTTAAAACAATCTAGCAATTAAGTGAACAAAGGGAAAAGGTAGGAAAGTAAAATTGTTTGTGAAAGATAGTGAATCAGTTATAAATAGGGCTTTTTTGTCTGATTAAATTAGAGTAATGTTTTAGCTCAACAAAATTACACACTGACACTTCCTCCCACCCCCATGCTCACATTAAAGTTTGTCAAGTGGTGCTTATGTGCTTTTGATAATAACAAACAAAGTTCTGAAATTCTGGAGAGTTTCATTCCCATTTTAGCTGTTGAGCATATTTAATACCTTTCATTAACATACTCTACAGTTTCTTCTTCAAGATGAATGTTTGTTGAATCCTAAGTGAAGGTGCCTTTGGTGCTGAATGGCTGCTGTGTGTGATAACAAGGGAGTAACTCTGCAGATTGGAGTGCAGTCGTGTCTTGCAGCAGGTCATTGTTCTGTGGCTGTGAGGCCAGCATACTTAGTGCCAGTCTCTGAAGAGATTGTGTGGCTTTGCACGCTGGGACCCACTGCTTAGATAAGGAAAAAAATACATCTTCCTGATGTCTTAGGGAGTTTGTAATCATAATTCTATTCAAAATGGAAACTCATCCTTAATTGACTGGGGCTCTGTTTGGTTTTTATCTCTTAATAGAAAGAACTCAGAAATAGAAAAAAATCCCTTTTTTTGAAGAATGGCACATGTCTTTCCATGATATTGGTATGAAATGTCATTCTCTCAGAAAAAAATATTTCTCTAGAAATACTGCTTTATTTGTATCATCATGCTGTAAGAACACTACTTTTGTGTTTAGCTGTATTTCAGTTATCTTTACTATTTTTTGCACAAGTATTCAAATGCACTCTCTGCCACTTATTCAAAAAGCTCCCAGAAGAAAGATTAGCTATGACTGAGCTTTTTCATGAGGAGCCTCTCCAAGTAAATGACAAACTTGTACATCTGTACTCATTTTCTTATACTGTTAGTCTCTGCCAGAAATATGGGAAGAGATTCTAATAAGCATATTTAATTGATCTTATATCTTTCTTTCCTTGTCCTCCTGATTTTGATTGTATAGCTGTTATCTTTGATTTTTCCACTGTTCTCATTCCTTCTCCCATCAGATACATCTGTTTCTCCTTTCTGTTATTCATCATTAGTTTTCTTTTCTATTTTGTTAGTACTTGAATATGCTCTTATGAAACACATCTCAGCTGTGTTGTGTTTTTGTTAAAATTGGCACTTCTAAAAGGCCTCTGCCTTTTGGCTTTTATGCTTGAACTCAATTGTCAAAATGATTTCTCTAGATTGATGACTCTTTAGAGAAAGCACTGCCTTTGCCTGAGTGCATTGCTGGTACACAATAATAATGAAAGATTGGACTGCTTCTTGACTGCCAAAATCACCATACAAACGTTTAAGAGGACAAAAGGGACAGTGCAACTCGATGTAATGAAGAAGAGAGGATGCAGCAGCACAATATTGTTGGCTTCTGCCAGGAGAGCACTTGCCTTACTACCCAAGATCAGTGCAGGGAGGGCAGTGGGAAATTGGGAAATGGAGGCCTCTTGACCTCCTTAAATTTGTACTTGAGTACTTAGAGCTCTCTTTATTGACAGGGATCAAAATAAGGGTTGAATATGACCACAAGGAATGGTGTTTCCATGTTTCATTTATGCTATACACCTGGGCAAGCCATGGTTTATTATCCACTCAAAGGGAGGGAATAAAAGGAAGTTCAAACAAATTCCAATAGAAAGAGATTTACGTCATTTGGATGTGAAACTTATATTTTCTTACTGATATGAATGGCTTTAAAGCATATACTATCAAAAAAGGCACCAGCCATAAAGTATCTGTCAGTGCATTGGTAGAGGATTATACCTTTAATTCTCCAGAAACAGCTCTTTTGCTGGAAGCTTTTCGAATAAAAGAAATAACTATTCAGATCCCCAGATGCTTATTCACATCTGACTACTTTTTTTTTTTTTTAATTTAAAAATATCTACAAGCTCCATTTTATTAATGCTTTTAATTTTAAAAGTTGTCTCCTCATTAGAGGTACACATACATTGGAATGTGAAGCAAAGCAGAAATTGAAGAAGAAAACTGTAATACATGACTTAAATAAGAAAACACCAAGTTGCAGCTTATTAAAATGAATTTCAGTAATAGCTAGCAAGATTGTTTCTTTCCAGTCAATGCATTTTCTGAAGGAGTACAGGTGAATGGGAAAATGCAGGAAACTCTCATCCCATAAATTTATTTGATGTTAGGGGTGAGTTTATAGTTTGTTCCCTACATACTCTTCCCACTATTATTTGCTTCTGCAGCTTAAGCCACTTTAATGTATAAATGTATCTGCCCCTGCTGTGTCTCAGTGTCTGTCCTACACACAGAAAGTGTCCATTTGCAAAAGAAAGGGGCAGCTGGGGCTGGCAGGAGGCTTGCATTGCCCTCTGGAGCAGCACACTTTTGCACTGAGGTCTGAAATTCGATTCAGATACCTGAAATTCCCATAGGGATTCCCCTGTAAAATAGAAAGTAGCATAAACTGAGAGCAATATGTGATGCATATGTGATAATTTCTCACCGTAACTCTGCTTACCCTTGTATCTCTGTATATGCATTTATGGCTATGCCATAATCTAAAAAGCACCCAATCAATGCCCCATCCACAACCCCTCATCCCCAAGAAAGACACCACAAGAGTGGACTGAAGGACTGAAAAAAATCCCTGTAAATACTTGTGCCCTTCAGCTTGTGTCCCTGTGGGAGAAGCTCCTGAAGTTTGGTTCCTGGGGAGATCCCTGGGCTCTGTTTATGGTCATGGTAAATGAACTGCAATGTTCACACTTGTCATACCCTCACCCTTAAAACTTTCCCTGTTCCATAGATTCATTTGCTTTTCTTGGAAGAGATTATTAATATCCCAACCTAGCTGCATCCTGAATTTAATATCAAGTTTGATTCCATTTCACTGCATATTGTATCCAATAAATGTTCAATAGCTTGGGAGAGAGTCAGCTCCCCTTTCAAATTAGATTTTAAACTTTCCATTTGCTACTTTAACTCTATTAATATTTTTTCATCTTTTGTGTGTTTTCTTATCCTTTTTAAATGAATTTTGGGAGTGCAAGTCTGAAACTCGGCTTTGTGTCAGGGGAGTGAGCTCTGTGGCAATTCTGCCACAGCAGAGAAATTTTATTCAACAGTAGCACTAAAAATATCTGAATAGTCTTCATAGGTAAATACTCATTTTACATCTGTGACCATATACGCTCTCCATATTTTATGTAATTGGTATGATGTATGTGTTCAATTTCATTGTAGATTCCACAAAGAAATAAGCACTGATCCCGTTTTAAGTGGGGATTATTTTGGAATCTTTGAGAACTTTTTTATGGCAATTCAGAGGTTCTACAATGCACCTTGAAAATCTGTTTTTGCTTTTTCATAGCATTGCTTTTTTAAAAAAGTGCAAATGGAAGTTCTAGTGCAGCAGGCATTTTAATACCTGAAGCAATATTCTGTGCTGTATTGAATTGCTTTTGGCAGACATTTGTTCTGATTTTAAAACATTAGAAAGAAATTATGCATATTTATCAGATATTTTGAAACTTTGAGATGTTTGGAAGTTTTTAAGATTTTATGTTCAGTATTAATTGGTATTTTTCTTTCAGTACAGAGAAATAGACTTAACCAGCATAATATTTTGGATTGTGTCCTTTAAAAATATGTCCTTTAAAATTGTGTTTTGGATACACAATCTTTAAACCTTCAGAAATTGACATTACTGATAACTGAACAGTTGTTTACCCTTAAAATGGGATATATCAAAGGCAACTATGATATTTAGCCACAGTTCCCAGTGAATTTGCTTTGCACACAGTGTACATGTCCCTTTATTCTGTTTTTTTATCAATTGCCTACAATTGTAGCAAGTTCACTTGAGGATTTATGTGTAGTAATTTGGTCCAAAACTAATTACATTTAATTTATGAAGTCCTGGTAATTCCAGGGAGAGTTGAATCTTCCCTTTTATCTGGGCTGATGTGCTCATCACCTTTCACATCCATACCACCCAGTCTTTGGATGGCACCACTGTAAGAGCAGCACATTGACATAATTGCAAATGATTGTGTTATTCATTGTTAGGCAGGATGGAACCTGCTGCAGTGCTCTGCATGCCTTCATTGGACTGGAATGAAATGTCATCACTTGGGTTTCATAAAGCATACCTTAGTAAGAGGGCTGGGAATAACAACAGTTCTTCCTGATATAAAAATAGCTCATAGATTTAGGGGTTTGGGGTGTGGTGGTGGTTTTTTTCCCTTTCAGGTGGGTAGAGAGGCACAAATGCTTGGTGCCCTTGGTACAAAGTTAACAAAGCATTATATTGCCACTTGGCCATCTGTTGGGATGAAATGGTTGTTATTTTCAACAATGCTACATTGATGCTTCCCCCACCCCAACTTGTGATTTGCTCTTCAGGCATTGTGCAAAGGGGGCATTTTTTCCAGTGTACTATAGGTGAAAACTTACTGAAATTTGTGTGCTTGTGGCTAAATACCCCTTTACCTCTTTGCTTACCGCGGGTGACAGATCTGTTTTATTCATTGTTGAATCCATATAGAGGCATCTACCATTTTTTGCTCCGTTTTTTGTCAAGCAAACCCACACAGTTGTTTTTTCATGAATCAGATTGTGTTCACTTGCAGCCAATTCTCTCAGGTGCTCTCTCACCTTTCCTCTGTCCTTCTCCACCTGCCATATGCTAATGTGGCTGTGCCTGTGCTGCTGCTGTTGTTCTTTTAGTGGCCATAGCAGACACTCAGGTAACCTTACTTGCATCAGAATGACTCTGCAATTTGTTTGATTTTTAATTAGTATTGTCATAAACATGAATAATTGCCTTTCATTTATGTATAGCACATTTCACGTTTTGAGACGGAACAGCTTGAAGTATCTCTTGTTTTTAGAAACATACACAGGATAGAGACACAGTGTGTCAGTTTAATATTGTTTCAGATCAAGAAAAAACAAGGATTAATATATCACTGTAAATCTGTATCTCTTGGGCTGGCTATATTGCTTTTGCTGTTTTCTATAGTTGTGGTAATCAAAAACGCTTTAAGCATACAAAAAGTACAAGATTATGATGAAGATGTTACCAAATATTATCAAAATTCTGTAAGCAAAGCCAGTGTTTCCTCCTGCCACCCACAAAGAAGAAACACTGCAAATGGTCTATGAAAGAATTAAATTCAATTTGTTTGCAGTTCTGAGCTCCTTTGTTTTTTGAGGTTTATACAAAGTGAACATATGTGGAATACTGCTACCAGCTTGCATTCTCTGATAAACCCAGACAGGCAGAAGAACACTGGTGGCACAAAGTGTAGTATAAGGGTGTTTCTTATGGTTAAAACAAAATCTGCAAATTCTAGCCCCAATTTTAGTGAGATTGGAACACAAATTATTGGATGAATGTGTTAAATATCAAATGGTAATGCTAAATATACTTGGCAATAAATTAAAGGTTTCTATTCTGTGATTTCCATTGATTTCCCATAGTATACGGATGTAGCAGAGAGAGAAGCTGAGAGATTTCCACTCATAATTAGGGTCAAAAAGTGGCCTTTTACCAGGAAACATCTGATTTGCATTGAAAGGCTTTTCTTATGGCAGCAGACTGTTGCAGCTGTCCTGTAGCCTCCTGCAGGCTGGCAGTGACAGGGGTCAGGCTCTGTCAGCTCGGACCTTTGCTGCTGTGCAGACGTGAGCTGGTGTCATTGCACAGCCTGTCAGTGCCACTCTCCTGCTTCAGGGACTTGTGTCACTGTGAGTGACCAGCTCTGGAATGTCACTGCCGAGCTGAGAGAGGAACTATGAGCACTTCAAGGAATATTGGCTGATGTGTGTTTTCTGAGAACCTTCTCACAAATTTTTGACTAGGGAAACAGGGTGATTGTTCTCTGTCTTCCATGTCCTCCTAAAATTTTTTAGCTGTTGATAAATATCACGATTTCTGAACAAAAAAAAAAAAAAAAAAAAGGAGAAATAGCAAAGAAAATGAGCTTCAACAAATGTGAGAAAAGTAAGTGGCTTTTTAGAGGACTGAGACTCATCCTATTCCTCTCACTGAGGGAGAGACCAGTGTACAACAACACATGTTGTGTTTGGCAGTAACCAATAAACCACGCTGTGCAGAGCTGCAGTAACCCATCCCTGACACATCAGGACTCACAAAGAGAACCCAAGGGAATCCGATATCCTTATGAGTGAAGGAAAATGAAGTGTCAGGGGACACAAATCAAAACACAAAACCCACAAATCAAAACTTCATTAAATCTGCTTGGATGTAATTTGTTACACATTTTATTCTGTCCGAATAGCAGGATCTCAGTCATGTGGATATTGTGACTTTTGATAGAATAGATATTCCTGAAAGTGGCAAAACAGGCCTTCTTTCCTGATTTTTAAAGTATGTCTAACAACTTTCATGGCAATGATAGAAGTGTTTATAGGTTTTTTACTTCCAATAAGTAGGACTTGGAATGGGACAGATTCTTTTGAGTTTTTTAACACAGGTACTTTCCATTTGTATGAACAAAAATACTTAATCTGTTTTTAATGGAAATGCATGCTAATAATTTAATTTTTTCACAATGGAGACATCATAATCTGGTTTCCTCTGGGGCTTCAGATGCTGTGGGTTGATCCTAGCCTGCATCTCCTTGGTGGTCTGGGTAGTCTTTGCTGAAAGGCATTGTCAGCATCAAAGCCACTGCAGAGAGTTTATCTTGCTGCTGTGATTTCCTTGCATACATCAAGGCTTTAGGACATCCTCTTGCTTATTCATCAGGGACATCCCGTATTTCTCTGAAAGATCAGAAGGAATCTGGAATTAAATCAAACTGCTGAGTAAACTGGCATAGTATATTTTGGAAACTTTTAAGTTTCTATGTAAATTCCACAAGATCTATTATAAAAATGTTGTATAGGACTTGTCATTAATTTCACCTGTTCTTTTTTAATACTCATGTGATTTGACAAATTTGACTCTATAAAATATTTGGACTAAATGTTCTATTGAATTTTGCTTCCATAAAATCTTTTAACAATGACTCAATAGATTCATTTTCTTTTCTAGTTGAAACACATAACCTACACAAGAAAATATTTGAACAAGATATCTAGAACTATACACAAGCCTTGCAGATAATATATAATTTTGTAATAGGAAGTAAAAAAACATAAAATTGTGCCACCTTCAACTCAATTTTACCTTCAGGAATGAGCACTTGTGAGAAAACATCCAATTTTAACTTAGGTAACTTTCTGTGTCACTAACAAAGAACCACAGGAAAAAAACACAGTATTCAAATTTATGTTAGCAAATATTATTTGCTAAAAAGAGAATAGTAACAATCTTCATCCCAAAGTGCAGCTGAACATCAGGTGTGAGTGTGTTCCTACAGTTGTTATCTGACGTCTGAGGCTTAGCATTGTTGACATCTGGAATATTTCTCAATGTGTTTCTATAATGTGTTTCTCTCCAGCTCTCTGTTATTGATCGTGCATCCATTTGCCATGCAGTCAGATTTTCCTAAATGTTTGGAGCCTCAGTTTTATTCTCTTCCTTTCTCACTGCAGCTATTTTACATTTGTTAAAATTTTCCTCAACAAACAGTGGAAAAAAGTCGAAAGTTCAAGAACAGACCAAAGACAGCAACTACCAAATGGAACTGTTGCACATGGAAAGTTTAACATGTCATGTTTAATATGCATTTAAGGGAGATTAAGTCTGTGCTACTTCTCTCTTATCAGATCTTCAAGGTAACAGTTGAGCAATATTGGCACAGGTTGACAGAGATGCTTCATGTTTGCCTACACAAGTGGTGTAGAGGATAAAGAAACATTTTTTAGTCCAGTGGGGGTAGAAAAAGGAAGTTTTACTATTCAATGCACAGTTCCTATCTTTCTGTGTTGTTGGAATATTGACCTCTTTCACTGAGGAATCCTTTCATCAACTTCTGTGGATTTAGATTGTCTTGGATTTCCTTTGAGGTCGATGTTATGACAGACCCCCATCTGCCACTGTTTACTTTTTACTAAAAAGATTGTATAGAACTTTTGAAAAATTTAGCCCTTTGGTACATCAGTGAAAAGTTACATTGTATTCACCTGCTCCTTTAAATTAGTAGCAGGATTAGCCTCCATATCATAATTATCTGTCTCTTAGTATCCACAGTATCCACAGTGAGTATACAAAAGAGTGCTTCTAACACTTGGAGTAATACAGTTTTCTATTTATAGTTTGGTTTATTCCTGTTAGGAAACATTCTCTCTTCTAATGGCCAGTATAGTTTACTTCATGTCTTGCAAGCATGCAAAGTAGCCTCGTTTAATGAAAAATTGCAAGGTTTTAGTTTGTTTCACTATGTTTACTTTTAAATTTCTCTGAAAGTTTGGGGTAGATTTTGCTTACTCTGCTACTTAGGGGTTTTTTGCCATCCCATTACTGAAATCTCATGGGCCAGATAATCTACAAAAGCCCAGCAGCATAGCTACTGTGATAATAAACACATAGATTCCCAAGTCAGATTTTATTTTAAGTTACTGTGACACGCTCTGCTCTTGAATAAATGTTTTTATTTAAAATGTGTAATTTGTACCGAAGTCTTTTATAACTGAATCACTGAATAATCATAAGACAAGGCCCTGAACTAGCAATCGAAAGGTCAAGAGAACGTGGTCAATAATGATGTGATCATGCTGGGACTCGGGGCAGCAGGCTTTCTCTCTTGCCACGGTTTATCAGGGTTTTTTCTGCGATGGGCAGGATTGCAGCTGGCACAGCCTGTGTGTTAGGCTTCTGTCAGGAAGCCGTAGTGGAGAAATGAGCTCCAAGAATGTGAAACCCAGCACACAGGGAGTCAAACCAAATGAGTTCAGCTTGGCCATTGTTGGTTTGGAAGTGTGGGCTGCAGCACCCTCAAGAACAGCTCTGAGTTGCAAAGAGTCCGATTGTTAAATGATTACAATCGTTTACTGCCGGAGGCCGTAAAAATTAAAAAGATCCAAGTGTTTCTTTCAGACAGAGATGCAGAGACTAATTTTACATGAATGCATGCCCTAACAAGATTAGCTGGCTTATTCAGGCATATGAATTGCACTTCTGTTCCTCGTGTTAAACAAGCTTGTATCATCAGAGCCCCTTGGAGCTTGATCAAGGTCTCAAGCAGGCCTCTATTTTCACTCCTTTTCTTTCACTATTCTAACCTTAGATCTCTGAGGTTTTCCCTGTTTTCATGCTGACCTTTGCTGTTAATGCTCAGCTTGAATTCTTCATTTTCCATGCTTATTTTTCTTTATTTTTAGCACATTATTCTCCTAACAGCTCTGCGTGTAATGCAGATGATGTCATAGTTTAGAAACACTGTGCCGATGAAGGAATGGAAATGATCCATTTTTAACAGCATTTTCTGGGTTGCAGCACATGCTACAGTCCTACAATCTCAGTGATGCCATTAGGGTAGCCACCATTTCTGCAGCAATTATGCAAGCAACCAAGAATTCTTTTCCTGTCATGGAATTAAAGATTGATTTTATATATTGGCCAATCTGTTGATGGTGAAACATGAAAAATGACTAGATTACTGCAAATATATGTTAAAAAAGTCAATCCTTCTGAAATTTCTTTAGCTTCTAAGAGCAAACACAGTGTGCTTCTTTATGTTTTATGAAGCAGTCTGACTGAAGAAAATTGTATTAAAAGCTGTAGTACCTTTTTAAATGTAGGTGGATTAAAAATTCTGTAATATATTATGGGTCAATTTTTAAGGGTCCAAAAATAATTTGTTTTGAAGAAATTTGATTTTTCCCTTAATTTTAACTTTTTGCATTTCTAACACACCTTTGAGTTCAGGACTAGTATATATTATGCATCACTTCTCAGGCATTGCAAAGTTCATGGTTTTTAATGTGTTTGAAAACACCTGTTCATATAATAAATCAATTTTAAAAAATGTCCTAGATCAGTGAGTATATGGGTAACTAGTATTTTTACCTCTCTTCCCTTGTCACTTTGTATTCTTACCAATTTGCACATACTTTTGGTAGTAGCAACAGCAGTCATGAATGTAGATTTTTGTTACCAGAATGTAAAAAAGGTTTCTCTGTAACAGTTGCTTTACACAGGGCATGTAAACCTTTACTTGTGTAAATCTGTGTATATGGATGTATGTGTGCCCACATGTGCTTTTTTTCTACCGTTATGAAATTGTCTGGGTGCTCAAAGATTTCTCATTTCATTTCCACATTCTTTTGGAAAACTTACAAATAATTTGCTTATATTATTTGAAACTTCATGGACTTTAGATACAAAGGAAAGAATAATAAAGCTTACCCCAATTTTTATATAAAAATTCATAGGAGAGAAGGTTTCTATATTTCATGTTGATAACAATTACTAATAATGTGATATTATTTTTTGCATTAGCTTCATTTGATTGCATTTAATTGCATTCCTTTGAATACAAGTTGAAATCTTGAATACCTTGGAAATTTCCTGATCTTTTGCCCTGTTTTTATTATTATTGTTGACACAGTTCCTTCTTTGTTACTTGGCCAGACTTCAAAAAAATTGAAATCTGGATCTTGTGCCTTAAAAGAAACGTAAAGGAAGAAGCAAGCTGGCAAACTAGTGCAGGAAAACATATGGGGGGCAATAAGTAAGGTAAGAAAAATATACAAGGATATTGGACACAGCATTAAAAATAGTAATTAAAAAGGAGTCAAACAACATCGAGCCATGGAATCATTTAGGTTGGAAAAAATCTCTGTTAACCTGGCACTTCCAAATCCACCACTTAACATCACCCAACAGTTAATGTAGATCTTCCTCAGCACAATCCCTTGATTTTGAGATGAGGTGCTGTCTCTATAGCAGGTAACAGGTGAGATGAAGTTCACATCTTTGTGGGTTGCTTTGTGGTTTTTTTTTAATCCATGAAATCAGCAAAACAAAATTTTTGTTGACTTTATCACTGAGGTTTTTATGTATGAGGATAAGCATATCCAAGCAGTAAAACTTTTCTCTGATGAAGAGACAGCTGCTAAACCAGACTGTGAGTAGTTCCAAATCCCTGTTAGCCATAGCAGCACTCCAGTCTCAGGATCACACAGCCACATGCCAGGGCTGCTGATGTTTGCTTTGAACTCAGGTATTCCAATTTTAGTCTAGGTAAGAATCCTGTAGCACTCCTGCCTTCAGAAAGGGAAGGCATTTTCTGCACAGGAGAATGGGGTTTCAGGTATGGCTTTAGGGACAAAGAGATTGAAAAAATCTGTTCTTATCTTGACTAGAATGAAAGTGCTGTTTGTCCTTCAGCTGTGGGAAGAGGATTAGAAATTGTGGAATAGGACACCATGCAAGCCAAATGCTGAGCATATGAAGGAAAATAATGCAAGGGGAGGTTTAAAACCCTACTTTCTTCACATTTCTCTAAATTACAATGGTTGAGTTCCTATATACTCTTTGTCTTGTGTAAAAGTGTATGGGCACAAAAGCGACTGAAGATAGAACCTCCAAGGCTTGGAAGGCAGCCTGGATGGGGCAATAATGAGACACATCTTATAAGTTTTAGTATAGCTCACATGGGTCTACAGATTTAATTCTGATTTATTTTCTTTTCATGAAGCTGCACTCTACTATTATCACATCTTGCAGAATAAAGCATGTCTCTGAATCTTTTTTCCCAGACTTTAGCAAATGCCTTATTACAGCATTTGAAAGAAATTAAGCATTTTGCTCCCTTATGTCGCCCATTGTGACACATTTAGATAGCCATCTGAAAGCCAGATTTTCAACAAACAAATATGCTAAAAGGGTACAGAAATATGTAGACATTTTATGAAAGAAGTATCATGAAGAGGGTCTGCTAAGGGGAGTGGTATCCAACTGTGTGGAAATAATTTCTCTTTAGTAGGACAATGGCATTTGCTAATTAACTGCTGTAAATTCCCTTTATGTTTGACTGTCTATTCATTTGCTTGGTAACATAAAGGCAACCACATTGAAAGTTCTGAATAGCCAGCTGGCTGCTTTTCAAATGTACAGCCTTTGAAATTGATTTGAAACTCCTTTGTGCAGTAAAACAAATATAAATTGTTGACGTACTGATGACACTGCACAAACTGCATTTTTGTGAAAGAGCAGAAACAATTATTTTTCCTTCCACAAAATGAATCACTGGGATGTAAACCTAAGCGGGATCTTTTCTGGCTGGACTAGAAACCTTAGATTAGCCGGTGTTTTTTCCAGGGGTGACATTTGTGATTCACATTTTTTGTGAGCTGATTCATCTTGTTTCTCATACATTCAATTATATCAACAATTTAGTGATGGGTTTCTAATTCTTATAATTAATGTAGAACACAGTTGTCTTGAAGTGTATTGCTTGTTTTGAGAGATGCTTGAATGGATGGAGAAGTGTCTCAGTTTTGGAAGCTGGAAGCTGGAGTGTGTGCATTCTCAGGGGGCTCAGATGAGTAAGTTCAATGATGTGATTAAGCACTGTTCTCTCTGGCCAGATAAAGCCACATTTTCTTACTGTTACATGTAAAAAAGAGTCTGTTACAATGGATTAGTCAGAAGCTCATTAAACTGTTGGACTTTTTATTACTGTTCTTCTGTCCTGAGCTTATGTTGTTAGATATGACCTACCATTGTTTTTTTAGTCCTGACACTCCAAGGCATTAGTAGGTTAGAAAATGGGAGTGAAATCCTCCTTTGTGCAGAATGTTGTTGTAGTCTTTTCCATGTCTTTTTCCTCCTCAAATCCTGTGGAAGGTAGTTTTTTGGTATGCTAAGTTACATTTGTTAATTCATGTCTTCAAACCACAGAGTAGCTGCCTCATGATGTTCATTGAGGAGAGCTACCAAAATATTTACCCAAATACCAGCCAGCTATTCCAGCTCACCTGATTTCCGTACTGCTGAAAATCAGTATTGGGAAAATCTTGGCTATTATTTCAAAGCTAACTGGGGCATGTCTGTATGAATTGGATGAGCTGTACCTTTGATTATTTTAGGCTGTTCTGTATTGGTTGTACACATCTTCATTTCTGATCTATGTCTTATGACATCTTGACACTCTGAGGACACTTCCAGCTCTCCATACCAGCAGAGAGGCTATTTCCTTTTTTTTTTAAACACAGGGCAGCAAGAGACTAGTTTGATGTTGACCTTGTCCTTAGAGTGACAAAATGTATTTCTTCTTTGACATTGAGATAATGCAGACAATGGTGTTTTACTTAGACTGAAGCCTGTAAAACTTCTGAACATGCAGCAATACTTCAAATGTGAGGCATCATTCTTAAGGTACCTCCAGCTGACATGTATTACAACAGCCATACTGCATAATGCAAATGGTGATAGAGCTAAGTCCCTCAAAGGTACAGTTTATTAGGCAGCCAAACACACATCTTGGCTCTCTCACAATCATTGGACTCTGAGGGATATCATTGCTGAACTTGCTTCAGCACTAATGCTTTGTGGCATGTGAAGGACAGGGATAATCTTTCTCAGTTGCTCTGGTCCACACACTGCCTTTATTAGAACTTAGGCATGCAAATAAAGATAGGGATATGCTTTGCTGAACTGGGAGCACAGAAGAGGAGGAGAAGCTGTTTTAGTTCATTCAGTGTCCTCCTTCAGCTGATTGAAATGAGTTAAGAGAGCCTTGCAGTCCTGTATAGTTTCCTGGCTGTCACTCAGGCAGGCAAAGGAGAAAGGATTCACTAAAACTAAACTTCTCTGTCATTGCTGCAATCAGGAGGAGACAGTGGAAGAGGGACCTTCTGAGAGATCTAATCCCTCAATGCTGTATGACTTCTTTTGTCTCACCTCAAGTAATTATGCACATCTGCATGCTAGGGAAAGATACAAGAGCCAAGGAGGCTGAAGTATTATTTATGATAACTGTCACTCATAAAAATAATGGCTAACTGGACCTCACTGGAGTAGGCCTGATTGTCTCTTATCATGTATAAACACATAATTGAGAAACAGTTTTTCATTCCAAATATGGTTAAGGTCAGCTTGGAAAGGATGAAAGATTGGGAGAGAGAAAATAGAAGTTTGTTTAGCATAAGCCTCCTGCTATTTATTTACATACCATATGCTCCCTAATGCACATTTGCACTGGGTGATTTTATTTGGATAGACAACTGAAACATCAAAAAAGTAACAACAGTTTTTGCACAGTGAGAGGCTTCTATTGCAGCAGCTTGCCATCCACTGCAAAGTTCACTTCTCAGCTGAGCAGTTTTGAATGCAATACAAAGAGAGAAAGCTGGCACTTTGTTTCATTGTCACAATATTGAAAATTACCACAATTCATAACTATGCACATTTCCCTTCCTTTAAAACAGTTCCACAGCTTCCAATATCACATTTTAGCTTAGTGTCCTGAAAAATACATTTATGCAAATACTCTGTCTGCTGGCTGTCAGTAATTGTTTCTGGGCCTGGCTGCCTACTGCAATTGTACTCAGGTACCATGTCCAAAAGGTCACTATTCCCACCAAGAGGTTGTAACTTTCCCCCCACAGAAGAAGGAAGCTCAGATTTGTGAGAGAAGAGCCAGCAGAGCTGAATATTTAGCTGTTCTGTCCCCTAAGCAGAGGACATGTCACCCAAGCCTGGCTGCAGCACGTGCTGTTTGTCCAGATGCGTGGCAGGGAGGACAGGAGGGAGCACAAGGGAATATCCAGGGAGCTTTTAGGGATATAGAGTGAAGCTGAGGGTTATGAGAGAGGCCTTAAAGGGTGAGTGTGTAGAGACTTTAGAACACCTGTGGATTTAAGGAAGGCTTATGAGTGATGAAGCTGTAGGGTTAGGGAAGAATTGAGAAAAAAAATCTATTAGCTTATTTTTCCTCTCTCCTGCTTCCACTTCTCTCTCTCTGTGAGCTGCAAGAGAGATGTTTCTGTAGCTGCCTAAGAATGGGGGGACTTTATGATAAAGGAATAAGGGATTTAAATCCCTAACATTTGTCTTGTTCCCACAAGCATTCAGATTTACATTGTACCTACAGAAAATGATAGATTCATAGTTTCCAAGTATGCTTTCAATTTCCCTGAAAACACTTGAAAGCAATATTCACTTAAGCATAACAACGTGTTTATTAAGAAGGAAGTATTTTAAAAGAACCATAGGTTGGTTGTTTTGGGTTTTTTTGTCTGAAAAAGGACAAGATAGAGGGAGGCCCTGAAGTGACAGGGAAAGAAGCAAAGCCTTATACAGTAACATAATTAAACCATTAACAGATTTTTCTCAGTTCTAAATGGATCCATGATTAATTTAATTTTCCTGAAGTGGGGCTCAGGTCTTCAAAAGATGTCAAAGCAGAGCTTTGATACCCATTAAACCTACATAAAGAAATATTGCTTTGCAAATGTTTGCCACTCCAGTTTTCAATGCTGCTTGTCAGCTGAAAATTAGCAGCACTCACAAAAGCAGTTGCTAACTCAGCATCTCTGGGGCTTCCTAAATTCCCATTTAAGTGAAGAACCTGGGTTTTTTTTTCCTTTTCCATATACATGAATATGTTTTTCCTTGCATCATGTAGGAAGACACTGACTGGTACAAAAGAGAACTCTCTGCACTGCTATCTAAGTGCCTTAAGTACAATTTCATAAATGAGGAATGTTTGTTCTGAGTGGCTAAGTGAATAAAACTTGGAACTGCTGTGCTGGAAATTGAGTTTGTAATGCCAGCATTGCCAGAAGTGAACAATGTGCAATCCAAACTTTCTGCTTTGTAGGGCAAGAGAAATGAGATCTCTTCAACGTGAAGGGCTGGATGTGGACAGAGCAATCAATAGCAGTCAGTGGCAATGCTGAGAGGAGAAATCCTGCCCTCCCACTGGAGGACTCACGTCTTCCAAGCCACAGGGATGACTCTAATAGCTGCTGTTGCTGTTTCCAGAGATGATGTTGTGTCTCTGATGAAAAACTATTTAGCAGGAGCTTGGAGCATTTTCAGGCTTCAGTTCAACAAAATATTGACAAATATATTTTAGACTCATCATTCTGGAACAAAGCACAACGAAGCAGTCCCTGTGTCCCACTGGAATGCACGTTCAGAAGAGCAGCCATTCTACCACCTGAGGGAGAAACAAATTCTATCTGATTAAAATAAACATTCTTTGCAATAGCAGTGATAGTTATGGATACATTAATTAGCTGATTATATAGGTTGAATTTTATTAATTTCATTAATGTGCACACTTGCTTTATGTGACTCAAAAGATCAGGAAGTTTCATAAGTATTTCATATTCCGATGCATGAAAAATATTACTCTTTCCATCATGATAAAAAGCTTTACAGTAATTTGTGTAAAATTACCAAATATAAGACAATGCATTTTGCAGGAAGTTAGAATGCTTTTGAGAAATTTGCATCTATGGGGTAAAATTGGCAATCCCAGAAAAGGCTTATATATTGTTCCAATGGTGGTGATAAAATTAAGGGATTTAAAAATATTTCTTTGTGAAGATTCACATATTTTTTTTCTTTTAGCCAGGACTAGAAATGCAGATTTATTTCACTTTCATGTACAATCCTACTGTGTACAGCTGTACAGGTTTTCCAAAAGACCAGTCTCAGGACATTTGCACACCCACTGGGATTGCAGGTGCACACAGGAAGCAGAGTTTCTGGTGTGGTTTCCTCCAAAGATAAATTATTGCACCAAAACTTCTCTGTAGCCAAAGACAGGAGGGGACTGTAGAGGATGAACTTCAAAGCCAGGCTACTGTTTTTGACCAGTGCAAATGGAATTTTATGTGTCCCCCTCTTCCTGCTTTGCCAATTCCCTTCTGTTCAGCTCCTATAGAAATTTGTGCAACACTTCTATCCAAAGTATTTATTCACAATTGCACCTGCAGTGAAAAGTTTTGAGTTTCATACCTGTACCTCTTTTGACCCAGAGATTATTTATGAGATAAACTTCATTTCAGTCTTGTGGTTTTCACCACTGCTGTTATATTTAATTAAATAGTCATAAGAAAGATCAATACATACTAAGTTCTTTATAGCAAAATATTGGGGTTTTTTTTGCATTCTACAGAGTCATTTTTTATATTCAAAATCATTTCACTGTGAAAAAATTGTTATAGATAGGTGCCAACAAAATTCTTGTTAATGTTCCCTTTTAGATAAAAGCATAAAAAGAGATCTTTATTTTAAATCTGTTTTATAGGAGGCTTGAGCATATGCCTAATAAAATTCTTCCTGGATTGCTATCCTATATGCTTAGCTTCAGATTGCAAGGAATGTGTCCTGAAGTTATAAACCCTCTGAAACAGAGAAATAAAAGGATATCTAACAGATCATTAAGTACAGGGTACTATCAAGCATAGCTTTAATGTCACAGAGATCTTGCCTTTCACAAAGTTTCAGTGCACAGCGAGATGAGTTTTAAGTGTGGTAGTCAAGTGTTTATAACACATGCATGGTCAGACTTGAACAAAGGAAAAATCTTGGGGATTGTTTCACCCCTACTTTGAGTGAAATTCAACCCTAAAATGAAAGAAGTAGATCTTGAAAATCAGCATTACATCTTTATTCAATGTAAAAGCTAAAAATTGAAATGAAGAAATTCTCAGAAAGATACTGTTAAGTATTTAAATTAAGGTGTTGAATTTTTGAGAAATATCAAAAGAAAAAATACTGAGTTTTGCCATAAAAGAGAGCTGAATTAATTTCTGATCCATAATCCTCTCTGAAGACCTCTTGAGTGGAAGAAGCACTCAGAAATGAAAACCAAGAACACACAATACTAACTGCAGTGAACCTCAGTGAACCTCATGTCACCTGTCATCTCTGTCAGACTCCATTTTCCTCTGCACTGAAGTGAGTAAAACAAGTGGTCACCATAAAAATGCCTTTAATATGGCAGTTTCAAGTGTCATTAACCTCTGTTCCATCTGCTTAAGGAGAGTGTGGCCATCTAATTGCTAAGAATGTTGTTACACTCAGAGCAGTCAAGCATGTAGATTTATCATATAGACTCTGAAAAAACCCAGCTCTCTTGATGTTCTACTGCTGTTTGTTGAATTTGTGTGAATTCACTCAACAAGTGAATTGAATATTCCTCATGTAGGGTTTAATTAATATAGAAAAGATTAATAAGCAGTGGAAATTCAGGGGGTTTAGCAGTCTTGTTTCTTGGCTCTTGTTGACTCAGGGATCAATTTTTATTTAGGAACTTTTAAACCATAAGACTCAAAGCCCTTTAAGCATTAGTGGGTATCATATTTTTTAACAGATGAAGACAGATATGTGGCAGTAATACATCACCATATCCAGTAAATTGGAGTAAAGATCTGTGTGTTACCTGCTTACTGTTTCCATATCTCTGTACTCACATTTTTACCTCTTATCCTCCTCCATTCTTTTACTGTTCTGCTCTTCGCTTCTTTCCACCTTAATCTACCCCTGTTTGTTCAACTTGTTGGATCCTGAACACTTTTGAAAAGCCTGTGTTGGGAATTTTAAGTTTAGCATTAAGAACTTAAAGAAAAGGGAAGGTCTTGGAAAATATTCAGCACTGACTTTGTCAGCTACCTCTAATGTACACTTGATTTATTTGTCTCTCTGTTACTTTATTATTAATTCTCTCCCAACTCAATTTGCTAAGGAATCAGGAAGGTTTAGTGAAAAATGGGAAAAGGAAGGAAAAACCCATGAAATTCTATGGATGTGCAGGGAACTTAAGATGAAGGATTCTTAATAAATATCCCTTCAGACATTGCTTTTGCAGAAGACATTAAATGAACCATCCCATTTCTTTTCCCTGCATCCAGATCAGAATTATAAATAGCTATAAGTAAAAATACTTCATGCCCCAAATAGTATGTGCTGTCAACATATTCTGGTCTGCTGGTTGGAAATGTTCATAAGTTAGTAAAATTGAACTGATTTTCTTCAAAGGGGAGATGTTTTGACATTCATAAGGTCAGTAAGTCAGATTGGAGTTTCAAGCATTTAACTTCAGCTTCTCTGAGTAGAGAACCAAAAAGCAGAATTGCAATTTTTCAGGAAATTCATCTCCTTTTAAATACCTAATAATCAAAGGAACAGCCTAGGCAGTTAAATTATTTTTCTTTTTTTTTACTGCACACATTCATAAAATAGAAGGTATCCCAGAAGAATGAATTTTAGAAAGTTCTGAGTAAAAGTCTATGAAACATTGAATGTAATGATTTGGCAGAATGTTTAGTATAATGTAAATTACAAGAAAACATTTGAGGTAAGATGGGAAAGAAGTATTTGTGGTCATGTACATGCTCCCTGAGACTAAACTTTTTTAAAATAAAAATATGTAAAAGCAATAAAACTAATAGTATTAGCTTATACTAATAAATCAAGCTGTTTCTTATTCTGCAAAAATCAGTTACAGCAGAGACATACCCATAATTGTTTTAACTTCTAAATAATTTTTTGTAACTGTATCTCCATGCTAACCAAAGTGCATTTCGGAAAAAAAAAATTAAAAAGCATAAATAGAAGCCTTTGGAATGCTCATTTCTCACTTCGTAATGATTAAAAATTTGGGTTGTTCCAGCATGCTGGTTTATTGCATAGCTGCATTAAAAACTTATGTTTCTGGAATTAAACAGTGGTTTAGTAATTGTTTTTAGAAATAAATATTAATAAATATTCTTTTTTTATTAAGGAAAATCTCTATATTTTATCATGCAAGTAAAGCAGCAGCTTTTAAGAGAGCATTGAGTTCAACAGATGTGTGAAGCACACACCTGGTTGGCTGTAAGAGAAATTGTAATGTCTGAGATTTTAAAGTTGTTTTGGAAAATATCAAAATATTTCTTTGGGTAAAGTGTACTTCTGTTGAGCTACAAAAGAGTAGATGTCTGTACATCTCAGAGCATTTATATTTGAACAGAGTGATTGAACTTACAGAACTGTAAGCTTAGAATTAAATGCACCCTCATCAAAATAATTAAAGAGGAATTGTAAGCTGAAGTGAGCAGTGGTGGGAAGATGCAGTTCTCCTTTGTGTACTTGTCATCTATATGAGATGCAGTACTTGAATGTAATTTTCTCATTTTGAAATGAATATTTAATTAAATTACTTTAGAAATACTTATGGTTAATGAGAAAACTCAATTTGCCAAAAGTGTACTCTTGGAATACTTTTTGTGACATTCCAAGCTTGAATCCACATATACAAGTATTATGCAAACATTATTGCTTTGGCAAGTGACCTTTACCATGGTTTTTTTTTTAATTGAGCAAGGTTATTGAATTTTCTAGATTTTTAGGGGGTTGTTGGTTTTTGTAGCAGTGGTTTCTATGACAATGTTACACAGAAGACATGAAGACTAATTGCTGGCAGTAAAAGCATCTGCAATTGTAACTGGTGCTTTTCTGCATTTTAAAATGTCAGGAAATGAGACATTTAAAATTTTTTTTAAAAAATTTATTCATTAGCATTTCCTGAAATATGTTTGCTGTGGATGGCAGCTCATCTTTTCCAGTAAATGTGAGAACTGTGATTGTGTCCAGCTTTTCTTTTCCAGCTGTCACTAGCAGAGTGTCATAATATTTAGAGATACACTCTATACCTGTCAGAGTTGGTTACAGTTCAGTGATGCATGATGAAGTGTGAGGGACACAGTCTTCCTACACTACTCACAGTATAAATGCAGTGATGATACTTCACAATGACTCCTTGCTGAAGGTCAGCACAAAGAAACTCATCTGTGGTGCTCTACAACTCACTTATTAATTGCTGAGTTCTAGAACTCAATTTCTTTAATATGCCTATAATTTTAAGGAAAGATTCCCAGGTGTTTATGAGAAATGCAGTAAACTTTTGTAACAAGTGCAATTTTTCCATGCAAATTCCTTTAAAATGAACTGATTTAATAATCTGAAATTATTTCCTTGCTCAAATCCTTTGAAATGAAATACGATAGCATTAAGCTTTTGCTATTTTACCTGAGGATTAGTCCTGCTGGTATTTGAAGATATAACTGAAAAGGTACCTCTGACTAATACTTATTCTAGTAATTTTTATAACGCCTTGAAAAAAAAATTAAAACTTGCTAGCTAAGGGATTATTATAAGCATATAAGAATAATATACACCTAACTCATTAGCCTTATTCTTCTGTTTTGCTAAAATACGAAATTTTAAGGCTTTAACACCTCCGGTGCTCTTGGCTTATTTTGTGAATGCCATTTAAATGCATGCTAGTGGGAGTTATTCCATTAGAATATTTGCATGTGCTACTTTTCCAGTTGCTAATTACCTAATAAAACATACTTGCTAATTTACAGAGGTTCTGTTGCTGCACTATTGTCCTGAACCTTTCTTTCTCCTACACTGCTCCCTTGAAATCATAGGGCCATAAAGGAGTTATGACTAATTGCATTACTAATGGCATATTAGGATGTTTAGATCCTTCAAAAGGCTTCTTTTTAGTTATTTCTTTCATCCAAACAAATACATAAAACTATCTCAATTTTATGCTGAAGATCTACAACTCAGCAAACTTGAGCAACATTTTCTTTTTTAAAAAAATGCTGTTCAAATCACACAATACGAAAATTGCTTCACACAGAACAGTTTCAAGAAGAAAGGAGTTTTGAAAATCTGAAAGTTGTTACCAAAAAATACCTTTAAATGACAATAAAAGTGAAAAGGTTTTGTACATTTTCTGAAGAGGACACACCTTGGACAAACCGTTCCACCAAGCTCCTGGGTAACATCTCTCCAAACCTGCAGATGAATCAGTGTGGCAGATGCCCTGGTTCAACTGGGCTGAGGTGGCTGAGATCCTCCAAGTAGACTCTCTACTATTGTGCATCCTACTCAATTCCAAGTGTTAAAATTCATGGCATTTCTTGGGGGAATGAGGGGGTGTGACTCTCCTGATAGCTTTAGTCAACATCTGTCTCCTGTCTTGCATTGCAAGGTTTGAGAGGAAGACATCCTGTTTTTCTCACTGTTTTGGGGTTTTTGTTTGTGGTTTTTTGGCTGTGTGGTTTTGGGATTTGTTTGTTTGTTGGTTTTTTTAACTATACTGAGTATGAAAGAGGGGAAGTGAGGCCAGACTGAAACATGCTGTATAGTCTAGTACATCTGCTGGTTTAAAAAGAGCTAACCTGAGATTCATGAAGCCAGCAGTTTGGTCAGTTTGTTTTCTGGGCACTCACATAGGACAGGAACAGGGAAATGTGCCCTTACTTGCTACAGGTTTTGACTCCTCTTATATTACTTTAACCTCCAGGGCAATGATGTGTTGGAGACCAGAACTTCAGTTTCTAGCAAAGGCTCCCTTCACAGATTTGAGGGAAAAAATAATATCCATTTCTTTCTTATGTAGCAGAAGAAAGCGTGGGTGCCATCGAAAGGCCGTCGAAAAGGTCATTAAACAGGGTGATTTTGGTGTACTTTTGCTTTTGACTGTAATCTGGGTTCGTTCACCTACACATCAGTTGATATTGCTATCAGAAGTTTCTGAATAACTTAAAAATATGCTACAGAAATTACAAAAATTGGTTTCAGGTGTACATTTTGCTGAAGAACTAAGAACTGCTTTAAGCCCTTAAAACTTTACCCTTATCCTCAGTCTTGTTTGTTGAAAAGCAGCCCAATGTCCATTATTCATTTTACTTTTTAACATTAAGACAGAAAAACCTAAAGAGCTACAAAGATATGTAATATTAGGTCTGAAACCTAAATTCCTACAGTAAAGCATGCTATAATTTAGAGAATGAATCCATAGCATATGTTCTTTAAAATTTTGTAAAAGTCCAATAAGCAAGTTACCATGTCTGCTCTTTTCCTTAAATATTTATCTGAAATATCTTTGGCTGGATAATTGTAAAGGGATCAACAGAAGAGAGACAAGAATTTGTCTGAGGTTTGAAAAAGTGCTTATACAAGGCTGAAGATCTCAATGTAGTTAACAGAACGAAGGTTAAGGTGAGCTGGTTAAAGTTTATCTCATCTTTACAGAGAAAATTGCTAGCTCTAAGTTGAGTTCTTTAACGTAGCAGGAAATGGTATATAGCAAGATCCTATAAAGAGAAATGGAATTTCTCAAAGGTTTCAGGGGTTCTCTATCACTAAATAAATGTTGTGTGGTTGATGCATAAACTACTGGGGGCAATCCTTTAAGGTATGTTACGGATCAAGTCAGGCTGGATCATCCTAATGGCTCCTTGGTGGGCCATTGGTTTGGTCCTTCTCTAGGCATTGAAATGTCACCTCCTCTAAAAGTGTGCATCATTCTTCTTTTATGCACACACCCATCTATTCTTGCATTTTCTTAGTTTATGAGATCTGATGTGTCTGATCATGAGGTAGGAGAGCAGCTGACAGGTCTCTATTACAGTTCTCATAGCTTACTTGAAAATAATTGCAAGTGCAAATAACTACAATAAGTTTGAATAGCTTCTATTATGTTTCCAATCAGTACAGGCAAGGTTTTTTCTGTTTTTCTGACTTATTGTACCACATTATAACCTTCTTTTCTTCAAACATCACACACCTTTGTAGTCCCATAGCTAAGGAAAATAATGAAATATATTAACAGTAGGTTGTTGTTAGTTTGAGTTGGTCTCCTTCCATGAGTGAGCTGTGTATTGGCTGCCAGGTTGCGTGTGGAGCAATTTCATTTTCACTGGTGTAGCAAAAACCCTGTCATGCCATGACAATTACTGAGACCTATATCCCATAAAACATACTTCAATTTTTTTTCTTTTGCTGCACTGTTTAGGAACAACTTAAACCCCTTCAGCACTTGGAGATTTACACTGAAATTATTGCCACCAAATTGTTCTTTTAAGCATAGATTGCAAATCTTTTAAAGCATTTATTCGAATTTGTGTCATATGCTGCAATTAACTTGCCATTATTTGCAGCTGCTCTTTCCAGTGAAAAGATTAGAAGATAGGAATTTATAATCAGGGAACCTCAACACAGCTGTCAGAAAAGACTTGGGATCAGTACAAGTAGTCTCAAGGGACAACTTGAAAGGCAGATTTGAACTGTGAACTTCTGTGTCAGAATTTTGATTGCCAAGGACCCTTCTAGGTCACACAACAAGGATAATGAGAACTACAGTCTTAAATGCTCTTGGACAAAAGTTTATTATAACTACACAGAGAAATAGCCCAAATATGTCACAGTAGATTCATGGTTATTACTGAAACAATGCATTAATGTTGGCAGTCACTTGAAATATGGTATGTGTATAATAGTTTCATTTAGTATCACTTAAAGGTCTCTATTGCAAAGAGGCATGACCTGTCACTGATGTATGCTGCTATAACAAAATATGAGAGTTATACCTTTCCTTTGACAAATTTCAGATCACTCATCTACTGCACAAAATGAGAGGAATGTCGGAGAAGTTATAAAGAATTTAATTTGGCGTTGTGCTGTGTGTTTCTTGTTTTAGAAATTTAGGTGATTTTCCCCAAAATAAAGAATATCAGGAGATTAGATATTGTTCTTATAATAATTTAGAAAAACAACCCTTTGCCCATAACGAAAAGAGAAACTAGCTTTTAAGTTCCTTGGGTTTTAACCTATTCTTTTGTGATGGCCAAAGATATTTCATTTGAAGTACCATTCCCAGATGTAGTTCATTCTGAGATGCATCATTCAGAAATGCCAAAATAAATGTATAATAAGAGAGTGTCTGTCTCTGCCATAGGAATGACAGAAACTAAAAGAAATTATGGCTTTTCTGAAGGAAAGTAAAAGTTGTCTTCTCTGTCTGCTGCTACCTTTGGAAAGAATCAATGTTTGTGTTGCTGTCAAGGTGTTGTGATGGTTTTCATGCTGACTTGCATGACATGGCATGGTGGTTGGGAAGACAGTGAGTGTCACCAGCTTTCAACAGGAATATGGAAAACAAGATTACTGCTTCCATATAGTGCAGTAAATAACTTTGCTACAGCAGCTGACGCTAGGGAGATTGTGAGTTTGTGTTTTACCATAAACTCTGATACCTCTGAGGTGACAGCGATGATTTCAAGAATTCTATTTCTGCAATTTTTAAAACATTGCAGAAATAGAATAAGCAAAGACTGTGGAAGTTCTTGGGAAAAAAACCCCTAAACAACTAAAAATCTTGCTTTACACTTAAAAGAGCAGCTGCAGTTTATTCTGATAGTGAAATCTATCAAGTTTGAGATTTTATTTCTAAAATGTGTTCAGAAGTGTAGCCCTATTGAGGAGACCGTATTGACTGTGTAATTCAGGATGCAGCAAAACAATGAAAGAAGAGTTTAATAAGGTGGAACTGATTGGGTTGGACATTTGTATACCTCTGTGAGTATTGTTTAATTGTCCATGAGATTGAGTTGTTAAATAACCAGACTAATACAAACTGAATAACACAAGAAAGAGAATTAATATGAGATCACAAAAATAATTTCGTTTCTAATATATAGTTCTTAATTATACTGTTCTACACTCAATGCTGTATGCTTGAAAGCTTACAGTTCACATTTGTGTGGAAGGAAGCAAAATAAATGTTGCTTGTCAATACTTTAAGTTTCACTCAGGTACATACAATATGTGCTTGAATTTTAAGACATGGAGCAGTTAAAAGATTGCTTGGTTGACACTATAGGTGTAATAGAGAAAAGTTTAGGTTGAATTTTTGATTTTATTTTACAAATATGTAGTGAGTGGCCGACTGAGAATTGGATGACCACATCAGCAATGCACACAGTATTGATTCTTCATTTAAGAATGATTGTCTGTCTTTCAGATGTAAATGTGTCTGTTCTTTCTGGTCCAGCTGTGCCAGTGGAAAGGTTATAATCCTGTTTCTAAGCCCAGCTGCTCCTCATTGCCTCTGCTGGGGTTACCCTGCTCACAGCTGTGCTGAGTGGGTTGCCAGGGCTCACTTAGCCCATTTAAATCAGAACCACCTGGGCTTTCAAAGCACTGTTTAAGTAAGTGAGGCTAAGGTGGGGCTAATTATTTTTGGTGAAGAGAGATAGGTGATCGAGTTGGCTTTCACCGTGTCTGGAAAAAGTAAGTGGCTACTACCTTTAACTTGTCATTACTTGTTTATTCCACCCAACTTAGTGACTCCTCAAGACGGTCCCGGGCAGCAGCTGGTTATTGTGCTGAGGGAAGACTTCTTTAAACTGTGTTGGCTCTGAACAACCTCACGTATCCCCATGAGAAGTTTGGTAGCTACGAGGGTGTTCCGTGAAGTGTCTGTGCGATGGTGTTTACGTGGTCTGGGAAGGTGCTGGGCGTAGTGGTGGTTGTTGTTCATCTGCAAGATTGGACAGTAAGTGGGGGGGAAAAAAGAATCATTCCTGGTTTGCTTCTATCTGTTTACATGTCAATGACATGAGTTGGTGAGATGGAAATGAAGAAATTTCTTTTATCTTGTTTCCAAGGTGGCTTCTCTGCTTTCTGCTTTTTCTTAAAGACCCTTTTCTCCTAGAAAGTCTGTGTAATTTTGTGTTTTGTAATTTAAACCTGTATTAGGGGGAAACTGTTGGATGTTGTGAGAAAAATGGCTAAAAAGTAGTTCACTAGGAAGCATTTCTGTAATGGTTGGTTCTTCACTGAATAGTGAAGGGAAGCAAACATGAAACATAATGAACTTCAGCTGAATAGCACCTGAGCATTAAAAACATGTCCCTCTGGGAACAGTGTTGACCAAATTTTAGAAACAGATTTCTAAAAAGCTGATTTGATGCAATGTTCTCTACTTCAGTGTTTTCTGGTGAGCTGGGTATGATACTTGGAGGACCTACATGATATTCTGGATTTATGAGAATTGATGTGGGATGTCTGCTGTAAGAGTGACTTATTTAAATTAACACTCACAAATTTCTTCACAAGTGTCCCTTTGTAGGCTAGCATACACTAAAAGTAATTTAATTTGTTAATCATGCAAACAGCTGTTTCATCAAATCACCATATTTTGAATTCTGCCAGCATTAACAAGCAATGAAAATGCTTTTCAAGTAGAAACTCTGCAGGATTCTAAGTTAACAGAAAGACATCTATGGTTTACATCAAGGAGAATCTGACTCATTGTCATTAGCATTTTACCAATGCACTGTAAAAGATGAATAGGTTATTAGATTTACCAGAGAGCACTGGATGTGTTGGCACTGATGTTTGTGGGAATGAAAAGTCAGAATGAGTTGGAGTTAAATATCTGTGGTGCACTAGTCAGATTAATCATGTGAGTTTACTCCAACAAAATATGAGATGCTGGGGAAAATTTTTCCTATGAGGGGTTTGTTCTCTCTGCCCTCTTTGGGACTGTTGGATGTGAAGGGTTGTGCTGTATTCACTCTGAAACATCAGGATATATTTGAATTGAATTACATTGCAAAGCTATAGAATTCATAGCATTACAAATAATTATTTAAAATTCAGTAAATTCAGATGAAATGACAGCAGCTCTTCAGCTGTTAAAATGAGTTCATCAAGTTATCAAAATCAGGCATATGTATTTTGCATAGATCAGGTAGAACTGTAGATTCAAAAATGTTAATATAATTTTTCTGACAGAAAAGTATTATAGATTATAAGTAATGACATTCATAATAAATTGTGGTATTCAGGAAGGCCTTTTATGGGACAGATTTTTTCCCCTGCTTTCCACCCCTTGGACACTATCACACATTTCCAGTTTTTCCCTACCAGTTTGTTGGTGTTGATTCTGGCTCTGGCTGAAAGAGGGCAAAATATTCTCATGTACCAGGAGAGTGAGTTACAAACTGCACTGAATTTGCTCTCCAAGAGAATGCTTCCCTCATACTTCTCTTGGCAACCATGAACAGCCACACTAAAATGCTGCCAGGGCTCCAGAGGATCCTTGATATTGATCTTATCTGAGGGAAACGTCTGCTGCCGTGGTCTTGATCTTCCTCAAGTGTTGTGCACTCCAAAAGTGCAAATTTCACTCTGCCTAGTGACATGTAGTTTTAGTAGAAGCAAAGAAAATCAGAATCTCTTAGTAAAGGAATATTACAGCAGTATAGTAACAAAGTCAAGAGGAATTATGTATTAAGATTTCTGGAAGGTTATGTTTTATTTCTTGGATAGACATTTGAGAGTCTCTTAGCACACCTTTCTGGAAAGAAAGTTGTGTGAAAGAGAAAAGAAAATGGCATTTGTAACAGACAAGTGAACTGAGTGACCATTTTGTTTTGCAAAATAATCTACAATTAGAGAGGAGTCACCATGACATGAACACTCGTGGCACTCTGCCACTGTTGTACTGCTGAGCACAGGTGTTGAAGAGAGAGTTTAATGCAGACCCATATGTTATAAGACCTCAAAAGACTCAAGGAACCTTGTTCCAAAGCTGAGAACTCCAGAATGTAGGTTGCTCAAGCTCCTACATAATTCATGTCCTTTATATTGGTGTTAAGACAGTCTTTTATAATCTGATCACAGATTTTAACTTTTTTTCTCAGGAAAAAGCAGAAGTCATAATATTAATATCCCCCTTGCCAAATTTCTAGTTTATCTCTAAGGTATTAAAGTACAGGATCCTCTTTGGCTATGAAAAATAGGTTGTTTCTAATGTCCAGGTAAAATGTGTATTTATAATTCTTAGGAAAAGAGAATACATTTTATCTGAAGCGTATGCACTCTCGGAAAAATTCACTTTGAAGTGTTAAATGTGGAAAAAAATCTACCTTGATTAAAATTTGATAAAATTATGTGGAATAAAAAACTTTATTTCCTTGCAATAAGAAAAATCAAGTGATCATATATTCTTTTACTTAAGGAAAAGTAGTTAGAGAATGTAACTGACCACTCAGAGCATACAAGATCAAGGCTTTTTACATTATGCAGGAAAATGGTTGAGTGCTTACTTTTTAATATAATTTTTTTTTAACTTTACTTTCATTTGTGGAAGTAACTTACTAAAAATACCCCAATTAACTAAATTTTTTAGATGCAGAGTTAGAGTTTGCATACAGTGACTATCTCACTTTTGTCAAGTACACATATCAGTTCTGGTAATTTTTCTGCAAAATTCACAAAATATCTTGTGTTTCCAGATTATGAAGCAATTGCTGCTGATGTGTTATGAGAATAGAAAATAGCAAATTCTGATGCAGACCAATAATATAAGAAAGCTGAATCAAATTTTCAAGTTGTGATATGATTTATCTATTTTAATGTTTGTGGACTCATCCACTTTTAAGAGGGCTGAACCCATTTCAGGCTGACACTTGAAAATCAAAATAAAGCATTAGATTAGATTATTAAATCCCAATAGGAAATGAGATGAGTCAGACAAGAATTTGGCTGCTATTCTGCTCTGTAAAGTTCTACAAAGGGGACAATGCAAAAACTGAAGAGTGACATTTTTTGGTGGTTTATTGGCTTGCAGATTTCTGTCAGTACAGAATTCTTTGCAAGGTGTCACACCATCCATGTGCCTTCATTAGTGAGAGAGCCCATCAACCCTTCCAGCCAGAAGGAATATTGTGCCAAATTACCTTGCACAGGTCCTGCAGTGGGCTTTCTGGTAATGTGCCAGATATTAATTTTTCTTGCTGAATAGTAATTTTCTTTCCATGATTCTCAATACCACGTAAAATACTGTTATTAAAACTACTTCTCAAAGGCTTATAGAACATTTTAAGAAGTTTCTTTTGAAAACAAGAATTCTGTTAGGACTCAGAAGTAAAAGAGGGCTGAACTAAGATATCCAAGATCTCGGGAAACTGTAACTTCATCAAGAATGGATTTCATAAATTAGTGGACTGACAGATAACATTCTGGAGGGAGATTAACATCATCTCACAATAGCCATGAAAGTGATTTCTTTCTCTGTTTCTCTTGCTCCTGTTGACATGTATGGATATCAGCAGTCAGGTCTCAGTGGCAACGGACAAAATTAGTGACCATTTATAAGCTGTGTGAACATGTAGTTAGGCCAGTGTTGTGGGCACTATTTCCTGGGTTACATATTCATTTGTAAGTGAATTCTGTATTGACTGCCCACCTGTAGTAGAAGAGTATGTTTCCCTGGTGCCCAGAAGGTCTGTTCCTGTTGGTTGTCTAAGCAGCTGAATTAATTCAGTGTCTGTGGGTGAGAAACACTTTCCTGCCTTGCTGGAGCAGAGAACCAGAGCTTTTCTGGCAATCTGAAGAAGAACTCTGCAGCTTTTGTGAAAACACAGGGCCATGAGTAGGAGCAGGTCCTTCCCTCTGGGTTCAAACCCTGTTGTGCTGGGCTGTGGGGCTGTGTCAGGGACCACCTGGAATCCCAGCTGACCTTCTGGATTTGGCCGTGCTATTTACTGGTTGAGAACAATGCAGCTCTTGTGGTTCCTTGCTATGGTAAATTATTTGTCCAGAAAACAAAAGTCAAACCGAAATAAAAGTGGGGAAAAAAAAGGAGATGAAAGAAAGGGAGAAGGTGATGGAATGCAGAGAATAACTGTGGCATTTGGTCCTAAACTTGAGACCAGTGCTCTAGACTGAGTACAACAAAGCATATGCTATTCTTCCTGCACTAGGAATTTTTTACTTAATACTTCTTGGTAGAATTTTCTTTACTGGTGACTGTTTGTTGTAGATGCAAAAAGGCAAAATAAAATTATGCAACATTTAGGAATTGTACCTCAGCCAAAGTGGCTTACATTCATTTGAAACATCATCTGTCTCAGTAATTAGAATACTTACAGTTAACAGGGACCTGGCCCAAACTATTTGGTTTTGGACCATGTTCTGTTTAAGCATCTGCCCTTGAGTTAATTTTTTAAAATTTCTCAGTATGTTCTAGCTGTGGTCTGCATATTTAATTTCTCTTGGTGTTTTGATGCCATTATGGATGCATGGCAATTTCACACTAAAAAAAAATCTTGATATTTTCCATTTGGATAGTATATAGAACTGTAGTATTTTCCATTATGAGGAAATGGTTCTTTTTTCCCCCAAAATGTGTATTTCTAAAAAAATTATCAACCTTTAGGATGTGGGTGAAAGAGTCCCATTTTCATCTCAGTGACTTTCTAAGGTAAAAGAAATGAATTAGAAAAGTGGGAAATTCTGTGACAGTAGGTGCAATAAATATTATGCTAGAATAGTAGGAAGTTTGTTATTTTTAAAGCTCAACCATTCTAGTTCAGCTACGGTATTTTAAGGGCATGTGTTGGGACTAGTTTGATGTATTTGCCTAATGTTATTTTGTGAATTATTTTTCTGATACCTCCATTTGTATTCTTACTGAAGAAGAGATTGCAGAAATTCTAGCTTAGGATACTAAAATATTTAAGATCACCGAGATAGCTTTCACTTGAGGAACTTTTCTGGACATTAATCTCTCAAAATCAAAGTAATACGGAAATATTTACGGAATTTTATGTCCAGATGTTGAAAAAAATCAACTTTTTTAATATTAAGTAATAAATAGAGGGAAAATTTCCAGTGGTTTTTGGGTTAATTTTGGATTTGCCTTCATTCTTCATGTGTAAGAAGGAAAAGAAGAAAATCTTTAAAGAATAGAGCTTTGGTGATGTCAGTGGAGGAACTCTGACAGAAAATTAACATAAGACACTTGATCTTGTACCATATATAACTATAATATCACTATAGGGTGTGCCTATATCTACATCTATGTAGAATATATATTTGTCATACAAAATAGAATTTTTTTTTTTCCCTAAGATAGTTATAACATCATATAGAGATTAAAAAAAGTAAGAATTTTGTATGTGCCATTTTCCAATCAAATATCTCGAACTTCTGCACAAAAATGAGAGCTACCATTCCATGTTGAGCAGGAGAAAATAAGGTCTGGGGTGTTGATACCACACTGCAGCTCCCAGCTTGAGTGTGGGCAGAGAGAGGGGTAAAAACTCTGCTTCTCTTATTCCAACTCTCCTGTCAGCTCTGACAAATGCCATTTAGTGTTTTCCTGTTACGAGGTCACTGCTAATGACACCCGGAATGTAGATGAGAAGTGAAAGTGTGAAAAATGCTTAATAGCTGTTTTGTCAGGGAAAAGTTATACATAAAACCACTTTGTACTTTTTATTGGAACGATTCAGCTATTAAAGCATATTTAACAATTCCAATTTTTTGATGCGTGGTGTGCCGTAATTACCATCAATTTTTATTATTTTTGGCAAATGATCATTGCTGTGCTCAGAGGACTTCACCTAGACAGATTTTCCCATTTCATGCAGCACAAAATCAGTTTTTTAGCTCCTCTAGCAGTGCTTATGTTCAATCC